>NC_088849.1:18332630-19038287 GCF_904066995.2 Poecilia reticulata | reverse complement strand
CCCAGAGGAAGAGCAGGGCGCCAATCAATCTCTTTTCCGACCACTTTTTCCCCTGCTGGCCTTGGATAGTTGCAGAGACAGCAATTAAAGGAGAAGCGTTCAGTAATTCACCTCTGCGTTTGTGTTTCTGCTGGCTCATCTCTGTTCCAGGTTCAAGTGTTCGGCCTCTACACGAGAGAGGGCTTCCACGAGAGCTTCGACTGTCCTGTCAAAGTACGTTCCCCCCCGCCCCCCTTGTAACTTCTTTTATCATCTTGCAAAAGTATTCATGCTCCAAGCTTAGGGCTGGGCAATGTGACTTAAAAATAAAATGTCTGATTTTTTCCATACCAGATCCAGCTTCCAATTTTAATTGTTTTTTTTGCTTTCTTTTCTAATAAAGAAATTACCAAAGATGCAAAACATTTTCTAAAAGTGACTTTTATTTCAATCATCCATTGTATGAGTTGTACGACAGAGTATTACGGCCGTGCTATGAGAACTTTTGTTTAATTACGAGAATATAGTCATAGTTTTTGCAGAAACACTGAATAATTTTCACAGAAAAACTTATTATAATGATGTTTTAATGACAATAAAGCTTTGATAGACAGGCTGAGGTTGGATGCAGTGCTCCAGCAGACATTTTGAAGTCTCAAGTGGATTTAGGTCATTATATTACACACATGTGAACTCTTTAATAATTAGGTGACTTCTTAGGCAGTTTTAAAACATAGTTTTTTTTTATTTAGGATGCTGAATGGTAATGCACAACAAATGTTTCTTTTTTTTTAATTTATTTTTGTAAAACATTTTACAGACCATATATTATTTCCTCTGTACTTAAAAAAAAAAAAACCACATGACTTTGCATTGATCAATCTTACAAAACTTTATTAAATATGTTAAAGTTTGTGTTTGTAAAGTCTTAAGCTCAGAGAAAAAGGCAGTGAATGTCAGTGATGGTGAAATCTCTTCTTTTCATTTCGCAGGTTGTTGCTTTACACCCTCAGTTCAGCAGATCAAACTACAAGCAGTTTGTCACCGGGGGCAACAAGGTAGGTTTAAACCGTACTTTCCCCCTCCCACTAAGCGGTCATTACATACAGTTTTCAGCGTTTATAGAAATTCTTCTGCCGTAATAATTCCTTCCTGATTGCGTCCGGGTGAAACCGATTCCCATGAAAAAAAACAAAAAAAAAAACTAAGTGACTTTGGCCCGGCTCGGAAGGCAGAACTCGGGCCTTTTGTCTAGTGTGAAAGGCTCTTACTTTTCTGTCTCTTTGCTGGAGTGCTCTCGGCACAGCCGCCCATTTTCACAAAGTGCTATTCTCTCTGCAGTGTTTCAAAAGCAACGCTTTACGAGCGCAGCAAATAGATGCTATTATAAAGAGGCTACATAGTCTTAGGGTTGTCTTTGGGAGGCATGTATAGGGTGAGATGAATTTGAACATTAGATTTGATTTCTTCCTCCTCAGAAAAAAAACATCTGCCTATTAAAAACGAATATAGTACAATAGAGCTTTGATCTCACGTCATAAATAAGGTGCGCTGACGTTTACGCAGCAGTGTGAGGAAAACTTTCTCCGTAAAACTCCAATCACATGGTTACTTTGCCATTTTCTTTCAATTGCTGCTGATTCCTCTCCCTTCCATGTTGTGAAGGCCTCCACAAGGTGCCTGTGATGAAAATCAATAAGCCTCAACGGGCGCCACATCCTGTCAAAGGAAATTCAATTTTGTCTCCCCAGTTCTTTTGTCGTATCATCTCTTTGTAGAGCAAACTGTTTATTAACATAGCCCAAATGCTGAATTAGAGCGAATTCTCCCTCTTTGGTAACAAATCTGCACCTCTTTTGGGCAGGAGCGGAGGGCTTTTTGTCCAACTTCATAAAGTCTAGGATGCCGACAATGCAGAGACTGTGCAGGAGATGAATCCGACGTGAGGCTGTGAATTCCATCTGTAATGATAACACAGACGCTGATTTTTAAATATGCTTCATTCTGCACCTATCTCATTATCCCCAATAAATGGTGTGCAGCCAAAAGAAGCAGTCGGCATCATGATGAGAGATGTGAAATCATGCCTTTAATGCAACACATTTCCAACACTGCCTTTATGGCTTCCACATGGTCTGCTTGCAAAATTTGTCGACCCATATGTGCGTCCAGAATGACTTCTTCCATCAGTGAACGTGAAGCTTGTCCTGCTTCACTGGAGTCAAATGAACAATCTGTCTTAATTTCCCTTGTGCCAAAATGCTCTTAAGTGAAATTAAGTCTGCACACAAAAAGGAAAAAGCAGGCTTTATGTCATTATGTACAGTTTGAATTGAATTTATGAGACTTCTGGTGGCACTTAGGCTGAGCTGCTGTTGCATCAGTGCAATATGCTGTTAATCTACTGCCCTCTGTAGGTTCCACTGCATTACTGCGCTCTAGAGGTTGACGTCACAGTGATGTATTCATACCACCTTGAACTTTTCCACTTTTCATAATAATGTTACTACAAGTTTTTTATGTATTTTGAGATTTTATGTGATAAACCAAAACAAGGTGATACTTAATTCGGATATGTAAATAAAGTGTAGTTTTTTTATATAATTAAAAACACTCTTAATACCCAATTAATAAAATCAACTGCCTTAAAAACACATAAAATTAGCAAATAATGTCAGTGTTTGGTTGTTTTAACCAAATATTTTCTGTCTTTGGTAATTTTGACAAATTATAATTCACACACTTGACCATTTGGTGCAGACACACAAGTGTTTTCCACTTTACAATCAATTTTACAAAAAAATTCCCATGTGAGCATCATCCTTTGACCCAGACTCCATATTTGATGAATCTTGGTATATGTATCTATCAGCTTGAAGAGTTTTGGACAGGAGGCTTTTGAACACATCTGTGACCGCTACAGGTCACTGACCAGAATCACTGCTTCGGGATTTCCTCCAGCTGAAGCGAGTGTTTGTGGGATCAGGAAACCTCTCGAGGTCTGGCTTGACTTCTGATAACTTCAGTTGGAGAAATGTTCCCTGATTTCAAAACTCTGGCTGAAGTGGCTCTTGTAATTCCAGTTTGCAGTGTGGCACCAGAGCATAGATTCGGTTTCCAGATCAACATTGAAACAGCCGTCTGTCCGAAGCAAAAGTTCAAAACACTTTAACCTCTGCAGCAGGACACCTTGAGACGTCTGATGAAGCACAAGCAGATGCTTAACTCGGGTTCAAGCCGACGAGGAGGAAGTTGTGAGACTGTGTGTTCAGGTCACAGCAAGAGAATCGTTCACAATTTTATTTCAATCGTTTCATGTCATTGTTTATGTGTAGTTATTGGAGCCACAGTCGGTGGTTTTTGTCACAGTAGGAAAAAAAGTTACATGTATTTATCTACTTGATGTGTGATGACGCAATGTGAATTGAATATGTCATTATCGTTTTAGAAAGTGACAGGTAAAAAAGTGGATTGATTTTGTTTTTTTTGGCCGCTGTCAGTCAAAATGACAAGCCATTAAAAAGTCTAGCGCAACCTCTGGTCTGTCTGTTGCTGATTCTCAGTATAAATGTTTCATTCAGGCCTCGGAGATTTGGTAGAGAACAATAAACAGCAGCAAAGTCAGGAGTAAGATTGTAAAATCTCAAGCTTTGAACAACAAACTCAAAACTCCTCAATCAAGAGTATGTGATAACTGCAAACCTGCCAAAGGGTGGATGTCCACAGTGACAGGCTTGGTTGAAAGAAACTCATAAGAAGTCCTGTTTGTAGTTTGACACAAGCCATACAGGGGACCAACCAGACATGTTAGAAGAAGGCACTCTGGCAGGCAACATATGTCTCATATGTTCACAGGTTTGCAATATGATTAAAGGACGAAATAAAGTTTTGTTTTCCAGGCTGATTTGAAGCTGGTAAATCCTGAAATCTGATTTCTGCGCAGAATTAAAAGGAAAATGTTAGTTTCAAAGAGATGGCTACTTAGAAGAGCTTTTCCTTTTGATATAGTCAGTGTATATTCATGCGTTAAAATGTCCTAGTCAAAGTCCAGACCAAACTCTTTTGGCAGCACTGGAAAATTGATGTTTATTTGTCCTCCTGGAAATGGTCCTCGTAACAAATGATGTCCTGTGTAGAACAGATAACATGTTACTTGCTATTTTATGTGGGTTAATCACAAAATCTCATTAAAATCCAAAAAAGGTTTATTGTCAAAATGTGGAAAGGTTCAGGAGGTATGAATAGTTTTACAACCACCGTCCAGTAGACTCTGCACCTGCTTTTTCTCCTTTAAGTTGCTCCTGTATGAAAGAAACTGGCTGAATCGCTGGAAGATGCAGGTCCTGCATGAAGGAGAGGGAACGATCACCAACGTGAAGTGGAGAGCCAACCTGATAGCCTGGGCCAACAACTTGGTGAGCGACAGCTTCACCAACCTCAAGCCTCCAGGGATAACTGATTGGATGCTTATTTTGGACATTTTTTTTCCTAGGGAGTAAAAATCTATGACTTTAGCACCAAGCAGCGGATCACCAACGTGCTGCGGGACAACGTGAGTCTGCGGCCCGACATGTACCCCTGCAGCCTGTGCTGGAAAGACGACACGACTCTCATCATCGGCTGGGGAACCTCCATCAAGGTCTGCTTCTTGTTCGTTTCAGAACTTATTTCAGACTCTACCTGCCGCACGTTTAAGCGTCGTCTTGTTGTTTCTCCTCAGATTTGTGCAGTGAAAGAGCGAAATCCTACTGAAATGAGGGATCTGCCCAATCGCTATGTGGAAATAGGTAAATGAACCATGGCGCAGTTGGGCAAATATTATATCTGCTGACGTCTTAAGGAGGTTCACCCAAACATTTCTCAGCAGTTCTGTGATTTAGAAATTTCCCTTCTTTTTCTTCATAATGAACAGAATTAAGAGTACAGATATTAGTGGATGCATGGATGTCTGATTGTTTATGATTAATGTAACTAAACCTATGAAGGAAAATGACAATTTCAGTGTCAACAATACATTTATATTGAAATGTATTTATCACATCCATAAAGTACTTTTTTTGTAATTGTTTAGCTTGGTGGTAATGAAAACATCCCTTTTTATTTTGCTTCTACAAAAAGATATTTATTTCTTTTGTTGTAGTTTAGTTTTCTTAAAAAAAAACTAACATGTTTGGATTGCATTTATTACATTATTTTTGGTTTTGTGTAAATATAAAGTATATATATCTTCAAATGATGTGATATTTATCCTTTATTGTTTTTTATCTTATCCTGTCAGTTGATCTTTCTAAAGGTAAGATAAGATATGATGAAATAAGATATTGCTTTATTAATCCCACAGTGGGACATTTTCCATTGTTACAGCAGTACAGAGGACAGAGCAGAACCAATATAAAAATCTATAAATACAAAAAATACAAGAAAAAAATAGAAATACTGAAACAGTATTATATGAAATATAAAAAAATAAAAGTAAATTCCAGGTTTATTGCTAGCTAAGGTTTAGTATTAATCATTAAATACAATCAAGGAAAAAGCATCAAAGAATTGAAATATGCAACATATCTCATCCTAAACCGCCTGATCTTTTTTTTATGCGACTCCTAACATTTGGCTCCTTGCAGTGTCTGCATTTGAGACGGAGTTCTTCATCTGTGGTTTGGCGCCGCTGGCGGATCAGCTCGTCACCCTGTTTTTTGTGCAGGACCCCACGAACCAGATGGTAAAGCTGTCCCAAACGTGTGCATTAAAAGAACGTAAAGAACAGAGAGGATTTAGGAGGATAACCCGTTACGTCTGCATGCAGGATGAAGAGGATCGTGCACGGCCTCGTCTCGACATCATCCAGCCTCTCCCCGAAAGCTGCGAGGAGATCTCCTCAGATGCTCTGAGTGTTCGCTTCTACCAGGACAACGAGTGCAGGGATTACCGCCTGGGTGAGAACATCAAACTCGCCCTGGGAGAAATGTCACCCTGCCTTCTTCTGCAGTCTGATTTTATTATACATCGACCACCAAATGTCAGCGGTAATGCTCTGCACGCAGAGCCATAAATGTATTTTCATTAACAGAGCATTCAGAGGGAGAGTCGCTCTTCTACATCATCAGTCCCAAAGACATCGTTGTGGCTAAAGAGCGAGACCAGGACGACCACATCGATTGGCTGCTGGAGAAGAAGAAATATGAGGTTTGTGTGGCTGAACTTTACCCGAAGGCTGCTAAAGGTTAAAGAGGAATGTCAAGAGTTTAATTCTGCATCCTTTGTCTGAGACAGGAGGCGCTGATGGCTGCGGAGATCAGCTTCAAAAACATCAAGAGGCACGACGTTCAGAAAATAGGGATGGCTTACATCAATCACTTGGTGGAGAACAGAGACTATGACGCTGCTGCCAGGTCAGTACAGAGTTTGTCGCAAGTTTACACTGGAAAAAGAAACAGGCATGTTCTTTCAAATGCAAAAATATATTCTAAAAAGCGAAATTTAGACAGGTTTTAACCAGTTTAATCAATCTGAATCTAAATAATTTTACTTAGAGAGTTAATTTGGGTATATAAACTTTAAATTAGCAGTGGTTTTTTGTTCTCTGTTTCGTTTCATTGAAGTGTCAAAGCTGTTCTTTTTCCTGGGTGGAATAAATATGCACATAAATCTTCACTGTTTTTTAAAAACAGAAGTTGGATGCACAAGTTTATAGTGTAAAAATTATACACAGAAGCTCAATATGTACAGAAGCTACATATTGAGCTTCTGTAATTGTTTTCTGATTGCATATTTGGCCCATTATCTGGGTAAAACTGGTAGACTAAACTTAAAATAATGACATCATACAAATCGGCTAGAACAAGGTCTGGACCTTTGGGCCTGATTCACCAGGCAAACATCAAACCATCCAGCTTTTTATTTGAGATGGAGATTCCATTGAGGCTGGGCATTTTTCAGGCCAAATCTATTTATCATGACCTACAATATTTTCTGATTATTGTTGTGGGTATGAAATGTTTTGCATGTGTTTTTGCTTTCAGAAAATGTCAGAAGGTCCTTGGAAAAAACATGGAGTTGTGGGAGAATGAGGTGTACAGGTTTAAGACCATTGGACAGCTGAAGGTAGGACTGATTTATTTCAAACAAACCTAAACATGTCTTTAAGTTGCCGTCATCTCCATGTTTAACCTCTCCTTTACCCTCAGGCCATCAGTCAGTATCTACCGAGAGGAGATCTGCGTCTCAGACCGGCCATTTATGAAATGATCTTGCACGACTTTCTAAAAACTGACTATGAGGTGCTTTGTCTTCTCTTAGGGTTATCTCATTGTAAAATGATGCATTTCAGTGATCACTTACTTACTCTCTATTTCATCTTTCTTTCCTCTAAAAGGGTTTTGCCACACTGATCCGGGAATGGCCCGGAGAACTTTACAACAACATGGCCATCGTTCAGGCCGTCAACGATCACCTAAAGAAGGATCCCACCAACAGCACGCTGCTCACCACGCTGGCCGAACTGTGAGTGACGCTAACACATCCACCATTTTAGACATTTAGCTAAAATTCTTAACACTTTTCCATTTGGGGCGCGATGCCACCTCAGGTACACTTACGACCAGCGCTATGACAGAGCCTTGGAAATCTACCTGAGGCTGAGGCACAAGGACGTCTATCAGCTGATCCACAGACACAACCTATTCTCCTCCATCGAGGACAAGATTGTCCTCCTGATGGAGTTTGACAAAGAGGTGAGACGACAAAGCTGATATCTGATCAGATCTCAAATGTGTGCACATCAAGTGTTTTTTGTAACCTCTCCACTTTTATTTAAAGATGTGCCTCGTCCAACTTACCTTAAATATCTATATAAGTTGTGAAAAGATGCGTGAATTAGTTTGGACATATTTAAACAAAAACTTGGTTGAAACATTTCTTTTTGAATCCCTTAACTAAAGCCACTGTGTGCAGACATGTTAGTAAGGTTCTAAATAACGTTACTGAGCAAAGACATCAGCTAAGAGAAGGGTTTAAAAAAACATAACTTGTAATAAAACCTGAAGGAAGTATTGGACAACAGTGATATTACAAAAAACGCAATGTCAAGAATTTTGCAGGAGTTTCCAAGAAATGCTGGTTGTGCTCTGTGTGTGACAACAATCTACATGAGACATTTTCTTAAAATGAAAAATGACTAAATTGTCACAGTGCTTTGTGGGAGTTGAATTTTATGGGTGCTTGTCTAAAGTTGTTTTAAGCTAAGTATGAGTTTAAGGGAGTGCATGCTCATGCAACCAAATTATTGCAGCTTACTCACGTTTTCCATCTTTCCCAGCAAACTGATTTGTTTTCCTTTCAGGTGCAGGATATATGTCACGTTAGGAGTGGAAATTGTTATGAAATTTTGTATGTTCAACAAATAACTTTGTTAATTCTCAGAAACTTTATACATACAGTTCTGTTCACATAATGTATAATCTTATGTTGCTAGAAAGCTGTTGATATGCTTCTCGACAACGAAGACAAGATATCTGTAAGTCCACTTGGTGGTTTTGAATCTTTCTGTTCTTTACAGAAGTGCGCCCTCTGCTGACGTCTTCTTCCTTATTTCTTCCAACAGATAGACAAGGTGGTGGTGGAGCTAGATAGAAGGCCTGAGCTGCTTCATGTGGTAAGTTGATTTTTAACTGTTGAAGTCTGAAGAATCAAACTTTAATCGGACGGTAAAAGTTTCATCGCTCTTTCCCCGTCCCAGTACCTCCATAAACTGTTCAAGCGGGATCACCACAAAGGCCAGAAGTACCACGAGAGACAGATTGGTCTATATGCAGAGTACGACCGACCAAACCTCCTACCTTTTCTGAGGGATAGCACCCACTGCCCTCTTGAAAAGGTGCGCCCTGCCCTGGAACATGTTAAAGTTAGTGAAGCTAGCAAAAACAGTTCATAACCTCAACTTATTTTGACTTTATTGCTCAGGCTCTTGAGATTTGTCAGCAGAGGAACTTTGTAGAGGAGACTGTCTTCCTGCTCAGTGAGTACTGATGGATGAACATGTTTGTTGTTGGAAATGAGAAAACTAATCCGCTCTGTTGCTCGCAGGCAGGATGGGGAACTGTAGACGAGCCCTCCAGATGATCATGGAAGAGCTGGAGGACGTGGACAAAGCTATAGAGTTTGCTAAGGAGCAGGACGACGGAGAGCTGTGGGAGGATCTCATCTCTTACTCTATCGACAAGCCACGTAAGACGTCCCATCTCCACTGCGCTAATTGAAGCTATAACCAGCTTCTTGCCATCTCAACCGATTCATTTTTTCTCATGCTGTGTTTTTCATTTCCAGCTTTCATCACTGGCCTCCTCAATAACATCGGCACTCACGTGGATCCCATTCTGCTCATCAAACGCATAAAAGAGGGGATGGAGATCCCAAACCTGAGAGACTCGCTGGTGAAAATTCTCCATGACTACAACCTCCAGGTTTGTCCAGTTTTTGCTTCACCTGGTCGTCTTTGCAAAAAAGAATGAAGTTTCAAACATTCTCTATGTTCCAATAAAACACTTTATTATCTGATCCATTGCAAAATTATTCAGACTTTTTCATATTTTATCATGTTGCCACCACAGACTCAATTTTATCAGGATATATGTGGTGGACAACCACCAAGCACTGGATTGGAATATAAAAATCTAAATCCGCTTTGCTTTACAACGGGACTGGTGTGTTCAGGGTGATGTCCAGCATTTGGTTTCCTCTACATTTAGTATATAGACCCAAACCTTTAGTTTTGCATCTCATCTGATCAGCTCTTTCATTTTTATTTGCTCCTTAAACACCAACATCTTTAAAAAGAACAGCTGAAGAAACCTTATTAAAAAATAAAAAGAACAGCTGTATTTATACCTAAAATAAAAGACATGCAAGTGGAATCTATTTACTAATGGGGTGATTTCTCAAGGCAACATATAGCACTCCAATTTGTGCACAGGTATCAAATAACAAACTCACGTTTGTGGTTTTAACATGGAAAAATAAAACTCAAGGCATTTGAATATTTTTGCAAGCTTTATTTACTGTTAGTCCAGCTTGTACAGTAAATATTCATATAAATATTTTTATTAAAAATAAGTTCTATCCAGAAGGAGGTTTGCTTTTTAGGAGTTTGTTTTTTAATTGATCTATTCTGATTGATCCAAAACAGAAATTTCATAATGGATATTTCTTAATGTAATAATCTTTAAATCAGATTTTTTTTTCACCTGTTTCCAAGATTCTTCTTCGGGAAGGATGCAAAAAGATTCTTGTGGCCGATTCGCTCTCCTTGCTCAAGAAGATGCATCGGACGCAGATGAGAGGAGTCAGGGTCGATGGTGGGTCTTTATACCGATGAAGTGGAGATAATGGACGTTAACCCAAACTCCTAAACATACCGTTTCTGTTTTGTTGTTCTAGAAGGAAACATCTGTGAGTCGTGTCACAGCACCATATTACCCTCAGGTAACGGGACGCTGTTGCAGCTGTATCCAGCTGTGCTAACATTGTTTGTCTAGCCGGGGTTTCTGTCTGTGTTTCAGATATGGCCCAGCCGTTCAGTGTGGTGGTGTTTCACTGCAGACACATGTTTCACAAGGAGTGCTTACCATCTTCAGGAACTGTAGGTGGAATCTAATGAGTTTTCATTATATCATTGTTTTGTTTTGGTTTTTTTATCTTTAACTTTCCTTTCTTCTCAGATTCCTGGGCTGCAGTTTTGTAATATCTGCAGTGCAAAGAGGCGAGGACCTGGAAGTGGGATACTTGAGATGAAAAAGTAACAGCTTAAGGCGCGTGCAGCTAGTGGTCCTGTTTGTCTCCTTTTCTTCTTTTCTTCTCGATGCATTGATCAATAAAAATCCCTTTTCCCTCAGTTGCTGTATATTTAACTGTAACAAGTGTAAAATGATGTGCTTTGTTCTGCTTCCCACTAATGTTATTTGCTGAAGAAAAATAAAATCATTCAAACTCTGTCTTCAGTTTGGATCGGATTGTTCTGCAGGTAACCAAATCCTGAGCAGGATAAAATGAACACAGACTGAAGAGTTTCTCTGAGCTGCAGAACAGCAAGTAGCTGTGTAAAATTAGCTGTGTAAAATTAATTTAAGAAAAGTGATGGGAAAATATGCCATAAAATAGTTTCAGAATTTCTAGTACAAAGAAAAATAAACCTACTCTTTAATGTTTATTCAATAAGCAGAATATGAGTGCAAACAAATGGACTCAATAACATTGTTGGCTATTCAAATTTCACATTTTATATATTAAAATTGAACACTTTTTAACATTTATTCCCTGAGTTCAGTCTGTTTTTGTCAATTTTTAAGGAATAAATATGGATAGGTATTGAACCTGCAGAAACCAAACTGCAAGAAACTGGTGGAAAGCCATACCTTACAAATATTAGGGTTGTAAAAATTAATGTTGGTAATTTTCACAAGCAACCAGAATTTAATTTCATTAAAAAATGTAAACCCGTATTGGGTATCAAACCATCCAAGCTTCTTTGAAAAGTTATAATAGGTGCTGTGCACACACAGGGTCTCTAGATGAATACTGTTATTTGTGACTCTACTTCTTCATGATTGAAATGGTGTTTACAGAGTCCTGATTTTCCCAAAATCTTCTATCAGAGCCTTCATGTTCACTATCAAGATGAAATAATTGTTCTGACACCATGTCATGAAGTTGTCACCTGCTCTGTGATCAGCCTCTTCTGGTCATACCAACCTATTGGTGATGACTGGTAGGCAAGTTGCCCACATGGATAGGTAGCAGCAGGAAGCTGGAATCGAACCCACAACATTTGGATTGCATTAAATCTTACATTATTGGAAAGCCTGTTCGTTCATTGCTGTTTAGCCACAGTGTATTGACCTCTTTTCTGTAGTTTGTCTTATTGTTGACAAGGCCCCCGAAGTTGTATTATCTTCAAGTTTGATATAGAGGTTGCTGCTGTTTTGTGGCGTGAACATCCTCTGAACACCTACAGGTTGCCCTTCTCAACTTCTATCTTTTAAGATTGACTCCAGAAATGAAAAACCGTTTTTACAGTGAGAGTACAGCCATTTTCCAATACTATATTTTTCATGGGCACATACTTCTCAATGTTCTAAGATTTATTGCTATAAAGAAATAATGAACCAAACTTATTTTCTTCCATTGTGTGAAAGGGTAGTTTTCATTAAAAAAAATTTTGTGATGACGTTTTTGAATAGCTTTATTTTTTTCAGCTCTTCCACAGTTGTAATTTTGCTTCTTTTAAAAGGTTGACTTGACTGAACTTGTGCATATCTTTCTTTATCGCCACTTTACTGAATGAATGAATTAATAAACATTAAAACGGAGCTGGTTTGTTTTCTCCAAGAACCCTGAGATTTGGAGCGCGAGCAGGCAGAGAGTGGCTACGTCACATCCGCCGACTCTCTCCGGAAGTACAGTTAATTTTTATTCACAGGGAGAGAAAAAAACACAGCTGTTGTTGAGAAAGAAAACATCAAAGTGAGTTTATCGGGTACGTGTGGTGGTTTTGCCTTGTTGGTGAGCTCGGTAAGCCTCAGTGGGAGCTGTGCTCAGTGTGTGGAGCTGCTGTTTTGTTCTTTGTGAGTCTCGCTGCGCTCATTTTTCTGCGAGTTGGCAGCAGCTAGCGTTAGCTTCTAGCTATCCATCAGCTAACTGACCATTTCTGCCTGCCTGCTTTGCTCTCACTGACAACTGCCTCCCTCCTCCGTTAGATTATCCCTTAGAGCATTTGTTAAAATCAGTAATATGTAGGTTGTACGTCGTGTTACTTGCTAAGCAGTTACAAACACTTTAATTCCAATTTATCTGTTTGTGTCCACCATTAGCCTGCCTTGTTGCATGCATGATACACATCAGCTGCAGATCTATGGTGTAATGCATGTTTGGCTATGAGTTTTTGCATGTTTATGTGTTTTTTAGCAGAAATTAAATTTAAAATGCAAAGAAACGGATAACTCAAAGTCGGTTTTTATCAATAACTGTAAGAGCAAGTTGTATTAGGTGAACTGCTTGGGAAATAGTGTTTGCACGCTTACCGAAATCCTTGTTTACCTTTTTTTAAAATCTCAATTAAATTATTTAGAGTAGATTGTATTATCAACAAAAATGACTGTAGTGAGTAAAAGACAGTTTTCAAATAATGATTCCATTTACTGAGGAAGAAAAGCTCATGTGCAAACGAGTAGTGAATTCTTAACCCTATTAACTCTATTGGCGGGGTTATATTACTATAAGAATAGACTATCTCTTCCACAGCAGCTAATCATATTTGAATCCAGACTTTGACTAGGCCACTCCAAAACCCTCATTTATATATTTTTTTAATTTCTTATTTCAAATCTTTCCACTTGCTGGCGTGCCAAAGTTTTGCTCTTTTGCATAAACACAATGTTCTCAAGCGTAAGGTTCTCAAGATGATGGCTGGACATTCTCCTGAGTGATTTTCTGGTTTAGTAGAAGTGATTAAATCAGTTATGACTAGTCATCCAGGTGTTGTAGAATATGGATGTGGTGAAAGCATTTTTAGCCAGATATGATTTGACTCTATACTCTTTGGTCAGCAGTGCATTTTACCTCAGAATTTTCCCGTATGCTAGTTTTGCCCTGTCTATATTTTTATTGTTGACTCATGAACATTTACCTTAACTGAGATATGTGAGGTCTGCAGTGCTTCAGATGTTGTTCTGGGTTATTTTCTAACCTCTTGAATGAGTTGTTGATGCCTGCTGCTATTATTTAAAGAACATTATTAAAGAACAGTTATGGGGTTTGGATTGTTGTCCTTTTTGACCACCTCATATTGTCCATGTTTCAGTGTTTGGAAATGAACTACTGTTGCTGGTTGTGAAACAGTTTTACATCATGATACAGCCGTTACCATGTTTGACAATAGCTAGTGCTACTGTGTGCTTATGTTAAAAAGTCTTGCTTTGAGACAAAAATACTTCTTTTCATTGTGGTCAAAATGTCTTTGTGTGGTCTCAATTCACAGTTTAAAAATAGTTCAAATTTGATTCTCCAGCAAATGGAGCTGATGCAGATTAAGACGTTTTTATGACAAGATTTTCATTGATAGGTTTACGTGTCCCTAGTTGTAAACTTTTTAGGTAAACTTTTAATTTTATTCATAATTTTTTTGTTATAATTTTAATTCCATAATAAGTAGAGACAGACATTAACACCTTTTTATTCAGACCAGATTTTAACTTCGTTAACACAGTAGGGTTTGTAGAAGAAGTCTCCTTTTTGTTGTTGAGACCAACAAAATATAAAACATTTGAACCAAAAAGGATAGAAATCTGTACATCTTTCTTTTATTGAGGCAAATGTCTGAGACCCACAGTAGTTATTTTTAATACATAGCATGTTTAAGTTATTACCGTGCAGGTAAAAAGGAAATAACACACTATAATTATTTTTGCTTTTTAACAAAAACATGCCAATTTTGGCCCACTGTTCAAAAAGTTTTAGCAGCACTGCCAGCATTTTATTTTATCTAATTGTAAAAGTTCTACAGGAGGTTCAAACTTCTCAAAACAGGGTGTTCTAAATTTAACTCATTTAACTCAAAACTCATTGATAAATAAGGCTAAAATTAAGCTGAGAATGAACGGGCTGTGATTAAAAGTCAGCACAATCCCAGGAATCAAATCTAAGATGAATTTACCTTTACCGTGGTTAAATATCCAGCTAGAATGATATGAGCAGATGATTAATGACATTGATTCTCATTTGTGGCTGTTTTTAATTTACATCACTGTAGTCCAAGCCTCATTGTGCTTTTCTATTTCTACAGAATGCCTGCCTCAAAGAGAGAATTGTCACCGCCTGAATCTCAGCCCAAGATGAGGAAGGTGGAAGAGGATGGAGATGATTTACAATCCAAAACTGGACCAACTAGCAAATCTCCCAACACCGAAACTAAGAAAAAAAGATCTTCTATGGAAGATGAAAATAATTCATTAACACAGAGTTCTCCTTCAAATGATTCCAGTCCAACCCCCTCAGACCCACCTCTTAAAAAAGCCAAGCTTCAAACAGCCACAAGTGCCTCATGCGGAGAAGCTCCCTCACTGCAAGCTAACTCCAAAGGTTCCCTGAAGCGGACTGCCTCAGCAGAATCTGATGAGGAGCTGAGCAGCGACATGTGTAAGGTGGACTTGTTCAGAGAGCGGGATGATGAAGACAAGGCCCGCTGCATCAAAAAATATTCCAACAAAGTCAAAGCTAAACGCAAAGCAGAGGAGGGTACGTCTGATCCACCGGACACAAGTCACGATTCGTCACCTGCATCATCCGATTCTGTACAGATCGAGCACAACTATGGTAGAAACTCGGATTCAACATCTTCTCAAAGCTTATCAGATACTGATCAGCAAGAAACTTCAGTTGATGCATCAAATCTGGTGGGGTCTGAAACAGGAACGGTTGACTCTACAGCTGAAGAAATACAACTTTTGGAGTTTGAAAGCCAAGAAAACAAAACATCTTCAAGAGAAAATGTACTTTTTTCCTCTTCTCAAGGTGAGGAAACGATAGATAAAGTTGGGTCCACTGAAATCCTAAAGGGCGTAGATAATGAAACACTATCACCGTCAGAGGAAACACTACGTTCAGTTCCCGAAGATGTGAATACTAGCTGTGGAGGTGAAGGTCGCTCTCCATTGAGCCATCAGTCTCCTTCTGAAGAAAATCAGTGCAATCTAAAATGTGAAACAACAAAGGGTGAGCAGAAGGAACCCGAAACAAGAGGAGACCTGAGTTTTGGAAAGGTACACAAAGTGTCATCGGATGAAACAAATTCCCCTCCAGTGATGGAAAACTGTAAACAAGAAACCCAGGCTGAGAAAAACGGAACAAAAGCAGAACCCTTAACATATTTGAAAGAAGAATCAAATCCTGAAGAGAGACACCATAAGGCTTTGGGAACAGACGGTGACTTGTGTGAGGATTTGAACAAAACACACGAAAACTCTGAGGAAAGACTTAAAGAAAGCAGCAGAGAAAGGGTTGACTTACAGTCTCCTTGTACTGGTGCCAGTTCTGATCTTCCTGCAGATGAACAGAATCATAGCTTGATCCGTGACACTCAGTCTTATTGTCGGGAGATTTACGATAAAAATCAAACAGCGGACCTTTCTGAAAATGTCATCCTTCCACTGAATCACATAATTCAAGACAACGTGACCAAAGTAGAATCTTCAAACGTAGACAAAGAGACTGTTATGATCATTCAATCTGCTGCTGTACCAAAGATTCAAGATAAAGAGGATTTACTGGTTTCAAATCCAAGCGTTATGGTTGATTTACAAATCTGGGAATCTGCTGCCAACCCGTCCACAGATTTTCAAAAGCAGGAAAATGTTGGAATCATGGCAAGCAAAGATACAGTGAGTGAAGCAGAGAAACAAAATATAACAAAAATACAGATAGGAATTACATCAGAGATCATAAATCCCAGTACTCCAGTGGAAATGCAAAAGCAGGAATTCCATAAGGTCAGGGAACCTCCTACAGTTGTATCTACGCAGAGCCGTGATCATGTTACAATTGATAAATGTGAAAAGATGAATACTGTTGAATGCTCTGGAAAATTTCAGGGTCAAAGTGGGATGGAAACACAGCCTGTTGCAGCGTCTAAGCTTTTAGAACACGAACCGGAAATACAAATGCAGGAGAACCAAGTCAGTGAATCTACCACTGTAGAAAAAGATCCAAAGTCTCCAGAATGTTTTGCGACAACGGGTGAGACTCTAACAGAAGTGGACATGCAGACCTCTAATATATCCAAGGAGGTCTTTGACAGGACTGTGATAGAGCAATCACACAGTCAGATGAAACAGCTGGTCAGTGAATGCACCACTGGCATATCTGATAAAGCTCACAAAGATCTGGAGAGTGCAAATAATGCTACTGAGACGCACAAGGAAGTAAACAAAGAAAACAAGATTATGTCGGAGGCCGTGTCAAATATTGCTCCTACAGAAGAAACCGAAATCCAGCGGTCTAAAGAACCCAGTGATAGACCTAACACAACAAATAAAGATCTGGAGAATGCAAATGGCTCTTCTCAGAGTCAAATAAATGTTGAAGAAGCTGCAGACTCCAAGGATGAGGTCTGTAATATTGCAAAAGTCGAAGAAATGCAAAGCCAGTTGTTCACTGAACCCATAACTGAGATACCTGAAAAAGTTTACAGAGATCAGGATGGTCCCTGTACTGCTCAGGCTCAAATCAACATTAATGACCTGTCTGCAGCAACATCTGAGGAGGTCTCAAGTATTACTCTTATAGAAGAAATGCAAACACATGCAATCGGGGAACCTACTACAGAGATAGCTGAAGAAATTCAAAAAGATCCAGTTAGTCTAAAGTTGGCTTTTGAGACTCAAATCCATGTTCATGTCACACCCGAGGAGGTTTCTAACACTGCATCTATTCAAGGAATGCAAAACCAGATGGTCAGTGAACCTACCATTAGTGACAAAGCTCATGAAAATCAGGAAAATACTGGGATCACTGTAAAAGCTGCTGCTGCTGAGAGTCGAGGAGAAGAAAATTCAGAGGTTGTAGCTATTACTCAGATGGTAACACCAACAGACATTTCCAATGATGCACAGACTCCAATTGAAGTTGATGTTGCATCAGAAGATCTTTGTAACATGGCACCTGTAGAAGAAATCCAAACCCAAGCGGTCGGTAAACCCGTGATTGACATATCCAGTGAATATCAGCTAGAAACTGCTGGAGAGACTGTTTCTTTATCACCAGAAGTGTTGCAAAGCCAACCGATAAATGAACATGTTATTGACATGAGCAACGAGGTGCAGGAAGATCCAGAGCATGCAAGTTCTGCTCCTCAGACTCCAATTGAAATTGATGTCACAGAAGAGCTTTCGAACATTGCACCTGCAGAAGAAATGCAAACTGAGATCGTTAATAAATCCCCCTTTGATGTATCTGATGAACATCTGGAAAATGCACATTCTAGAAGCAGTGAAGATGTTGCATGCGTTTCTGCTCAGATTCAGTTAGAAGCTGCCTCATCATCAGAGGGGTTGCAACAGCAACTGATGAGTGAATCTACCAGTGACATTAGCAGCAAGGTGCAGGAACATCTGGAAGTTACAAGCTCTGCTTCTCCGACTCTAATTGAAGTCAATAAATTTGAGAATGTCTCTAACATTGCACCTGTAGAAGAAATGCAAACCCAGATGGTCAGTAAGTGCAGTATTGAAATACAAGATGAAGCTCTTACAAATCTGGAAAATGCTAATTCTACAACCAGGGACGAAGTATGTGTTTCTGTTGGTCAAAAACAAGCTGATGGAGAAATTGTAGGCACATCGGTGGAGGTCTCTGTAGCTGCATCTGTAGGAGAAATGCAAACTCAGCTGGTCAGTGAATCTACCAATGACATTCCTGATGATTACCAGAGGAATGGTGTTCAATGTGTTCATGTTGATCAGAGTGAACTGCAAGCTGACGGAGAAATTCCTGCCACATCACAGATGCAATCTAACTATCCTCCAATAGACGACACGCAAACCCAGCTGGTCAGTGAACCTAACATACCCAAAAAAACACAGAAAGACATGGAGAAAGAAAGCTGTGCAACTTGGACTCCAATAGAAGTTCTTGCAGAGGCCGTAGACATGCAAACACAGCTGGTCAGTGAACCTACCACTGACATACCAAAGGAAGTACAGATAGATTTTGAAAATGTAAATTCTGTAGCTCAGACTCAAGTAGAAGTTGGTCCCACATTAAAATTCTCAACTGTTGGATCTTTTGAGAAAATGCAAACCCAGCTGGTCAGCGAACCCAATGTTGCCACACCAGATAAAGGTCATGACACTCATAAAACTTCAAGTCATCAGAGTAGCTTAGATATTACATGTGCTCCTGATACTGCTCAGAGTCAAGTAGAACCTGATAAAGAAGTTCTAAGCGAAGCCACATCCCAGGAAGTCTCTAACTTTCCTCCAATGGAAGAAATGGAAACACAAACAGTTACTGAACCTATTACTGAGATACCCAGCGATGCACAGAAGAATACAAATGGTGCTGCTCTTCTGGTAGTGGCTGCAGGCTCACCCAAGGAGGTCTGTAACATTGCCCATACAGAAGAAATGCAAAGATCGAATGTCAGTGAACCTAATCCAGACATGTCAGCTGAACCTCTAGTTGAAAACTACAACAAGGTGAATGTGGAAATTGTAACTGTAACACAGATAAAAATGGAAGTGGACACAGCAGTAACAAAAGGGAGTCCAGTTTCACCCTCTTCACTGCATAGAAATAAAAATCAAACAGAACTTGACATGGAGACATCAGAGAAGAGTTTCAACATTGGTTCTGTGGTTGAAGCACATAGGCAGGAAAATCTCAATGTAAGTGAACAAACAGCAGGAGATAACTTTGATGAAGTTCATGATGATGTGATGATTGACAACAAAAGTGTGAACAAAACCAGCTATAAAGAATGTGTGACTGTAGAAGATCATCCAATACAATCTGAAATGCAATACACATCGGCATCAGAGGATTTTACAGCTACATCATTAATGGAAATGCAGAAAGAGGAAAGTCTAGATGAAACTGATGTTTTGAGTGCAAACTATCCAGCTGTGGAAATGCAAAACCAAATGAGTCAGGATGTTGAGAAAAATGGAGATTCTATGACTGTAACTGTTGCAGAGAATAAAATGGAAACTCACCCCGACTCTGAAGTAAAGAGCTTTGCTTCATATTCTACTGAAACACAAATCCACCAGATCTTTGATGGAACTCAGTCTGCAAGTGACACAAATGAGGGTAGTGAAGAAGAGATCAAGGCAGTGGAAGAATTTGTTGGCGTAGGTGAGAATAAAATCGAAGTGATTAGGACACAGCCTGTTGAGGAAATTTCTCAACCAACAATGGTGGTAGTAACCCAATCTCAGAAGAGCCTTGATGCCAGTCAGTCTACTGAAGACTCAAACATGAGCATTGAAAATGAGAACGAGACTTTCAAAGAACCCCTTGTTATTGCTGGGAATCTAATCGAAATAGAAATGCAAACACCCAAGCTTCTGGAGGAGATTTCTCAACCAACGGCTAACATGCTAACACAAAGCCAGAAAGCTCAACAGGGCCTCAGATTGTCTTTTTCACCAGCTCCTCCTGAAACACACAACCAGGTGAGCATTAAAGTAGCCGAGCCTGTAAGAGAGGCTAAAGCTGTCGAAAAATGCACTGGTATTTTTGAGAACACAATGGAAATACAAGCAGTACCTCTTGAAGCGATTTCTCAACAAACATCTCAAAGACAAACTGACACCCAGAAAAGTCTTGTGAAGGAGACTGTAAGAATTATATCTAAAAAGTCCCCAGAAAGTTTTCCCACGATGGAAAGTGATGAAAATGAAAATCAGATTTCTGAAGAATGTGTCACTGTTGCCAAGAGTCCAAATGAAATGAAAATTCAAACGGTAATAACGCAGGAAATCTGTCATGGAAATGATAAAGATGATGTCAGAGAATGCCCTAGAAGTTCTTATCTTTCAGAAGAGGTAGAAATGCAAAGAACAGAGGGACTGGAGATTTCCCAACCAACATTTACAGAACAAGAACATAACCAGAGAGGTCAGGAGGTCACTGAACTCACTGCAGACACCCAAATTTCAGCTTCATTGCTACAACCTGAAACACAGATTCAGAGGCTTGATCTTTGTATGGAAAATGATAATCAGGCTGACAGAAAAAGTCAGAGTATTACAAAAGAAATAGAAATAAAGAAATCAGAGTTGCCTGAAGGGATCTCCCACCCGTCATTTATGGAAGAAATCCAAAGTCAGAGAGACGAGGTCAGCGAACTCCCAGCAGACCCTCAAGCAGAAAAAGACTCTCCCCCTGCTGGGAGAGCATTAAACTTGATCTCTGTTAACGCTCAAGTTGTCAGACCTTCTGTAACAGACATACATGCATCAGAAACACCTACTGAGATTTATTTTGAGAAATCTGTTGTTCACCATCAACAGCAAAGAGGCAAGGAGGTTGCTGAAGAGTATGGAAATGAAAACGAGGTCACCTCTTTACATGAGAATGTTCTAGAGACTGAAACTAAAATGGAAACGTCTGCAGAGATGGACAAGATTTCTTCTCTCGAAACTGCAGCAGAACACCACAACCATCTGGCAAAAGAAATCAACGAACACAGCACACACATATCAGACAAAGAACCACTTCCTGTTCCTAACTTTGAAGTTACCAGGAAGACGGAGCTTGTTGCTGAGGATATAAGAACAACCTCATTAGAAGATGACATAAGTAGACAACTAATTGATGAAATCAGTGTTGACAGGCCTGTTGGTAATCTTCAAGAAGCTGATGGGAGCAAAGTAGTTGTGTTGGTTTGTACCCAACAAGATGAGTATGGTGGTATTCAGGCATTAGAAGATGAGATTAGGACAGCTAATGAAACAGAGGTCCATTTTAATGATAACCAGGTAGTTTATGAACCGATTAGTAGTCCAGAGAGCAACAGTGGTGGTGAAATTTATACAAAAATTGAGCTGGGTGGTAGCATTTCTGTTCTGGACATACAGAACACAGAAATCCCCCTCACTGTGGGTGATGGAGTAAACTTTTCAGTCAATGATGTCAAATTAGGAATTGCTCACCCTCAGCAAGAGGACAAAGAAGAAATTACTGTTCCAAACAGCCAGAGTTTGGAGGAAATGGGGGTTCAAACTTCTGGGGAGGTACAAGGTCCCACACATGCCCAGTTGGAGCAGAGTAACACAATGGCAAATATTTTAAGTGTTGACATCAGTGCTACAGATGGCCAGTCAGATGACGCTGCAGAAAAAAGTGAAAGAAGTGCCATTCCAGAGTGCACTGGTGCAGTAGAGTTTCCCAAGCAGGTACAAGAAAATGTTACACTTCAGGACACTCAAACCCACAGTGAAGTCGAGATAACAGATGGTGCATCCGAAGAGTATGTGATCCTGGAACCAGTTTTGGAGAGTGAAATTCACTTGGATATCTTGACTCAGGCTGCAGCTGAATCGGGATTGTCAAACCCTCCCTTGGAAGGCGGATTGCTGGGTGAAGAGCCAAATCAAAGTATTTTAAATGCCTCCCAGAAGATGGGGATACATGAAGCAACTGACAAGGTTAAAGATGCTTCTGAAGCCAGCACAGAGGAAGTTTTACCTCTGGATGTTCTTCACAGTGCTCAATATTCTGAAGACCATACCTCTACTGGTAATGTGGATTCAGAAATGTCAAATGCTGATACTCAGCCCTCAACTGAAGATGGTAATGTAGCAATAATGGAGAATGCTGACCGTAACTTGGAGCTACAAGAAGTACAGATTCTCCAGGATATTGAGATTGGTCGAGAGATTGTTGTGGCAGAGGAGGATGAGGAAGACGATGATATTAAAATAATAAAACCAACTTCCAAACCAATTTCTGAGGACCCTCCAAAGTCCGAAGAGAAGGTAGTAAATAAAAATAAAGATGTAATTAGCAGTACTTTGAAGGAAAAAACTGAAGATGATAAAAAGGTACCTGAGGTGGAAAAACCTAAGAAACAAGAAATGAATACACAAGCAAGAACCAAAGCTCGTCTTGCAGCATTGGCCGAACAAAAGGCTGCAGAGTCAAAGAGAGCGGCACAACGACAGCAGCTCAACCTCCTAGCGCTCTGTCAAGAAATTGCAGAGGACATTGCCACCGACAGCATGTTGTTGAAGAGGATAGAGGAAGAAAAACAAGCAGCAGCAGCGGCAGCTGCCAAAGCTGAAGCCAGCAAGAGGGAACAACCAGCAGTTGCCACACAAGATACAGAGCCAGATAATGTCGCAAGCCCTGCTGGGCCAGAAGGGAACTCCACTTCGGTGACCCCTGCTCTTGACTCGTCTGCTGTCCAACCTTCTACTGCAGAGTCGGCTGAACCCAAACCAGCCGCAGAGCCTCAGAAAAGACGTTTCTTTATATCGCAGATTTCAGTGCCACTGAAGGCCCATGAAAAAAAGAAGCTGACCCGATATCAGAGACTCAGGCAGGTTGAGCTGCAAAGGGAGAAAATGTCTTGGGCTCGTGTGAAGAAACTAAAATCTGATCAAGCAAATCAGATGTTTTCAGACATTGACTGGCAAGCGCCTTTTTCTGACAGTTTTTTAATGAGTCCCATAACTACTCCTCCTCCACCAGCGACGAGTCCATCAACAACATCCCCCGCAAACCCTGCCCCTGCCAATAAGCCTGCTCCACCACAACCAGAGTCCCCTAAGGCTGAGCCAACTGTAATGGAACCGACTAAAACAGAACATTCTCAAACTCAGCCCCCTAAACCAGAAACTATCAGAACTGAGCTTTCTAAAAAAGAAACAACCAAAGTTCAGCCAGTAAAAGCTGAAACTACCAAACCGGAACCACCTGTTGCTGAAGTTCGTAGAAGCACGAGGCAAAGCAGGGCTCAGGCATCTCAACCTGTTGCAGCCGCTCCAGGGCCTGCTCCAAAAGTGACCCGGTCCGCAGCCAAGAGGACTCTGCCAGCAGTTCCTCCTCCTATGCCCAACGGACTTAAAGCTCAAAAACTGAAACCTGTAGAGTACACGCCGTACAAACCCAGACCCAAGTACTCCCCAGATGACTTTGAATTGGATGATGACGACATGTTGCTAGTTGCTCCAAAAAAGCCAAATCAACCCACACAACCGCCTCGCCCCGCCATCCCTGCTCACCGTCCTGCAACTTCATTAAAACCAACTGATTCACCACAACTACCTAACCAGGCAAAACTGAAAGTTCAGAGCACACCTGGACAGATTTCAGCTCAGTCAAAGTCCATCACTGCAGCTCAGCCTCAGATAAAGCCAACACAAATCAAGCCTACCATTCCAACCCCTCAGTCAAAGCCTACATCTGCAGCTTCTTCAAAACCAGTTTCTTCCAAACCCAACTTGGCTGCAGTTCAGCCCAAGCCCGCCACTACGACCCCTCCTTTGTCAAAAACAGCTGGTGTAAGTGTAACGGTGCCGAAGCAGCCAGCTCCAACAGAAGATAAGCCACCTCAATCAAAACCTTCAGTGGCTGAAGCTATTGTAGCTTCAGTGCCTCAGAAACCCGAAAATCCCCCGTCCCAAGAGAATAAGAAACCCAAGGTAATTCCAGATTGATTTGTTTTAAAGTATTAGCACCAGTATTATGAACGTGCTATGACCGACGCTTTTCTTTTTTGTGCACAGGGTACATCTGGTTCGTCTTCACCAGTTTCTGCCTCTTCCGTTACACCTGAGGACAGTACCAACATCTCTGACACAACAAAGTGTGAAGAAATATCTGCTGGTTCGTTGTTGCTGTTGTCATCTCAATTCAATGCAGGACAAATCTGCTACTTTTGCTTTCAGCCTTTTAAACTTCTCTGTCTTAACATGAACCATGTTTCCATTTTAGAATCCATTTCTTGTCCAGCAGTTACTACGGCCGTTCTGTCTCCAGGGAGTAACACAGAATTAGCTTTGACAGAGGAGAAGACATCAGAGAAGCCCTGCCAGCAGTAAGAAGATTCATTTTGGTGGTTCACTGTCTAGCGCTCCTCCTCCCCTCTGCCACACACCCCCAAGTGAAATCTGTGTTGATTTGACTAGGGTTCTTGCAAAGTTGTGAGAAGTCTAGAGTTTTATAAGACTGTTTTCCAGGTCTGGATAAGTATGGAAGGAGAAAAGAGTATGGAAAAATATGTTTCAAAACATTATCTCCCAATCTTTTGCCTGATATTAGTTTCCCTGCCTGTTTGTTTGTTTGTCTTTCATCCATCCATTTGTCCAGTCATCCACCTGTTCATCTATGGAACCATCATTTCCTCCATCTCTCCATCCATTTGTTCTCTAGTCTGTCATCCATCCCTCCACCCAGAAGTCTTACATTTTGGGCATAGGTGCTCAGGTATAACAAAGGGCACCTTGTGTGTCACTTGGAGCGTTATTAGTGTGAGATTTTTTACAGGCCACACACTACACTAAAAAACAATTCAGAATGGCACTTTTTGTCCAGAGGAAAAGGGCAGGTGCTCTAGCACCACCTAGTGTCTATCTGTACACTGCTCTGAACTCTTACCACCCATCCATCCAAGTATCCATTTTCCCATTTGTTATCCGTCTCTCTGTTTGTCCAGCGTACCCCATCTATTCATCTGTTTGTCCATATGTCCATAACCCATTTATTTGTTCGTCCATCCGTTTTGTTTACCCATACTGTTCTTCCATCCATCCATCCGTTTGACCATTGTCCCAGTTTTCCATCCCATCATCTCTTACTGTCTGTCCATCCAGCCGTCCATTTCTTCATCCAATATTCCATCCATCTCTCCCATTTGTTTGTCCAATTTTCCTTAGTCTATTCACCCATCCATTAGCCTGTCCATCTGTTTGTCCAACCAACCATCCATCCATCCGTTTCCAGGCTCCATAATTAAAACTCGACTTCCTTACAAATATGTTAATACTTGAAAAAAATTGCTAAAAAGTTCTGGGATCTGACTTGGAAGAAAAATTCCTGATGTGTGTCTGTTTTACAGCGGAGAAGAAAAGCCACAAGAAGCAGCGACTCATCAAGAGGTCGACAAAGATGGCACTCAGACAGTAAAAAACTTTGCCCTCATCATTTTACCAAAGATCTCGTATAGACTAAACAGGACAACTGTTGCATGTTTTGTAAAAACTGTCATCTTTTGTCTGCCAGGATGCGGGACAGAAACATTTTGGGCCAGAAGCCTGCAGCGTGTGTGGGATGCTCTACTCGGCTGCCAACCCTGAGGATGAATCTCAACATTTACTGTTTCACAACCAGTTCGTCAGTGCTGTCAAATACGTGGTGAGACCAGTCTGCATTCACACAAACCATATGTCGAGAATCTCTTTCGTCGCATTCATTTTTATCTGTTTAGCTCATATCTTGTGCTTGGTTGAGCTAAACTGGCACAAGGTCTGAGCTTGTGCCTTGTGCCTGTCCTTAAACCGGAGTTTCCTTAAACTTTTGACCCGTTTAAGGACACTCCGATTATTGTGATTGATATGGATAATCTCAGAGAAGACACCATTTTCTTTTAATGGTTTAATATATGTTGTTTTCAGGGATGGAAAAAAGAGAGAATCATGGCAGAATATCCTGATGGCAAGATCATTCTCGTCCTCCCTGATGATCCCAAATATGCCCTGAAAAAGGTCTGTTTCAAGTGTCGGGCCATTGCCTTCATGAAGAATGCAGAAGTGAAATCCATTGTGTGTCATTTTGGACCTGCTGTAGCTTGATAATTAATTGTCCATCTCAGGTGGAGGAGATCCGGGAGATGGTGGACAATGACCTCGGCTTCCAACAGGTGGAGACAAAGTGTCCCTCTCAGACCAAAACCTTCCTCTTCATCTCTATTGACAAGAAAGTGGCTGGATGTCTCATAGCAGAGCACATCCAAGAGGTACAAGACTGCAGGCTCTTAAATCTGTGCATAGCCGTTTTGTCCTTGAGGCTTTTGAAAATCAAGATCTTCTCATATCCACTCAAAGGGTTTCAGAGTGATCGAGGAGGCTCCTCCTGAGGGCTCAGAGGGGGAGAAGGTGATGTTTGAACGTCAGAGAGCTTGGTGCTGCTCCACTACGCCGGAGCCGGCCATCTGCGGCATCAGTCGCATCTGGGTGGTCGGCGTGATGCGGCGCCGGGCCATCGCCACACGCTTAATTGAGTGCCTAAGGTTGGTCTTAGGATTCATACTCAACATTTTCACATTTTACGAGCAAGTCCATTGGGATTTTAAACTAAACTATGAAAGTAGAAAATCTAAAAGTGTGGTTTGTATATATCTATATATATATATATGTTTCTTCTTTTCTTTGATGCCCCTAAATAAAATTCACTGCAACACTTCACACTTTGGTTGAAAATTGATAACCATGTATAATCTTTCTAAAATTGTTTTCCAACATCTCTTGGTCTAACACAAAAGAATGCATTTTACAAACAAAAAATATTTTTTACATAATTAAAGTTGCTTTTCTTTTTACACAGGAACAACTTCATTTATGGTTCCTACCTGAGCAAAGACGAGATCGCGTTCTCAGACCCCACGCCCGATGGAAAACTCTTTGCCACCCATTACTTTGGCACATCTCAGTTTTTAGTTTATAACTTTGTGAGCGGGACCCGCTCGATCCAGCCCAAAACTGACTCTGTATGACGGCCCGATGGAGGAGGCGGCGATGGATTCAAACATGAAGTCTTCACAGCATGACACAAATTACTCCCAAGAAGTTGGTGATTGGACTAAAACTCAGGATGACAACTTTAACTCTTCCGGGCATAGTATTTAAAAAAAACAAAAAAAAACCTAATCTATTTTCTTTAGATTCTTTTTAAGTAAAAGGTTGGTTTTGTTAGAATACACATGCATGAAATGAGAGCAATAGAGTTTAAAGAACATATCATTTCTGTGTTCAGCAAACGGAAACATCTTTTAAAGCTGAGTGAAGATGAGAGTCAGGATCTCCTGGACGGTGAGGCTGCCATCGTCTCCAGTTTATGGGTGTGAATTGTAGTTTGGAGCATTCGTCATGTGTTCCTGTATAAACCGAGCCATATGCTGTCCACGTTTTAGCTTTTTGCTGTCTTATTGTTGTTTTTAAGTTTCACCAATACTCTCTTTATTTTAAATTTGCTTTGTTGATGATTGTTAATTGTGTTTTATTTACCTCTTGGCCACATACCCCCTCCCATCCGGCATACGGATTTTTGTTAAGTTAGTGTAGAGAATCATCCTTATTCTTTAGCAACAAATTAAAATTTATATCAAATCATGTAGATTTATGCGTACTACTACGAGATTTATAACGGAAGATGAGAAAGATCTTAAACCTGTGTTTGTTTTTGTTTTTGATATTAAGGTCCAGTCTTCACACGAGGGTTTAGATCACACTCCAATTAACAGCATCATCTCTTAATTTCTTCATCGTTAAAGCGGTCGCCTTTTAGAGACATTTTGTGTAAGAAAAACAAGAAGAAATTGATTTATATAAACCTCTTATGTAAATATTTATTTAAATAAACCATGTAAAATATTTGTTGATGCTGTCTAGTGGTGATTATTTTTGTTTAATGTAGGAAAAGTAGCGCTTAATGTACACAGATGTGGGTTATCAATAAATGTAATTGAAAGGTTATTTTAGTTAAGAAATACAATTAAAAAATCTAAATTTATATTAGATGCCTTGTACACAGAGTAATGCATTTCATTGTTCACTTCAAATGATTATTAATAGCGCTAATGATTTTTGTTTGCTGGCAATTCTGGTCATATGAAAGCATAAATAGTTAGAATTAGCTTTTTACAAATAACTTCATATATAAAATATTAGCTCCTATTACATTTATAGAATCTTTGGATCCTATGGATGTAAGCTCTAAAAGATTACATCTATAGGACCCACTGTGAATCTAAAGAGGGACATGCTGGTCCACAGCTGAACTTCAACAGACGAATAAAAAAGACTGATGTGAAGTCTCGCTAGAAAATGAGAGCAGGATTCATAAAACTTTTCAGTAAATGGCTGAATTAAAGAAGAGCAGCAGCTGTAGCCCATGTTGTGAATGTCTTCATCTTTATGCATTTATTTCAAATGAGGTTCATGTTCAACTCTCTTGAATTTGGTTTCCCTCACAATCCTCTCAAAACTGCAGTTGCACATAATACTTTGTGCACCTTTTTCTGCCACAGCTTTTCCTTCCACTCAACTTTCCAGTTCATTGGTGTTTAATGTATAATAAAATCCCAAATTCAGTAAAAAAAAAAAATGTCCCAGTTGCTTTCGCACCTTTACCTGTTTTTCTTCCATGACGGGGGGAATCGTTTTAATTTTCAGAAAAAAATTCACATTTGACTTTCATTAGCTCTGAAGTACTTAAATACATAACTGTAATTTATTAAATGAATTATTAAAATAGATGCATTTTTCTATGACCTTCAAATCTATTAGGATCTATTCGAGTCGTGACCGTTTCAAATGGTGGGAACTTTCTTGCTTGAAGATGTAAACACTCCCCTCTTAGCACATTCCTCGACGCTCCTGTCACAACACGGGGCTGCTCGATGGCAACTTCTGAGGAGCAAAACAGTCTTGGAACAACACAAACGCTTCCTCAAACTGAGGGGGACAAAACCGAGTTCTCCGCTGACTCCTCCTCAGGAGTTGATACGAATCAGGAAGAGACAAACAGAGCCGAGCTTGTTTAGGTGTCTTTCACTCAACGACCACCAATGGCATTTCTTTGTTGTTTGGTGCACAAAGGTCATCTCGGTTGATAGAAATAGTCAGGATCTGTGAGGCTGATTTAGGCTGGCTGACAAAAAGGCGAGCAGGTACTTGCAAACACACTTTTATTCTTACACATCAGCTTAAAAAGACAAAAAATATCACAGCTGCCTGATTGTAAAGCATAAATCACTTCATCCTAAACGTAACATTTTTGGTCCAGCTATTAAAAACATATTTACACGACAACCACAGCATTTACAAGTAATTTCTACAGTTCGGGTTCATTTTAAGAAAAGAAACCAGGCTTAACCTGAGCTGCAATTGTAGTCCTCACCAACTCCCTCAGTACTGCTTAGATTGACTTTGTTTCCAGACTTTTGCAGGGACTTAAATCTCACTAAAGAGTTTTATAGTGAGATTTCAGTGAGTCTGACTGGTTTTCTTTACAGGCAAATACAGGAAATGTGGACAAGCTCTTAAAACATATGATGTGAAGGAAAACTAGAGTTTTCCATCAGGCAGCCAGACAGTCATATTTTAGTAATTTCCCAATCTTTCCCTTATCAATATTTTTGCATGTTTTCTGGAGATCTCTAGTTTCTGAGCAGGTTGTGTGCTTAAAAACTAAGAATAGAGGGTAAAAGAGCAATTTTTCATAAATAAAGGAAAAGAAATTGGGATTAGTCATGCCTTTGCAACAGCCTGAAAACAAATTGCCTATAGAAACATGTATTTTGCAAAGGGAGTTTATACCTACATAATTTGAACTTGTTTCAAATTCCTTTCTTCAGGCTGACCTGAAGTATAAGGTAACTTTGTAGGCCTGAGAGCACCAACAGTCAGTTGAGTAGGTGTTAGCCATAGCAATCAAACGTACCACAAAGTCTTAAAATATGTAATTGTCCATAATAACTCTACATGATATATGGCTGAAATGTTTGACTTGGAAGAGGCCTAGAAAATAAAATTCTTCTTGGGGCGCCTACACCCATAGATCTGTCACTGATTTTATGAAAATGAGTGAAAAATCCAATGAGAAGCCTGAAAAACTGAAACCTGTAAAATCTAAGTCACCATAGACTTTTCCACACATCTTTAGAACGTAGTGAATTCACAACTATGGCATGATGTTTTACATGGAAGTTAGCTGAAATTAGTTGACATTCAAGGCCATGACGACATTAAAATGTAGGCACCAAAGACAATATTACTCTGTAACCCTGTGCACTCTTTAGTAATAGCTAAAACTTGGGGTGAGAGGGCTTTTTACTCTCACAGTATGGGACAATGCTCCCCACAGAAAGAATACAGCAAGTCCAAAACATCAGGCTCTTGAATTCTTCTATTAACAACCTGACCTTTCCCAGGCTGCACCACCACAACCTCACCATCAGATGGCAGCTCCACCAGCGGGTGCACTTTATTATCTTTCATCTTAAAGTCTGCAACACCAATGCTGGGCAAGGTGCCGTTTCTCTCTGCCCATGTCTTGCTGTTCTCTGAAGCGTCCTTTGTCTCTTCATCACTGTCTTCAGTCTTGCTGCCCTTGCTTACAGTGCTCATTTCCTCCTGACACACCTCTGATTCGCTGGCATGAGGCAGAGAGAAGTAGGTGCACTTTCCAGGCTGGGATTTGGTCTCGTCTTCTAACTCTGGCTTTGCACTGAACAGTGAATATGGAGTCTTCTCTTCTGCGTCTTTATGTAATTCGTCCAGGTGAAATGTGTTTGTAAAGGTTTTGTTTATTCCAGCTGGGTCTGACACTGACTTCCTCATTGATGTGTTTTCTCCACGGAGCCAACGTCCGTTATCAATAGGAACACTGTCTCCAGGCCCCACTTGTGCATTGAAAGCAATGCATTTCGTTGCTTCACTGAAGATGTCCAGTGCAGTGGAGGAATTGAAGTAGGACAATTCAGACATTGCTTTGGATCTAGCTGCCTGGAATGGTGAAAATATGCTTGAAGGTTCCCTCTTTGTCTGATCCGGCTCTGAAAGGGGTCTTTCACTGGCTTCCTCGGGTTCAAGGTCTTTTTTGCCATAGAGCATTTCGATCGCCCTCCTCACAAAACCTTTTGAGATGGATTTCTGTGCCGAGTCATCTTCAGCGCCCGAGAGGTCGCTGGAGGTCTGAGACTGATAACCTCCACTGTCCGAGGTCTCTCCTCTCAGCTCCGATACACTGGGACTCAGGAAGCCTCTCTGCTGGATGTCTTTGCCAGTCCTTGCTAAAAACATTTCCCTAATGGATCTGACTCTGCTTCCCTCAGGCTCTGTGGTTATAACACCGCTCGAGTCGTAGCTGAAAGATAACGATGACTGAGGAGCCGATCGGGTGCAGAGAGCCAACTCGGACGTGGTTGACTCAGACGGAAAATCTTCTGACTCTGGAGCGGATTTTCTTTGAGAGAAATGTCTGATTGTGGAACTTTTTGGTGCAAGTTGTGATTTCTGGGCTTCAGCCACCTGCTTTTCTAGAAGAGTCACTCGCTCTGCAACAGATTGGGTTGTGACTTCTTCAGACTGCTGTTTAGGACTTTCTACAACTGCCTCTTCATTTGACTCTTCCAGCTGTGCTCTCAGTGGAATTTCTTGATTTTGTGCATAGCTTTCCTTAAATGTTCCTACTTTACTTGCTTGTTCCTCCTCAGAACTACATTCTTGTTCATAGTAACTTAGATTTTCTTCAACTAAGCTTCTCTTTTGCTTATCTTCATCATTTGGCTGCACTTCATCCACATGTTCCTCAAAGGTGCTGTCATCATTGCCACTGTCATCAACATTAAATCTAAAAATCTTTTCTAAACTTTCAGATATTATCAAACTGCTGTCCTCGTTTTTGCTGCATACATCAGAATTTTCTAATAGATCAATCGAGCCTCCTCCAGGAGAAATTTGTCGTTCTGCCTCTTCGGTATACTGGGCCTCATCTTCTGAGCTAACCTGATCTTCCTCTGGCTCCTCTGTCAAAGCCTCCAACTCTCTGCCTTTTTTTGTTTGTTCTGCAAACTTCGGAAGGGGTTCCTCCTCCTCTTCCTCATTGCCAGACAAACTTTCTTCAACAATAACCTGCAGTTTTTTACAATCAACTTCTGGCTGCTCTTCCTCTGAACATGTCTCTTCTACATCTGAGCTTCCTATACTGTCATCGGTACTTAAACTTAACCCCATGCTGCACATTTGGCCTTGTAAGACTGTACTTTTAGTCTCGGTTGAATCTTCCTCTTGTAGTTTTTCACCACCTGTGTTTAATATTGCCTTATTCCCTTTTACATCAACTTCTACATAATAATTTGAGCTTGGCTGCTTCTCCACAGGCAGATTACCGAGGTTAGAACATGCACTGATCTCTTGTTTTATCCCTGGATGTGTAACTTCTGCTCTCTTTTCTGTACCTTGCTCACAATAATCTTGATTGGCACTTGGTATTGTCTGAGTTTCCTCATCTGGAGCTGATTTAGCATTCTGGGTTAAGTCTGTCTCTAAGTTGTTCTTACTTTGTGTTAGTTGCCTACAATCCATGTACAGCTCTTGGTTCACAGGTTTTTTCTCACTGCACACATCTCCACTATTTTTTTCCCTTTCTTGTGTTGATTTCTCACTCGTATATGCCTGCTGGTGCTGCTCATGTCTTTCCAGATTACCTTTACTTGCTACATACTTACATGACTGTAAGTTTGGAGATGTGGTCCTGCAAATATGCTTTTCTTGTGGGATATTTTTGGTATTAGAAACAGAATTTGACCAATCTTGGCACCCATTGTCCTCAGTTGCTTGACCTAATGGTTTGTATTTTGCTGCTTCTGAAAGCACCTCAGTTCTGTCCATTTCTGGTTGTTTTGGCTGGTTAATGTTAGTTATTATTGTAACATTAGACCTCACATCAGCATTTTGTTTGTCATCTTGAGCAACACATTCTTTGTTTGAAATGTTTTGCGTGTCTTCATGATTGCTTTGGTCTGCAAACAGCCTTGGTGTGGCAGAAGGGATACTTCCTCCATGCCCACCATCATCTTCTGCACCTTCTGAAAGGGAAACCAACTCTTCCTTTAGCTTCTGAGGAATGTCTAAATTTTCTATAATCTCATTAATAACATTTTCCCCAATGCCACAGTCTAGTTCAGAAACTACTGTCGTCCCAAGTCCAGCTTCTGAAGTGTGAGGTGTTACACTGCGTGTTTTGGATCTGTCGCCAAGTTCCTGGAAACCCCTCCAGCTTTGCAGAAGCTGCATTGAAGCTGATTGTTGCAAATCCAATAGACTTGTTCTCAGTCTTTGGGAGTCCTCGATGTTGGCAATTTCTTTGAGAGAATCAATCATTTTTAATGCTTCTGCACAGCTGACGTTGTTTGCGTTTAGCTCGCTCATATGCAGGTTCGTCAAGCCTTCCTTCAAGGTCATAACAGCCAGAAAAGCAAGAAGAACATTAGATGAGGAGCCAAATGTTGAGGCCACGTGAGAGGAAAAGTCAGGCAAGCTGTTGGACTTTTCCAAACAGGATGGACGTTTATTCTTGGTCATTTGTCTTATAGATTTTATTGAGTAGCAAATCTTCTCAAGGACTGGCTTCATGTTCAACTCTGGTATCACAGATATATCTTGATCTCCTGCTGAGACCTTAACGTCATCACTGTTATCAGCTTCCATCTGTGCTGTTTGGTGGCTTTCTATTTGGGATGATGTTTTCTTTGGTTTCCCTTTGTTTGGTTCTGAAGGGCTGTCCACAGAGAGGTTGCTTGGAAGCGGCTTTTTGCTGAGTTTTTGCCTACCAGGTGGTGAGGCCATATCTAGAGATTTAGACCACGGGGAAGTTCTCTGGAGTGCTTTTGTTTCATGGTGTTTCCTCTCTGTTAATGGACTAGCATTGGGTGCTTCAGGTTTTTGTGGTCCTTTATTTGAAAGAACTTGCTTATCCAGGAGTCGTCTAGTCATTGGTGATAGTTTTGGAGAGGTATTTTGAAGTTCAGAGGACTTCTTGGTGTGAAACTTCCTCTCTGGAGACGGACTGCTTTTTAATTTAGCTGTTTTCATCAAACTCTTAGGCGATTGCGTCTCAAGTTTTGTTATGTGAAATGGAATATTCCCCACAGCAGATGTTTCACTTGATACAACACTGGAAGAAGACATTCTTCCATCAGAGGTTAAGCTAAGTGGAGACACAGAAGTACAAAAAGATGGAGTGCCCACCTCTAAGATTGGTTGCTTGGTCTCCTCTGATGTGACTTCAACCTGTTGTGTTGTCCCTGTTGTACAGATTTCATTTCCAGTAGTGCTGATGGGAGTAGATAATGCCTTGCTCTCTTCATTGCCATTGTTATGTGAAGCATGTTTATCCACAGTGGCCTTTCTGAGAAACATTTGTTTTTCCAGAGAGCGATTACTGATCAAAGGAGCTCTTTTAATGGATGGTGTTCTAGATAATTCTGCTCCCTGTTGATTCTTGCTCTGAGAAGATGATTTTTCCAATGTGGTATCATCTGGTGATATGACCTCGTCAGAAGTAGGACTACTACTTAGGGAATAATTATGTGATCTCTGACTGCTCATAGGGCTGCTGGTTATAGATATTGCATTATTTGTGAAATCATCTGCATTCAGTAGATCAGGCGGTGGTGGCGGTAGCTCCATGGAAAGTGTACCAATAAGTGTGGCCATGTCTTCTTCTGTCTCAGTTCTCGGTGGAAGTATTTCAGAGCAGATCCCGTTTAGTAGAGGTGTAGCCTGTGCATCTTTCTGGCTTAAGCTGTTGTAGTTTTCTCCATTTGCATGTGCTGTATGGTTGTCAGAATTTTTTGCCGTAACTCTGATTTTCTCCTCTGCAGGCACTGATTTGTTTTCGAAAGACTGTACTCTTAGCTTGACTGAAGGGGAGATCACATTTTCTGGTGAAGAGAGTTCAAAGATTTTGCTTGTTTCTGATGTTTCCTCTGAAAATGTTCCTACCTTTTTCTGTGTTTGCAGAGCAGTAAACCCTCCTGCTGTTTGACTTTCTTTGTCTTGGTTTGATGATGGGTTTGAATGAGCCTTCTCAAGCCAATTCTCTACATACTCTTTAGCAATAGAACTGGAGGGATAAAATGATTGCAATGGCACACCTTTATTAATATTCAAGTACTCATTTTTGCTCAGTTCTTTTTGTGGATGACTTGTTTCAGTTTGTGTGTTAAACAACATTTGCTTGTTCTTTTCTTTCAAAGACAACTGAAAATGTACATTTTTAGCATTTGGCTTTGGTAAGTTGTTCCAGGTTGGTGTTGCTCTCCTTTTTATGTGTTTTGTTGTCTTTGTTTTAGCTCCATAAATTTTCTTGATGAAGACAGCGCTTGAGAAAGGTTTCACTGTTTTATGTTTTTCAGCTGCTTTTGTTGAACTCTTCCTTTGTCTCTTACCTGGCGTCATAACCAGCCTGACATGTTTCCCGACCAGTTTAGGTTTTGAGAAAACCCTCTGATCTTTCCTAACCTCTTTTTCTCCAGGCTTGTTGTGACTCTTTGTAAATTGCTGGAGTGTTTCTGTTTTTGCTCCTTGGACTGCACCAGGTTTTAGAGAGGCCAGGTGCAAATCTGATGTTACAGACCTGCTGTCAGTTCTGTACGTGCTAACTGGCTCAAAGGCTGGTGAAGGTGAAGGTTCAAATTCATTACTGGAGCAAAGCTGCCTGGTTTCTGAGGTAGCTCCAGATGCAGACATACCATGAACTCCAACATTTGCAAGAAAATTGTCATGATATGTCTGTTGTTCATATATGTGCAAGACTGCTTCAGTAACTTCCTCTCCGCTGGAATCAGTCTGCATAATTTCAGTGGATTTGAATGCAGAAACATCCCTGCTGTTGACATCCACAGAGCCATGTCGTCTTGGTTTGGGAACTGGTTTTGTCCTGTTCTGATTCTCCATGTAGAACTGCTCTGTTGTCCTGTTCTCTGTCTCTTCACTGAAAATATAAGAACCAATCTTTCCTTCTTCAATCTCATCCACAGTTACAGATTTAATGCTCTCCACAGAAGTTCGGAGTTTGCTTATTTTCTTGCACCCTGGGGTAGGGACTCTTCTTGATAATGGCAAAGACCCATTGTGGTCTTTATTATCATCCTCCTCCTGAAAAGTGTCACTGACAGCTCCATTTCCAAGTGACGGTGGATCATCGTCATTGTCCTCTCTGGTTCTGTCCTTGTAGATAATGTCTGTGGAAGTGGCAGAAGTTTGAGAAGGATTTGAGCAAACCTCCTGTTCTGGATCTGGCAAACATGCCACATCAGCCTGATCTGCAGCAACTGAGCGTGTCAGGGTGGTCGTCCACTGAACTGTTTCCTCTTCTTTAATCGTCAGTCGTACCTTCATCTCCACCGTCATGCTGCCATCCTGATTCACCCGAAAGGACTTCTCGATGTTGTCGTCACTGGGCAGAACGCTGTCCTGCCCTTCTTCACCATTCCCGTTGCTGAGACAGGTTTCCTCCTCCGTCTCTGCCAGAGACTCCAGTATTCGATCTGAACCCGACTCGATGGAGTTAGTTGGTAGGTCACAGGAGCTCTCGCCAACACTGTTGTGAATCTGATGGACGATGTACCTCTCAGATGACGTAGAGAAATTTCTAGACTTTGAAGAAAATGAAGGCGTCATTTTTTTGGCTTTTCAGAGAGTCCAGAAGATCCGAAAAAGGGTTTTAAAAAGATGGAAAATTAAAAGTAAAAATGCCAGAAGTTTCCAGAGAAGCATGAAGGGAAAAAAGAAAAGAATAAGAGAAGTTAGACAGACTGAATGCTCCTCAAGAACATTAGCCAGCAAACCTGTGCATGTAGGTCATCTACAGCATTACATACAATATTATCACCTCAGCACTTTCTCAAGCTTTATCCCTTCAGGGATGGCAGATTACTGCAGCACTTATACGCCATGCTAATAAAAGGCTAGCAGACACACTCCTTTAAAATACATCTACAATTGTTCTCATAAATAAATAAATAAACCAACTTATTTTTTACTTACAGACTGATGTCCTTTGTCTTTTATAAGCCCTTTGCTTGGTAGGCCGCCTTGTTGGACTTGGAGATTTATTTGCACCGTACACTGCAGGCCTGAAAGGCTCCCTGCCTACAGCCACCACACTTCCAGAGCACAAAATCAAACCTGGAAGACCATCAATCTGAAGCAAATAGAAAATAAATATTTAATCACTTTGAAGTAGTCCATCTCTAACTATTCCATGTTATAAATCTTTATTAAACATTTATTCATTCTTTTAACTTAACCCCTGCAAAACAATCTTCTGTTTCTTCATGGGATTTTTGAGGTAGCATTTGGGAATTCCTTCAAGACTTGGATATAAATGAGAAACGATATTAACAGTTCTCCAGAATTTTACACTTTGTCATGTTACAACCACAAACTTTATTTTTTTTATAGGGAATTGATGTGCTAAGAGAGAACACAAAGTAGTGCATATTTATGAAGTAGAATGAAAATGCATTTCATAATTTCCTGATAGAAGTCTTCTGCAACTGCTAACATGTTTTCTTCCAGGATTGTCCTGTATTTAGCTCCATCCACCTTCCCAACAATTCTGACCAGATTCCCTGTCGCTGGTAGCTTATGGCTGCTCCTCCAGAAAAGCTCTTACTGCCCAACCTATCATTGCTAGGTTGCAGCCAGACATGACTACTCTTTCCATTTTAGGATGATGAACTGTGGTCATTTAAATGTAATCAACTAATTAGGTGGTTCTTGAAAGTGATTTGTTGCAAATCTCAGTACAAAACATTGAAGTTTGTAGCATGACACAATGTGAAAAGGTTTAAGGGGTATTAATGCTTCTGCAAGGCGCTGGAGGTATTAGATGAGTTGGCAAAGAAGCTTTTCACTTTTTCACCTCGTGTGACGGTCACTTCGTGCCAGGTTTAAGTTCATGTTTGTACTGTAAGGGTCAGTATTTGCACGAAAGGAATGACTGTATGTGCTAGTGACAGAAAACTCTTACCCGTCGTCCATCTGGAGTGTGTAGTTTGCTCACATGGAACTGCATCAGCTCTGAGATGTGTCCCAGGATAGACTCATAATTTGGTGTAGTCTTCTTGTGTAGCAGCACAACATGCCAGAAGGAGGGGTCTCCATTGCGGAAAACCACAAGTTTTTTGGGTGTACGAATGCCATCTCCGTGGATGTTTTTCCTGCCTGGGAAAAACCTTGCTGTCCTGCGGCGAGAACTAACAGGTCTCGCATGGTACCAAGGTGGTAACCTCCTCCGGGCCAGGGCCAGGTCGATGGGCTTGACTTTCCTGGTGTCGGAGCAGATGTACGATTTCCCATCCTCCAGCTCGTCTAGAGTATTGATGCCGTGAATCCCTCGCGGAGTCGTGATGTTCCGGACTCCAAATGGCAGGGGAACCTTCTTGGAAAGACTGTCCAGGAGCGCATCGAACGTTTTAAAGGTCCGGTTGTTGATGACCACGCGAAGGCCGCTGAACTGAGGATCCCCACTTTTGTAGAAGCAGACCCGCTTTGACAGGATGGTGTTGGTGATGCTCGGGTGGTGCGACGTGTCAAAGGTGTGCCCGCTCCCTGATGTCTGGTCAGGGAGGGTCCTCCGAAGCCCAATTTCATTCATCTTCTCTGGTTGACTGCAAATGAAGATTTAAGAAGACATTTAGAAAAGAACAGGATTTTATACCTCTGAGTTTTATTGCCCAATCCAAATGCACTCCTAAAAAAGTTTTACATGCCCTCTTCTCCCCCACTTCCTGACCCATTGCCATAAATTCAGCAGTAGAGGTTGGTCAATGAAATAACTTTCCTTCTGCAAACAAACAAAGGCTGACCTTTTGTCTGAGATCTTTACATGGGTCACTGACATTTGTGCTTTTGTCTTAGTAACAATACAATTTATGACTGATATGCACTCATTGTCTACTTCACTAAGTGCACTGCATTACTAGCGCCAGGTTGGACCTCTTTTACCTTCAAAACTTTCTTCATTATTTGTGACATGGATTCAACACAGAGGCAGAAACACATTTGGATTTTGTGTAAATTGGTTGGATTGTCTTGAATTGATATCTGGAGATGGTTTAGGCAATTGGAGAACAGTGAACTCCTCTGAAGTTGGAGAGGATTTAACCTTAGGGGGCAATAAATGCTTTAAGTAACCAACCAGTTATGGGGTCATAAAGGGACACACATAGTCAACAACAACACTCAAATAGGTCGAGGTGTTAAATTGATACTCAGTTGGTACAAAGAAGCCAAAAATAAGAAAATAGCCTCCACAGAATTGAACCAACAACTGGCAGACTAAACCACTGAAACCAGACTGGATGGATGTGACCCTATATCATCTGAATGTTTCAGCTGAGATCAAGGCTTATTGGACCAGGCAGCGTTTTTATAACCTGTTATTTTTCAATTTTGGCAAGCTTCAATGAATTGTAGTCTTTGTTTCCTACTCTAACTGACAGGATGCCATTTGAGGTGGTCTTCTTAGTGCTCCGGCAACTGTTGCCTTTCCGTTATTTCGTACATCTCAGGTCCATTTTCATCTGACCTCTGACATCAGCAAGGTGTTTCACCCACACAGTTGGTGTTGGCTGGCTACTTCCTTTGTTCCCTCACCATTCTCTGTAAACCTGAGAGATATTTGTGATTGAAAAATCACAGAATATCAGCCGATTCTGAAATAATCAGACAAGCCTAATGGCAATAACAACTATGCCACGTTCAAAGGCGCTAACATTTCTTTGCTTCACTGTCCTAATCCTCGGTTTGCGAATTTCCTTCAATGCAAACATATGGCTAATTTAATTGAGTTGTATTTGTGTAAACTAGCAATTGAACAAGTAAAAACTTGAAACCACAACAGGAAAAGCTGCGGAGTTATTCAAATTTATAGTGAATTTGATAAGAGTTTAAATATATATATTTTTACCTAATAAAAGCAAGAGATTAAATGTTTATTTTTTTCTGTCCTGTTGTCTTTGGTTTATTTGAAGAAATTAAATTAAAGAATGTGGTAAAATGAACAGGAGTCCTCATCTAGTCTTGCTTTTCATGTTCCAAGTTGCTTTAAACTTTTTAAAATATTGATCTCACTATAGACAAGTTTAAGCAAATAGCTATTTTCTAGCATATCCTGACTTGTGACTCACCAACACATATTATTCCTCATTTGAGAGGCCTGTTTTTTGGTCTTTCCATCTTCCAAGAGTGGCTAAATAAGTGTCATGTCACAAGGTCACTGATGTGGCAGCTTTAGTTAAAAACCTTTGTTTCTTATTCCTGCTGAAGAAATTCAATGACACATATGATTTTTCTGTTTTAAGGGTTTGTAAACATGTTTATGAGGGGCTTGGCTAAGGTTGTGTTTGAGGCAACATGAACAGTTCTTGTAAACACCTGATTAACCTGCTGCCAAGCATCTGTTGTTTACTTTGTCAGGCTGTGGTCATCAGCTAACATGACCTACCTTCTGCTAAACTAGCCAGACAAACACATCGATGCACGCATATGCTTCTAAAGAGCTAAAGAACCTTTTGTTGCCCTTTTCATAAACATTTTTTATTCGATTATTTCATTATGAATTTTAAATGATTTTGTCATTTTTCTTAAAACATATTTTTTATGTACTAAACCACACGATTAGAGTAAAATTAGCAGTAGAACTTTTCATCTATCTTTTCTAAATGTAAGTATTTTCAAGCACTTACAGTAAAACCTATGCTTATCTGACACCTGCAGCACTCAAAGTACAAAGCAGTAAATACGTCAAACAAAACTGAACTAGCAAACAAATGGAAACAAAAAAACAAACAACTCACCTTTACTGACATAGGAGTGCCAAATATTTTTAAAAGATCCATGGATTCTCATTGCGTGCTGCACTGCACGACTGTTGCTGAGCTAACTGACAGTAGGAGTTTATTCCAGGAGACACCATCATTGGCAATTTGCTTAATCTTTGCTCAGAGGTAATCTTCACTGCAGGTGCAAAGCTTGGAAATCCTCTTTGGGAAGGTGTGTCACACCTTATGGAGCTATCATAGCAGGCCCAAGAACTGGTCCAAAAAAAAGCCCCACTGAGATAAATTACATGTTTTATTTTTAATTTGATTTTGTTTAGGAAGAACATTACTAGTGATGAGGAAAAAGCTTAAAAAAATCATCACCAAAGGTTAAAATTGTTTGAACATAATTTTTTTGTGTGTTTTTGTAGATATTTTCTAAACAGCTCTGCTGTTTGAAATCGAGGAATAAAATAATGTGAGCAAGGTTTTCTGAGTGACAGATGGTAAGTTAGTGTCCACTTGTAAAATACAAGCAGGTCTCTAATCTCATTAAGGACCTCTTTCCAGAATAGGGATTAAAGTGTTTTCAATTCTCAGGACCCTTACAGAGCAGCGCTTGTTTTCAACATGAAAGTGTAAGATGCTAAATTAAATTTATGGCAGTAATGAAATCCAAACAGTACTATAATTTTTATTTATATGTTTATCCTTTTTTATAATTATGGCTTGCAGTTTATGGAAACCCATGATTATTTTTCTCCAAAAATTACAAAATTATAAGACCAATAAAAACATTGCAGTTTTTGATGCGTCTTGAGCAACATTTTCATCCACATCTTTTCCTTCCACTAAACGTTCCATTAAGATACTTGTGTACAACTCTCGATAAATAACCAGCTTCTTCCATAATTGCATTATGTATTCTTCCATCCATGTAAAATGTGTTAATTATTGTCTTATTGAAGAAAATCAATAGAAAAATAAGATTTGCAACAGATTTTATTATGTGATAGCCAGCCATTCTATGGCCATCGCTAAGTTTGCTTCTACGTCTGGCCGGCCCTAACTAAAGCTTTTTCAACACAGTGGATGTGAGATGGGGACACTCTTCAGACAGCTAAGATGAACGTTCTCTTAATAGCAAATACAGGCTTTTATTGTCCCCACAAAAATACTCTTGCAGCGACACTGTGCTGGTTTTGGAAATACAGTTCAGTTTAAAGGGGTAGTAGACACTAATAGATTAGACTGAACTGAATTACGGAGGAGGGTATTAGCTGGTCATGCATATCCTTCACCGTGAACTATCAGGGGTTGCATAACAGCACCCAAACCCGGACTGAACCAAATCTATTTCTGTAGTAAAACAGATTAGCGTACGAGGGGGGATGACTTCATTCCACAGTAAACCTGTGGCCGAACTAAAGGAATCAAAAGCTTTTAGAGAAGTCATCAGATTTCAGTATCGCGTAAAAGGATAAAGCGATCCATCTCTGTTGCAGTGTTTAGCTTAAACCCCTTAAAAATATCTCAGATGTATATGAAATGGATAATATGTGCCGTAGGAAAGAATTCCTGCTGAGCCCGACCAAACTGACGTCCAGGAATGCCACCGGACGCTCCCATGATCCCAGTCGACTAAAAAAAAAAACCCAACAGGCGCAAAAATGTGAAAAATCCTGCAAAGGAAGCTGAAGGGGGAACAATGGAGGAAGCTGTCAGTGTAAACAGGTAGGCCCCAAGCCTGCCCGTCATTCCAGCTCTCCACAGCAGAGATAAGGATGCTGAAAGCGTGAGGGGAAAACGGCTCCAACAGACTTTTGTCATGCAGTCGTGTTTCCTCTCGTGTTTTATTGCTGTGTGTGTATTTCAGAGGGGACATCTGCCACATGTCATATATCTGTTATATGTTGGCATCAACCTGCCATGGTACTAGAAGGAAACAAACCTCGGGCCGTGATCTGTACAATGTATTTCTTCTAGTTTTGTCAATATTTTCAATAAAAATAAATCTGCCAAACATGCCTGACTTGAAATGAAAACCTCTCCACTCAGCATGTCGCACCAGGTAATGTGTGAAATTAAGAAATGTCACGATAAAACAGCTGACAATGTTAAAAAGTTGTTCTCATCCATGTTTAAGAGTAAAATCACATGCCGCCAAGACAGAGATATCTGTCCCTGCGTTCCGCCTGTATTGCCACTTCAGCCCAGGCCTATTTTTACGCCCTTGCGACTGTAGGGAAAGTAATTGGCGCCACGTTAGATTCAAACCTATGCTGTTAATGGGAAAAAATGTGTGATATGTTTTGGCTCTTGTTCTCTTTCTATATTTGTCCCAGTGTCCTCCGTGCAGCTGCTCCTCCAGATCTGTCTCCCAGTGTTCCCATCAAGCACCTCTCTTCAGCCTGCATATACTTCTTGAATTCGAGTGTCTGCCAGCCTCCATCAACTCCTGCTTAAAGCAGCAAAAATACTCTTGAAGGCGCATTTGAAATGCCGGCAGCGCGCTTTGATGTGTAACTACACTTCGACTCTGTTGTGTCATTTAATATCGAATATGTGCCTCATTTCTGGCCCTTGAGCAAATACCTTCCACTGCAGCTGTCATGATTCAACGATTTTGTGGCCAAACAGCTTTTATAGGAAGCAAACCTGACTAAAGTGGATTTATGTTAACATTTTTTTTTTTTTTTTTTGAAGAATAAACCACCCAAAAATATTTTTCATTTTGCGCCAACATGTTGATAAATTCCTCTTTTCCTCTGGGGTGTGTTTTAAAAAAAAAAAGCATCCTGGCCCAAGTTGAGTTGAAACTATGCCTACTATTCAAAATTCCTTACAAGTTAGATGATGTTGAATCTATTTTTCCGCCTCCTAATTTCCAGTGGAATTCCCAGATTTTGAATGAAACCGTGCCAAACAGGACTCAGGAGGTCAACCCACTGACCGTACACTCCCCTCCAGTCCTTTTCGCACAGCCAGGAGAGGTCTCCACCCCATCCATTTTGAGCTCTCCACATCAGCTGCGCCAAGCTTTTAATCTGCCTGGTGACATCCCAGTGTTTCCTGCATAGGACGGAGGGAGAGATAAGCACACTCCTCTGGGCGGTAAATCACTCCGCATTCCCGCTCCTGCTCTGATATCTCCATTATTCAATTAGACTGCGCTCAAATTCACCATCATTTCTGGTAATTAGAATCAGAGACTTGGAAGTTATTTTTAGGGTGTCAATCATTTTATTTCTTTCCTTTTTATTTGGTCTCAATAGGATATGATTTTTAATAGTGGCAAATAACAAAGAAACTAAACTAAACCTAAAGTATTTTCTGCAGCATCTAGTGAGCTACATTAAAATCAAAACTGTATATATACTAAAAACTGTATATAAAATACATTAATTTAAAAAAAAAAATTATATATATATATATAGGTATGTTGAATAAGTAAGGCTTGATGTATTATTTTTACCTTTCATACAGTTTATCAACATATAAAAATGTCAAAATGATGTGTTAAGCAGTATCTGTTTCATTTACACACAGTAAAAATGCCAGTGTTGAATTAACACCCAAAAGTGTGTATATGTGTCCAAGTCAGCTGGTGTTAAATTAACACTTTTGGAAGTGTCGAATGATTGACACCTTTTTTTTGTTTGTTAAATTAACACTGGTCATTGTTAATATTCAACAATACCAAGTGTCACATTAACATTGCAGTGGTGTTAATGTTAAAAGTAACACCGGTGTAATGTTGATCACAAAACATAATGTGGTGTTAAAACGGTAAATAATTGACCCCACAAGGTGTCAATATCAACCAAATCCAGTGCAAAAATAATCAAAACAATACACAGAAATGGAAAATTGTACTTTTATTAAACCCATTTCCATTTCAATTGACTGGTGTTCATTTAACAAAAAAATAAATTAAGAAAATGGGTGTCAATCTTTTAACACTTCCAAAAGTGTTATTTGAACACCAGCTGACTTGGACACATATACACACTTTTGGGTGTTAATTCAACACAGACATTTTTACTGCGCAGCACCCAGACAAATATTATTGCTTTTTTTTTTTTTTTTTCCTGATTTTGCCTAAATTATTTACATTTTTAATTTCAATAACATATTTCTTCTGAGTGAATTTAATGTTGTAGAACAGCCAAGCCAGAGTCTTGAGAATATAAAGATTAAAGTGATGGTAAAGAGGCTTTCCAAAGAACTGGAGCTCATCACCAAAGATAATCCTCAAAATACCAGTAAAGAAAGAAGAAAGGAGCATTTCATCAGTTTAATGCCATGGAAGATTCTCAGTGGCATAAAAGAGCAGGAATTGTTTTGTTCAGATGAAAACAAAAAACTTTATATATTCCTAAGTGATGCCACCTGCCTTATCTTTTGGGAAACGTGTGTATTGGCTTAACTGTAGCTGTATGCGACTTTAACTATTTTCACAATAATCATATAACTATCTTGCAACTTTACTCATTTGTCTCAAACTCTCTATTTTTAATTAATGTATTTTATGCTTATAGTTTATAATGTGATGTCAAGATAAACGTCCTCAACTCCAGCACACCTGACTGAAATGATTGCATTAGCGCCGGCTTCCTCTCCCATCCGGTGCAACAAAAACCTGCTAATCACCCATCGGCTGGAGCAGGCCTGGCCCAAGGTTGCATGGAGCTTTAAGCAGAATCTTACACGGAGCTCCGTTAGAAATATCTATACTGGAACCATCAAATCCAATGTCATGATTATTCTCTTGTTCTCATGTATAAATATAAATATTTTAGATCTAGAGGCCATGTAAAGATTCATGCTTTTCTGGGAGGATACTGATGGTTTGGTTTGGTCTTAATAATCCACTTTAATATATTTAAACATAGATTCTCAGCCCTACTGTTCTGTGTTTTTGTTTTCCTGCTGGAACATAAATGGTTCAGATGTTTGAAGTTCTTCTCCCCAAATTCTGCAGAGGACATTTAATGAATCGTCGAGTTAAAATGCATCCAAGATTTCAGGAATTGTATACCTTCAGCCAAACAACCACTGACTCATTAAATTCTGTATACTTTTAAAAAGCATTTTTACACCACATGCTAACAGCATATTAATGAAATTTTATAGATTTTAATATGTGCAAATGTCAGTATATTTACATCACAATTAAATATGATTTGTGTTATACCTTAATTTATTTACTATTTCAAAATGCATATTAAACATTTGTATTACTCTGAAGGACTTAAAGTAGACTCACGCATTTCATTGATCCCTTAATAATTATGCAGAGAAAAGACCTGGCAAGCACAGACATGCTAAAGGTACAAGTAAAATTAGTTTTAAATTTATTCAGAGGACATGTTATTACACGCTAGTGCAGAAAAGGTTATTAAATACAGTTTAAGTTTGACTTTTCTGCAACTAATGAAAGAAGAAGTAAAGAGGATTTCATCTCTGAGTTTGTGAAGTGGAGTATGAAGCAACAAAATGACACAAAGCACACCAGTAAGTCCACACCTGAAAACAAAAAAACCCCCAAAAACTAAATGGATAAAGGTTTTGGAGTGGCCTAATCAAAGTCCTGTCTTCAATTTAACTTAGATAATTGTTGCTTGTGTTCAAAAGGCCCAAAAGTGCCTGAATTAAAACAATCATGAAAAGTAGAGCGGAACAAATATCGACCAGATTGATGTAAGAAACTCGCTGGTGGTTATCAGTTGTTACTTCTTATCTAAGGGCCGGGGGGTGATTTTGGATATGTGTTCCCCTTATTAAATGAAATCATCTTTTGTATTTATTTTAGTTATGTTGTTTATTTTTGAATAATCTGAAACATTTATTTATACCAAATACTTCTTCATAGATCTGTAGGTCTTAAGGCAGGATTAAATCACATTAATTTTATATGAAGAACTAAAACCGTGTTGGATAGAGAACCCTGTTAAAAACAAAAGATGAAGCTGATGTTTTATTATCTTATTTGCATATATAAATAATAATAATAATAATAAAAAGATTTTACTTGAAAGATAAACCACCTGAACTTACAGCAGATTTTGACAAAAAAAACAAAAACTGAGCAGGCAGCCGAATACGTGGGCTGTCAGTGTCTCCTCAGTGTTCAGCGACTATCGGCAGCCGAGCCTCTCAACAGAAACATTAACACGCAGAGAATGTGGACTATTATTCTCCAGGGGACGGTGGCGGGCAGGGTCCTCCTCATCAAATAGCTCGGCTCCCTCCCACCGTGAGCCCTGGAAGGCCGGTGGCAGAGGGCCAACCCTCTGACGGGACAAGCTGACTACACGCGACCCAGATAGCAGCCCTGGGTGCAGAGTGATTTATCCGTCATCAGACAACCGTCCTCTGATTAAGGGTCAGTCACCGAGCAACAGAGCTGAGTGGAGAGGTCGGAGACAGGCAGCCTCCGTGTGCGAGACGCTGGCATCCTGACCGGCCGACACTCACATGAAGTTTCCAGGCGAACATCGACTTGAACATGCACACTTCTACCGATGGGCATGTACAGGAACAGCCCCGCAGTCCTTTCCTCAACCCACTTCTCTGTGGTTTATATATGTTGGCTGACTTACACACACTTAAATACACACATGCCAAAGCCAAGATAAAGACTTATTGAGCTGGCCTTGACTTTCCCTGAACCTGACAACAAAAGGATGTGGCAGATCTGAGTCGCCCACTGTTTGACTTGTCTCTGAGGGCTCTTAAAGATCAGAGGTCTTAATGTTCAGGGTTCAAAAACGGGTTACTGCGTCCATCCATTTTTCATGAAAATGCTGCCTATTGTGAGCATGAAAGGGAATTCTGCCTGAGGTGACTCGAGCTTCCTGAGTTTCTCCAATCAATCCAGTTTCTTTAGTCTTATGTTCTTGCTTTTCAAATTGTGTTATTTGCATTGCATGATTATATTGTAAGCTAAATATTTTAAAGAAGCAGCCTTAGAGATTATAAGACTGTAAAACGCATTCTGATTCATTTTTAATCTTATTGTAAAAAGAATTATGTTATTTCATTTTCATCACCCTACCATCAGCGTCGATGCTTGTGCTTTTATGTGGTTGCCATGAATGTGTTGTTGTGAATTTATTTTTTTATTTTAATATTTGTGCTTCTATACTTTGATGAGGCTTATATTCAAAATCTATCTTTACATGTTTTTATGTTATGTCAGAAAAAAATATTTTTACAGAACTTAAAGAAATATTGTGCAAAGATTAACCGTGGCTTTTCAGCAGCTCTTGTGGTGCATACATAATAAAAATAACAAAAACAAAAACCAACACATCCAACTTTGTGGAGTTTCTTTTACCAATTTAGTGTCTTTAATCTTCTTTTGTTGTGTCTTATGGTTTAAAAACATTATTTAATTCTATCTTAATTAAATCATTAACTTATAAGTTAATCGTCTTTCCTGCTGCTTTCAATCGGTTGCAGCCAAGTTGCTGTCCAGACATTTTGCTGTTGCTCACATTTTTTCTCCACGTTATTTAAACGTTTGACCTATATGCCCAAATAAACTCTGTTAGCAAATCATACACCTTGAATTAGCAAAACATAAATAAAAAAATAAAATAAATAAAATAAACATGGCTGTTGATTTCTTCTGTGGTGATGCATAGGCAGAATTAACTCCTAACATTTTAAAATAACAGTATTGGAAACCTGCAACCATTGCCAACTGACTTATATAATTAAACATTTGGAATAAAACTGTTTTAATTATACACGCATGCTTAAAATAAATGTTGTTTAATCTGTTGTTACAGTTAAGGTCAAAACCTTTTTGATTTTGTTTCAGCCCACAGAGAAATCCTAAAAATGAATGTGTTTTCATGCTCAATATGCAGACCCAAGGCTGTAGGAATCCCAAAATATTATTTTATTTTACCAAAGTAAAGTATATTTCTGTTAACTTTGGATATTTAGAGATAAAAATTAATTTAAGTTTTTGAAAAAAGATTTCTAATACAGAACTGTTATGATCTACGTAATCAGGGGGAAAAACTGCTGACTTGACAGTTATCCAGCAAACACTGATTCCATTTATAATGAAAGTAAGACGGCAAAGGTCTAAACAAATTGTTCACAAAGAACAATGTCCAGGCACATTGACGGAAAGTTGAGTGAAAGAAAAAAGTGTGACAGAAAAAGCAACATTTCATTTCTTTCATTTCTTTCATTTAAGCAACTAACGATATTATTAAAATTTGGTTTCATTTTTCTTTTTCTTTTTCAATGAAACTGAATTTGAGCCAAACTATAAAAATCAAAGTTAAAATACATAGATGTTTAAAAACTTTGTGTGTATTAAATTCACAAATGAGTTTATTTGAAATAAAAATCGAGGATATATTATTGAAATGCACCAATAAACTATATAATATTTTAGTTTACCTTTTCAATGAAGGAAAGAGATCCACATTGCTAAATAACTGATCTTTAAAAAACTTTGCAGTGCTAAATTAATGGCTAGAAATCCCATAAAATCCACCGAACACAATAATTTTTGACTGGAAACTGTATTTTATGAGTAAATTTTCTAGTGCAAATGTTTGTATTATTAATCCATTACTTCCTGATTACCAGAAGTACAAAAATAACACATGGCAAAGACAAGGTATCACTGCATTTAAATACAGTCATTACATATTATGTTGGGAAATTGCTCAGGAAACACTTTGATCTGAACTTTTACATAAGTAGATTCAGAGAAACAACTCAAATGTTCAAACCAGCTGTTAACAAAGACTACAAGTTGTTTTAAGTTGGTTGTGCGCATCTTTACCGGCGATGCAAATAAATGTGGAGAGTGGTGTGTTTTGTACGTTTAACATCTTCAATCATAAAGATTTCCAGAATGTTTCTGTTTCAGAGTGTAGCTCAGATTTTCATACAGTGAGACAGAAAACAGTCGCTGCGGGAAGCTGAACATGGTCACCAGCACTGATTGAAATCTGAACAATACTCTATACAACAATCCCCTGGCTGTCCATATTTTTATGGCCTACATCTGATTTCTGAAACACTATGGGAAACTAGACAAAACCAGGAAATGATGATGTCATGTGTAAAATTATTCAGCATCTGTATTTTCTCCATTTTCATCAACTATCAGATTTTTCCTCGGCGCCCAGAAGGTCTAAAGCTCTTCCAGGGAAACACGCTACCATTTCTACCATTAGCATCTCTCAATTCAATTTGAATAACCTAAAAAAACAGCACGCCGTGTCATCAAGTGTTTGCAGTCAGATATTCCCTCTTGCTAAAAGCACATAAGACATAAAAACAACATTTGACAGCGCAGGACGGAGTGAAGAGAAGCTTAAAATACTCTGCTGTGCGTCATGGTGGCAGGATTTATATCAGGGATTACTAACTCACCTGTAACCGCGGTCCGCGGGGGCTCACGTGCCTTTTACTCCTTCATGCTGAATGACTGCAAAGATCACACACAACAATATGAGGGCTGGGTTTTTATCCTCTCTGAATTTGACAGAAGCACAGCGCAAAATGTACGACACTAAGACATCAACTATTTTTGGAACATTTACTTCTCGTTCCGGACTAATAAAGGATAATTTTTTTTTATATACAGTATTAATACATTGGTGATTAAAAAAAAGATGATTTTTCAGAGAATTATGACAAAATCTGTCAAAACTCAAAGTTAAAATAGAGTTTTTCAACATTTGCTGTTTTGGTCAATATACCATCTATTCACACTTTTAATTGATTTATTCAAAGCGTCCAATAAGCATCGTCAACAAAATCAAAGAAAAGAAATAGTTTTGCATAATGTTGTGAAATAATTATGCATTCATTTTAAAAGACGAATTACAAGTTATTTAACTTTAGCCTGTTCACAAAATTCTTGTACATTTGCAGAAAGGGTAAGTAAAGATGTATGTCATCCTGTGCAAAGCTGACCCCTGGTGGCCGTAACTGTCATCACAACTAAAACTCTCCACTTTTTTTTTTTAAGCAGCTTCCCATTATGATAAAACGTTACTTATAAGCAGTCAGTTTCCATTAAGATCTTTTTTTATTTTTTATTTAAAACAATCAGACTCCTTTGGAATAGTGCCAGTGTCTGATGAAGCAGACCGGTCTCAGGACAGAGCAGGAGGAGGAAATCGCTGTCTGTTTTTGGAGAACCAGAGGTGAGCGGTTTGTTATTTTAGTAAAAATGTGTTTGATATTTGTTTGAAGTCCATAATCCAGGGTCATGGGTGGAAATACTCTTCCTGTGTAAGAAGCCAAGAGCGTTTCTGAAAGAAGAGAAACACCAAAGAGCTTCTTGACATTGTTGTGCTGCAATTAAAAAAAGTAAAAAATAAAATAAAATCATGCATCCACAAATAAGGGATCGAGCTTTTACATTTTTTTAACAGCTTTATTGCTCGATGTACTAAATTTAACCATATAACACTAAATTACATACAAGTACTTCTCAAGTATTTCTCTAAGTGGATTATTATGTCTTTAAAAAATACAAATCAAAACGTATCTTTTTGATTTTCATCACTGGATAAACTTGAATGTATGAATTTTGATTTAATAATCAAAATCTTCTTCTAATTATTATTTTTTGTATCAGATTTTAAAAGCTAGATATTACTGATTGTGTAAAATATTAGCGGTTTTTTTTTTATTAACATGGCTTCATATCTACTTTTTAACCTTCAGACAATCAGACGTTTGGATGGTGGTGAGTCAAAGTTTAGTCTCGATAATAAAAATGACGAACCCCTTGAACAGCAGAGAAACACGTCGCATCAGCAAAAACAAACGTGTCAGCTGCTCAACAAACGCATGCACACAAAGACAAAGTCATTCATACAGAAATACAATGAGACAACAAAAGCTGTTGACCCAGGTCATGACACGCTGCCCTCTCCCGGCTTTATTTAGACCATATATTTATGTATTTTTATTTTTTAGGAAGTCCTACCGGTGATTCCCAAAATGGGGCGAGTGGCGTGAATTTCACAGAGCATGACTTCCTCTCGGATAGAGGATGTTCCCAGCCAATCTTTCATGGATGTAGCAAACAGGAGTCATCGGAACGAGGAAGTGGAGACAGGTGCTCTCTGGAAGACCGCGATTGACAGAAAGAGAAAAACAACAACAGACAATGGTGAGCATTTATCTTTGGCTGAGCTGCAGCTGAGCTTTTGTTTTTTTTATTTCCAAGATTTTTTTGCAAATCAGCATATCTTTCCCCTAATAGCCTATTTTGGTATCCCAAACGCTTCCAAACCGGCAGTGTGCTGTTATTGTTCATTAATAATAGCAGTGTCTGCTACCGTTGTTAGCACATACATGCTAACAACAGTATTTCATGTTAGCATGTAGATGCAATCAAGTTAGCGGTTTATTAACACAAAAATCATTTTAATAACTTTCCTAGTAATGTATTGGTTGAATAAATTGTTTTATATTTGTTGAGATTAAAAACTATATGTAATACCATTCATTAAATATATAGAATGAGATACTACTTTTGCCTTACATTTAGTAGCTTAAATTTTCCCAAAATATTTAACTTTATCTTCATTTAGCTATTTCACCAGCTTCACAAACTTTCAACTTTTATCATTCATACTTATCCACACAGTTTATTTGTTAGGTAAATTCACACTAGAGTCTAGGTTGCTATAGCTAACTTTATCGTAGCAGTATTTAATCAGTAGCTCACTAGCTAGTACGCAAACTTTAATCATAAACATGTTTTAACACTATATTAGATTACGTTAGCACGATAATTGTATTACTTTGCATATTTTTACAACCCTTTCTTTTCTCTTAGTCTATTCATATTATCCTATGGTCAAAAGTTAAACGTTTATGTTTTAATTCTCTATTTTTACCTAAGCAAACTCTGACCTTTGTAAATTTGGTACTTTTAGATATTTTGAAATTCAGCCACAGTGCTGCTGTAAAATGTTAGCTATCATTTTGCTGTTTTAGTTTCCTACTTTAAGGCACTTTTTAAGTATTTTTTACTTTAAGGCACTTTTAAGTTTTTAATTTCTGGATTTAACATTGGTTAACATCGTTTATCCTTAGTTTTAATTTTAGCTAGTAGTTTAACAAATTGACAAGCTAAATAATTAATTTGTCCATTGTTTATTTCAACAGTCTATCAATTAGTCAGTTGCAGCATTGAAGTCACTTTTCCCACATCATTTTGGTAATCTTTTAACATTTTGTGAACACTTTTGTTTTATTGTTTGTATAGTAATAGTATAATGTCTTGTTTATTAAGCTCAAATCTGTTCAAATTTTATAAGTCGCTTTTACTTTCCCTTGACTGTTTTTTAGTTTATGTTAGTCACAAATATTGCAGTTAGTCATATGTTTTTTGCTGCTCAGCATTGCTCACCTTCCTTCCTTGGTTCATAGGAAGGGAGGTCTAAAGGTAACTGGAAGTCTTGGAAGAAGACATTAGGACCTAAAGAGGGCAAACTTTGGTTGTAGTCTGCCAACACATTTTTGCCTTCCAAAGAAAAACAGTATAGAGGAAGCTGACTGCTGATGTAGTCATCTTATACTCACTACCAGCTTGGGTGTGAGCTAAAAATTGTCCAGAGTGCCACCAGGGGATTCAAACAAAAGAACAGAGAGTGCTGAGCTGATCAGGAGCGGTCCGGAGTTGATTCAGCTCCGTGTGTCAATTCCTGACTGAAACAAATGTACTAGTCGCCTTGAACAATGTACTCCAGCGCCAAACCAACACCTTGTATTCTGCTTTGGTGCTCAAAGCTTCCTTTTCATCTTAGAGTGCAAATTTTTGCCCTACTTTAGCACACTTCTATTTTACGTCTCCAAAAGCATATTTTTTACATATTTTTTCCCCTTTAAATGACAATTGTATGCAGTTTTATATAGATACAATTTCTTACAATTGCATTGGTGTCTTAAGGTATTTTAGCTTTAGGGTAAAAATTTCTCAAAATCTAAGCTGCAGGTGTGGCAGGCATAGAGAGAAAATTCTCTACGATATTGTTAAAAATTGCTTACAGCTGTTACACCCTATGATAATTCTCAATATCAGCTTTTGCAATAAAAATAGTCTTTTGTCAAAATTTCCGTGTGAATTTCAACACATGCGCAAAATACGAAAGAAAAAGACACACGAAGTTACCTGCTCGGTTCATCAATTCACTCGTAAAGTAATTAGAACTTCAACATAACAAAAGCAGGAATGCAAGCATTAAAAAACAAAACAAAACAATCTGTATCAGTGAATCTATATTTAGTAGGGGCACAACTGGACGATGGTGAGCCGGGCAGAGACCATAAAGGCGATCAGGCCGGAGGGGAACAGCATTTGCCGGGGATTATGAGCAACCAGCCCTCGCTTTAGACCCGGGACACACCCTCTCCTGCAGCTGTCTTGCATGCTGTATTTGCGATCTGCTATCAATGACTTAATCAGTTTGGGTCTCTGCAACCTCTACTTGTCTGTTGCTCTCTCTGAAACCTGGCCAGGGAATTATCAGTTCAACATTTTTGGTGAAAAAGCAAACAAATCTGCAATTTTAAGTTCTATTTATTTGCATGTGCATTTGATTTTTGCAGGTTTGTGTGTCCTGACATGACGCAAAATGTCTCTCAGGTTTGGCGCCTGATTCATGTATGCGAAAGCAAATGATTACATAATTAGAAAATACCAGGTTTTTCTAATTAAATGTTTGTAAATGTGTGAAGAGAAATGCAGGTAGACCTAAGTCACCTAATAAATAAACGTACTGTGTGACGGAGGAGCCGTCACGAGCCGGGACTTAATTATGAGTCCGTGTCAACATGCGCACACACTTACAAATAATCGCTAACTTACTTCTGTTGCAGGTTAAACTGATGCGGTTCGTCGTGGGTGCACACACGGTGTTCCTGCTTTAGTTGGCATATCCATCTTAACCTGTTTTCAGTTCCAAACATTTTCCCGGTTTTGTTTTCAAGCAGTTATTTCCGGATAGTGGGGCGCCAGAGAAGAGTCATGTGATGACGTCATCGGAGCATATTGAGTGTTCTCTATTAAATTGATTATTGTATTTTTTGATTACAAGTTTTATTTATTTTTCTCATTATCATCATTATTTTGTATCCTTTAAGAGTTCATTTGAGTGGGAAGTAATTGTTTGTTTGTTTTTTTTTTTGTGCTTGTTTGGTTTCTGTGGGCGGAGCCTGTGGCTTTAAAAGCAGGGCTCTGCGCCACAGGGAGGCAGTCTGTGGCTAGACGCCTGCCAGATCACAGTGAAGGTGATGGACTCTTACATGGAAGGTACTGTTGTCTTGTCTGCTGTTAAACCTGCCTTGGACGTCTTTGTATGTCGCCACTCTTTTGTTCACTTGAACTGAATAAATTTCGCCAACGTGATCTCTGGCCTTGGTCAGTCATTTTTTTGTTTGTCCAAGCATAAGAGAACCCCGTCACATATGGTGTCAGGAGTGGGATTATGGCAAGCCGGAGAAGAGGAACTCGTCTGGTGAAGCAAAGATCTGGTCTTCGATCACAATTAAAGATGGAAGAACAGGTGGCTGACAAAGCATGGGAAAGCGTGCCAACATCTGGATCAGATGAAGAAGGTGAACTAAAACCTGTCCCCAGTGGATCAAGTACGTCTGGCAGTGAGTTTCTCACTTTGATGAAGGACTTTATGGCAGGTCAGCAAAAGCGAGAGAAAGGGCTGCTGAATGAACTGCGAAATCTTAGGATGTCCCTGCAGCAACCACAGCAAGTGCCACGTCCTTACCTTCAGTCAGGAGCTGGTGCCGAGCAAAGTGATAATGATGACGATGATGACAGTGATGAAAGCCATCAACCTCAGCCAGTAAGTTACACCACTGATCCAAAGATTCCTCCTTATCAATTAGGAGAAGACCTTGAAAATTATCTACTGCGGTTTGAGCGCATTGCCAAGACCTGGAGGTGGCCAGAGAGTGAATGGGCGTGTCGTCTCATTCCACTCCTTTCTGGGAAGGCGCTGGAGGCCTATGCTGCCATGGATGAGGACCGTGCGCACTGCTACAAGGACTTGAAAACTGCTTTGTTAACAAAGTTTGACATCTCACCAGAGACTTACAGACAGAAGTTCAGAGCAACAAGTGTCCCTGCTGGTGAAACTCCTACTGAAACCTACCACCGCCTTAGAGGTCTCTACCGACGATGGATCCGTCCGGACCAGCATTCCAAAGAGGTCATCGGGGAGCTCATCATCCAGGAACAACTGCTGAGCGTTCTGCCCGTAGATGTAAGGACCTGGGTGAAGGAACATGAACCTGAGGATGGTCTGACTGCGGCAAAGTTGGCTCTACAGTACATGAACGCACATCGAGGAGGAGCAGCACGTTTCTCTAACCCTGTCCAACGACCGTCTCAACCAGCTGGACATCAACGGTATGCCAGAGAGCCAATCCAGGAGGTTAAAGGTACCACCAGTTCTGTGAATCAACTGTCTCATGGTAAGCCACTGATTTGCTATTATTGCCAGCAGCTGGGCCACAAGGCTTCAGTGTGCCCAATAAAGAAAACCAAGTTTACTGGTTCCTGCTATGCTCCTAGAACTGAAAATCAGGCTGGAGTCAAAAACTCTGAAACTGGAATTCAAAAAACTGTGACTGTGAATGGACAGCAGGTAACTGCATTAATGGATAGTGGTAGTTCCACATCACTTATAAAAGCGACTCTTGTGCCTGTTGGATGTGTGAACTATGAAAAGAAAACTGAGATTTTGTGTGTGCATGGAGATTGTCATGTTTATCCAAAAGCAGAAATGACTGTCATTATTGACGATCAACCATATTTGCTAACTGTTGGTGTGGTGGAAAACCTACCTTTTGATATCATTTTGGGTACAGATTTACCTATCATGTTTCATCTTTTGGGAGAAGTGCAAACTGAGGGGGGTAAAGTTGGCAATGTTTCCTGTCCTGTGGTTACTCGTTCTCAGGCCAAAGGACAAGTTGAGTCCTTACCTGATTTTGATGAGAGTTTGTTTGAGGTTTCAAAGAAGTCTAGAAAATCCAGAAAGCAGAAAAAATTTGAGAAAAAGTTAATGCTGAGTGGAAATGTGTCAACAGATTTAACAGTAGATGACATGTGGAACATACCTGAAAATATTGCTACTTTACAGAAACAGGATGTGTCTTTACAACCTTTGTTTGCCCGAGTGAGTGGGAAAGATGATGCTAAGTGGAGTGGGAGAGAATCTTTTGTGTTAAAAAATGGTGTATTGTATGCTTGTAATGAAAAACAACGGTTGGTAGTACCAACTAGCTGTAGGGCACTTGTCATGCATTTAGCACACACCATTCCATGGGCAGGGCACTTGGGGCGTCACAAAACCTTTATGCGCGTTGGCTCGCGTTTTTACTGGCCATCAATGTACAATGACGTTAATACCTTATGTGCTTCTTGTCCCACATGTCAGAAGACTCGTCCTGTCCGGAAGTCAGATCGGGCGCTCCTCCAACCACTACCCGTCATCTCCACTCCTTTTCGTAAGGTTGCAATGGACATTGTTGGACCCCTAGTGAAGAGTGGGCGTGGTCATCAGTACATCCTGGTAGTATGTGACTATGCCACCAGATTTCCAGAAGCTTTTCCACTACATACCATTACTGCTCCTGCAATAGTTCGAGCTCTGGTCCAGCTATTTTCAAGAGTTGGAATCCCAGATCAGATTTTGACAGACCAGGGAACTAATTTCACCTCTAATCTCCTAAAACTCTTTCATAAACAGCTTGGGATCTCAGCCATCAGGACGACACCTTACCATCCGCAAACTGATGGACTGGTCGAAAGGTTCAACCAGACGCTGAAGAGGATGCTGCAGAAGTTTGTGAACGACACTGGTAGAGATTGGGACCGCTGGTTACCGTTCCTTCTGTTCGCCTATCGTGAGGTGCCGCAAGCGTCAACCGGGTTCTCCCCATTTGAACTCCTGTATGGGTGGGATGTTCAGGGACCGCTAGACCTGCTGAGGAAAAGTTGGGATACGACAGAGGGCTCATCCAGTGCCAAAGGTGTGGTCCAGTATGTGCTGCAGATGAGAAGTCGACTTGCTGAGTACCAGGAAGAGACTGAAAAAAACCTACTGCAGGCCCAGCAGAAACAAAAGAGGTGGTATGACCAGCAGGCTCGGCAAAGGGTCTTAAGTCCTGGACAGAAGGTATTACTTCTCCTACCTTCATCCACCAGCAAGCTTTTGGCAAAGTGGCAAGGGCCCTATACCATCAGCCGACAGCTAGGACCCACCACCTATGAAGTCTACCATCCTGACAAAAAGAAAGCTACACAGGCGTATCATATAAACTTGTTGAAGGAGTGGAAAGAATCAGCATGTCCAGCTCCAGAAACATCATGCCTGGTGAGGCCAGTGGAGGAGGAAGAAGAGGTTCCTGGTATTGAAGTGATGGCTGAGCAGTCAACCCCTAATCTCAGTCACTTGACCTCACACCAAGCCTCACAACTTCAGCAAATATTCCAGAGACTGTCTCCTCTTTTTTCTCCTAATCCGGGCCGGACAACTCTGATTGAGCATGCAATTCGACTGAAAGAGAAGCAGCCAATTCGTCAACGCCCATATAGAGTTCCACAACAGTTGGTGGGGCAGCTGCGAGATGAAGTTGAGACCATGCTGACATCAGGTATTATTGAACCTTCAAACTCTGAGTGGTGCAGCCCAGTAGTTATTGTGTGTAAGAAAGATGGCTCACTGCGAATTTGCATTGATTTCAGAAAGCTTAATGCAGTTTCAGAGTTTGATGCCTATCCCATGCCCAGGGTGGATGAGCTTCTGGAAAGGATTGGAAAAGCCAAGTTCATTACCACCCTAGACCTGTGTAAAGGGTACTGGCAGGTTCCATTGGAGCCTTCAAGCAGACAGTACACAGCATTCCGTACCCCGTCTGGTCTTTTCCAGTTTACTGTGATGCCATTCGGCCTGCATGGTGCTCCAGCCACCTTCCAGCGGCTGATGGACAAAGTACTGCGAGGAAGTGAAGACTACAGCGCTGCTTATCTAGATGATGTAATCATTTATAGCAGTAGCTGGGAGGAGCATGTCTCACATCTAGCAAGAGTGTTGGAAAAGATTGGAGGAGCAGGACTGACACTTAACATCTCAAAGTGTGTTTGGGCACAACAGGAGACCAGATACCTGGGTTACCAGCTGGGGAGAGGAAAGGTGCGACCACAGATGGATAAAGTAGAAGCGATCCAAAAATGCCCTCGTCCCCGAACCAAGAAGGAAGTGCGGTCATTTCTGGGACTAGCTGGTTGGTATCGAAGGTTTGTGCCTCATTTTTCTACACTTGCTTCTCCACTCACAAGTTTGACAGCTAAAGACAAGAAGAATCCTGTTGTGTGGACCCAGGAGTGTGAAGATTCCTTTAACATTCTGAAAGCTCACCTATGTTCATCTCCTGTCCTCCAAAGTCCTGATTTCAGTAAAAGATTCCTGGTCCAGGTAGATGCATCCACAGTCGGCCTAGGAGCTGTTCTGGCTCAAGGAGATCCTGGGGAGGAGCAACCCATACTCTACCTGAGTCGCAAGCTGCTACCTCGAGAGGTGAGGTATTCTGTGGTGGAAAAAGAAGGCCTGGCCATTAAATGGGCTCTGGAAAGTCTCAAATACTATCTGCTGGGCAGAGAATTTGAGTTGGAGACTGATCATCGTGCCCTGACCTGGATCAACACCATGAAGGACAGTAATCATCGTCTAACTAGGTGGTATTTGTCCTTGCAACCTTACAAGTTTACCATCTGTCATAGGAGTGGCAGACTTAATAAAGTGGCAGACTTTCTTTCTAGGTTGCCGAATTTTGCCAACCTTGGAGAGGAGAGGGGTGGTGTGACGGAGGAGCCGTCACGAGCCGGGACTTAATTATGAGTCCGTGTCAACATGCGCACACACTTACAAATAATCGCTAACTTACTTCTGTTGCAGGTTAAACTGATGCGGTTCGTCGTGGGTGCACACACGGTGTTCCTGCTTTAGTTGGCATATCCATCTTAACCTGTTTTCAGTTCCAAACATTTTCCCGGTTTTGTTTTCAAGCAGTTATTTCCGGATAGTGGGGCGCCAGAGAAGAGTCATGTGATGACGTCATCGGAGCATATTGAGTGTTCTCTATTAAATTGATTATTGTATTTTTTGATTACAAGTTTTATTTATTTTTCTCATTATCATCATTATTTTGTATCCTTTAAGAGTTCATTTGAGTGGGAAGTAATTGTTTGTTTGTTTGTTTTTTTGTGCTTGTTTGGTTTCTGTGGGCGGAGCCTGTGGCTTTAAAAGCAGGGCTCTGCGCCACAGGGAGGCAGTCTGTGGCTAGACGCCTGCCAGATCACAGTGAAGGTGATGGACTCTTACATGGAAGGTACTGTTGTCTTGTCTGCTGTTAAACCTGCCTTGGACGTCTTTGTATGTCGCCACTCTTTTGTTCACTTGAACTGAATAAATTTCGCCAACGTGATCTCTGGCCTTGGTCAGTCATTTTTTTGTTTGTCCAAGCATAAGAGAACCCCGTCACATACTGCTATTTCTAATATTGTACGACTTGAGAGAGTGTAATTACATTTTTTGCTTAGTCGTTCTTTTAAGCCACTATTTCCGAATGATGACGGAAACCAATTACAGATAAGTGCTTGCACATCCATTTATTGCTTCTTTCTTAAGTTTATCTAACACCTGATGATGCTATCATCAGGTGTTGATGCTATCATGATAAAATTCTACGTAACTCTACCCTCTGGTTGTGTTTGTGCCTCAGTTGGTCAGATGCAGCTGATCCTGCTGGTGTTGTCGGGTTAAACTGCAGGCCAAGCTCCTTGTGGATTGATGCATTTATGTTTGCTGGTGAGTGTTTGTGAAAGGCAGCTACCTGAGATGAGATTAGAGCAGCGCAATGATTAAGAGCTGCTGTGTTAATGTAGACGCCCGTGCCTCTGTAATCTCCCCAGTGCACACTGCTGGCAGCGAGGCCCCAGGACACGCAAACACAGGGACACACACGCATAGACACACACACGCACACACACACACACACACACACACATATGCAATCAAAAACAAACATGGGGAGGAAGTAGGAACACCTTTAAAGCCCTGATTTCCTCTGAGATGTGCTCCGTTTGGAGCAGCTAAACTTTTGTTTTTTTTTTATTATTATTATTATTATTATTATTATTTATTATTTGGGAGCATTAAGGAGTTACTTAGTACACAACTTCCTTAAAATAAGTGAAAAAGAAGCTTACAACTTCTTTTTCTCTGATACCCCAAAAGAAAATTCATTGCAAAATTAGGGTCCACTTAATTTGGGTCTGTGCAGCTTAATTTAATTGTAATCGCAGCTGTTCTTTAAAGGCTTTGGAAGTTTGTTAGGGAATATTAGTGAATGTTAGTGAACAAAAAAAAGCATAATGAAAGCCAAGGAATGCAGCAGGCAGGTCAGAGAGAAGGCTGGAGATGCTCAAAGCAGGATTTAAATGTAACCTGTAGAACCCAAAATGCAGTTCAAAACTAACAACTCACAGCACCCTGAACACGCCTAGTGAAACATGGTGGTGGCATCATCATGCTTCAGCAGAGAGAGGGAGGCTGGTTAGAGTTGATGGGATGAAACACAGAGGAGTTCAAGAGGAAAAGCTGTTAGAGCCTGAACATAAAACCGGGGCACAGGTTCACCTTCCACCTGGACAGCAGCCCTAAACATGCAGCATCACCTGCAGCAAACAGGTTTACATTTTATTCTACACAATTTAACTTGGCTAGAGCCACAAAAAGAACGGATTTTATAAATACATGCGCATTCAATAAATTATGACCTTATTGAAAAGGCTAAATGGAACACATTAAGCGACGGATTAGACAAAGATTCATGTTTTATCGCTTTCGTTTTTTATTTTTCTTAATCATGATAAACTTCTGCTAATAGCCAATGAAATGAGCTTCTCATTTAAAAGAAGAATATTGCATCAAACCAATAAAAAAAAACTATTTTTAAAAACAGAAAAGTGAAGCTGATATATATTATTACCTGCTTAAAGGTCATTTTAATCTGACAAACGGGACTCATCGGGATTTATATTCTAACTTATTAAATATGACTCTCTGACGTCAGTCAGTCAGTCAGACTGCCACACGTGGAAGAAATGTCATTGTTTTTATTGCCTTTACAATTAGAGACATTTCTTGTGTTGTTTTTTTATTAGGCTCTTTGGTGGAGTCACCAAAGAGCCACATGTGACGATGGAGCCACAGACCCCTGGTTTAGTTCAAAACATATTCAAGTACTGGAATGGCCTAGTCAAAGTCCAGATCTAAATCCATCTGATAATCTGTGGCGAAACTTGACAACTGATGATCAAAGATGCTCTCTGACTTAATCACTATCCCACGTCTCTGACATGTTTTTAAAAAGTATCGGCTCAGTGGAGCTGATTACAAACGGCCACGATTCTTTTTAGACTTTTACATTTTTAAAACGTTGGAAACTTTTCATTTCCGTTCCCAATTGTTAATTTACTTACGTCGTCTTTGCTTGTCGAATACAGTCATTTTTAATAAATTAGAATATGCTTTCTGATGAGGTTCATTTGTTGAATGAATCCATAAAATACCAATGCAATACATTAAGTTTTATGGCTGTTAAAAATGGAAAAAGTAAAGAAATTGAATGAACACCCGGGAAAAATGTAAAGGATTAAAAAAAATTATAATCATAAAATAATAATAAAAATATATTAGAATTATACAATTTAAAATAACATAACAATCAAATTATAATTATAAAATAAAATAAATACATAAAAAATTATAAAATGATTATAATTTTGTTATTTTTTGAATAATAATCAATCTGAACAGTCAGTTTTTTCCAGTTCCCTTCCAGGTCAGTCGGCCCAGATCAGTTTAGTGTTACGGGGAAAATATCACGACTAAAGGTGGGGGGTCTGCCCGTGGCAGGTGACCCCCCACACCCACTCTGCTTAAAGCCTCGGGGGATTGAGGCCTGAGCCCGTCGTTATGCGCCCATTAGCTGTAACAACAGGGAGAATAAACCTGCCACTCAGCTGCAGACTGAATTTAAACACATTCACACCAATTACAGAAGATTCTCCCGCACAGCCTGGGGGAGAAGAAGCCCGTTTAGGGAAGTCAAGTCACGTCAGGACGTCTTCTACAAATTTGCTCAGGAATTGATGTTGAATTTCCAGCTAATTCGGCAGATAAACGACATTCTGCTGATTCATTCCAACTAAAAACACATATTTAAATGTATTATGGGAAGAATTGACACTGGTTAACCCAAGAGAACACTCTAAAACCCTCAGCATGAACAAAGCACATTAACATATACACCTCTGGAACATGTTTCCTCTGAAGTGCTAAAAATGGCTCTCCAGGTCAGGGTGATTGACCCCTGTGAGAAGAAGCTCTTCCTTTTGAAATAGGGGGAAAATCTCTATTTATAAAGCGGGCGCTCTTGCTGGATTATAAATACACTGACTCATCCCTCAAGGTTCGGTCTGACCACGTAAAGATTTTTGCCTGATAACTTTGATTGATGTCAAAGCACCGTGCTGGCTTTAGCGGGTAAATATATCGTAGCCGTTCAGGAATACCCACGGAAATAAATCCTGATGTCACCGCTGCGTTAATAAGCACAACTGTGGAATAGATGAGGTCAACTTTATCTCTGCGAAGGTGTAGTCCACTTCGGCGGATTTTTAATGACCCCTTCGAGCATTAATCAGAAAAGACTAAATCATTTACACACAGGACATCCGGAGCGTAAACCGCGCTCCTGTGCTGAGAAAACAAGGCGCCGTGTGTAACGCATACGTTGGGATTACCTCCACTCCGTCTGGGCCAGGAAGTCGGGTCGCAGGAACTCCGTCCGCTGCCCGGCTTCCAGGTGAGTAACTGGAGCTTCAGACGGATGTAGAAAAGTAAAATAAAACAGCTCTCCTTTCAGAAGGAACTGTTAAAGGAGAGCAAGGGTGATGCATGTGCACCGGGCCTGGGTCGGTACGATATTCAGGCCCGGTTTGACCATCTGAGGCCAAAATATCGCAATAAAGTCATCACGGTAAAAATATCAAGAATTTTAGCAAACATGGACATCTTGATCTTGTGTCTTTTATTTTAAAAGTATAATAGAATATTCCTGCTGAAATGATACATTTTAAGGATTTTTAAAAGATATTAAAATGTCATGCAATATTTACTGACTACCTGTTTTTTTTACGCATGAAAATATTTCTACACTGCGAAAAATAAGGTCAACTAAACATCAACTGAACTTTGTAGCTCCTTAATGGAGACTAAAGTTTTTACAGGATATGTTGACAAAAGCACCAGCTGTACACATAAAAAGGTCCATGTTAATATATTAAACTCATCCATCCATCCATCCATCCATCCATCCATCCATCCATCCATCCATCCATCCATCCATCCATCCATCCATCCATCCATCCATCCATCCATCCATCCATCCATCCATCCATCCATCCAAACTATCAGTTTCTGTCTGATAGCCTCTTTTACTAATTAAAACCAGTACATTTTGTAGACATGACTCCCTGCCACAGTTTTACCTTACACCAAACTTTCTAATAATGTGTCTAAAAAAGTGCAAAGATTGTAAAACACCAATAAAAAAGGATTTTTAATGTTGAAATGTCAACCCGTGATCGGCTTGTGGCTCCTCTGAGGTGTTAAGGAAGTCCAGGTTGCTTTATTTGGGTCTAGTGTTTCCTCATCTTCCTCTTGGTTTTCATAGATTCTCTAATGAGTTCGGGTCAGGTCAGTTTGCTGGCCATTCAAGCACATGCCAGGTATTGGTAATAACTGTTGTGCCAACTCTTGCTGTAAAATAAAATATTTGAAATGATATATTTTTTCTGCCACACTTTTTTCTTCCTCTCAATTTCCATCTGCAGGCCCTCAACTCGAATAAGTTTCACATTTTTCTTTCTTTTTTTTTTCTGGAAGTTAAAATGATTTTCTTAAAGGAACCTCCTCCACATTTGTGCTGCATCTATGAAGGGAAAAGTATTGTGGCCGTCTTTTAGCCAGCTGTCTGGCAGTTTGCAGCAACAGGTGGGGGAAGGGAACTCAGTGAAAACTGAATTTATTACCAGTTTTCAAACTTTTAAAATCTCAGTATACTTTAATACCAGTAAGCAGCCCATGTTCAATTCTCGGCTTTTATTTTTTTATAATAAAAACTTATCGAGTAAACATTTCTTATTTTTAAGTTCTTACTCTTCTTCAAGAAAGATTCATAAAAGGTCACAGATGTCACATAATTTTGAATAATAAATACAAACGCTACATATTTTTGCAGTCATTTATTTCCTAAAAGTGCAAAAGTATAAAAAAAAAAAAACTCGGTATATACATACATTTGAAACTAGTGACTGTACAATATTTATAATCTAAATATCCCTGCAAGAGAAGAAGAGAGAAGATATAACCAGTGTTAAGATTAAAATATTTCAGGTCTTTTCTAACAGTTTTCGGGCAGATACAGTACAAAATGTCAGGAGCTTCATTGTGCCAGGAGTGGAAAATAAAAATAAAAGTATTTCTATTTAAATTTAGCTTCAAAGATCGTGGAGGTTAGGAGCTGCTGTAGCTGCAGTAATAGACGGCCGTGCTGGCGTCCGACAGCACGGATGAAATGAGGTTCTCGGGTCCCTGCATGCCGCCCTCGTGCGGCCCGTAAGGCAGGCCCGACATGTCCGTGCGGGCCGATGAGGACGAGCTCAAGTACTGCTCAAACTCGCTGCGGTCCACCTCGCCCAGCAGCTCTGAGTGGTGCATCTGCTCCATGCTGTCCGCCGAGTGAGAGTGGGAATCAGGGGGAGGGGAGAGCTGCCCTACCCCGCCGGGGTGCCGCTTGGGGTGGCCGGGGCTGCAGTGCTGGGTGTAGTACATGGCCAAAGGATTGGGGCAGCTCATGTAGGACGGAGGGGGCTGCTCTGGAGCCGAGCCCGGGTGGCGGTGCATGATGCCGGGGCTGCTGTGGTGGCCGGAGAGCGGTTCGTGAGGTTGAAAGTCTGCCACCTGAGAGTGGTAAGGGTACGCCGGCATCATGTGGCAGTCCTCCTGTGAATGTGGAGGGAAGAACATGGAGTCTGACTCTACGGCGTCCAGAGGAGAGGTGTCAGGAGTGGGAAGGCTGTAAGGTTCGTAAGAGGGTCCCCCGAGCACCTGAGCGTCCCGATAGTGGCTGAGCGGCTGCGGGGGAACCTGGAAGCCGTGTTCATGGTAGCCCAGACCCAGGCTGTCCATGCATACCCTGCCGTCCCCAGGCATGGACGGGGCCTGGTGCTCGGGAACACCGTGGACCAGATATCCAGAGTCCAGCCTCTTGATCCGCTTCACCTGCTTCCGCCGCCGGGGCCGGTACTTGTAGTTGGGGTGGTCCTGCATGTGCTGGACCCGCAGCCGCTCGGCCTCCTCCACGAAGGGCTGCTTTTCTGTGACGGGAAGGGCTTTCCAGGATTTCCCTGCAGGTCAAGAGGAGCGGATCAGTGATACGTCAGCAGATACTGTACATGGCTCTGGTGATGCACATAAAAATAGCCTGTTGCCATTTTAGGGGAATAGGGACAGGAATTTGAGGTTATACCTGTGGCTTAACTGGCGTAGAGAGTTTAAAAACAGGACGACAAATCAAATATCTAGAAGGGCCATCTAATATTTACAGGACACCTTATCCTCATCGTCTTATATTTGTACTAAAATTGAGTAATAATAATTTAGGATAGCAGAGTACAACATGTATTATTTTCTTATGCTTAAAACATTTTTGTGTTTACCAGACCCGTATTAATATCTGTGTATGTCTACACTTCTAAATGTTAATATTGTTGTGCAAAAACTAAATATTTAGTTAGGATCATAAATGCAGTAGGAAAGCATATAGTTTTTTTTGTATTGCACTAGAATATATCTATTGAAGAGTGTTGTATTCATGTAATGTATTCATCAATTTAAAATAATTATTTTCCTTTTATAGATTTGGATGTGTCACAGAAAAGTGTTGATTATAAATAAATACCTCTCATTCTCAGCTCCAACAACATCAACATAAAAACAGTAAACTCTGTTTCTGTTTCTTGATGTTGTTGTTTTCCCACCACAAGGTCATAAGTGACCCCCAACTTAGTTCACCCATTAAAACGTTCTTTGAAGCACCCCTGTAAATATTAGACGACCGAATGAGAATAGCGATTAAAAGTAGTCCAGGAATGACTAAATGAGCTAACTGATGCGATCTGATGAAAATAAAAATGTGAAATTTTCAGTAGAAATGATTCAAAATAACAAATTCTAAAAGCTAAATGCGGTGTCAGCAGCAGAAACCTAAATAAATAAATATTTAAACGCACTTACCTAACATTTTGCTGAGCTCCGCGTTGTGCAGGTCCGGGTTCTGCTGCGCCAGCCTCTTGCGCTCATCCTTCGCCCAGACCATGAACGCGTTCATGGGTCGCCGGATCCGCGGCTCGCTCTTGCCGCGTCCCTGACCGCCGGAGCCGCCGCCGCCTGGCGCGCACGGCTCGTTTTTCACCTTGCTGTCCCCGAGAGGACTGAGCGGGTCGGCCCACTGGCAGTGTCCCATTCCAGGCATCATGACTGACATCGCGCACCTTGCCTGGGTCTGATCGTCGCTGGCGTAACCCGCATCGGGACTACTCATTTCTGTCCAAACTGGTTCTGGAAGGTGTTTGGAGAGGCGTCCGGACTGCGCGCAGGAACCACACCACAGCAACGAGAGAAAAAAGACAACAAAAAATGGGGAAAAATATGAGAGAAAAATAAAGATTTTGACTCTCTCTTGCGTTAAAGTTGGAAAGGAAAAAGGGAAAGTCACAAACAGATGCAGCAATAAGTGAAAAGGTAGACAGAAGTCAGCAGTGAATGTGAACAGTGGTGCGCTATAAACTCACAGGCAGCCAATCACCGGGCGGAGGGAGTGCCCACTACTACAAAGGTGTAAAAAAAAAAAAAAAAGTTCACGTCACACCCGCCTCAGACCCTGTTTTGGAGCGGCTATACTTACTGAGGGTTCTGGCTACCAGATTTCAAAAGTATATTCATCAGAGCAATAAGACTCATTTAAGAATTGAACATAAATGTATCAACTTTTGCGCCGAAATGAGGAGAACCTTTCAAGTGTTCACTAGTCAGTGTGCCCGCCCCCAGCCTCAGCCCCCAGCGGCACATTTCCAGCTTAAATACGCAAAAAGATTTAATCACCAGTTTGTGTATTGGCCTGCTAACTACATTAGAGCCTTGAATCAATGAACGATCAGCCTGAGCAATAAGGAGACGTTGTAGCTTGATTAACCCAGAGACAACCTGAAATCACAAAAGTCACGTTGACATTTGTCGAAGTTGTATGATAAGAGCGTTTAGAATATAAGACTTTGAGAGAATGTAGACATGCTCTGTTATTGTTTACACAACCATGCAGAAAAGTGCTGACTTGTCAGACATCCACCAGACAGTCCTTGATCACCTTCACAAGGGGGATCACAAAGGTTATTGATAAAAAATTGGCGGAAGGAAAAACTGTTGTATAAAAGTTTTAATGTTGCACCAGATAACCACAACTGATTTTCTGTTCTAGTTTTCTCATATATATATATATATATATATATATATATATATATATATATATATATATATATATATATATATATATATATATATATATATATATATATATGCAAACTGCAAACTATAATTACTTGGAGGCATGAGTTTCACTTTTTAACTAAACTGCAGAGTTAGTAAATTTTTCTGTTATTCAAATTGATTGAAACGTATTTAAGAAATATATACATAAATGATGAAAAAATATCTTGTTTGCAGTCATATTAAAAACAAATACACACTTTTGAAATAGTAATTAAGTAGATATGAATTAAAAATATGAAATAAGGTAAAGCAAAGAAGAAAAGTACGATGAGAAACTGCTCAGTTTCTGTGTGCCTTTTGTGATGTCACCAGATTTCTGCAAGGAGGCTTGCTTTTAGGAAGGCAGACTCTATTTTGATTAAATAAGGATATAAAACAACATGTAAAGAAATATAAAAATGAACCATGACATGCCAAGCTATCTCTACTGTGATGCTGATGGATTTCACAAAACGGTCCGATTAGTAACTTTAATCAAGTAGCACAATTTGACTAAGCAATAAAAACTTGGAATATTATGTTTATCAACTCATAATATTGTTTCTTAATTTAAAGTGGATCACTGCATGACTCCTTGTTTGAGGTTCCAGTTTCCCTAAAATAAACTTTACAACTCACACGGCTGAATTGACAAGAGCAGATAAAGCTTAAATAAACAACGTTGAATCCTTTTCTCAGTTGAGACTTGAAGCTTCTCTAATACCTTCATCTTCTTATTTTTGATTCGATTATTGATGGATTTTCACACCTCCATCACCATGTTTGACTGCTCATGTGATGTTCTTGGTGCAGATCCAGTAGATAAGTCACTTCTGTGGAGCCACTGGTTGATTTTCCAGTCATTTCAGAGACTTTTCTTCGGTTTCTTTCTTTTTGAGGCCCTCTAACCTACTTTGTGTTGACAGGCAGTTTCTATGTAAGCAGCATTTCAAATCCTCAGGTTTTGGTTTGGTTAGATAAATTGAACTCAACTTAATTCATGCGTATAGAATTTTTATTCTTACTCTGATGATCTTTGTCCAACATTAAAATTAGTTTAACCCGATTAATGTCACAAACAAAGTCAACAACTCTGCACAATATGCACTTGAGTGCTACAGCTGGATTTAGTGGGTTAGTATGGAATACCTTCAAGCAAATATGACTAAAAATATGCTAATGTAAAGTATTAATTTGTATATTATGTTATATTATTTTAAAGAAAAATAATCAGATGATTTTATACATGTTTGCTTGGATTTCTGTCTTAAACAGTGCTACTTGTACTTAAGGTTATTTTGGAGAATCTCCTCTCAAGTCATGACTATTTATTGTTTCCTTTTACTTCCCCTGTATTTGTTCTCAATCCTTCTGAAAGTTTAGAAAGAAATGAACGTTATCCTTCTGTTTTAAACTCCAAGACGATCTGAGCCACAAGTCGAACATGAACTCTTTTAACTCCTGTTGCACATTCTGATGCCTAAACTGTGACGGTGTTAGCTCAGAGCACTTTCCCCACACGCTAAGATAACACCAGGAGCTCAGAGCAACCTGCTGCACCTGGAACGTCTAGACTTGGAGCTATTTCTGCTGCGGAGAGTGAAGCGCCTGTTTGCAGGCAGAAATCCAAACAGCACCCGCAGGCGGCCGAGCTCCTTATCAGGGGCTGCAGACCCCGGCCTGTCAGCTTCATCTTTTCTCGGACCATTCCCATCTTGTTGTGGTCTGCAGTCGTGTCAAAAGGGGCTGACAGAAATATGAGAGATGCTTATGCAACCTCTGCATGCCCCCCAGCAGACAACAGCATGGGACTCTGGAGCGTTCCCTCTAGGGGTTAGTGGGAGGGTGTTTTTAACCAACCGAGGTCCCGACAGGCGTTGCATGGGACAGGATCTTGACCATAATGCTGTCATCATCTATTTTATCACTCGTGACCCGATACAGTTTTCCCCCCCTTCGCCCATATGAGAGAAGAGAAAGAGGGACCCCTTTGTGTGTGTCTCTGCGTGTGTTGACATGGGCGTGGGCATGAGTGTGCCCCGGCCGCCTCTTGCTCCGTGTGGGAGTGAAAAATCCTGGCGTTTGATGGGAGAAGTCATAAAGTCTGGAGTCGAAGCCACACTTCCTCTGCAAGGTGAGGTTGAGAGTCAACCCAAAGGAGGGGAGGAGTTGGTGAGAAGGGGGGCGAGCTGGGACGGAGTGGGGGGGGGGAGGTGACACGCCTCACATCCCCGCTCCTCTTTTCTCCACTCCCCCCCGCCGCCTTCCACCAACTTGTACCTCCAACATGTCCCCCGCCCCGTGCCTGGGGAGTCTGGGGCTGGGTGGGGGCCAGGGCTCCCGACGCCAGCCTCTGGACTCCGCGCTGAGGGAGAGGTCACTTGGCTTGCTTACACAATGGCATTATCTCAGTTCCAGCCTCGGCTACTGCAGCGGTGAGCACTTCCTGTCACTCTGCAAGCACTTCCTGTCCTTGGCGCAGCAGCACAAATTGTCCGCCTTCCAAGTGAGTTCTGAAACACAAGTTGAGCGGCCGGTCGCCAGTCCTGCTGTATAAATGTCTGTGGGTGGCTTTCTTGGGAATTGCTGGCTCCTTTGTGCTGGGCTGCAGAGGAGGACCAGTGTTAGTTTAAAACATAGGAACGGAAAGTGTATATATGTTAGCACTCTGCGCTGATCCCCTGAGCTGCTCGAGCTGCACAAAGACACAGAGTTCAAACAGCGCTCAGCTAATTAGCAGCAAATATAGAAGCTCCTGGTCATTATGTCCATGATTTCTGATGGCCAAAAGATGGCCACTTGCCAAACAATGGAAGAAAGTGCATGATACGTTGTTTTTTCTTTTTTTTTTACCAATGAAACTGCTAAATAATTTTACTGTGAATTATTTTCTTTTTTTTTTAACCAGCATAGAAATACTTTAAGCATGCAGTGTTTGAATAAAACATTAAAAAAAGGGTCTGTTTTAGTCTATCTTCTGCAACAAAAACGTTCTAATGAAAAATATATAAATTTGTCATTGAAAAGCTATAAAATCCTAGAAAATTTCAAGGAGTTTCTTTCTGCATCACTTCCATTTGCTGAAGAGCCAAATTTCTAGCAATCTTGAATTATTATTGAGTTCCACCATAAATTATTCTAAGGCCCAAGAGTCACACTTTGGACACCCCTCATGTAACTACTTTAATCGTTTCGGTAATAATGCAGTAATTGCAATTCACTAATTTACTACTTATCTTCTGCTTCTGCAGTTTTACAGAGGACCTCAAAAGCGCACGCAGCCATGTTTTATTGCCAGGTTTATGCCATGACTTTAAAAAAACAAAACAAAACAAACAACAAAAAAATAAAACAGCATATTGACAAATCTGTTGAGAAAAGTTTCTGCTTTTTATACTGCATTTAACATGTGCAACTGAAAACCGTGCAGCTGTCAGATGGAGATAAATAAACATTTAAAAAGCTATGAGCACCTGATGGCCCAAGTTTGCACAACTTTGAACGAATACTTTGTTCGTGCACCTTTTAATTCAGCTTCAGCATCCAACATATTTAGCGTAAATCTAAAACCCTGAGTAATGTTTGTTTTAATTGCATAGATTTGATTTATTAAAGTTGCATTGCCACATTTTCTGACAGAAAACCAGGAGTAGGATAGAGGAAGTTTGTTAAAGACGACACAAAACATCCCCATGACAAACTGTTTGAATGTTTGAAAGAGTTGGGAACAAAACAGTCAAAACTGCTTAAAGTACAAAACTCTGACGAAGAGAACAAAACAGTATTTTTGGCTTCAAAAGTGAAACCAGTGTAAACAAATATACCACATTAGGTTGCTGAGAAAATCTTTTTCCTTGGTGGAATTAAAACACAATTTCTGGTTCTGTTTCAGTGAAGTTAACAAAATGAAAGGGTCTTTCATTATGTGTGTGGTTCTCTTGTTTCTTTGTCCTGCTATAATCCATCACAAGCAGAGAAATCCTGACACATAAATGAATAAGTGATACTTCTCGAAACTGTCTTTCTTTCTTCGTTTCTGTTTGTTTTATGTCTAGATGTCAAATCCTAACAAAGATCACTTTAGTGCTCCACAAGACAGATTCAATTCCTGCTTGAGCCGTCTATCTTCATCCGGTTCCTATGCAGGTCACTTAAATTCAGTTGATTTCACAATGCCTATTAGTTGAGAAAAAAACCCATTTTGTATTGAATAATCTCACTTCCACGCAGTCTAGGTTCTGTACTGTCACTGGATGACAGCAGAGAAAAAGAGTCGAGTGCCCAAAGGTCTTACGTAACACCTGTCAGAGTGGCAGCTTGTTTCTTTCTTTGTTGATGAAATTTGCCCTGTTTTCATACTTCTGCAATTTTGGTTTCATTCCACTTAATGAACAACAATAAAACATGCCTCTGGACTTTCTGTGCAATCCTTGTGCCATTGTTTTTGTATTTACATTCAGGTGAGAAGAGACTGTAAGCACAATTTGGTTTGGTCACTTTCAATTCACATGACGTAACTTGCTGATTTTTGCTGAATGCAATTTACAGCTTCTGGAAACCCAAAATGTGATGATAGAAAAACATATAGGATGAATATAATACTGCTGACTTGGCAGTTATCCATCATGCAGTCACTGACACCCTCCACAACCAGGGATAGCCTCAGTAGGCCACTGCTGGACAAACTCACAGGGAGCTTTATGTGAACATATAAATGGAAAGTTAAGTGGAATAAAAGGTGTGGTAAAAGCAAAAAGGTTAACATGACTTCTTCTATCTCGTCTTACTTAATGGTTACATTTTCTGAGCAGTTTTCTGAGCTGTAAAAATAAACAATTAACACAAATCCATTCTTTAAACGCACCACTACCTGTGCAATGAACCAGCAAAATGTTTCACTTTTTGAGTTGATGAAAAATATGAACTTTTGTTGATATGCATTTTCAGCCTGTTGCTATTTTGAGTTGTTTTGCACCAGCTTTGATGGATAAACATTTCAAGCTATTTTCTGTTTTGCAATGGAAATATTGTTTGGGAGTCAATGAATTTGCTTTGATCACGAGTCTTAATTCCGAATTCAAGCCCACTAGCCCCAAATGAAGAATGATTCTCTCACCCCAGCATGAAATCTTTGAGCTACGGTACATTCCCCTTTCATCCATCTCCAAATCTCTAAATGGAGACTTCTGTTCCAGTTGATTTTATCACACCTGGATAGCTCTGTTCAAGAAACAGGAAGCAGTAACTTGCAGAGGTGATTTAAGACCCCTGGTTTACCAAATAGTAGAAATTTTTTTTACTCTGGTCAGTAGGTGGTACAAAAAAAGCTCTGACCTTTTGAGAACCAGACCCATGGTCTTTGCGTCATCCGACACCGCAAACAAAGGTTACACTGGATTCTTGTACACAGAAAAGTGGGGAGGGGGGGAGTTTATCATGATTGTTCCTCTGTGTCCTGCAGTCCTGCAAAGTAATGGGGATGTGCTACGTTCAGATGTCTGACCTGGTCAATTTCTTAGTGTGACTCTCTGTCAGCTCTCTTACCATGAAGTTAAGTTAGAAGATTTGCAATTCAGCACAACATACCAGACTAGGACACATTTAAATAAGCATTTAACTAGAACTAGTGGGAAAAACATTTATAGTGTTTGCTAGCCACAACATCGCTAGCTAACAATGGTTAGCATCTGTTTGGAGCTTCAACATTAAACTTTTAAAAGGCCAATAAAAAGTCAAACAATGCACTTAAATTTGCTCCACCGTCCACAGAGAATTAAAAACATAGACAATGTTTTGTGAAACCTTTATTCTATTCTTGAAAAGGTAAAAAAAATAATTAGGCTTTTACCGTTGATTTTGGCATTAAGGGATACATCTTGAAAATTGCAGTAGGAGTTAGTGGAGTGATTTGTGCCAGTGGGTGAAATATGCCACCCCTTGTTATAGGGAAACAGAAGAATTGGGTCATGTGACCACACATCTTTGAAGAGTCAATCATTTAACTCATCCTGCAAAGAAGAGAGCCTCAATGCATGAAATGAAGGCACTTTAAGTAAAAGAAAAAAGAAAACTGTAATACCTTACACAAAACAAACTGTGATGAAACTGATTTTTGGGGAATCTGGTAGGATTTTGATCACCTGTAGTTCAGAATTTACATTATTACAACTGGATCTGGCTATTTCTACAGCCTTCATAAAACAAAGTTTATAATTGTGAAACCTTTTCTCTGTTGCCCGATAGACGGATAGAGCGCTGTGTTGCTCTCTATTGTGTGCAATAGAATGCTATATTTTTGTCATTTGGACAAGGTTAGATAGGCTACCGCTTGTAAAAGGACATATCTAGAGAGGTCAAACTGCACTGAATAGTTTTATTATGATTATATTTGAAAGATGAGAAATATGAAATTATATAGAGTCCATCACAATTTATGGCAACATCTCATTTGATTGTAGACATGCAAGAGAAAAAGGAACAAAAACAAACAATCAAAGCCACTTTAAACTAGTAAATACATCATAAATCGTACAGAGTTGGACTTTTACTGGCCTCCGTGATTATCAGCTGTTAGATAGAGATTCTTTAGATTGTCTGATGAGCCTCTGCCTTCCTCCAACACCTGCTCTGGAGGTGTTTCAGGATGGGGGGATGGTGCTCTGCTGCTCCCCATTGAAAAGATTGGGGAGGGGGAGAACAGAGCAGGTGTGTAATTGTCAGATACCGATTCTGGAAATAGAAATGACACATTTTCCTTAAGTTCTGACGCTAATAGAGTCACCTAGGATATTTCTTTTTCAGTCTTTACTGCATTTATTTGTGTGCCACTGGCTGTCAGTCAAACTGTGCCAGGAGGTTTTTTGTTGAAAGAGATGAAAATGTAATGCTTCAACGAGGAGCAGTTTCTGCTTTAACGATGCATGATTGCCGTTTGATCTTAAGTAACCTGAAAATCACCCCGATTGAGGAATTGCAGATATGAGAGATCCTCTACGGCCTGAAGTGGTTAAATTGAACATCAGTGCAGGATATGAGAGTCTGGTTATGGGTTATGTTTTTTCCAGAGGTCACAGTTTTAACCTCTGACCATAAAAAAATTGGGGACTTGAAATTATTGCATATGATGGAAAAAAAAAAAAAAAAAAAAGCAGGAGGTAAAACGAAAAAGAAAAAGCTGTCACACTGTGTGAAACTTTGCGTCCTGCTCGCATGCACACAGATGTTTTTATGTGTTATTGCTGGTATAGTATTCCCCCTCCCTCAGGGGATTTCTGGGAAAGTTGTCTGACCAGCGAGCACACACACACACTAACCTTGCAGAAAGGGTAGCACTGGGATGTTGTCTGCCGTGAACAAGTGGGGGCACAAAGGAAGCCGTCTCCACTCTTGTCTCATTGTTCTGGAGGCGTTAATCTGTCAGGGATCTGCTGGGAATCAGGTGGGAATCTACTCAGCCCCGGTGTGTTTATTGAACGAGCCATTCCTCGTCGTGCAAAGACGGGACCTCTCGATGTGTTCACCTCCTCGCCCTTTCGCAGCCACCATCCTGCCCTCCCAACCTCATGAAGATGCTCTGATGATAAAGCAGCTTCTTGTTTAGTTCTGCTGCTCAGCTTGGCGATGAGCACATCCGCCTTGTCTTCTCGTCTCTGTATGTTTTACAAAACCCCGAGCCGGGGTCCAAGACAAACCTTAAATATTCCTTTAGTCATGCTAACATGAGGATGTTTAGAAACCGTTCACCACAAGTTGTGGCGACCTCTGGGTTTGAGCATTGCCAGAGGTCAGCCAACAATACAGCGGAAGCAACAAGTAAAATAATCAAAGTCTCTTTCCTGAGTACATCCATTGAGCTGCGGTTTCTACTCATATGTGTAAGAGCGTGGCAAAATATACATTCAGAATCACGGTCATTCTTCGCAAAGTTTAAATTCAATGGTAAATTTGCAGAATAATGACTTTGTTTTTTAGAGAATTTATTTAGATTTTTCCCCAAAACAACCTCAGAAGTTTATATACATTATGATTGCTTTGGCTTTAAAAAACAATCTGCCAGAGCATTTGAATATTTGAGTTAAATAGAAGCGTAACTCAGGGTGTTTCTTAAAGAAACACCTAAAAAACCTGCTCCCTAATGTCACATCTCGGAGGGAAATAAAAACAACTTTGGTTTTCAATTTGCAGATGCCTGAAGACGCCACATGTATCTCTCGAGACTGATATTTGCAGCAATAAGCACAGCAGGAATGTCCAGAGAACATACTACTTAGAAAGGAGATGTGTTCTGTGTCTCAGTGGTTAAATGGTTTTAGTGTGAAAAGCTCGTATGAAACCCAAAACAAAAGATCCTGACTCAGTTACATCAGGTCTGTCTGTCAGGAGGAATGGGCCAAAATTCCAACAAATACTGGTGGGAGTGTTCTGGAAGGATACCCAAACCATTTGACCCAAGTTATACAATTAACTGAGAAAAAGTATGAAAACTTATGAATTTGGAAAGTAAAAAATGTCTTGAAACATTATTTTGTTTATAATATGATCAAAATATGTCAAATATTTATAGATTTTCTTTGCCTCATTAGCAGATGTGTTCAAGTGGATTTTTTTCTGGCATGATTTGGATCAAAACTCATCAACTCTGTCCCCATTTAATATTCATATGCCACAGGAAGGAAAAAAAACCCTACCATATAAAATCTATTGACTGACTGATTAGAAACCAGTAATAATTTCAGAGAGGGGAACACCCAGGTTTCGTCCATTGTGGAGGTCAGCCACAGGGGAGCGCAGATTCTTTTCATCTCTTCGCTCCAAGTCACCCGACTGTAACCCTCCCAGCCCACCAGAAGATCATTGTCCTGTCGGGGGCTAATTGAAGCCTGTGTTTATCATTTTTATGACTTTATCCAAGAAGACAGAGGTACGTTAGACTTCCTCTCTTCCAGGTCCTGTGACAGACCAGCCGCATTATTAGGGTCAAGCTCAGCCCCCGTCTTGCCTCGGCATTGTTTCCAGTGGTGCTATGACCATTCCCAAACTGATAAGGCCTGTCTATTTTGGGCCTTTCTTTCTTTCTTTCTTCTTTTTGTCCTTGGCATCTAAGTGTAAACCCAGAATAACCACTGTGGTTATTAAAAACTTAAACTACAGGACATAATTAAGAATTTTATTATTCCCCCCCCCCCAACAATAAAAATAGATTAAGTAAAATAAGACTGGAATCATCTCCAGTCCTCACATATTTCCTGCACGATTATAGATTTTGCACAAGTTACATTATTGGCTTCCTGACCACCACCACCAACCGTCTCCACAGAATGACCGGCTTTTGACCTCTGACTCAAAAGAAATCCTTGAATTAATCAAATCTGTGCTTCCTATTGCCAGTCTACTCCTGTTCGGTGATATTCTAATGCATTAAGATTCATATGTCTGAGACTAGCATATCTGTCAACATGTTATTTGATACTTATATTCCTTAGTTTGCAGACGACTCTATACAGTTAGTTCCCTTTTTCCTTGGGTTGGGCTTGGCTAATTAAGCTAGCTCGATTTAAGTATATTCAAAGTAGATTTAGTGGAAGGAAAACATTAGCAGGTAAGTACATAAAATAAAACCAATAAAAAATACATCTTAAATGTGTTTGAACTTATTACCAACAGGGATATCTCCAGACATGTCCAGGACACTGGCTGTAACTGTCCTGTCTCTTTCCAAGCAAAACTCTGTTTAATCATGCAAAAGGTGTTGAGCAAATATACTTCAAAATACATGGACATTTTGTTTCAGCAGGCTAACATTTCTGTGTCAAACGTCCTCTCACAGCTGTGGCTGTCCCTGCTGCTTGTGCACATTTTTCTACTCCACTTTTTCCTTCCACCAAACTTCCTGTTAGTACAGTTGGATACAAGATTCTTGACATCCAGCTTCTTTAGCAATGACCTATTGTTTCTTACCCTCTTGTGAAGGGTGACACTACGTGTCTGTTGGACATGACATAATATATTGTGAATTGAAAATCTGAATTTATTGGATTGAAACAGAAGTAAATCTCTCTTTGCATACAATTTGTATGAGTTTCACTTCTCTAAATGAACTAGTGAAATAAAAAATAAATTATTAAATCTTAATATGTTGAGGTGTGCCTTGCCCTCCTTTCCTAATCGTGCCTAGAAAGTGAAATCAGTTCCTTTAATATACAAGCAAATAGGTTAATTACTGATCAAACTTTCCCGACTTGTATCTCTCAAAGAGAGACAGTGAGGCCTTTGTGCATGGCAGAGTGTGAATTGATTCAGCAGTTCATCCTGATGTGCAGAACCCTTTCATGTGTGGCCTTTGCCTTGCCAAGGCGCTGAAGCGTCAAGCAGAGCCAACCACTGATACCCTTGAGGGTGCTAAAAGGGCAACGCCGTGGTCCGGGGTGACCAGTGTCGATCGATGGCTGCGAGCGTTACCAGCGGCCTCGCATCCAGCAGGAATCCGGATCAATAGAGGTGAGTAAGGAAGTTTCAGAAGCACGAGATAAGAAAAGAAAAACAGATCCTGAAAGTGTGGGGGAAAGAAGATCATAAGACCAGTTAGATATGGGACTTTTTATAGTTTGTCCCTCTTGCTGTGAAATAGTGCGCTGTCATTTCTGGAGATTACAGAACAAATACTCCCAAACTCACGGCTGGAACTTCCTCATAGACGCGGCAACTTCTCCTTTAATGCACTGCGGTTAAAAGCTCCTTAAAACTGTTTTCCCACATCAGCTTCCATCTCTGAGCATCTCAGTCACGAAGCAAACCGTCATGAAATAAAACTGCAGCTCATGCTGCAGATATTTTAAATGCACACACTGGAGCTTGAGCTGATTTGAGTTTATTTTGCATTTAACGCTGTTGATTATTGTGCTGAAATGAGAGAAATGACTGAGGAATGCACCTTTTTGTTGTTTTCACACAGCTGCGGTTTTATAGAGGAAATGCACTGTGTGTGAGTGCTTCCTCCCTGAGTTGTTCCTTTTACACCGGTGCAGTAGGAACAAGAACCAACCAATCACTATTTAAATTCACACATATTTTCTTAAATTTGTTTTCCTTCAGGTGAAATCAGAAACCTCTCGGACTCCAACCTGTGTTAAACTAATTTAGTGTTGGCGCTGATTCAGACTCAGAGATGAATCTCAGGCAGATGGATGGGTGTCGAGTTCTCAGTTCACTTAGCATGTAGAGAAAAATTCATCACAGGTGTGAAGATTTGGCTTTCACCTTTTTTAAAAAATTAGGAACAAAGTAGAGGATGACAGTCGCATGTTTTATGCTTGTATTTCTAGCACGAGTCGTACGGTGCTGTGAAAAATCTGTTTTAGTCGAGCTTTGAATGCTTTACATCTTCTAAGAAACTTTAATATCACACAACGATAACCTGTAAGGAAATAATTTATTAAGCTAAGAAAAAAAACACATCTGAACCAACTTGGTTATATATGTAAAAGTTAATATGCTTAAACTTATAAAACTGGTTGTGCCCCCCCCGCCCCATTGAGTGCGTTTGATGGGTCACTCTAAAGCGCAGGTGTCAAACTCCAGTCCTGGAGGACCACTGCCCTGCAACGTTTAGATGTGCCTCTGCTGCGCCACAGCTGAACAGACTTACTGGTGTACTTTGGATCATTATCCTGCAGTTTTCAGTTCTGCAAAAGAGCTAAATTTAGTGTTTATGAAAAGTCTACAAAAATTGTCCAGAAAGTTCTTGGGGATCGTCAAGATGTTTCTCGGCTCATGTGAGTTGGGGTCCATTTAGTTTCACAAATCATCAATCAGACTTTAACTGCAGCCATGCTGTAGATGTTTTGAGGTTGAAACCTCCTGAATGAACTGTCGATGAGCTCTTGGAGTAATTTAGTCTTCCATGTTTTCGCCATTTGTGGTTAATTTTACTTACTGTGGTTCTCAAGAGTCCTAAAGCTTTGGAAATGCCTCTATGGCCGATAACTGATCGATGTCCATGACTTGTTGGGTTTTAAAGTATTTTACCTTACTTCATGTTGTCAAAAATGCTCCATCTTAGTGATTTATTGATACTATATCGGTATTTAGTGTAATCAGACCTGGGTGTGGCAAATGAAACTGAACAAAACTTGGGTCAAATTACTGTCTACATAACTTCACATGGGCTAAATGTTCACACGAGATACTTTTTCCCCTTGAATAAAGTCATCATTTGAGAACTGCTTTTTGTGTTTATTTAGGTTATTTTTGCCTGATATTAGAAGCTTGTTTGATGATCTGAAACATTTAAGTGAGACAACAAAACAAAAACAAGAAATCTGATTCTTCATGTGAAGGGGTGGAATATTTCTTCACAGTACTGAAAAAGGACAGGTGGTGCTTAAAATTCACTCGACTGTGGGCATTTTCTTGGACTGAAACAGTACTTTTTAACACTTCTCAGAGGTCAGGTGAGTATTTAAATCTAAAAAGGGAACACAGTAAAACACACATATTGCCTCGGTTTTTACCTGTGCAAACCCCACTGCAAAATATGCATATTTGCTATGGAAGAAAGAGACTTTGAGGTGCTGATTGGGTGGATTTTGTTACCTTTGGACAAAGCCTGAACAGCTGTTTTCCACTGTCACCAAGCTGACATACTCATGTCATTGTGTCAGCATTACTTCACTGATTACAAGAGCGCCAACTCTTTCTTCTTGCCGTCAGTGGAAAAGCAAATAAACACATTTCCCAAAATGTCAGCCGTTCCTTCAGCCTGCCTCGCAGTAAACCTCAGGTAAGGAGAGAGGAGATATTGATGAGGATTATCAATAGTTTATTCACACAGGGCATTGTGTGTAAATGAACCGAGGAGATAATCTCATCAGGTGAACTCTGGCACCGGGAGGTTCGGGTAAACATGGCAGCTCCTTGAAGTTTATAAGCAGCAAATGCATGAAAAAGTGTTGATGAAGTGGCGTAAAAAAGGATTTTCTCCCCACAGATTCTTCATTCATTTTCCTTGGTGCTTCTCGGCTGTATTCGCAAGAGCAGAGAAAAAGGAATACAGCCGATGTTAACTTCTGTGCTAGTGCTAAGATGGTTTCTGTGAGTAATAATGTATATTAAGGTGTAGGTTTATTGTGTGTTGAACTATTAGGTGTTTTTTAGAGGGAGACAGTGATAAACCTTGGCATAAACCTAGACAAAAACATATAGGTTTAAATCTGGAATCCAGGTAAACATTAAAGCAAAATTAGCTCTTTGTGTGGCCTCAAACACAACAGGTAAAATAGAAATAAAGACAGAAAAAATTAAAAAATTACAGTGCTTGAAAAACAAATAATGTTAAATAAATGATTACTTCTTTTTACTATAATTTAGAGAGTGTAAAAGTGAACATTTTGAACATACTAGCATCCAGACATCCAACTCAAGACGCTCATCAGACTCCTGTGAGAGAAAACAACCATGAGCAGCAGATGAAGAGTTTCTCCAGCTGCTCTAGTCTGACACAAACCAGTTCTAAGTTGTCGTTTTTATGTAAAATCACGGTGGACTCACACATAGTTCAGTGTTTACCGATTCAGCTATTCGCAGATTTTTCAGTGGTACGTAACTTAAATGTTTTTGTTGTAGATTATATCTAAAATATTCAAAAGAAAATAGAGCTTGGGAAGTCGAAATACATACTTGACATGCTAGTAGCCAATCCAGGAATGGCATTTATTTTTCCTCGATGCCGATTGGCTGAACCCCTATGAGCAGAAAAAAGAAAGTCTGTAGATATTAGCTTCTGCAGAACATTATCGCCAACATGTGTATTAATGCACATTGATAGCTGAACTGTGTTTTTAAGTGTAAGCTGTTGTCCCTAATCCCCTCAGAGGATCCACTGCATTGGTTCTACACTTCATCTCCTTTTGACTGAATGTTTGCAAACCTTGCAATAACTTCCAGCACTCTGGTATTACCTGCCAATTAATACATTAATGCACTAAGGAATGCTCTCGAATCAAAACAGAAGATGCACGATTCATACATACACAATGTTTACCGCTGCTCAGTATTCCTGACATTATTCCTACGCAATTCCATGGGAAAACTCATATCAGGAAACACGGGGAAAGTCCCTCTTGATATCACTGCATTCAGACAAAAGCCCGGCTACCTGTGCTGACAAACTGCAGTGCGCGTGAAACAATGGGGGCCCAGGAGAATGCTACATCTGCAGCTGAAAAATGTCATCCACATATATTCAGATCAATGGCTGCGCTGTGGACTTACGACTCAGGAGTAAAATGTTGCATTTGTTGCGGCAGGTTTGGCTCCTTTGGCCCAATATCATCCAGAACATGGGTAATCGCTGCAGGCAGTGGAGCAAGAGGTCTTATCAGATGACCTTGTGGCCTTGCAATAACAGCGTCTCTATCGTGCCTCCGCAGACATCTATCTGGCAGCGGCGTAAGAGAAAAACAACAAATACGGCCTGCGAGCGCCCGTTGTTTTCTCAAGATGTTTGCATAAGTCTGGATGGACTTTTACCAGAATTGAAAGAAAATATAACAAAGTAGGGAAGACTTTCATTCGTTTTCATTTTGAGGGCCGTTCAAAAAAAAAAAAAAAGTAAGTTTGCACATTTTATGACAAGCTTTACAGCTTTGGCCTTGGACTAAATCCTGCCTCCGTATCAAAAGACACAGATTTACTGAGTAAATCAAAGCGGACAATTTCCTCAGCTTAGAGGAAAATCCCTCAACGGAGAAGGAGCTGATAATGTCCCAAAGTACCCGCAGCTTCCTCCCAGATAAATAAATACATAAATAAAAACGTGCTCGGCCACTCCAGATTTATTATTCCCCTGCAGGCTGTGAAGTAGAGGCTTATATTGTTTATAATAAATAAGTCCATTAACAGATTTGGCCCAGGTGGCGTAACAGGGGTCTCTGTGACATCCCCTCACCACCTCGGTCCCAGCGGGGCCAAACTGCTACCATTTATGGCGGTGATAGTCAAGGAAAAAGGAGGGCCTCGGAGGTTAGTGTTGGTCTGACTGGGCCGAGGCTGTGTCACGTTTTCTGGAGTGATAAGAGCCGGAGCAGGAAGCCGTGAGAGGGCAGGAAGGAAGAGAGCTTGGGTCTGGAAGGAGAGAGGGGAGCTGCAGAAATGGTAGATCTGGGTAAGGTGAGATGTCGGAGAGCAGAGCAAAGGAGCACGAAGGAGGATTCCTGTGCATATGCGGGGAAAGCAGGCAGTTGCCGTGCATGTGGTGCTTGGTCTCTGCAGTGGTTCATGCACGCAGGGAGGCGGGAGGAAGCTCTGCTGGGAAGCGAAGGGGGAACCTGGGGTCCAGGGGGGAAGTGAGTTAGTGACTAAATTTGGTCTAAAAAGCCACGCTACACATACACCTGCTTCCCGCAATCAAACAGGCCACACAATAATGACAGAATCAAACATCAAGGTTTGGTCTATCAGCGCCAAACAGCAAGAATAGAGAATTTAAAAAATACAGTTTTTTCTTAAAATCACAGTCGTAGTTCAGCGTTTTTCCGAGACTCTACCTTCATGGACGGTTTTGTGTGTGTAATCCACATGCTTCCTCCTCCACCTGCAATCACATGCCAAATTTGATTTGTGACTGCATGTCGCATAAGGTTACAAAACTACTTGTGTCACAGTTTTTGTCGACTCAGGATGACTGAGTGGTAAAGAGACAGCCAGTTTTTTAAAAGTCCCGTTTACCACAAAGCATGTGCAGGGCCATTTGTGAAGAAAGTACGCAAAACCCTTTGTTTAGTGAAAACAACCACTGCACAAGACCTTGAACGCACCGACCACATGATGAAACATGGTGGTGGCGGCATCATGCTGTGGGCATGCATTTCTTCAGCAGAAAAAGGGAAGCTGGACAGTGTCGGTGAGAAACAGAATGCAAGGAAGAAAACGTAGTGCGCCATACCAGATTCGTGTGTTAGAATGGTCTAGTCAAAGTCCAGACCCAAATCCAAGTGAAAATCTGAACCTTAAAATCGACGTTCACAGATGCTCTGCTAATCTGACTGAGCTCCAGCTATTTTTTGGGAAAACATTAATTTTCTCAATGTATAAATGACGAATGTTGGACACTAAATATTGGGTTTTTATTCACGAAAAATTATGAAAATGATTTTTTAAATTTTCCTCCCACTTCACAATTAGGCACTATTTTAAGCTGGTGTAGCACATTGGTATTGTGGTTGTAACGTGGCAAAAATATGGAAAGGTACTGTCACCAGGCACTGTACTACGCATTTAAATTGAGAGGTTAAATAAGCTATTCTTTAAAGATCTCTAAACACCCAAATTTGTCTTGAAAGCTTCATCATGCTGGAACTTTTCTTGTATTTTATTAAGCGACTCTAACAAGGCGCACACCTTCCAACGGCTAAATGTGTGTTGATTTTAAACATCATATTATGTGTTAGAGATACTGTTGCTGTTTTATTGTGTCTATACTTCATCCCAAGATGATTCATCCACTGGTCAGACTTAGGTTTTAATATATTTTAATTCAATTATGAACAGGAGATGAGATAGAAATCTCTAATAAAATAACAAAATAAATAAAAATAGAAAGAATATAAAAATATAAACATGTTCCCATAATGTCAGCTGGTTCTTATTCAGCTCAAAACTCCAGGCTCAAAATTATAACAGATCATGCAAACACTTCTTTAAACCAGCGTACCTTTTGCATTACAGTGGATCTGCACCTGCTTTCCGTTCAACATGGACTGAATCACTTATTTCCAGATTCTTCTGGGGAACGTATCTCCAAACTATTCACTGAAAACCTGCCGTGTGTTACGTGTGTCACCACTTTGGTTATCTCATCTCTTCGGTTGGAGAGCTTCGATCCTTTGCTCCTAACTGAGGACATTCAGGCTCTTGATTACAATGATATGATACTGAATACTAATAACACCTCCAGGGAATCCCTCTTCAAAAATTGTTTTAAAGCTAACCAATGCTAGTACAGTGGTGTGTTGTTTCATTAAGTTATTTTTTTTTTATCAAAGTCTTTTTTTTTCTCTTTTCAAAAACTAGAAATATAACATTCTTCTTCTCCAGAAATAATACAGATTTTTTTTTTTCCTTAAGCTTGACTCAAGAGCCACTTTTTGTTTAGGCCTACAAACCTTCCAATGGGATTTTATGTGATAGATCAATACAAAATAGTGCATGATTGAAGGAGTTGTTTAGATTGAAGGAAAATAATACATGGTTTTTAAGGTTTACTAATAGAAATCTCAACAGAACCAGTTTTGGTTGTAATTACTGATTATTATATGTCTCCAACTGGCTTTGCAAGTCTAGAGATTTGTGTGATGTTGCCACTCCCATGTTTCAAAGTCTGTGGTATCGCCTGCACGGCATGTGACAAGCTGGACTTCTTATGGTTTTCCTTCAACAATGACTTTCACGTCGCCAATTTTCAACAAAAACTTTGGGAATTTGCAGCAATTAGTTGCCATGTGAACAGATTCTCACTCCTGGTTTTTGAATCTCTGCATCTCCTCCAGAGTTTTCCTCTGAATAATCCCCTCTTTGCCCAATCGGTCAGTTTGTCAGAGGACAGCGGTCTGTTGCACAATATTTTATTTAGTACTTTCTGAGATGCTATTTGTAATCACTTTTAATCAACTCCAACTTTACAATTATGCACTACTTTATGGTGGTCCATCACATACAATCAGCAGATGGTAAATTGCAGTTTGTTGCTGTGACATAGTTAAACATGGAATAGTTCTGGAGGTGTGAATACTTCTGCAAGCCACTGCATCTGCCAACTGGAGCAGAACCAGCTGCTCCAGGAAGTCCATTGTCTGGTACGTCACCACCCTACAGTTAGACATTCAGCTTATACGAAACAGACATAATGCTCTTTCGGTTTACGTCAAACTTTGGTTAAATTGTCAACATTGTTGATGTTTTTTTTTTTTTCAAGATATTAGAGGAAGTCAGCAGCCGTAATGTCTGTTAAAAGATGAGATAATTATGAAGTCTACTGAGCTCAGGGTTGATTTTCTCCATTTTGAGATCTCCCAGGTGAGAATATCAGCTGCTAGGTTCCACCACACACTCATCCTTCACTCTGTTTTTAATCAACCTGCTCATCTAAAAAGGATTTCTCTATTTTTGAGATTTTAATCCAGCGTTCTGAGATAATCTCTGAAAAACTGAGGGATTGGATGAGGGAGAAGCACGGAGGCATCAGAGCCACTCAGCGTCAGCCCTGCTCTCGCAGTTTTCCACCCACAAGGCATCCAGTTGACCAATGAATCACACTCCTCCTGTAATTCCCTCTCGGAAAATTAATTTTTGGAGCCTCCAGGATCGGTCATGTAGGTCAGATAGTCGACTCTGTTTGGGTCGATTTTCAACCTGACATTTTTTTCTGTCAGGTTGAAATGTGGAAGGAGTTAATGATGGTCAACCAAAACCTTCAGATATCAAGTGGAAAGGAATCCAAGAATAAATATTTGGTCTATGCGGCTTTATACAGCACATTATGAATGTATAATACCTGTTTATTGTACAAAAAACAATAAATTCACTATTCTCATGTCTTTCCCCCAGAATGTGCTCCTTAACACGTTTTGCTGATGATTTATGATCCGTTTAATTTGAAGAGTCAGCGCAACTGAGGGAGCCCTCTGCTGGTTGTGGCAGGTACTCCACTCCATCAGAGGAGACGCTGGTGGAGTTGTGGCTGTTACCTCAACTGTATAAAGTTTTTAAGCATTTTCTTCCACTTTAGATGCAGCAATAAGATATCAGTGAAAAGTCACTGTTGAGTTTGAGTTAGTAAGTCATTTGGGAAATTATGTTTAAGGTTTTTAAAAAACAAACCAAGTTCTGGAAGTGTAGTAATGCATCAACAAAACAGAAAAAAGAGAATATTTTGCAATCTTATAGTTAGAAATTACTTCAGTGAATTATAAAAGCTTTTCTATAAAATTTCCTCTGACTTCAAAGTGTAGGAAAATAGAAGTTTTAAGCAAACATTTGCTTTCAACAGAAAAGACAAAATGAAAATCACTGTATTTTACTAAGAATGTAAACCCTTTTAATTATATTTAATTATTAAAACAAATCTGAAATGTGTGGCTTAGATTTGTATTCAGCCCCCTGCTTTCTATCTTTATCCATGCTGACCAGTTTCAGTGGATCTTTGCAGCTCCTCCACAGCTAGAATGGGCCTAAATTTAAATCAGTTTAACTTTAATCTTGCTTTAAACTTTATCCCTGACCTGTCTGCTGTACTCCTGTTTGTTCACTGCCAAACCCTGATAGTGCCACTGATGTTACTCTGGGATTAAATTACATGTTGCTTGACTCAATTGGTTGCACGGGGTTTTATTTAGGGCCATCAGAATACAAGGGGTTGGTTAAAATCTCAGTAAAATACATTGGAGTTTCTCATTGCAACAAGACAAAACAGTTAAAGTTGGAGGAACATCTAAACATCTGTACCAAGTTGGTATCAGATAAATACTTTATTTTATCAACTCTACAGTAAAAAAAAACATTTTGCTTATTTAGAAATCAATGCACACAAATGTGCTTTTTTAAAATTGTTTCTGTTTATCGTGTTAATATGTTTTTATAAACTTCATCCGAATTCTTTCCAAGGTTTAAAATAATTCAAAGGAAAATCTACAAAACGAATAAAGGTCAAATGTTTGAATACAACATACTTAAATAATAAGTATCGGTATTGGTATCAGTATCGGTGATACTGATCCTGTAGTTACTTGATATCGGATCAATACCAACACATACAGTACAATATCGGATCAATACCAACATATACAATATCACACACATCCAGTTAAAGGTGTAACAATGCTTTTAGCCAAAGGAGAAACTGCTTGACAATCAAAAAGCCTTTTCTCTCCTCAAGAAAGTATTTTTTTTGTAATTAATAAGGATTTTCAACTAATCTGAATAGTTTGCTTTATTACAGCCAGAGAGTCTAGCCTCTTCTTGCCCTCTCAGGTCTTTATTGGTGTCCTGTAACTGTAGGGCCGCTATCAGCAACTCGGATGGGGGTGGATGGCTGGGAGGGTCTCTCTGGCTGCCACTAAGCAGTAAATAAATATGAGCCCATTGTATTCCAGTAGCCTCTCTGTCCTTGCTCTCCCATGCTGAGTAAACGCCTACGTACAATGGGAGGCCGGACTGCCTTGTCATTCCCTATCCTCCGGCTTTACTCCGGTGGGTCCCCTGCCTGGGAAACCAGTGGCAGCTGGAGGGAGGAGGAAACAATGAAAAAAAAAAAAACATCTGACATTGGATTGTTGTGTCACTGCAGAAATAATATGAGATTATTTCACTCTTCTCTTGATGAATGAAGCTGAAACGGTCTTTTGAATCCAGAAGCATTCAGTTCTTTGGCTAAAGTTTATTTACATGCTGGACTCAGTTACATGTAGAATGTGTTGATTTAATTTTCTGAAGAAGCTTATTACTGCACCTTGTTATAGTTCAAGTCAAGGATGTCAATAAATGTACGACTTTACACTGTTTTAATGCGGAGAGATGAGCTCACTTTCATTTGATCAGTCAGCATTACGTCCTGCTAAAACCATAATACTTGGAGAGTGAACAAAACACTTTCAAAAAACTTTATTTTGACCAAATACAGTTGATGATCCACCTCATTTGAGATCATATTAATAAGTAAGATGTAACATTAAAGTTAAGACAAGACGAGATGTTGTCTTAATCTGATATTTTGTCCCAACTGAAGCTTTATTTATTCAGTTATTAGGTTAGAAATATATATACTGTATGATTCATCACAAACTGCCAAACTACATCTTATTACATCTTGCACCTGTCTGAGGAGCAATTTGCTAAGCTAGCACGTTTCTTTTGTGTTTGTGAACAACGTTTTGATAATTCTGCTTTTACCAGGTTTTAATGTGGTTCTAGGTAATTGTGTTTGGATGAATCTTATGCTAGAAGTTGTTTTCTTAACCCATTAACTTGCTTTGCTTTGAACATGGCAAAATTAATTGACTAGAGTTTTAACACTTTCTAGATTTGTCGCTTTTACTTGTTCTTACAACGTTAGCAATAACATTGGTATTCTTCCTCTCAGTTTTAAAAAATACACTAAAACTTTACCATATAAAATGTGTACATAGGAATCTGGATAAACTAATGACAAGAGTTGCAACAGAAGATATTTTTATTTCCTATTTTTTTAGATTTGTAGTTTCAACTTGGTAGAATCTGTCCCTTTTGTGCTACTTGGCGAGGAGAAAAAAATGTAAAAAAAAAACCTGAAAGTTGTGGATGTTTCTGGCACCTCACGCTGCTTAGTGGAGCTTCCTGAAGTTTCTCTACAGGAAGTAAACTAACCAGGCTGCTAGAAGATATAAAAGTTTCTTGCCTGAAAGCTGAAGCGAGGCCTTGAGCCAGGTATGATTTCCCCCACGGGACAGTATTATTCAGGCCCTCGCCGGCTCCTGAGGGGCCCGGCATGACGCTGCCAGCACCAGGCGCAGGCGGACGCTGCATGCCTGTAATCACCGATGACACACATGAAGTAGTTTTCCAGATCGGTTTTCCTGCCTTTCCAGCTGAGTATGGGGCAAACAGCACAGGAAGAATAACACCAGTTGCAGCTTGGCTCAGGGAATTTGCCCTTTACAAACACTGCGCAATTAAAAAAAATAAAACTTTAAAGGCACGTCGCTCCGCGCTGCTTCTGTGTGGGGGGGGAAGTGAGGCTACGTCCTGAGAGAAGGTCCAACCTTCCTCATATTCAACAATAAGCTGCCAATCAAACCTAGCACTGTTTACTCTTTCTTTGCAAGCCAGGCCTTGAAATCAAAGCCACTTTTCTGACACGCTGGACTTGTCCCGTGTGCATGTTTTACCTTTATCTCAGCCACTTCTGGGTGTTGAATCAGCGTTTTCCTGTGAATCTTTGTATTTGCACAGAAAACTTTAAGAGCCAATATTGGAGTGGATCTCTAATGTACGCTTATAGAGTTTATCACTCAGATGTTTCTGTGTCGCTTAGCTGAAAATTGTCTTTAAGAATCAGTCAAATTTGGCTTCCTCACCTCTATTTTTGTGACTTGACCCTTTAAAGAATCTCATGACCCTCTCTGGGAAGCTCTGTCAGTGAAGACTGGGAGGTTTTTTTTTTGCCACCTTAGCTTTAATTTACACTCTTTTTACCTAAATGATCTTTACAACAGCGGCTTAGCACACAATGCGTCACTGTCAGGTGCCATTAGTAACCTTCATGCACACAGTGCTCTTCCTGCTGAGGTTGCATGGGGTTCTGTAGGGGTTTTACCTGTTAGGTCAATCAGCGAAGGTGTTAAAGACGCACACAGGTGCTTTTTGACAAGGTAGAGGCTGAAGTGTGTGACTTGTTATTGTATGCAAATGCTGCAGAGTTACTGCACATTTGAAAGGATGAACTAAAAAAGGGCCGTTGTGTTTTTGCATAAATTCCAAGAAGCCTATCATGACTATTTGCATACAGAAACAAATATTGACTTATGTCAAATAAATAGGCACAAAGATATGAGATGCGTCTGAGGAGCTTTCAGGGCAGGCAGACAATATTTCTGCGTTTTCACAGAACAGCAGAGTTAATATTTAGCTTCAGTTGGTCAATTGATCTGTGCAGCTTTCTTTGCTGGAAGATGTTAAACAAATGTAGAGAAAATCATCAGAATATAACTTCAAGATGTTTTTTTTTCTATTTATGCAACCAAAGCATTTCTTAAATTAGGAATAAAAAGCAGAAATGATCCATTTTATCTTAAAGACTACATATGTACGCATTTAAAAAGGTTTTTATTAGTAAATGTGGAATAAGTAGACACCAACAGATGCAAAAAATGGGAAGTAACAAAATTATATAACAATAAAAGGCAGACAACAAACCCAATTTCATTCCTAGCATAAAAACCAATATTATATGCAAAGAGCTCTAATGTGCCAAAACAATAAATAAATGTTAATGTTTTACTTGTTTATAGAGCTGTCGATTTTCTTTACTAATATAAATACCAGAAAGTCTTAGTGAGGATAAAAACAATAATATGGAGCAAATGACAACACTTTGTTATTTTCCATTTTTCATTATATTTTATATTTTAACATGCTTGAAAGCAGCTTTTTCATTACACATCTGGGCTCTGCTCCAAGTGTGACAAACAAAATCCCTCATAGCATTACTCAGAGCATGTGTACAGATCATTTCCTTCAAACAGCACAAGTCCTTCCTGTTTTTGGCACATTAAAAAGTCATTTATCCCTAACAAGAGAGTTAATAATCAAATTACACAGCCAGTAATTCACGTGTAGTTGAATCATTTATTGGCTTTGTAGGGGTTCATAATTCACCAATTCAGTAATGGAGCTGTGATAAACTTCACTTTTTTTTTTTTATTTCAGCTGGACATTATATTTTTTCCATTAGGTTTAACTTTTAAAATAAGCTAATGAGGACACAATTAGAATAAAAAACTCTGACATAAAACATTTTCACATTGTTTGAAGCTGGTGTGAGGGCAGATAATTCAGAAAACTGTTATATGAAAACTGGTCGGCAGCTACATTGCTGCATGCATGCATGGTTGTTTTCTACCAAAATTCCAGCTAACTTCGCATCAACCATTCATCCAACTGCTAACTAAAAAGCGCAGAACAAAATAAGATTAAACTATAATACGGAACTACAGAAGATGGACATGAGGTGAGAAATCATCCACGATGTTCCCAAAATGTAAATGAGACAAAAAAGAAAGAAAAACAGTTTGGTTGTTCATCCCTGCTCTTTTGTTTGATTCCAGGAAAAACAGGACGGTGGTTTGACAATCACCACATTGAATCAGAAACCGACTTCAAAACATATTAAAATCATCTCCTCAAAAGGTCTTAACAGGGTGTAATGCTATCTGAACAAAATAAAAATACACAAGTGTAGAGATTCCTTCAGGGTGAATTACAAAGCATCAGCAGACAAAGGAAAAAGGTAGGACATTATTATTTCTAGAGAAAAATCTGGTAGGATTTTTTTTTACAGTCTGATTTACAGAAAGACACTCCAGCATAACAATCTTTAAAATAGTTGTTTACTTTGTAACTATCCATATAAGTGTGTGTGCATGTTAATACACTATCTGTTCCAGGATCTTTTGAAAGTTTATTGAAAATCATTAGTTTGCTGATACATAAAGATATACTGTTGCATCTGCAAAGCGGGACATAGAGTCAAATTCAGAACCTGTGTTCAACTCAGGCAATCTGTCTGACAGTCATGTGTCAAGAGGTCACCAACACGGTGTCTGTCTTTGGACCGGGCTCAGAGCTGAGCACAGAAAGCCAGACAGTGGAGTGTCCTCTGTGGAGCGCGACCTCTCAGCCCTGCTTCTGTCTGCACGTCAGCATTTCTACCACATTGTGCTTCCAGGATTTCTGGCAATAATTTTTTAAAGTCTTGGACATTAATTCTTTGAATTGATGCATTGATTGTATCATAGATGAACATTTTCAGTGACACATTCTTAGTTGAAAAGCCGGCATTCAGCATATGAGGATCTTTTGCATCTTTTTAGACCTGTTTCAAATACTGATCATCTGCTCTTAATAGTTTTTTGAAGCCCTGACATTTCTTTGCTCGTCTTTCAATTATCCACTTTGCCTATTTTGGTTCAATTGACTGTACTTAATTAATTGAACATGATTACAGTACACATCAATTTGATTTTCTACTCTTCTGTCAAATAGAATCCACCAACTTCAATGTGTTCAATTGGGTTTGTAAGTGATATACCTGAACAGATATAACTGAAATGTTTGTACTTTTTGCAAAAGACTTTGTAAATAAGTACAACTGCATTTTTTGTATGAAGAAAGTTTTTGCGCACCCAGGCACTGAAGGTTTTACCAACTCTTCCTTGCATAACAGCCTACTCTCTGTAAGATTCGTTGCAGCTAATTTAACTCGTATTTTTATCAAGGTGTTGCTGCAGATTCTCAATCAGATTTAGTCTTATGCTTTAAGTGGGCCATTATGACACATGATTTGATCTAGATGACTCTACCGTGTCTCTGGCTGTATGGCTTAAATCATTGTCCTGCTGGAAGTTGAACCCTGACCCAGTCAACAAGTTTCCTTCCAGGATTGCGCTGTGTTTAATTTCATCCATCCTCCATCAACTCTGACCAGCTTCTGTGTCACTACTAAAAAAAAGAAAAACAGCATGACAATCTGAAAACAAGACTTCCTGTGCCTTCCTTGCAACAACATTTTCTCTCACTCTTCTGTAAATGACAAATTTGCAAAGTGCACAATTGAAGGTTAATGCACACTCAGCAAGAACAGAGAAATTACTTCTGTTACCCAAAGTTAAGATTTTCAGGCCAAAACATGCTTTAATAATTGTGCTGTCAATAGATTTTCCAACTTATCTGTGACCTCTCTTTTGATCTTTGTAAAGCTGCTCATCATACCGTTTCATTTGTAAAGCACATGTGAAACAGCAAAAGTAGTAATACTGAATAAATGAAGTAGAGAGTTCCTTTACGGAGAATGAGGAAATGACAAACCAGCACTTTACAACTTGTCAGTGACTCTAACACGTGATTTCAGGTGACAGACAGCAGACAGCTAACCAACAACAACTTGAGTGTTAGCTGATAGTGCTTACAAAAGTCCATTATGCATGTCTCAAAAACAAAAGCACTTAAAAATGGTACATTAGGGTTATAAAGAAGGCAAATCATAAAATGTTTCCATATTTTCCATTCTCTAAAGCTTTAAAAATAAAAAAAACTTCCACCTACACGATGCGGTTAGGAACCTACTATATATAACTTGATCTTGGAGTAGTTTGGGATAAAAACTTGTGAGACGTTCAGGTGGAAAGCTACTGAACCTTCTTGTTGGGACCAATTTGATGAAGTCATGGTAATCTGATAGGCCCAGTTAGTTCATGATTAGGCTTCATGAAGTGATCAAACAGATGTTTAACTCATTGAACCACCAGAAAGCTTTCCCACGTCTCTAAATGTCGCTGCCGCTCCAAAGGGGAAATAATGAAACCTTCAATTTGCTTCACAGCTTCTGCCGGGTAAGAAACTGTCGAGTATGTCACTTCACTGCTTTCCTGTTTGAGTTTCCGCCCTGAGCAGGCGTCCCTGTTGGATAATACTCGGATGGGAATCATCTGCAGACGGCAGCCTCAGCTTTACCCAAACCGCTCTCAGGACAGGAAACTATCGATGACCCTCGAGCAGACGGTAAAAGAAGAGGAGCCTAAAAATGGCACACAAAATCTCAAGAATGTTTGTCGGAGCTGTTTCTTTTTATAGGTTTAGTATAAACTCCAGATATTCCTGTGTCAATAATGTACATACAGAGTTGGAGTATTTACATATTTGATCTGGAGGATGGAAAGTATTTTATGGCTGAGGAATGTTTCCTCTGTATTACGGCATGTTTGACATGTTCGGATTCCACACATTCCTCGGCGGTGATAAGCTCAGACATGTTCCTGTCAGCTCCCAGAAGGTTTTTTTTTTTTTTGACAAATGGAATAATGTCTCATCATTATTCCATTGAATATCCATGAAGTAAAGTATGTGTTGTTACTTCATCCATATTTCTTAAACTCCTTCATGCATGAATTGTGATCCTTTGTGACAGGATTTTTTTCCAATTTTTTATTTTATTTTCTTAAGGCATAAAAAAGGTAGAAAAAAAATTTGTAAAAAAAAAACAAACATTTTTTATTATTTTTATTTTTTTTGGTTATCATTTGTAATTTTCTCCAAATACAAAGTTATTTGAAAAATACATCAGTAGTATTGTTCTTTAGGGGTTATCTGATGTCACAAGTGTCGTCTACAGAAGGAGGGACCCGGTCAGTCGGCGTGCTTTTTTGTCTGTCGGCCATATTGGATTTAACAAAAATAATTCCTTGCATTTGCAGCTGATGGCCAGTAGTTGATAATGTATTTTTTATGTATTAGTGTCCACTTCAGTGGTCTGCGTGCATTTATAACATAAACATCCACAAGAAGCACAAGAAAATGGCTTTTAGACAGCTGTCCACTGTAGTGACCACTATGCATGAAACGGTTAACATTTTATTTTCTAAATAAAAACCCAATGCAAAGTTGCAAAAGTTATTTTGTGTCACAAAGGTATCCACATTTAGTTTTCTATTTCTGCTGTTGTTGATGATAATTTCATCTGCATCTCTGATGATATCACACAGTTGTTTTTCCTTCAGGAAGTTCCTGCAACTGGTCATTAACTGTTGCTAAGGGACCACACTTCAAGGAAAACAAGAAACAGCTTTGACTTTAAGCAAACAAAGGAGGAAGTGTAAGGCCCGAGAGTGGATTTTATTGTTACGCAGAGAATCTTCAGCATCCCCGTGTTGTTTTTCTGCATCTCTGGTTGCAGTTTGTTTTGTAACGCTGTCCTGGGAGTTGAACTGACGTCAGATTTCTTCCGCTCATTCAGGTGGTTTCAGACTGCTGCAAGTCCTTCTTTTCCTAATCAGCTCCTATGTTCTCTCTCTCATCCTTCCCTTTGGTTCTGTGCTCTTCCACTTCCTCCCAACGTTTCTCTGACTCATGTCCAAACTCCCCGTGTTCTCATCGGATTAATCATATTTCTTTGTTTATTCATGTTATTTTGTTTTTATTTGTTTGTTCATTTCATACATCTGCAGCTTAAAATGAACGCCACATTCTGACATAAACAAATGTTATGAATGAAAAGAGTACTTGGAAGAAAGCAGCTATCTCATGTTATTGATAACTTGATTCAGAATATGGATCCTTGTTATGTCACTTTCATCTTAAACAAGCCCCATTTGCAGGTAGGCAAACCAGCAAGAACTGATAATTGTGGTGCTATTCCACCACAATGTAATATGTAATATTACAAAGTCTATAATATAATATTGTAACTTCCTGAAAAAATTTAAACAGGGTATCAGAAGCACATCTGTTAAGGTCTGACGTGCTTCACCAGTGTGCAATGACAGTAACTCTTGCCAGGTCTATCACCATAGTATTATGACTGATCTGGTTCATTACTACAGTATAATGGCTGAACCCCATGCACAGTCAATTTCTGACAACTGACGACTATAAGCTTCGCCCATGTGGTTCTCACTCACAGTCCAAAATAAAAACCATGAAGACAGTGGGTCGTTTATTTCTAAAAAAAAAATGCAACCTTCATACTATTGATTTTAATTCACACTGAAAAATTCTGAGAAATAATAATTTTATGTAAGCAAAATATGAATAGTCACAGGAAATATGTATTCTTCCCACAATGCATTGTGAGACCTGTCTCTGCGCCTGTTTGTGAGACTGCTCACTGTCTCTCTCTGGGACCCGTTGCTATGGTAATCTGGACCTGGGCTGGCTCTCTCTGTCAGACAGTATGCTGGAGACAGAGTTTCTATACTTGGGAGACACCCAGCGTCGGTCTCAAGGACCCTGACAAAAAAACCATAAGCCCTAGCAAAATTTTGAAAACATTTTACGGGAGCAGGCATGTGTATCTATGTCATGACCGACTTTTAGACCAATAGGGCGATATTTGTGCTTCTGAGGGGGAATTAAAAAGAGTTTTGGAGTCAGACCTCCACTGTGCTGTGTGTGTATTTCAGAGAGAAAGATTGCTGATTCTGTGAGACACTCAGCCTCGATTTTTCTCGTTTTTCTCAATTTATGTCGTCATTTTAATTCAGAATCCCACAAAAAGTAACAGCTCCCTTATTGGGATCAAGCGGAACGTTTTGATACCATTTTTGTGGGGGTGCACGCAGCGGTTTGGGCTGCATTGACGGTGATGGAAGAAAAATAAATAATGAAGAACTCGCTTGTTGGGTGTAGAACAGTAGGTTTCTGTCATGCATTGCACAGCAGGCCCCAATAAAGTTTTGCAGCAGCGCATCGCTTCAAATATTAAAGAATCATTTGTCAGAAGTATAAATAAACATATAATTTATGCAGCTGTTGTTATCCTTTGTATGCATAAACCACATATTTCAAAAGAATATTCTGTTACCAGGTCTCTCTGTAAAATGTACCTATGTTGATTGTTAATTTGGACTTAATAATGACACATGTAATTAAAGTAACCAGTATGTTTAGGTGTCTTTAAATAAATTATAAATCTACACCTCTGGAAAAAAATTAAGAGACCACTTAAAATGATCAGTTTCTCTGATTTGACATTTTGTAGTTATATGTTTGACTAAAATAAAGATTGTTCTTTGAACTACTGACAACATTTTTCTGAAATGCCAAGCAAAAAAATTTTATTTATTTGCGCAAAATGAGAAATGGTCAAATTAACAAAAAGAGATGCAGTGCTTTCAGAGCTCAAATAACACAAGGAGAACAGGTTCATATTCATTTAGAAACAACAATACTGATGTTTTGATTCAGTAAGAGTTCAGAAATCGATATTTGGTGGAATAACCAGGAGGTTTTCAATGGGGTTCAGTGCAGTGGCCTCTTAATTTTTTTCCAGAGCTGTAGATTTTCAAATCTCAATTGGAACAAGAGTCATGCTTTTAATGTTTTTGTGTAACGAATTTGTAGATGTAAATCAGAAGAAAAATCTATCACTCAAACTCTTGAGGAAAAAAATGTTGTGTATTCTATAATGTGTGTGATCTTATTTTAGCCTTAATATCTTCGTTTTGCCTGTAAATAATTCTTTCACTTCAGACATCTCAATAATTTGAACTGATAAATCATCCTGTGAGGTAAAAAAAAAAATTCTGATACTCTCACAAAGATAATGCATCGCTGGGTGGGATAATTTTGGAGGGATGCCTTGCATTCTTACATTTATCCAGGACACAGTTTAACCTCGAGGCTCTGACACAGAAAATACCGGAGAGGGAAGTAAACATTCTCCTAAATGGGTAAACATTTGGCAGCCAAAGTTGAACGAGTGTTTGGAGATATGTCGATTTTGGGGCATATTTTTAGAGCCTTTGTGAGATGTTTTAAAATGTAACAGGAAGTTGGGAAGTTTATGTCGTTGGCGCCCACTCGGCTTCCATCGCTGAGCCAAGAGGATCGAGATTAAACAGGGCGAATGGCTCCGACTGTGTGTAATGTAACAGATATTTCAAATAATTTGCTCTCATTCAAATACATACTACAAGATCACTACAAGGGAGATTTAGAGAAAAATCAATAAGTGTATTTATTTCACGCTTCTATCTCATAGAAACAGAAGGTCATAAGTAACTAAACAGCTATTTAAATGTAAAATGTTATGGCTAAACAGCTTTTTCTTAATTCTACAGCAATAAAAGATATTTCTTTCAAGGATTTTAACACATATTTGTGATGTGTGTCAGTAATTGTGAAACACCAGGTCAAATATGTTTATTTTCTTATTTCTTGAATACCAGGATACATTACGTTTTCTAAATAGAGCTTTTTTAAGCGGCTAACACAAGTCAAGTTTATTTTTTCAGCAAAATTAATATTTACTGTGACTTTTATGGATTTAAGATTCCTTCAGAATGTTTTTTTTGTGCAAATATATTGCTAAATTAAAATTTAAGGTTTTCTAAATCATGTTGCACTATGGGAAATGTAGCCCTGTAAACATTTTCTAAACTGAGTTCTTTTGACATTCGTCGCTGTTTTAGCCACTTATTTAACACTTTGGGGTGTTTAATTGTTTTAGAACATTAACCACAGAATTATGAGATTTTTTAAAATTATTTATTGATTCTTTATTTTAATATTTTAACACTGGGAGACAAAGACAAACTCATCACAGAAAAATAAGACGTTTCACCAAACATACAATCATTCATGAGTTATTATCAATTGAAGTGAGACAGTTTAAATAAATAGACCACATTGGTCAGATTTATCACACAGAGCCTCCTCCTCTGTAGCTGCTCTGCTCTGCTGGCTCTGACCCGCGGTGGTTTGGAACAAGGTACTGTTCAAACTCGCTGCGGTCTAAATCATACAGCATGTCCAGCTGAACCTGTTCTAAGTAACACTCCAAGGACGGCCCTGCTGGGCATTGCTGGAGCCCGTGGAGCCTGGACTCCCTCTGGTCCATGAGAGGAGCTGTAGGCGAGGAGAACCCGTGCTGCATGTGTCTTTGCTGGGAGCTAAAGTACGCCTGAGGCTCCGGCTGGTACCCGGGAGGGTTTGAGCGCACAGCAGGGTCGCTGGAGAAACTGTCTGCTGCAGTGGCTGCTTCAGAGTCAGGGACGGCTGGGTTGATGTATCTGTTAGAGTGGAGGGATGAATGAGGGAAAGGAGGTGAGTTGCGGAAGACCTGCTGCTGCTGCTGCTGCTGGTGGTGCTGGTTGTTCTGGAGCAGATAGGTGAGGTTATAGGGAATGCTGAAGCCAGAGCTGCAGAGTGGAGAGGCCTCTGCAGACGGGGTCTTATGGTTCTTCTTCAGCTGCTTCCTCCGACGGGGCCTGTACTTGTAGTTGGGATAATCGATGGTGTGCTGGACCCTCAGGCGCTCAGCCTCCTGCATGTAGGGACGCTTCTCAGCCAAGGGCATAGCCTTCCATGTTTTTCCTGCAAGAAGAGATTGTGATGAATAATCTTTATAAGCATGATTATGTGGTTAAGGGGAACTCTGAAGAGGACTATTGTGAGGATTTCCTGATTTTTTTTTTTTTTTTTACAAAATTTTAAACCTCATTTGGAGGCCCATTTTCAATTCAGAAAGTGAAACTTATATACATGTATTTCTGTTAATTTAAACAGTTGTGGCTTGCAGCTGATAAAAAAACAAACAAAAAATATATATTTCTTAGCAAATTAATATATGATATGAGACTAATTAAAATTATTTTGAATCCAGAAAAATAATGTTAAGACCATTTTATGACCTACACAGACACTGGAAGAACGTCCGACTAAGGAGGATGAGCCCCAAAACATTATTGCTAAATAAGCTGGTTGCTTCATCTATGCAAATTAATGGAAGAAAAAAGTATGGTAAAGTTTAATAGGTAATAAAGAGTGCTTTGGGACACTCGCAAGCCTGATAGCCATCAGAGATTCTAACTTAGAAAGGACATATTTGCACATATAAAAAAACATTCTTGGGTATCCCTATAAATATGGGAATCTAAAAAAAACTAAATTTATTTGAGTAATTAATTCAACATGGTGATGTATTTCAGATGTTATTTTTATTATTGAAGTTTTCAGAAAAATCAGTATTCACAAAATAAGAATGTCACCATATTAAGACAATTAGGAAAACAGTGTAGCGTGTGCCCCATATTGTACCCCATTTTCCTTCCACTCAACTTTCCATTGATATGTGTAGACACAATGTTGCATCAATGTGATCACAAAATGTTTGCATATATTTTAAATATGTCTTTAAAAAAAAATTCTAGATTACCGGGAAACTGAATGTTGGGTTTTTACAGGCTGTAAACCTCAAGCATCAGCCAACAGAAATAAACCCCTGATTTTTATTTATTTATTTATTTATTTATTTTAAACCAAACTTTCTGTGACATTCTAATTCATCAGGATGCTCTTTTTCCATCTACCGTTCACTGCGTTTTAATCTCTCTTGGGGCCCTCAGGCCTCCACATTATTGGAAAAATAGTAAGATAGAATTACCAAGTATTTTGCTGAGATCCGTGTTCTCCAGGTCTGGGTTGAGCTGCGCCAGCCGCCTGCGCTCCTCTTTGGTCCAAATGATGAAGGCGTTCAGCGGCCTCCTGACCCTCTGCTGCGTCGGGGCAGACTTTGCCTCTGGACTGGCGCAGCTGGACTCCGAGTGGACAGACATGGGACTGGAGGGCCCCGAACTCGGGGAGCGCACCTCGCTCATTCTCTGCCCGCCCTCGCTCTCCAGCGGGTTTGCGCATGGCTGGAAATGAGGGGCCGCCTGGCTGAAACGCATGTTTTTATGTTGATGTTTTGTGGTCTTCTCGCGGGCCGCTGTCATCCTCCCGGTGATGACGAGTGATATAAGAGGCCCGCTCCGCCAATGGGATGCCGGGAGGAGTGGATTTAAGGTGTGAATCCTCAGGTTGGTGATGGGGGCCCATCACGCCCCATTCAATGGCCCCTTAAAAATGTCCCAGGGGCGCCTTGAGACTTAAACTTAGCATAAGATGTTGGCACAAACCTGTACATTTCCGTTTACATAATGCGCCGTTGTATATTTGCCCCTTTTCCTCATTTTATCGCTACAAAACAATAAAACAATCAACCAAATTCAATTCTCCAAAGTTGAATAAGTTCACCTTATGTTAGACTTTTAATTGTGTCAATTAAAACTAACTTCCTTTGACTCACTCATTAAAGGCGCATTGCAAGCTCTATTACCTTCTACACAGAAACGGAATCAATAGATCTGTAAGAAGTGGGGAAGAAAAGCATCAAAGTTTTTTTTTTTCTTCTTCTTCCAGCACGTAGAGCTGGTTACTAATTACATTGAGGCTCTCAGTTCTTATCGGCCATTATCATTTTACAGGACTGGAACAAATAAAGAGAAAGAAACGTGATCAAGGCGTGTTTATTGCACGATTAAAGCGCACAAATATTTACTCCACGTACCAGAAAAAAAAAGAGAGATAGTGGACCCGTTGAAGAGAAGGGTGATTAGCTCATCACAAAACGCAGACAATTAACTTTGTCAGGTTTATCGGGTTAAGAGAAAAGATGAAGCATCTTGAATGTAACCCTAAAACTGCTGGAAAATTCCACCACTTTAACGCTTCATTAAAAAACCTAAACCTTTTTCAGTCGTAAGTAACAGATGTTATTTATTTATGTTTCTCAGTTTTGGTGGTTGTTGTTCCTCTGAATGTAAAAAAGGGGGAAAACCTTTTAAATTTGGCAGTTTAAGTGTTAATTCTTTTCATATGTTATTATTTTTTAAATTTATAATGTTTTGATATTGTATAATTTATCCAACCTTTTATACTTATTACATTTTACATACAAAATATGAGCGAAAATATATTAATCCTACGTTAAAGTCTCTAATATTTACAAATTAAATTCGTGTAATTGCGCAAAAAAGCTTCCATTGAAAATATTATAGTGATTTTTGCGCCGTTTCTGTGTAAAATTAAATGCCTATTTACTTCAACGTGGTCTCATCTTTCTCTCTACTTGTCACTTCTATTATTCTTGTTTATTTATTTATTCATTAATATGCATTAATGAATAGCCTACATAAGACAACCTTTATGTAATCACAGGTGTTACTGTTTGACACTATTAGAAATTGATTTCTTTCTTTTATTCTCAAAGATTCCAAAACGTCCATAAGCCCGACCTTGTCACTGTTGTACGCGTCTGCAGAGCTCATGACGGCCTGTTCAAACTGTAGAAGTAAACGATCACAGATGACTATTACACACGGAAGAAGTAAATGCAATCAATAATATATTCCCCCGGCATATTGCAGAAATCCACCCAAATGGCGCACATTTCGTTTTTACCTTGAAGAAAAAGCTAATTTAGTGGCTATATAATTAATAGCTAGACCATTAAGCCCTATTCATTTAACTACAGCGACTGTCTGCTGTGTGTTATGGTTGTTGGGTCGCAGCTCGTTAGAATTAGACATTGAATCCACATCAGCTGTGTTGATCATGACGCACACGCCAATGCGCAGTGAGGACAAGCGCTAATGGATTGAATTAATTAGCTTGAATGACCCAGCGTGAATACAATAACGCAAAGTTTCAGCTGAACGTCATCCTCGCATGGGTTTCATTTAAGGTCATAGCGCTGATTCTTTAAAGATTTTTATCGCAAGTACAATCCCAGAGGCGCACAAATGTTTACTGAGACCCTAGTGAACACATGCAGTTGCATATTAATAAATTATAATACTATAAAAAGTACATTTATTTCTGTAATTCAATTCAAAAGATAAAACTCATAAGCACAGTAATAAATATTTATGTTTGTCCATTTTAATTGGCTTTCTGCTAATTGAACCCAATTATCTTAAATTTTAGTTTAAGTCAGGACAGTTTACTGGTCAATCAAGAACAGTGATTCCTTTGCCACTAAAGCAGCTATTCATTTTTTTGTAAGTGTGGAAAGGTACAAAGTCCTACAGGAAAATGAAACAAAACCTCCCCTATTGTCTACAACACTTTTTCCTTCCACTAAACCTTTCATTAATATATTTGTAGATAGCCCTCTAAGCAGCCATCGTCTTTATCCTCCTTTTTGATGTGTCGATGACTTGACGTGGCTCGGTTTACTCACATTTTCGACTGCTTGGCTTATTGGCTCTTTATTACGGCTCATTAACTCCAATAATGATCTGAGAACCTTTATTCTTAACAACAAGCCATCTCAGTGTGTGGATCTGCATTTTAGAAATGTATTCGGCTTATCCAAGCTTTAATGATCTTATTTACATAATTCCTTTAACTTGTCCTCATCACTGACTTGTGAGTCAGGTATCAGAGCATTGTCTCATATCCAAACAGGCAGAGTGCTTGTGCTCAATGGATACTCTGCTTTCTGAATGGTGATTGTTCTATTAACAATGTGCTATTGTGTTGGACAGAACTCATATATGGGACGCTCCTCTCCGTCTTCTCTTTGCCATCGGTGATGTTCAGGCTGTGCACAGGTGGAGGTGAGCGCTCCTGCTGCAGCCGCACGACGGGAGCAACTTGCTTCGGATCTATGGGACACATTTCACAGCTTCAGGGGCAAAAGGTCTGCGGTTTTTGTTTTCAAAAAGGGGATGAAGCAGAAGCAGCTGAAATATTGAATTCTCCACTGTTTTTCTCCATCACGGATATCGAGCTAACACAGCTGCAAGACCTTCCATGTTGACAAGCCTCTTCTGGAGAGGGATGTGGAAAAGTCCCGCTATCGAAGCTCTGTATTCCCGCTCCATGCCATGACAATGAGTCATTCATAAAGAGCTGCATTGTTTCCATAAAGGTGTGAAGAGGATAGAACAGTGTTGTCTCAGGTAACTATAATCTTCGCAGCATGGGGAATGTGTCGCTTTGTGCTGTATTGTATGGACTCAGCAGGCCGGCATCAAGATACACTCCATTCCATGTTTGAGCAGGTTCAGCAGAGCTGACCCGAGACCCACAGGGGTGAGTGTGAGCCTCCACACACCCCTGTGTAAACGGCACCCTGCCCGGCCTGGTCCGGTCCAGCCTTAAACGTCAGACCCACTGAGAGGATTACATGGTGCAGGCAGGCTTAACACGGTAACATTATCAGAATACAGTGACGCCCCTCCCAGCCCTGAGCAGGAATAGGATGCAGGTCGAACCTGAGTCACAGCTCAGAGTCAGACGTATTACCAGGTTGGGCAGAGAGCGCGCAAAACTGAAACGCTAAACTGTAAAAATGAATTTTAGAAAGAGTTATAGTTGACAAAATTATGAAAATTTTAATTACGCAAATTAGCTTCTGCATAATGTCAAAAAATGAACAACTTCTGACATTATTTATTTCATCTTTCTTAGGATCTTCAGCAGAATTTAACAAGTTAAGTGTCTTAACCAGGCAGCTATTTCTGGCAATCAGCACATCTTGGCTGTGTTTAGTTTTTGGTGTGTAAAGTTTGTTAGGATACATTTAAAATGTATCCAGTTTTAACTAATGTGTCCAAAGCGCTGATGCTAATGTCAAACTTACTAGTGCCATTTGGTGTAGAAGAAGAGAGGACGCCGCATGTAAGGAGGCCTTCTCTCTCTGCTCATTTCCTGTCTGATTACTGTAAATTAATGCTACAAAATACACATAAAAAACAGCAAAGCAAAGCAAAACTTGGCGGGAAACGAAGCACCTTAACACAGAAGCAACCGTTTCCATTGAGCATTAAATTGGGCTTTAGTGGAAATTAAAGTAATCAAAATACAATTAAAAAAACAACCATATAAGTCATTATTAGCAAGGAACAATAGAAAACGATGAGACTTTAAATGGATTAGGATTAGATTCAGTGTGACAATAGGAAAACCTCTTTAAAAGTTACTTAAAATGTTTTTTTGTATTCATTGTCTGGACTGTAAAATGATTGCGGTGTCGCAGGTTTAAAAAAACAAAAAAAACAAAAACAAAAAAAACACTATCTTGGTACTTTAATTGTAGACTAATAATACATGATCTGGTACCAGTGAGCATGTTCCTGTTAAGTCAGCTCAGAACTGTGACTCATGCCTTCACCCAGCCATCAATCATCAGTCTAGCTCCTTTCCACCTCAAGCTGTAATCAGTTCAAAGCTCCACTCAGGCCTCAGAAACAGCCCTATTCTTTGTAAATTAGGAACTGTATTCAGCTCTGATAAGACTCTTTTATCTGCTGAACTGAGGAGATCTACGGAGTGTTTTATTGTCCACGCACTGATTGAGGCTCGGTGGTAGGTTAACATCCCAGCTCTCAGGAATCAGAGCCTGGGCTCGATCCCGCATGCCACCAGACAACAGCGTCACATTTAGCTGTAATTAGACCTAATTATTAACCGAAACTGGTCTCAGACCTGTGAGACAATCCGTCCTAAACGGCCGGTTCAGAGCAGCAGTCTGGCCCTGCTGCTGCATGTTTAATTAAAAACGTGTGAACTGGTTAGACTCAGACATTGGATTATACGGAGGACGCGCCTGAAAGAAGCTAACAAATCTATTGTGGCCAAAGTGAATTAATAGCATCCATTTCTCCCCTTGTTTTCTTGCAGACCCTCTGGATTAATGTTTGTGCCTCAGTCACTCCTCTCTTTCTGCTGCGGCTGCTCGTCTGAGACCTGATACAAATTCAAAAGGATCTGCTGCTTTGAAGATAAGCGCCGCAGCTCTGCCATAAACAATGATTGTGCTGTTTCTTTCCTGTGGCGTGATTTATTTAAAGTATTATGCTGTAAGGATTTGGGCTGGTTTTTCCTGGCGGGGCCCACTGTGTGTGTGCATGTGTGGGTGTGTGTGTGTGTATCCTCGACCTGTGAAGCTTATTGGATAGTTTGGACTCAGGAAAACACTCAGGGAACCACAAGCACAGTCATTGAAGTGAGACCTTTGACTCAGACGGTCTGATATTTACCATTTCCCATAGTACAAACTGTTTTATGTCATGTAACTCACATTGGAGATCTTGATTTTATTTAAAAGAGGCATGTATAAGGGTTAAAATGCCCAGAAATTACAGCCCCCAAATACAGACTATGTAATTGGGTCCAGTCCTGCAACTTTTAGATGCATTTTGCTTCAAAAAAATCTGTCAAATAAGAAGATCATAAGCAAGTAATTTTGCCAGGTGACTCATGTTGGGCCAACGATGCCGGGACTGGAGTTGAATACCACTGATGCAGAGAAAAAGTAGCTCAAACTCAGTCAGATTGGATGTAAAACATCTGTGAACAAGACTCTCAATTGGATTTTGATCTAGGCTTCGACTGGGTGAATGAGCCTCACAACTATGTTTTAATCCAAATCATTTCATGACTATATTTAAAGTTGTTGTAAAAAAAAGGTATTTTTGAATTTGTCCTCTAGCAAGGTGAACCTCCTTCCCAGTCTGAAGCTTCTAACGGGTGTTTACTGTGTTGACCTTCATTCATTTCCCCCATCAACTCCGTTCCCTGTCCCTGCTGAAGAAACGGAGACCCACAGCATGTTCCCCCAGAGATGGTGGTGTGTTAAGTTTTCCATCATTAAAAGTGGTTTGTATGTCAACCAAAATAATCATAATTTGGTCTCATCTGATAGAGCAACTTTTTCCACGCTTCCTGTTTGAATGACAAGCTACAACTATTACTGCTTATGGCTTTCTTTCAGCAATGACTTCATTTTTGCCACTTTTTCTTGACTCCTGTAGATTTGAGAAGTACAAACCAGTGCCTTCTCTTGAATTGCACGTGTGTGGACTCTAGCAAGGTAAACATATTACGACAGCAGTTGGTTGCACTGAAGTTTAATTTGTGGCATCAGGAACCATTGCCTATCCCTGCTCGTCTGTGCTGAGGAACTTGAGCCCATCTCCAATGGTTATTGAACAAAGGGTGAGGTTTCACATGCACAGGTCACCAATCCATCATCAATTAACCAAACACCCTTGATTTTATGGGAAGCTGAAATACCCAACATGCAAAGTCCATGCAGAAAGACCCAAGGCTGGGATCTGAACCCAGGACCTTCTTGCTGAAAGGTAATAGTGTACCAACTGCACCACCAAGTATATTAGATCTGAATTTTGCATTCACTTCAAAATTAGTTTGTTGTTCCATCGTCTGAAATATCAATAGAACACTTTTAAATATGCGATTATACGTGTATAAATAAAGTTTGGCAGGGCACTGCACGCTTCCTTTGATAAAACTTCTGCGTAAAATACCAAGTTATTTATAGTTTGACATTTCAGCCCCATGGAGTCATTAAAAACAAAACAGTATTATCAAGATGTAGACTAAAATACACGTATGATGTAATTTGGCTAACTCAATAAACCGTCTTCATATCTAAAATGTTACTGCTGTGATTGTCTTCAATAAAAAAAGGTGTGTGTATGTGTGTGTGTATGTGGGGTGGGGGCTGAGTTTAGAGGGGGCAGATGAATCTTTTGAACGTCCACTCCAGGATACAGCTGCATATGACTAATTTCAAACTCCCCCTTGTAGGGCCCCTATGCAAAGCCATTTCACAAGTAACACACATCACCAGGCATCTGTTTCCTGTTTTCATTCTTTGAGTTATCTTATTTTCCTTATTTCCCCCTCACCTGTTACAGTTCACGTTCCGTCCATCATGCAGCCTTGCCGGGACACAAAAGTGTTCAGAACCACGAAAATAACTCCAGATGGGATCAGCATAATTTTTGAGACGATGTTTAATTCGGACATATAAAATGACAGTTTAACCAGGTGAACACCTACGAGGAGTAATATTGCAGTAGTTTCTGATCAGTTGGTTTCAGGATCTTCTTCTCTGGCATGTTAATGACCCAGCCTGGAGACAGGCCAAAGAAGATCTGTCGAACATCCTTCCTCATGGCCAACATGTGACACAGTTCATCCTTTGAAATATCTGGCAGCACGTAGCCGTACTTCTGCGCCAGGGCGCGGCGGGCCTGCTGGATTTCTTCCGGATCTGCTAAGTAACCCCGGTTTTCAGCACTCATGTAATACGGGACCATGTCCTCCCCCGGCAGCATCCGCTTCGGGATCGGCTGCCCCCTCATGAAGAACGGGACGGGCTTGATAAGGATTCCTGTGAAAACATAATACATTGGCATGCCTTTCATAAAAATAAAAAAATAAAATAAAAAACTACGATAAATTAGCAGCATTATTATTATTAGTTTACCGAGACTTATGGGATCGTAGAAGCTGTTGGTGATGACGCCTCCGTTCCGTTCGATAGCAGCTATGGCTCCTTCAGTTGCTCTCTGAACCTCAATGTTGATTTTTGCTACAAAAATGTCAGAACCCTGAAAGAAACGGAAAATACAAATGAACATGAAAAGGGTGAAAATCAGAAGTCGATAAGGCGTCTTCTCCTTGGTCACAACACCATCATGTGGCGCCACCTGCTGATGGTATTTAATCTAATATTAATATCCTTAAAACCTGCATCTACCTCCCTTTCATACTTATTTAAAAGCTGAATAAAGTATAAGTCTGCGTTATGTTTCCAACACTTTATTTATTGCATTTGATTGCTTTGTTTTCTGTATAAAATGATGAACTTTGAAGATCCACCAAAAGCTGAATATATATTCAGTTATCTGAACATATAACTGTTGACGTGATCTTGCTGAAGATCCATTGTATAGCAAAAGCATTCATCCCATTTTCACATTTTGTCATGTATCAAACAAAAATTCAAATGTCATTTACATTAACATTTTTATGTCACCTACCAACACAAAGTAGAATAAATTTGTCAATGATTAAAAAACACAGACTTTAAATCAATGGAAAATAAATAAATTATCGCATTTATATTCATCTTCTCTGAGTCAATACCTTCTAGAACCACCTCCAGCTGCAGGATGTGGCACATTGACAATGAATCAAGCTAAACTTACCTCATCAACAAGCTGGACTCCATAGTCCCTCTTTAGCGGCTGGATGGTGAGTCCTCTGGCGTTGATGAGCTGGGTCAGGTCTATGGGCTGCGTTGGGTCGACCCGACCCAAATCAATCAAGTACTGCAGCCTTTTCAACGTTAAAGGCTGGTATTGTGGACGGCGACTTGCAAGGAACGACAACAGAAATGTTCTTATAACACACAATACTGTTGGTTCAGGAATTATTAAGCACAACCTTAATGAAACTCAAGAGCTTATTGGCTGTTTACTTTTAACTCTGATATGAACAATGACATGTCCATAGTCAAAAGACTTGAAATGGTTTTATAGAGCTGATAACCAGTTTTCGAGTAAGCATAAGTCACCAGAGATACTGAATGCAGCCTTTCAAAAAAAACATGTATGCTGAATGTCCTTCATGATATTATCAATACCATTACTATTGAAGAAAATCTCAGCCTCCAAGTTACTTTGTGGTGTAAAAAAAACCCTGACATGCTCAAAATCGGTCATTCCGCTCACATTGCGAGCAATTGGTGCATTTTTAACAAATGATACTCAGAGTCTATTTGCATTTTCTGTGCCACTAATGATTAACTTAACCAAGTCAAGAAACAGTTTTTTTGTTTGTTTGTTTACCTGTGGCCTTCATTGAAGCCATATTTAGGAATACGCAAGTAGAAGGGGGTCTGCCCCCCTTCAAACCCCAGCCGAGGTCTGGTCCCTCTCTGCCGCTCTCCTTTGTGACCTCTCCCGCTCCTGTTGCCTCCGTGCTGTCCTCTGCCCCGCCGCTTTTCCTGCAAAATAACAACGGATTTAGATTAGCTGATGCACTGTCTTATAAAGCAAGCGTCATGCTATTATTACAGCATATTAGCTGCTAACGGTAGCCACAATAAAGGAAAGGAAAATAAAGCTTACATTCTTCCTTGCTCCTGGTTCAGGACGTAAGTTTGTTAAAGTTATTCTCGGTAGATTTTGCAAAACGTCCAGTGCTTTACCGCCGGGTTTTTTAGGGAAAGACATGTTTCTGCTGCACACATGTCAAGTTAGCAAACCAAGGACACAAGGTCACGTGACAACATGACAGCGGATATAATTGTTCTTTCGAGCTGTAGGTTGTTTCAAATTAAAAGTATGTCACTCAAACTCGCCGTCGTTCAAGACCTCTATAAAACCAAGCTGTACAAAGCACAGACGTAGAAAATGTTATGCTGTTAAACAGTGGCTCAAATTCAGTGAGACATAAAATAAGTTGATGTCATGGATACGAACAGATACTTCAGGGACGCTGCCACAAGGGGTCGCCAGATCCTGTTAAAGCCATATTCAGTCTTTGAAAAGACAGAAGCACAGCCAAGCCAACAATTACAAAGATGAATAGGCAAATAAATGTAAATATTTGAAAACAAACAAAATACTATAAATTATTATTATTAATCACCTATCCGCAGGATCACCATGCAGCCTATTTTAAATCCCCTTGTGATAAAAACGTTTGAAACATCATTAATTGTAATCTGTATTCCAACCTTTTGGTTATTTTCCTTTATTATGCCAATGTAACGTAATAGTTTTTGTTTCTTTTATGTTTTCATCATGTAAACACCGAACGTGATGTAAACATAATAATAATAATAATAATAATAATAATAATAATAATAATAATAATAATAATAATAATAATAGCAGTGGTAGTTGGAGGGGTAGTGGTATTATATGTCCATCAAATACATTCAGTGCCATTATTTTGTAGGTTTAGTTGGTGTTTATTCAGCAGAGGACTTAACTCGCTTTGACCAGAACCAATGAATAACTTGTATCGCTAAAGAGGATCAGCAAACAACCAATCAAGTAGCTCCGGGGGCGGGATTAAAACAGCCCAGTCAGTTGGAAAACAGCGTCCTAGTAGCTTCTGGAGAGCCAGCCGACCGTTTGTCTTCTCACGGAATTCAACTTACAGAAAAGAAAATTCAGGGTTTCTGTTGGTAAAAAGAGGCTGGGTACCTTTCACCTTTTTCCTCAGATAAAATATTCTCCTCAGTTACTGTGTTTGTATTATCGCCTAAACACCTGCTTAGTGTCGGTGTTTAGCCGAGATCAGCTAAATTGTGGCTGCCTCAGCGCTGTATGTGCGGTAACAACATGTCAGCGCCTTTACCTGCCATCGTGCCTGCTGCCCGGAAAGCCACTGCGGCGGTGAGTAATAGAGTCGTGTCAGAGGGCAAACTTTCTATTTCAAGTCGGTCAAATCCTCAGTTGCTGCCTTTAAAGAGTTAAAGAACAGAAGCTGGTAAAAATGTGACAGCTGCCAGTCTCTACCTCATGTTTACAGACGTGCATGTTCTGATTTATAGGTCATTTTTCTGCATGGCCTTGGTGATACTGGGTAAGTCTTCCTGATTTCGTATCAGATTCCGAATAATTGGTGTTAAAGATAAGCTAACAGTGCTTCTGCTTGATTTGTTTGTTGTTGTTTCAAATTTGACAGACATGGATGGGCAGAGGCATTTGAAGGCATTAGAATACCTCATGTGAAATACATCTGTCCACATGCGTAAGTGCTCCTGGTGTGTTTGTAGAGCAAATTATGCCTTTAATATATTCAGTACCTTCACTTGCACTGCAACTCGCATTAATCCTTGCAAACATGTCTGAACCTGCAGTCCTACAATGCCGGTTTCTCTGAACATGAGGATGTCCATGCCTGCATGGTGAGACCCAAGATTGATTTGACTTGTTTTGTATTTATTTTTGAAGATATTTAGAGTTCCAGAATGTTAATGTTTGTTTTTATTTAATGGTATGAAAAGTGCAGATTGAGTTTCCAGGGGCACATTTTAGGAGGTGCACCAATTTTGAAATTGGGCACATTTTTGATCACTGATTGTCAACTTTTTTTTTTTTTTTTTTTTTTTTTAAATTTCCGACTTGGTCTGATTTTTAGAATTATAGATGACAGTGAAATACTTCACTTCCCCCTGATATTTTTTGTCTTCACCATAATCTTTAAATGGAAAAATGGAGCAATTATATGTGAATAACTTTCAAAAGAATCAATGAAAATCTACAAATTGACAAAAATTTTGCAGGTGTTGATCCAGATCAGGTTGCTATTCATAAATTCAACTAAATAGTATTAAAACAAATCTATTCGCTCCTTTCAAAACCTGCATTATTGCTCACTATCTTTAAAAAAATCTTTGCACTCCTCAAAAATGTTGATGTGTAAAATTTCCAGCAGAAGACTTTTTATTTACAAGATTAAATAAAAAATAACTGTATTTGAGAGAATGGATTATACCAGGACCGGATGTGGTGACAACTTTTGTGTGGAAAAGTAGCAATTGATACACAGTTTTGCAAAATAAGTATAAAGCTTTAATTTAATTGTATTATTAATTTGAAGTATTAGCTTTATTAAAACTGCATTCTCTTTGTATATTAAGTCGATTTTTCCTAGAAGCTGTTGAAGCCTTTTGTGCTGCTTCATCTTTCATGCATAAACATATTTCATGTGTATAAACATGCACATGAAATAGGTGTGTGTTTAAACATATGCTTCTTCATATTTCATGTATAAACATGAAACATGCTGCTTTGTAACTTTCTAGGTTTCTTCCTTCACAAACCACATCCACACGTAGGAGTCACATCTTGTACCTCATAGATGTGGTGTGTTCACTGTAAAGAAAAAATATTGTATTTAAAATTTTTTGCTCAATCACAGATCAACATTAACATCAGTATCGGCAGCTGATGGCCACTTTTAAAACAAATCGTATCTGTTTGACTAGTAAAACTGGGCTAATATAAGTAACTGATGTTTATTTCCATCTAGTTGCTGGAAGGGGATTGGCCAGGTGGTATTTGCTAGTTCATGTGACAGTGATGCATCACATTTTCATATCCGTACTTCACAGCAATTTTGCTGTTTTGATGCTTATTCCACCATTTGTAGGTTTGATATCTATGGGTTGAGTCCAGAGGCCGAAGAAGACGAGGCTGGTATCAAGAGAGCCTCTGAAAACGGTAAGTTTAAATAATAGTTTAAAAACGTCCTTTACTCCCATGTCTTCTAATAATAAAGTTGTTGTTTTTTCCCCATTTCATTGTGTAGTTAAAGCTATAATAGATCAAGAAGTGAGGAATGGGATACCTTCACACAGAATTCTCCTGGGTGGGTTTTCGCAGGTAGGCGTTTCATTTTTAGAAAGTGTGTGAGTGTTATTTAGGCTCCTAGTTTTCCACAACTGTTGAGATCAACAATAACTGCACCTCGTCGATTTTGTGGTTCAGTATTCACAGATTTGTCTGCGGAACACGACTCCGGATTATTTGTGGAAGCTGGCACTGTCGCAGATTTTTATTTTCAAAGTAGAAGCTCAAAACTAATTTCAGTAACTACCAGGTGGTAGTGGGAATATATGGGAATATATTTTGTATTCCCAGACTGTTTTTTTTTTTACACCCATTGCATTATTTATACTTTCTATCCATCCGCCAATGTCTACCATAATATCTGCATCTTTGTAGTTGACCTTTGACACAGCTTCTCCTCCCTTCATGGATGTTTGTTGTCTCTGTGGGTGAATTTAATGAAATAGAAATGACAGATATTTTTTTGGGGTTCGTTTTTCTCAGGGTGGAGCCTTGTCTCTGTACACGGCTCTGACGTCTCAGCAGAAGCTTGCCGGTGTGGTCGCGCTGAGCTGTTGGCTTCCCCTCCGTAAATCCTTCCCTCAGGTAGAAAACCCAACAGCACCTCTACATTTACACTTTCATTTGAATGCAGCATCAGAAGTCAGTAAGTGTGAGCGTAGCAGGCGCAACAAGCGGAACATGATTGTGAAAGTTAATAATTTTCTTAAAAATGAGCATGGAAGCCACCACTTTTTTTCCCTGAACCGTCCCTTTAATGAAACTATGCTGCAGGGATATTCCCGTCCTGCTCATAATCCGTCATAATCGGATCATAAAAACAATCCTAATCTCTTCTATTCTCAGGCGGCTGCTAACAGTGCTAACAAGGACATGCATGTCCTCCAGTGCCACGGGGATTCCGATCCCCTCGTCCCGTTTGTGTTCGGAGTCCAGACGGCGGAGAAGATGAAGAGCCTCATCAACCCGGCCAACGTCACCTTTAAACCGTACCGCGGTCTACCTCACAGTGCCTGTCCAGAGGTCAGTCTGCAGGCAGTCCTCTCTGAGCAGCAACAGCAGCAGCTCTCGTCCAGTTGGCGTTACAGTCTGCGTCTTTTCGTTCCTCTGCAGGAAATGATCGACGTCAAGCGGTTCATAGAGAAGCGGCTTCCCGCCCTCAGCGACGAGTGAGTGGCCCCACTCGCTGACTCAGTGCTGTCCGAGTCCTCTGGTCTCGACTCCTCTGAGATTTGGTGGACTTGACGACCATGAACTGTACCTGACAGTAAATGTGTGCTGCTGCTCCGTAGACCCAGTGATACCGGGAGTGGCCTGTTAGACTGCAGAACGGCCTGACTGAGACAATGCTGCAGCTCCGCTCAGTGTTACTGTAGAGGAGCGTTAGCTGCTTGATCGCAAAGCATGTTGCCACTGAGACGAGCCATTTTTGCAGGAACTGTATGTATTATAATGACTAGGGCTAAACTTTTAAGTTTAATACTGACACTCACAATAAATGGCCTGTTGTAAAAAAAAAAAAAGAAGCTTTTGTAATTCAGATAAGTGTAAATATGAGCGACATCCCTTTGGCTACAGGAGTTTCTTTAGCAAAATTGCCGTTTTGTAGAGACGCAGTGATCAGGCATTTTCTGGATGGTACAGATTTTCCTTCCAATTTTATTTCTTATCTGTTCTCAAGACTGCAGCAAATGATAGTAAAAATATGTTGCATTTTCCTTGACAGAGAGGGAGTATTTTTGAATCCTACTGAAATTAAATTGCAGGAGGGTTCCAGCCCAGTCCGGATAGGTAACAAAAACAGAACTTGCATTTTCCTTATGTTTTCCTTTTTCTCAAGATACAAAAAAAAAAAAAAACTAGGAATTTACATTATTTTGCTTCCAGATCATGCCAATTACTTTTGATTTGCCGCACTACTTTATTGCTGTTTTTGGAGTTGCTGTCTACGATCCGACAGGTAAATGTGCATGCATTACAGAATAAAAAAGGGGCCATTTCAGTACTACTTTTTTTTTTGGCTTCCAGATTCTCTTTAACAAATGCAAGTCTAGGTTAAAACTTAATCACAAACTGTGCTTTAAGAACCATATTTATCTTTAGGAAAGTCCATGCCGAGTTTTCGAAGTTCAGCTATTAATAGATTTTGATTTAGAGGTGATTTAATTGGTCTAGTTGCCAATAAACGGTGAAATACTGCATTACCACATTATTGCATTTAAAGCCAACTCTAATGCTGTTGGTCAGTTTGGTGGTCCAGAAGGATAATCAGTCCAAACACGCATCCAGGCTGTTATTTATTTTTTTTAATCAAATCAAGTAGGCTAACCTGCCTAGCCCAAACCTCAACTCTAAAATAACTGAACTTCATGCAGTAAACCTGCTAATTTAAATCAAATCGGCTCATTCTGCCAAAAGGAGTGGTCAAATGTCCGGCAGAATTATAACCAAAAAGTAAAGTGGGTGCATTTAAATTTTGAAATAAATAATTAAAAGTTCCATATTTACCGTACTAATGCACATAATGCATTTATATAAGCTTCTGTATATCTAGCTGGTTAAGGGGTGCAGATGGGTCTCTGAGGCAGCCCAATAAAGAATTCACAAAACATTTTATTAATGCTCATATCAAATGAGAGCAAGAACATATGATTGTGCTTTATTTAATTCGTGAGAATTCAAATAGCTATTTCACACAAATTCCCTTTTTTTTGTCTTTAAATCATACATAAATATATCAGTGTTCATGGTCATGTATTCAGCATATTTTTCCCTGTTCTGTTGAAATTAAATATATGACTAATATCACAGTATTGAAACACACAGACGAGATCGATCTCTGGGTATCAGCTCATCGAGTTGTAAAAACCTTTCATATATATATATATATATATATATATCTTTGAGAAGAGCTGAAAGCACCAACATGTGAAGTCATTGTCGCACCGTTCACGTCGGACTAAAAGGTGCTTGTGTAGAAGATGTTGATCCAAGGCACTTTCCTTTCTTCCTAAGGTACATTTAAATAAAACCTACAAGTTTCTACAAGAACTGAATATGCATTAAGGCTCACAATATACCTAAATACAAATGCAGTGCTCACAGATACATGCTTTCCCGCTTTAAATAAGGTAGAAAAGTGCAATGTCAAGCGCTAGGGAATATATTTATATATATTTATATATGTATAAAAATATAGATATGTTTTCTGAACAAATACAGTAACAGATGCCGAACCTAGCTTTTGTTCTCGGTTGCTCTGAAGGGTTTGGAAATCCACTAATCATGCGGAAATAAACAGCAGTTACCAGCTGGATAAAGACTGGCTTTCAGCTGGGTTCATTTTCCTGTCCGTCTTTTTCTAAATAGCAGGTCTCTGACTTTTTACACAAAAGCTCCTCCTTTTGTTTGAGTATGTGTGTGTTTGGGGGGGGGGGTGCATGCGCTGAAAAGCTAACGGTGGGGCAGTGGAGAGAGTTTATGGCTCGGGGGGAGGCTCCTCCAAGCTGTTCAGCAGATCCGTGTACGCGGGTGAGTTTATGTAGCGAGGGTACGAGTCTCTCTGCATCAACGTGTAGATCTGCTGCTGAGCGTCGTCGAACGTGCACGAGGTCGGCTCCAGCATGTTGCGGTTTATCACCTCTCGGACGCGGGAGTCCAAGCTGACCTGTAGGTTCAAGGAAACGGTGAGACGCTGAATATAAACGACATATAAGGGTAGTCGAAAATCTTTTAGGGTAAAAAGGCTTTCTAAACTATGTTGTTTTGTTCGAGTTCACCGATCACACCCATCCCTGATTGCTTATTCGCCTGCAAAATGAGGGAATTACGGAAATCGAACAGAATAAACTAAAAGATCTCCAAAATGTAAAAATGTTCAAGAACAGATGTTCAGTTTAAGGAAATCCTTCAAACTTTAATGTATATTACAATTAAAACAGCAAGGCAGAGGACACTAATCCCAACCAAATCAAATTACACATTATTCCCTTATTAGATGATTCTTTTTGTCCTCTATTTCCTGACAAATTTGTCGCTAAATTTAACAGGATTACACCTCCTCTTTGAATTTTCGTCTCACCTCTTTCGGGGACAGAATGGAGATGAAGTCCTCGTATATTTGGCGGACTTTCTCCTCCACCACCGTCTTATTCGTCTCTTTCTTCAGATCCTCGCAAGCGAGCCAGAACATCATGTTCTCTTCGCTGAACTCCGTCCTCAGGAACTGCCTGAAGCAGCTTCGCCCAGCTGCACTTTTCATCAGCTTCTCGAACGACACCGCCCAGGAGCGAGCTTCGTCCACAGTGGGTTTCGGGCTGAGGAATGAGTGGAGAATTCGTTTTTGCACAGACAGTTTGATTTCCTTACTGTTGTTTTTAGAGGAGTTGAAGTGGGAGTTACCTTTCTTCACAGTTGGAGTTTCCTTCTGGCTGCTGCTCAAACGTTGACCTCTGTATGGTTTCTTCGTCACCTCTAACAGTCAAACTGAAAAGATTGAGAGGAGCCATTACGTCTGAGCAGTCAAAACAACAGCAGGGATATTTAATCCCATCTTTTTGTTCGTAAAACCGAGAATGTTGACCAACATCTTGAGTAATTTCCCAAGGCATTGCTTCAAAGCAGACAGACTTTACAGTGACCTTACTAAAGTATTAAGCCTGTAGCTCCTTCAATTTTCTTTCATATTTGACCCAGAAACCTAAAATTGATCAATGTGGCTGATAGGGTTAGGCCTGTTCTCCATTAAGTCAGACCAAACTTGAGCTATCTTGCAAAGAACCACCTGCGTCAATGATAAAATGTGTCAACTACCTTGTTGCCCCCGTGGGTCTCACCTGTGCGTAATTAAAAGCAATTCGCCGCCTCTGCTGCAGCAGCTGGCCCCGGAGTAATTGGTTCAGGTGAGAGTCCCCCTGCGAGCCATCCCAAGTGGGAATGCGGCTGCTGTGCAATGATTAAAACCAAATTCATATACAAGTAGAGATGAAATGAATTACTCATCTCCTGTGGAGTGCATTAGGGTGGCTGCTCCCAGAGGAAGCTCGAGTCAACCATGGATAACTGGCAAAACAGGTTAAGTCCCCGGAGACGGCTCTGCGTGTGACCACTGAGGTCCTGTTGTTCTGGGAGGAAGGGTGGGGTTGAGTACGAGCTTTCAACCCTAAGAAGTAGGGCTGAAGGATGGAACTCTCTCCTTCTAAAGAAACCATCTGGTCCTGGCTAGCATCTCCCCAAACTTTGCTGGATAATGTTTTATGGTCTGAAGGAGCAAGACATGGAGCATGGTGGTGGAGGTGTCATGCTGCGGGGTTATATTTCTTCAGATGAAACTCAGGGTTTTATGTGAAGCTGAACTCGTATGCAAAACACTTTGTCAGCTTTTTATCTTCAAAAGTATTAAAACCCAAGTATAATTTCTCTTCCATTTCACAGTCCTACGCTACTTTATGTCGGTCTATCCCAAAAGTCTGAATAATGTAGTTACCAGTACATTCATCTGCAAGGCAATCCAATTACAACAAAACTAGTACCCAAAAATGGGTTTCCAACATTAGTCTGAACAAAGAACATTAACTACAATCGTCAGGTTAATTGGCCTCTTCAAATTGTCCCTAGGTGTGAGTGTGTGTGCATGGTTGTGTGTCTCTGTGTTGCCCTGCGACAGACTGGCGACCTGTCCAGGGTGTACCCCGCCTCTCGCCCAGAACGTTAGCTGAAGAGGCACCAGCAGCCCTCCCGACCCCACTAACGGACAAGGGTGTAAAGAAAATGGATGGATGGATGGATGGATGGATGGATGGATGGATGGATATTTAGCACTGGTTGCTAGATGTCCCCAACGGTGGTGTGTGTCTGTTACCAGGAGCAGCTACAGCAGCAGCACCAGCAGAAGCAGCAGGCGTTTGAGGCGTTGGTGGGGGTGTTTCCCATTTTGTGGCGCGCTTGGAGGACACTGGCAGCTGCTTCCTGATGAACCTGCATCTGTCTCTTGCGCATCTCCGCCCTCTCTGAGCCCATGGACTGCAAGCAGAGGAGCACCACAGAGTTAGAGGGAGGTTGGAGCTTTCGCTGGAGTAAAAGCATGAAGAGCAGCTCTGACAGGAATAAGGTGGCACGAGAAAAGAGCATTAAAATGGTAATAGGATCACATTAGATTGGGTAAAAAGGCAAATCAATCCCTCCATCCATCTACGAAATTTGCTCTAAGATCTGGAGTTCATGGCCATTTCTATTAGCCATTCACACTCCTGACTCCCTGATGGCAAAGGAAAAACTCATTCTTGTTTTTGAAAATGACAGGATTGCTGCACATCAAGGCCTCTTGCTGACAAGGTTCTGGTTAAATTTCTGAAAAGATTTTAAGTGGATTCAGACAAAAAAGTAAAAATAAAAGTCTTATTTTTCGTCTCTAGGCAGTTCACTGTCTAGAGCTTCTTATAAGAGATCTATCCTGCATGTTTAGCTGATCTATATTGGAAACATTCAGGGAGGACGACACTAGAAGTCTACGAAGTTCCAGACCATGGATGCCCTTCTAGAAGGCATCTTCAAACATTTCACATCAGCGTAACGGAAACAGTCAGATCAAGCATCTTTAAGAAAATGCTTGAACAGTTGGGCTATTTACTGAGTCCTTTTCTGACACTTTTTGATTTTTTTTTTTTTACTTTTCTGAGGTTATGATCGTAAACTTTAGACCAGTTGATGGAACAGCTTGTTTGAGATTCGTCTAGTTTAATTATTTTTGTCTCTTGCTCGTGTTTCTTCTTATTGCATTTTGAATTCAGGGTGGACTCACTGATTATTCGTCTCTTCCTTCAGATCCTCGGGCCGGACATTCTTCTTCAGAACTTTCTGCTAGAGTCAAATTCATGGTTCTGTTGACTACGTGCAGCTCCTGACCATCACAGTACCGCCACCAAGATGTTTGACTGCAGACATGATGATCTTCTTCTGAAATGCTGTGCTAGTTTTTATCAGATTTATCCGGATCCATGTTTTCCTAAAAGTTCATGTTTTGTTTCCTCAGTTCATAGTATGTTTCCCTAAAATCTTGAAGATCATCCAGTTGGCGATGAACATTTGAGTATTTTCTTTTCAGACTTTGTTCAGCCGTGGCTCTGTCCTTACAACTTTTTCATGGATGTATTTTTCCCCCAGTCTCTCTCCTGTTATTGAATCGGGGACACTGACCTTACCAGAGGCAACTAAACTCTGGGCTGCTTTAAATGGTTCGTTTGTAACTCCTGGGACGAGTCATTGGTCGGCTCTTGGAGTAAGTTTGGTAGGTTAGCAACTTCTGGAATAGGTTCCCCGGTTTTTTGTCAGATCTCTTTAGTGTTGGGTATGGTGGGTGAAATTTGGCACAGCAGTCCTCTAAAAAAATATGGTTAAACCCAGTTGCTTCTTTATCTCCTTTATTCTTCATCTCTATTTTTAAAGCTAACAGTAAATTAGTTTAAAGGTCTGACATTGAAAAGCAGTAACATCTGAGTTACATTCTAACTGAATTACCTTTTCAAAGATATTCCTGAGAATAACTCACATTTGTTTCCACCTGTTACAGCAGATGCATTTTGTAGAATGCATTTCGACATTCAATGCCATTTTTTTTTAGGTTCTGTTAAGACATCTTAGTGTAAAGTGGAAAGGAAACTAATGTCAGATGCATTCAAAGCAAACTGGATTATGCTGAAAGGTAGGAAAAGAAATAAGAAAAAAAAAATCCAGAAAGAATCCCAGCATGAGGAGCAGCTCCCCTCCTCTCTGTCAGAGAGCGGTTATGACAGCGGCTCGGCGTCACTCCTTGGACCGCAGAGATCGCATCCATCAGTTGCATCCTCGGGAGGATACGCACGCGTGATGGCACACACAAGCATAGCTCTCAGCCCAAAGCGAGCGGCCATTTATAGAAATACAATGAAATCATTTGATCAGAAGGGCTGATAAGATGTTGCTTTCCTCCCCCTCTCCCCTGTGTTTCTCTTTTAGGCAAATAGCCCCGAAAAATGAAACCTGAAAAGGTCTAAATCGGTTTAATTAGCGACGATTACACAGAAGTCATGATGAATAATTCAGGAACATTTATATGGATGCTGGAACAACCAGAAAAAGATGCTCCTGAATTATCCGCGTTTTATTTTTTTGTTTTATTTTATTTTTAAAAAGCGTAAATGCGATAGTCTTCTTAAACGTGATCATGTTATATAGAAGGGGGTACAAACAATCCAATAAATCGATTACTTACTGTGTCACCATGAATGCCAGAATACAGGTGATTTTCAGCTCGATCACATCCGTCTGCCTCCGACTTGACACAAACCAGTTGGTTTCCTCTCCGCGCATGCGTTCCCTGCAAGTGTGAAAAAGATTTCTCTGCAACCACATGCATGCAGGCACGGCCACAACACGATCTGTTGAAGCCACGGGAGCAAACTGAGAGCCTGCAAGACTTCTTCATGACACAAATGAACGCTCATGACTCCAGCACTGATCAGAAATCTTACTGGAAACATAAGCAACAGATGCTGATTATAATTCAAGCAAATGTGTTATAGTTTCAAATAAATAATATATATATATTTTTTTTTTTTATTGGAGGGCAGCTTTTGCAACTCGATGTTTCTGAATCTCTCAAGCTGATAATATTTCCTTCAAATACCAACACATTTTGCGTGTCAAGTCTCAGTTCTGTCAAACATCTGGAAAACCCTCCGTCCAGCATCTCTATCCGCATCCCCGCCTCCCCTGGTGTGGCTGAACCTTCTTGTCTCCGCCAGGGGGCAGTAGAGATCCATCCAAACAAAATGAAGTCAAACTCGTTGGAATATCGAAGGCAAAAACTTCTACAATCTAACGGAGACCGTCATATAATAAATATCTATATATATTCAGCTTCTGTATATATAGAAACGAATTAAAGACATAATAAGAGTAGTAGGTAAATAATGTTTTAATTGCATGATAATTCATTTGTTAAGCAAGAAACTAAAAAGGCAATTTTGCGTAAAATGTTTATGTATTTATTTATTTGTTTATTTATCTATCATTTTAGTTATTAAAGTTCACCTTGAAATACTTAAATTGTTACAGGGACTCTTTGAACAACCTGTATTATTATTGTTATTATTATTATTATTATTATTATTATTATTATTATTATTATTATTATTAGTAGTAGTAGTAGTAGTAGTAGTAGTAGTAGTAGTAGTAGTAGTAGTAGTAGTAACAATGACAATAATAATAAAAATAATTATACTTTTACAATTCAAGTAACATGGACAATGCTAACAATGTAAATTACATAATAATTTACATTGTATTAAAACAATGACAATAAAAAAAATTATATATATTTTTTAATTTAATATTTGTTTCCATGCTTATTTTTATGTATTTATATGTATTTAAAAAATTATATAAATACTGAAATTATTTATTCAATTATTGTGTTATTTTCTGATTTGTTATGTAATGTATGTCTATCTTACATATTAATACTGTATTTACTTGAGTTTTTGAGTTGACTCATTTATTAAAAAGTAATCTAAGCAATATATATTCATATTTATACATGTATATGTCTGTATGTAAACCTAAACTTGAGCTAACAGAAACAGATTCATAAAATCAGTCAGAGTGGCTTTCTGTATAATCTTCAGGACTCCTCTGCATTCAGAGAGGAGCTGAGAAACATTGATTTTAGAGATAAATTGACCTCATTACCATCTTTTAGTCAGGATGTGCAACATTTTAAAAACTCTTTTGCAGTAAATGAACTCCCTGGAACTGTGATTAAATTGAAAAGCTGTGCATTAGTATTTCATTTTAATGGCAATCCATATATATAAACTTCAGAAATACATTACATACCTTTCGATACAAAGTGTTGCTCTGAATATTAACTATAGCTGTTAAACAACAACTACAGCAAGTAATTTAATCTATGCTCACTGTAAAAAAACTTTTACCAGCCATAATATCTCCTCATAGGAGCCAAACTTTGTAGTAAGCGTTTTGCTGTGGCCATTGTTAATAGGAACTTCCACATTTTTGTTAAAGTTTTTGGCTGTTCTTTTGCTCATTTTCCAGTCCTTTCACCCACACATGTTGGAATATTGAGCAGTGCATGTTTATAAATAAAAATAATAGATCAGTGAAGGAATAAAGACAAAGTGTAAGACATAAAAAACTATCTACATCAGATTAATTTGGCAAGTGTGCCTTTAAGAAACAGGAAGAAATAAATCCAGCCATCCAACACGGGACCTGAAGGATGTATCTTCCTTTAGTTGGCCAGGTTTTCAGCTCACAGTCCTTTTTTATTTTGTTGGACCTGAAATTGTTTTTGTATGTACCAGCTGCTTTATTTTTCATCTTTTTCAAAGATTCAGCTAAAAAAAAATAATAACAATGCATTGTGTCTTTGCAACCAGCTGTTGGGACAAAGGCTGTGTAAAGCTGGTTATTTGCAAAGTGTCTGTCATGAGTTGTGCTTAGTTCGTTCCTTGAGTTTCAGAGACTGTTTACACTGAGGTGACTCATGAGTTCATCACAGGTTCAAGATTTTTGCATGTTGTATTTGTGCTTTTCATCATGCATGTGTTTATTTTGTATTTTGAGTAGATTCTAGTAGATGTTTCTGCAGGGCCTCTGGGCATTGGTCCCTCAAGCTGCCAGGCTGCTTGAGCTGTAAGTTTTTCCCTGTGCCGTTTGGGATCATTTCCAGTCCCTCTGTCAAGAGGTCCTACATCCACCCAGTCCGGAGTTGTGGTTTGGTTTTTGGATTTAGAAGACATTTGGACCTTCTTCTGCAGGGTTGGAGGGAGGTGTTCACTGTTATGACAATTACATTGTTTGGTTATTATTAGCAGTCTAAAAGTTCCAGCCTTCTTTTTTGGGGGGGGGGGTTTCTAAATTCAAAGAGAAGCAACAATTTATGATGTCAAAAGTAAAGCAAAGCAAAAATATTCATTTGATCATTTTTGCTACAATTACTATCTTATGACAAGGCAGATGCCTGCTCACGGCTGAAGTCAGGCATCCCAGAAAGTGCAAAGGCAACAGGTGTTTTCTCTGGTGGCAACACAGCTACCGTCCACTCACAACCCTTCAGCCTGCTGGTCAGCTGGCTGAAAGAAGACCACTCTTTTCAAGTGATTACAAGATAAATCCTCAAGAAAGACAAACTTTGAAATACTTGTGAGCATGAAATTCATGAAAGATTAAAGGGATGAATGTTTTGTTTTGTTTTGTTGTTTTTTTTACCCATGGTTATACAGTAGACTTCTGATATGTAGGGGGTTTAGGAACAACAAATAGCTGAAATCTACAAATAGTTGAAACTCCCTCTAAAACACTATTAACTGCATGTTTTAATAGTTCAAACTTTAATGTGCATTAATATGCACAGAGGAAATCTCTTACCACAACCAGGGAAGCTAAAATCTTCCTCATCTCTTGTCTTGAGGGTTCAGCAAATCACTGCCAAGGAAACGAAATGGCGCTCTCGGATTGGCTGGTGTACAAATGACAGCAAAGTAGCATTGCGTACATTTTTTTTTTACAGCTTCTCTAGTTGCAATTTCTTTAAAATGTTTTAGATAAACTATGGTTTTCCATGAATAATTTTGGGTTACGTCCCACCGCTGCAAATAGACGACTACACAAATACTGCAAACACTTCAAATAATATTTTGCACTTTTGCTTCTACAAAAGTGAGCAAAACTGCTGCCTTTGTTTTTCAAGTAAAACTGATTAGTTTATGTTATAAATTTTCTTGTACATTTTTTGTGCTGTACCATTTTACCGGGGTATCCGTATAGGTCATGGTCATCCAAGCCATGAAAACCTCATACTGGCCTGTGCCTCAAGGCCTTTAGTACTGTACATTTTCAGTGGATGCGATGCACACCTTCTGGACATCGAAACCTTCACCTTCAATATTTCCACAACAAGAATTACGTCTATGAGAACGTTTGGACTTTTATGACTAAAAGTGTTGCCTCCACTGCAGTGCTGCTGTTTGATTTAATTTATTCATTGGCAGGCCCAGGCAAAGTTTGAAATATTCAGACATAACAAGGGCTTGAGTGGCAATTTATGTCTATGTAGAAAACCCTACAGTCGCACAGATTATAAATTCCCAGAAGAAAAATAGACCGCCTAATTTTAGTTTTACAGCCACATCCCTCACTGCTTTCCCCTCAAACTGCGGGCACAACTCAAAAGCGCTGCATTATTTTTTCTGGGGGCTGTTTTTATGCAGCAGCTGGCATCTCTCGAGTGAGGCGCTGCACAATCTGACCAGAACAAGATCTATACATGTCACCGCAGCAGCGCAGGCAGAAGTGCGCTATCTTCTGCAGACACACGCGGGAGAAAAGCTAATCAATTTGGGAGCACTTCTGATTTGTGTGCTGGAGTTTCATTGGAGGGGAGTGCGGGGGGTGGGGGTGCTGGTTGCGTCTTGTAAAATGTGATTATCCACTTCAGCTAAAGTTGCGAATGCAGCAATGGAGATTGCAGGAGAAGAGAAGGTACGTCCGTCTCCTTCCCCACGCTTGTATGTGTGATCCAGCTGTAAAGCAAATTCAATATGGAGAAGCGCCCCCCCCCCGCCCCCTGAAACACTAAATAAATCATGCGTCTTGTAGCTGCAGTAATCTTACGGAGGGATTGCTTCTTTAATGGACCCTGCTCTCTGGTGAGCTAACAGCTACTGTGATCTACAGCCGGAACATATCAGCACCAGAGCGAGACTTTTAACCTCTCCGTACAGATTCGAGCAGGCTAAATCCAGGTTTAACTGTCTAATTCAACACGGTGTTGGTTTAAAAGCCTGCAGCGCTAAAACAAAACAAAACAAAAAGAAAACACACTGAGAGTAAATCATCAACTGGGCTGTCTGCTGCGACACTTCCGCACAGATTGAGCTCGGAAAATGTGTGCTCTGAATATTACGGTCCGCGTTTTTTTTCCCCCCCAAGTCTGCTGCTCGATTCATTTAAAGTCATTACTTTCTGCCTCAGAAGTAATTGTTTCTCACTCATCTTTTTCGATCGTGATTTAAAGCGGAGCTAAACGCTGTGAATTTATTAACGGGGTTTATCTCTGAGCAACAGGCTGAACTTCAGTCGTTCCGACGTGTTTTTTTTTTTTTTTTTTTTTAAAGAAAATCTGTTTGTGGATGAAAAAGCTCAGCTGCCCATGCTGGACTGTTGCTGAATGAAAACGGAGGGCGAGAGAATCTCTGAGGCACAACATGGTTGGATGCTGAGCCAGCAGTCAGTTTTAGCCACTGCTGACAGCTTGAACTTTAGGTGTTTTATGTGATTTAAACCCCCCCCAAACAATTTGTGGATCAAGGAAAAGGAGACATGGCTTAACGTTTTACTGTCAATAAAAGCGCATTTGTTTTCAGCTCCATTTTACTCTGATCCACCAAAATCAAACCCATTTTTGAACATTTTTTGGAGCACCTCATCTAAAAGCGGGAAGAAATGGAAACCAAAGCCCTATGTGAATATGGGCTTTATGGACAAGAGGCAAGAAAAAGGACATTATTTAAGGAAATCCATCCACAAACCCACGGAACAAGGTTATTTGGCCAGATAGGAGCATTTTGGTTTATATGCAAAACGCCTCATTTCATCAACATCTCAGACAGAGAAACTGGTCAAAATTAATAAAAGCCCGTTAGAGGCTGCACAAGACTTGAAGACTGCCAGCACAACAAAAACCAGAAGTATGATGAAACCATATTTCATGTGTTTGAATGGCCTAGTCAAAGACTAGATCTAAACCGAATTGAGAATCTGTGGTAAGACTTTAAAATGATTGATCGCAGTACGCGTCCCGTCCAATCTGACAGATTGAGCTATTTTGTAAAGAGGAACGTTGAAAAATTGCAACTGCTGCCTCAGAAAGCTGAATCCAAAGTCGCACTGCAAGTTTTTATATTTATATTCATAAGAAACTGTGAAAACAATGCATCATTGTGCTTCCACTTTACGATTGCTTTGTGTTGATCTATCACATTGACTTCATATGTGTGAATATTTTTTATTGCAAGACGTGTGCAGTGAGAAATGAAATTACAAAATCACAGTTCATTTTGTTCTGAGCCAGACCTTCTATCAATCTTTCTTTCTGCTTAAACTGAAGCTGATTTTCAAAAAGTCAAACTAACAAACAAAAACATTTACGCTTGTAATGATCAGATGCTGAATTTTGAATGAGCTTTAAAAAAGGTCAAAAGAAATCATTCTGTCTACTCTGATAGAAAAAAAAAATCTCTGGAGTAATAAACAGAAATATCTTGAGCTCATCTATGTGTTTTCATGAGTTTCCAACATGTAAACATGTAGACTTGTATTTTTGCTCGGAGAGTTTAACAAGAAGACAGAAGCATCTCAGCAACAAGCCTGCATCCAGAAGCTGTTTCATTGTCTGCCTCCAAGCAGGTAGCTCTTAATCTCACCTATTAACACATAATTCCTCATTTGTTTCATCGGTTCAGAAATCAAAGTGTAAAAACTCCAATTTGCCTGTGAACACGAGCAAGCCAAGTAATTCAGGGCACGGAGCTGTTGCCAGGTAACTGGTGGAAACTGGAGGAAGTTACGGCTCCCAGCTCCAGTTCAGAGCTCAGAGTTAACTGTAAGTCAGTGATCAGTTCTTAATATTTTGATGTTATGAGCAGATGGTATAATTTCTAGTTATACCATCTACTCAAAGAACTTGGCAGAGGAGTTGCACATTCATAAAGTCACACTCACTGATACACAGATTGGTGGGCAGCTTCGGGGTTGAGTGTTTTGCACGGGGACATGCACATCAAAAGGTGGCAGGAGGAAGCTGGAATAAAACCTAAAACCTTTGGATTACAAGACAACTACTCTTCCGACTGATCCACAGTTGGTCACACTCACGTTCTCTAAGATTTATGGAAATGCACAATTGGTACCTTGCAAAAATATGACTCTGGATCCAAATCCCAGCCTGGGGTCTTTCTTCATGGAGTTTGCATGTTCTCTGTGTGCATGTTTGGTTTCTCACAGGGTAGTAGCTTCCACTGTTGGGTTGATTGGTTTGACTCATTTGCCCTTAGGTGTGAGTTTGTGCTTGTAACCTGGTTGACAGCTGGATGTAGGCATCCCATGCAAGGATGAGTGGGTATATAGAGAATGGATGGGTGTTTTTGACAGTTAAATGGGATCTGTAAATCATTTACAGTAAAAAAAAAGAGACCTATTGTTTGTTTACATCTGAAAACTAACTGACGAGACATAGAGGATGGAGGAAAGTATAAAGGAAATTTAGGAAGCACTGCACTTCATCACACAATCATTTGAGACTTAAAAACTGCAGGATGAATGAAAATGGAGAAAGGAAGCCAAACAGATTGATGTATTATAAGAAGGAAGGAAATAAGAACGAGAGAGAGAAAAAATTTGTAAGCAAGAAAGAAACAGAAATGAAGGAACAGAAACAGAGGAAAGAGAAAGAAATGAACATGAATCAGTCAGAACAGTGCAGTTCTGACTGATTCATCTTGTTTCACTGAAAGCTACCGAATCAACATCATATTAAAGTAAAACTCATTTTGATTTATTTTAGCTTTCCAATAAAGGATCCCAGCATAAAAAAAACAACCCAGATTGATCTGTTCTTGAATGATGAACTTAAGTTGATTTTAGTTGCGCACTAAGCAATACTCTGTGAGTGAATTGGTGGTAATTTCTAGAATTACCCAAATCTTTGTCTGCCTGGATTTCAAAGAGATCAAAAGATCAGAAGGACAGAAAGAAACTCCGAACCCGGCAGCTGCGGCTTTCATTTTGATAAATGAACACTTCAGGGGCAAATTCATTTGTTTTCTCCTACACTCTTTCTAAACAGTTTGGGAGCAGCTGCCGTTTAGTTTGATGCAGAAGGAATAAAGTTCATTATATCATTCTTTGCAGCCAGGAGGCTAATGAATATCACCGGGGAGTGAAACGTTACTCTGTTATTTTTTATTCAGAACCTGAATTAAAAATGTATGTTCCCTGACTTTTCGCACAATGTTCCTGGACACTGAATAATTTCTCAGGACTGCCAGATACTTCTGTACAAGCCCGTGCTGTATATTATTTTCTTCCTCCAAAGGCGAGGCATTAAAACTGGTTTTGAAGTGATCATCACTTGTGGTCCAATGAAATGTTAAAATCTAATAAATGTATCATATCTCAGCCCGTTTTGGACAGTAACAGATGCGAATGTTGAGAGCTGAGGCTCAGCTCAGTGAGGCGCCTCTGTGCGAGTTTCCAGCAGAGTGCAGAAGGATTGTTGCATCAGAGAAAAAGCTAATTTGGGTAATGACAAATAAAAGTCATATTTTTACATCAAATTTTAGTCATTGTGACTAACTGGAAAGACAAAGGAATAACGAACAAAGACACCAAACTTCTGAATGCACAGTACAACACAAAACACACAGATGTAATTTGTGGTCAATACAAAACAGTGTTGAAAGCTGACTTTATTCTGTGTTTGTACCTTTTTAGTTGCTCCTTTTCTCACACTAAAAAGGCAGGTAGTCTCCAGCCTCGCAGTACAATCTGTAATCAGCAGCAGGGTATATTTCCAGAGAGAGAAGCAGTAATGGGAGGCACAGAGAGCAGGTAATGGGGTGACAAGGAGGAATGGGTCTCATGTTCAAGCCTCATTCCCTTCAACTACGCATCTGTGTCCACAGTGTGTCTGAGGGCAAATTATACAGAAAGAAAACATCGCAAATAAAAAGTATACCGTATTACGTGTGAACTGACTGCATCTCTCTTTCAACTTTCAAAACTGAAATGATAAAGTAAAATCCAAATTCTCCGTCTTCGCTTGAAGTCAGGCCAGAACTTTGCCATGAAAGCCACACGTTTCGGTGTTTTTGGGGGAGGATCTGTCAGCCGGGAACCCTGTTAAGGTTTAATGTTCCTCAACCTTTAATGCTCGGTTTCAAGGCTCACCTCGTCTGAGGCGGGCGTCAACTCGAACAACTGCTCCAGCTAATTGCTGAGCCCTCGGAAATAAAACGAAAGCTGGAAGAAATGGAGGATGTTCCGGCAAAAGAAATAATTGGTCTGAGAAGATGACGGCTTGCTGATATATTCTGCAGCTCCGGGGCATTAAAAGAGAACAACAAGCTTCTGTCCTCCTGAAGTTTCACATTTTCAAAATCGTCAAGGATTTTTACCGATTCATTTCTGCAGATATAAACAGTTTGGGGAACATCAGGCTCTTCTATGCGGAAACCAAGCTAAAGATTACCGTTCATTTCCTCTGCTGTGGAGCTGCCAACTATATGTCACCATAAAAACAAGAAGTGAATAAAAAATAAATAAACAAGCTCGTAATATCTGTGAAGTTGCCTGGGACAACTTTGACCTGTAACAGTGCGGACATCATTGACATGATTTGGGTTTCATTTGCATCTTCAAGGCTTGAAAGTGATTTGATGGAGCAATCAGTCAATTTTTGTGAAATATCAGTGAAAGTAAGACAACAAAAGCTCAGATTTAGAGGACAAAAGGAGGGCGGGACCACAACCTTCAATTTGCTCATCAAATTTTGAGTCCCGCCCTGCACAGTAACTGCAATAAAAGGCATTTCCCCATCCCCCCATTTTGTTACAGCTGATTAACTAAGAAATCAGCTGGTGGACAGAATCTAACAATTCTCAGCTTGACTGGTAAATCCTTGTCCAACAACCCATCTTCAGTGTGCATGTTGCTACTGAGTGAAACGGACTCAGCATTAACCATTTTCTGTTTTAATGAGGGTTCTGCAGGATGCATGGAGATGTGAGAAGCTATTTGAAAGGAAACTGTGTCTTCTACAATTTGGTGAGTCAGGTGGGAGAGCGAGAGAGAGAGTGAGACTTCAGCAGATAACGGGAAGGCTCAACATATAGCAAAGGGCAACAAGCCACAGACCTGATCTCAGATCAGCAGGAAATGACAGAAACAGACCAACAACAACTCAGAGAGAACCGAGTTCTCTCTGTTCACCAGGTCACTCACCAGGTCGCTCCTCCTTTACGCACCTCCTGATTGCTTCCTAATGAGGAACAGCTGGAGACCACAACCGCCTGTCACACCCCGCAGGAGCAGATGGTAAGGAGAGACCCACACACAACCTGCACACACTTCTGAGGACGCAAAAAAGTTGAAACTTATATTCTGTTCTTTGTTCCCACTGATTTTCTTTTCAGTTTTAATCTGTCCTCCCTGCTTTATTGGTCCTTTATGAGTTTTAGTTCAATTTCTTTTGTGTTAATTAGTCTCCCTCCGTCCATCCACCTGCTTTCCTTCTCCCACAGCTGTACTACATCTACTCTGGTTTCTTTGCAATTTTCCAGCCCTGACTCAGTAATTAAGCTCCTGGTTTTCATTTATCCCTCGCTGGTTTCTCCATTACACTGACACCTGATCCATGTCCCCTTCCCTCCATGACGGCTCTATAGGTCTTTATTTTTCATTGTTTGAAAACTCTTAATTTCACCTTTATGCCCCTGGATTTGGTTCCGATGAACCAGGTCTGGCGCTGAATTAATCCAGGACCCTTTAATCATCTTCAAGCAATTATTGCTGGTCAACTTATGCAGCAATTGCAGAGTAAATTTAAAATTTTCCACCGTAGTGATAAAAGAGAAGACGGTCCCTCCTGCTGCTGAGCGAGCAGTGATGGTTTTCTTTTGAAGCCGACTGAACTGCCCTGTTGCATCACTGGGAGCTCCCACATCGCAGCAGGTAAGCATCGACCCCCGGCTTTTTCTCTTTTCATTTGTGACAAAAGGAGCAGGAGGACTCGGGGTGGTAATCCCACACACACGACACGGTTTGTTTACTCCCTGGTAGCTCGCTCGCTTTAAATCACCGCAATAAACAACGCCACAATCCTAACTCGCATTTCATTTTCTAAAAGCTCTGGCCCAGAATGTAAGCCTATTTAAATGGAGGGAAAAAAAGCATTTTATTTACTTCAAAAATAATAATAAAAAAAACAGGATTTCAAAGGAAATGCCTCTCTGTTGTTTAAATCAGCGTTATATTCCTAAGGAAATACAATTTTGAAGAGGTTGGTGGTGACACTGAAAAAGATGTGCTGGCCTTGTGTTGAGACAGCTTTGAGTTGCTGTAAGTAAATTCAGTCTAAATACTTTAATGCACCTAGAAATACTGTGTTTTGGAATTACTCTATTGTTGTTTTTGTTAATCACAATTAAAATTTAGTGTAAAAATGTGACTTTTATTCTTAATTGAAGATGTAAAAACTAGAGGGAACGTCTTTATCTGATGGATAAAATACTTTTCTCATCATCTGATGCGTTTCAGACAATTAAGCTGTTTTTTTAAATCTTTTGTATTCAGTAAATGTGAAGGTGAGTAATCTTGATTGTTGAATCAGTGTGTTGGATTTTATTTACTCAGATTGTCATGTGATTGTTTCAGGAAAATGTTGCTTTAATTCATCTGAAGACAGAAATTTGTGTTTATGTCATGCAGCAGCTTGGAAAAATATTCACAACCATTGAACTTTTCCACTGAAACAAAGTAATTAGAAAGTTTTTCCAATATTTACTGACTAATGCCATCTCACTACATGAACGCAGCGTCCCACACTGAAACATGGTGGTGGCAGCGTCATGCTGTGAGGATGGTTTTATTCAGCAGGGAACTGAGATAAAATAAAATCCTTCAGATCAATAAATTGCATATTTGTGGCCAGGACCCTAAGGCCTATACAATTTATCATAAAAATACCTTTTAGAAATAAAACTAGGAACCAAAATGGTAGTAATGGTTTTCAGAGTACATAAAACATTATATAGGTGGTTAATGATGTTTGTGTTGTTTTACAATTCCTGTGTAATTGCATCATAGTAATACCTTTGTGCTTTTAGATCCATTGTAACAAGTTTGCGCCTGTGTTTCATTGGTCGTTTAGGCTTTGACCTAAGTATTGGTTGAATGGCTCAGTCAAAGTCCAGACATAAATCCCATGATGAACCTGAGGCCAGATTTAAGCACTGATGTTCACAGATGCTCTCTCTCTCTAATCTGACCGAGTATAAAATGTTTAGTAAAGAAAAGCATTGTTTTCATAAAACATTTCAGCCTCTGCATGTGTAAAAATGGCAGAGAAATACCATAAAAGACCTGCAGTCGTAACTGCGACGAAGGGTGACTCTACAAAACATTGGCTGTATGCAAATGCACATCACACTTTTCAGATTTTATTTTTTTTAAATGTAACACCCTCTACAATTTCTTTCACACTTGGTGTTGATTCGTGAAATAAAATCCCAATGAGATAAAAATTTCTGGATTTAAATTAATTTAGATCTAAATATGAAAAGGTTGAAGGCACATTAAAGTTTGTGTGAGGTAGTCTAATCTAGATCTATCGTTCTCCAGTGTGCTGCATATATTTCTCAATCTAAAAGAGATTTGATTTGAACAACAATACTGTATAACAAAATCTAATATTTTGCCTTTTGGATTTCAGGCAAGCAGGCAGTTAATATTTAATACCGTTAGGGAGTTGATAGCTCAGGCCTTTATAACCGCAACCCAGCTGTTTATTTGTGCAAGAAGAAGATTAGAACTTGTGGTTTAATTTGAGAGTTTACCAAAAACTGAAAAGTCTCAGCTGAAGCGGTGAAGGCGGCTGAAGGAGGAGGAAACTGGAAAGATTACGACTTGTACTTAATTTTCAGACATGTTTGTCGCTTCTTTCCACAAATCAAAGACGCACAGAAAACAAAACAAAAACATAATTACAGCAGAAACAATATTTAGAAACTTCTCAATGCCAAGAACGGAAGGTGTTGACTGAAAGTGTAGGGAGAAGGAAATAAAAAAATAAAAAAATAGAAAACATTACTATCATTATGTAAAGCAGAATGGCATCTGGTGCCTATCTCCAGCAGTCCTCTGGACTTGTCACCAGTAACAAGGACAATATTAAAAACATTTTTAGAACCAATTTCTTTCTTTCTTTCTTTCTTTCTTTCTTTCTTTCTTTCTTTCTTTCTTTCTTTCTTTCTTTCTTTCTTTCTTTCTTTCTTTCTTTCTTTCTTTCTTTCTTTCTTTCTTTCTTTCTTTCTTTCTTTCTTTCTTTCTTTCTTTCTTTCTTTCTTTCTTTCTTTCTTTCTTTCTTTCTTAAAACAGTCTGTTCTATACCCTCCTATGGGTCATATATGTTTGAAGGAAAATTGCAATATATGGTCATTAGGTTTGAAGAGTTATTGCTTTTTAATCCCGTCTCGCTCCAGCTGAGTGACCCTCTGAGTTGTGAGTGAGAGCTGTACTCCAGGCATTTAAAGGTAATCAGTCTCGACGAGAGTACAAGGAGCTGGGCATTAACTTGAGAAAAAAAAAAGATTTTTTATAAAAGCCTAGCTTTATTTAAAATCAATATTTAACAGAAAGTTACTACTGAGCTCGTCTCAGTTTTTGCCCTTCCTATTAGCTGGATTCAAAGCCGAGTGATGAGGAGGTTTATATCTCCACCAATGAGGACGTTGCCATTAAAGGAGAGACATTAACAAGCTTTCAATCAGGATGGAGGAGTGCAGCATCAAAGTTTGTTTCAGAAAGTAAAAATTTAATAATAATGATAAAATATACTGTAATGCTGAAAAAAGAAAAAAAAAATCCTCATTATTAGGTGGCCATGTTTTTGTCAAAGCATCCAAGATTTCTGCCCACAAACCTCCTGTTCCAATTTTCCTTTTGCAACATGTGCAGTGTGAGAAAGCTCTTATATTTTGCCGAGGGAAACACCACAGTGATGTCTAAATATATGTACAGACAGCAGCTCGGCCAGTTAAAATAGCAAGATTCTTTCCGATGCATATTTCTTTAGCAGCATGACTAATATTTAATTGGCTGAAAAGTTAAAAAAAAAAAATGCATGTAAATAACAACAAAATAAAAAGGACTACCTAAGTAGTATGTAGTGAATATAGTTGGCCCCCTTGTTCTCTGCTGCAGCTCCTCCCACACAGCGGAGCCTGCTATGTAGATATGCTATGCTATTTAGCATAGCCACTGATGTTGGTGCATAAACAGCTTCTCCTAAGCATTAAGCTGTTTCTCTGTCATTAACACAGCTGCTGCAAACAAGCGATCTTGAGATTGTATGTGCTGTAAAGGGGAGGGTGTGCATACACAAGCATGATTGACAGTGCCGAGTCCCTCCTCCTGGCTCGGATTGGTTCTTTCTAACCATGAGCGATGCATTTCTGCAGATGGCAGTAGGACCACAGGAAAGGGCTTGATTTTATTTATTTATTTTTTCCCCAGATTATCTGTTTCATGTGATGGATGCCACTATCACCATGTCAGGGCATAGTGACAGTTTTAGCAAATATGTAAAAAAATATATCTTTATTAGTTACCTAAAAGACCAACCACAAATCGCACAACATGAAGGTATGTTTGGACGAGTCCAAGTTTCAAGAGGAACCTCAATTAGATTATTAGAAAGTGCCCTAATATGGTATAAAGTTTTTTTTTAAATATAATCAATCAATCAATCAAATTTTATTTGTATAGCACATTTCAGCAGCAAGGCATTTCAAAGTGCTTTACATAATTAAAATAAAAACAGAAATAATCAGTGAGAAAGAGAGAGATTTAAAAAGAAATAAAAAAAACAAAATAAAAATAAAAACAAAAAAACCAAAAAACATTACATCATTAAAACGTCGAAAAGAAAGAAGAAGAAATTAAAAACATTAAAGATATAAAAACATGGAAGACATCAAAACCCGCACTCTAACCCTAATTTAGCCATAAGCAACTCTAAACAGGTGGGTTTTAAGTTGTACTTGAGAATGTCGTAAAATTTGAAGAAAAATAAAACATGAAGTTGAAACACTAAAATATTTCATTTTGATGAGAACATGGAGGATCAGAAGTTTGGAATTTGAAAATCAAGATATTATTAGTAGGATCACTTTGTTGATTTAGACAAAGAAAGAAAAACATTCTTCTAGCATTCTATTTAGTTTCTGCCCTTTCTTTTTTTCTTCTAGCCCAATGTTTAGGTACATGTGAGGAATTAAAGACATTTGCTGTGATGCAATAAAGTGCATTTCCTGGATAATTGCAATGCAGTTTTCCTCCTTTCCGTTCCCATGTGGCTTTTTTTTAAAGAACCTTTTGTTTTTAGGAAGTTTCCAGAAGCAGGTGGATTGAAACCCGGTGAGCCAAGTGTGTCTGTAATTATCCTGCGCACCTGGGAAACCGGGGGAAGCTATCGGAGCAGATTGGATCCAAAGACTGTCAAACCTGAAGAAGCGCTAAAAATACCGAGACATCCAGGGAGGCGTCAGACTGCAAATTAGCGTCGCGGCTCTCTGATTTCATTCCTCTGGGTTTAATGCAAGCCATAAATAAGATTTTTTTTTTTAAATGTATTTTTTTTGTAAGATTCATTAGCCACGCTGATTTTATGCAACATTCTTTGAGATATTATGTGTGGACTGAGTAAAATGGAAGAAAAAAGATTAATTATTAATGTGTCATTACTTTGAAACTAAACTTGAAGGATTGGTAGAATGTAAATTTGGTGAGGGGAAAAAAAAGCAGAAAATTTGAAGACTTTCTTATCATAGACAGCAAGACGTTAAAAAACAGAAATGGAGAAAAGCCTTGTCCTAATTAAGACTTCTGTTCTACTGTGATTGTTTTTTTTAGTTATGAAGTGATCAGTTCTTAATTCAGACATGACTCATTAAAAGCCTTCTCATACAGCCGTTATAAACAGAGTACGTCTAATGTGGTGGACACGTCATCTTTTACCTTGAAGAGGTACAGTGAATCCTAGAAACACTTTTAGAACAAAAGCTCTTCTTTTAAGTTAAAATTACGCATAACCTTTTGTGATTTGTAGCATAAAGTGTTATGCTACAATCAGATTTGATTCAATCTGATGCCTGAAGTAATTGTTTTGCTTTTGCTTGTCTGGATTTCGACCACTGTTGTAATTTTCTTAAATAAAGAAATATTTTTGATTATCTCAAGAAAGTTAAAGTTTCGGCTTAATACAAAGGAGATTACTTCTTTATCATAAGATAAAACTTGTTTTTTTTATCTGTGTTTGAGATATTTTTCTTACGGAAAAAGCTTTGTATTTTTCTTCTTTTTGTGGACTTGTTTTGTAATCAGCCACCTGCATCTTGTTAGCAGTCTTCTGTGTTTAAGCTTGTTTTTCATTCCCTGCTGGATTCTTCCGCTGCATTGTCCGTCACGTTGCCTGTTCTGTCTCCATTGTCCTTCTATTCCTTAACGAGCCTTTGTAAGATTCTTTTTCTTCATTGTTAAAAACTCACTTTACCTCCATCCACCTCTGCATTTGGATCTTTTTCATACTAAAACATGAATGTATGTCTCCATAAATAATAGCACTGAGATTGGGAAGTTGTTGGTACGCTTCCGGCTTTTACATTTGTACGTGTATTATTATTTCCAAAAATATGTTTGCCAATTTTCACTTTTTTTTTTCTTCTTTTTTTTCAAATGTGATGTGCCAGTTATAATATCACTGTGTCAAAAATAATTTGGTGATGAGAAAAGCGGAAAAAAGAGAGAAAAGTGGTAAATAAGGAAACATATTTACATATTTGTATTGTTCTGACAGATGTTTTGTAGAATTTCTTTAATGGTTTTCTACGCCCGTTGTGTTTCACTGAGGCTAAACGTCGAACTGCCTTTGCTTTTCTGGAGCTATTTGCATCACAGTAGAAAGAAAATTGCTCCCTTGTTGTCATTACAACTCTGAAAGCAATAATGGAAGCAGCAAAAACCACATTATATTTCAAAACAGACAGCCATCACCTTTTACTGCAGTGAAGACCTGCTCATTGTATGCTGGATCAATGCATTAAAATATGTTTTAATTTATTTATCAGTTTCTAAGTCAATTTAGATGCAAGGTCAGCTAAAGTTAGAGTTCTGTATATAAATGAACAAACGTGCAGCAGAGGACAAAAACGGGATTAGTTTGATCTTTGAGATGCGCTTTAAGGCTGAAAGGATTGTTAACGGCAGAAGATTAGAGCAAAGACAGGAAAAATGGCTGAGGAAGTTACTGGAAATTAACTTGTCACTGAGATGAAATGTTCTTTCATCTGTCAGGATTTCTCCACTGTAATGTGATTTCTTTCTTCTTTTTTTATCAATTGTGAAGTAGTATAATTACATTTTGCCCAAACTGCTTTAAATTTGGAACTTGTTGAACTTTTAAATAAATATTCTGTAAAAGGCTTTTGTGAGAATAGCTTAACTCTGCTTTGTTTAGTTAAACCACTTTGTGTATAAATCAGTTTAGATACAATTGAGTAAGCTAAGTTGAACTATGTTAATGTGCATAAATAAATCAATTTGAAGGATAAATTGAGGAGCCTCTGTAAAAATGTGAAGAAGAATTGAGACTTTTTTTTTTTTTTTTGCATGATTCTTTCTTTAGTTTTGGTCAATTACACCCTTAGTTAAAATAAGAAAAAATAATAGGTGAATGATTTCAGGATAGCTTATTCATGGAAAAAGAAACTCCCAAAGAGACAATAACCTGTGAATAACTTGGATACTTGAATACCTGAGACTCCCTGTAAAGATGCTTATAACTGCATATTTTATTAGTTCAAACGCCTAATATACAAAGATAAAGCCATCTTATCACTACTGCAGAAGCTAACGTCTATGGTCTTCCTTATTTCCTGATTGGTACCACCAATCAGTGCCAAGAAAAATGAATGCATTAAAAAAAATTGCAGCCAATAGAATCTCATGTGGCATTGTGCTGAGGTATTTCAGCTTCTAAAGCTACATTTTCTTTTAAATATTTCCAAAAGGTTCTACTTAGAAAATCAAGAAATCTGTAAATAATTTCGAGTTATGATCCAGAGAAAATTTGCAAATAGGCTGAACGACAAAAACGGTTACTAACGGTTACTAACTTCAACCAAAGACTGAATGGTGGAGGCTTGTCCCAGCTTTGATTCGTTAGCTCTCAACACCAGAGCTAGCAGAAACAGGCCTCTAGAGAGTCTTACTTTGGGTCAGAGAAGCTGTTTTATTCTTACAGAAGCACCAGGTGAAGGTCCAACATCTTGTACTATTTAATCAGAACAAGATGTTGACTGCTACAGCGTCTTAACACCTGAGACCTCCACAAACCATGAAGCAACACAACAGAGAGGTTGAGTGGTACAGGGATGTTTAGCATCTTATTTGTAATCTGGATTAAATATGTCTTCCCTATTTAAAAAATCTATAACTGACATGTAATGACTGTCGTTGCATCTTTAATTGTCTTAAAACTGTCAAGGCATTTAAAAAGTGATTAAGCAACAGCATTTCAAATTTAACTCCAGAAAAAGTGTATTACCCAAGGTAAAGCCCTGATCATCAAAAATTAAAGCACCTATAGGAGATAAAGGGCAAACCACTGAGGGTTTCAGCTTCAGTCGGTTCTAAATGAGCTGGCTCGCCTTAATTGAAAGAAGCTGACTATATTGCTGTGCACCCAAGGCATGGCAGGAAGGAGACGGTGTAATTAAACCAGAGAAGAAGAAAATTCGGAACACAGAGTATTGATCTGGTCTATTTTCACTGTTTGTGCTTGGAAGAAATTGCTTTACCTTAAAAAAAAAGACCTCAGTTGGTATTTTGGATGGTTTCTAGTTGTTTCTTCCACAGAAGAAATCATAACTTATAAGTTAAAAAGACCAGTGCTGAGAAGTTAAATGGTTTAGTCAGAATAGAAAAGAGAAGGTCTGATTTTCTAATTTTCTGGTCACAAAAACAAAAAGACGTTTTTAGGAAAAAGGTGCACTAATTTAAAAGCATCTAAAGATTGCTTATTTTTTGTCAAGATCAGCTGGATATAATCAGAAACATTTGAATAATTCCCTGCCCAATCCATTTCCAATCAAACCAGCAGTGAGCAAATCAGGCGGGTTTTGAATTATTCAGATTTTTAATTTTAATTGAGCTTTCCTCTATTTTATGTTGCAGCCATGACACGTCAACAACTCGATTTAAAGACCTGAAACAGTGCAGCAAACAGAAGAAAACAAAAAAAAACTGTGCTAACAGTGCTATTTATTAGATGTTATATTTATCATTCATTCAGGAGCTGAAACTCATTCATTACATACAGAAAAGTGTGCCAGCAGTGAGCAAAACTGCAGCCTTAAGAGTATAATCAAGTAAAATTCAGTGAAAAACTTGAGGAAGCTTCACAAGAAGGGAAGTTACTGCATCAAGAGTCACTGCGCTCAGACGAATCCTGCACAGGGGCTACAAATGCTCCATTCCTGGTGACAAGACAATTTCTTTTTAAATTTATTTCCAGGGACAAACGCAAGGAAACAAAATTATTTAAGCACACGGGTTTGAAGTGGAAGCGCCCATGTTGGATTGTTTTAATTAGCGAAGGGGCAGATTTGACTCGGGGCCAATTAAAACATGACACAAAACAAACTGATTAAATAATTATAGCAAGTATTATAATTGCGCAAAGGTCACAACTGAAAGGCTTACTGCATCCAGTTGGTAAATGAATTGAACTTAATAATCACAGAAAATACACGATGATTTTTCTACTTTTCTGAATAAAAGAATTCAGTTTTACTGTGGCGAAGCTGATAAAGGAGCTTCAACTCGAATATTACTTTGATGTTTCATATTATATCATCACTCTTGTGCAACATGTCTGGCCTCAGCTGCTCTGTGGTGTGTCTGCAAAAGATGTTAAACAGCGTGAACCACAAAGAAAGGCTCTTTCTCAGCCTCAGGCAGATGAGAGCAAGAAGAAAAATTTAGGTCTTCATTTATACTGTTTTGACTATTCCCATGCAAAGTGAGCTCTGCTCCATCCAGACCTGCAATACGAGGATCCCTACCCAAGATACCATCAAAATTATAGATGGAGGACTGCGTCTGCAAAACAATTATATTAAGAGCTAATTTTAACATTTAAAGAAATACTGGAGTAAGACTTGATGTGCACAGATTTCTAAAGTCTGAGAGTCCAAACCAGAGCACAAGGCTGCATATGCGAGCCTGCTCCAATCTTTAAAGTACAGACGCAAATCCAGAAAACGTTACCAAATGTTTCTTTTTTGTCTAGTTTCTAGTGGAAATATCTTACTACACTTGACATGAGACAAAACTAACTTGCAAGTAACTATTTTAGAAAAAATAGTAGCTTGTTTGAGCTTAATATTGATATAAAAATAACTAGTTCCATTGGAAGATTTTCACTTATAACAAAACATTTTATTCCCACAAGTCAAAAAAATCTGCCAGTGGAACTAGTTCATTTCTAAATCGATATTAAATAATTACTGACTTATTGCTTAAATGTAAGATGTGAAAAAGAATGTTGGACAGAAAAGCACTCTGTTCTGAAGCAGTTCAGCTTGAATCAATATGTCAAGTTAAGCAAATAAATGTTCAACATGGACACGAAAAGCTGTATTCTGTCACAAAATAGTAATATTTTATTGAAAATTATAGTTATTTTCAATAAAATAACTATAATTTTGTTTCAGTTCAAAACAAACTGACTTTTAAGCCATGTCACTAATTAGCAGGTTAGTTTAATTTTGAAGGTAAAAAAAAACAAACTCAGTCAAATTTTTTGTGACTTCATTGTTTGGATCTTCTGTCGACCCATCAAATATAATCTAATTTTCTTTATGTGAACTGTTTCAGTCATAGTTTCAAAAGGACTAATAAAACAAGACCTGTTCACAGTCTTTGACAACCTAATTGATTTTGAACAACCCAAACTAACAAACATCAGTCAGGAGCACAAACATATTTATTGAATGAGGTTTGCACTTGTGTGCAGTGCAGCCATAAATACAATGTTATCAGAGACATAGAAAGTGATGAAACCATAAAGAAGAAAAGCAACACCTTTACTTCCATTTGCTGTAGGTGCCAACCAGCAGAGGAGCTGAACCTGATTAGTTGATGCTAATAAAAAAAATAAAAAGCAGCTACAACAAACAAAGCTCAACACTTCAGCTGCTAGCATGGGGGCGGTTAATGTTTTGCAGTGGAGGATGCATGTTGTAAAAGCCCTGTAGGTACTGCTACTCTGTAGTCTTGCAGATTTTCTTTTTTATATATTAAACCTCTATGAGAGACTTTTTATTTTTGCTTAAGTGGGGTTAACTGTTTGGGACGATTGTCATGTAAAAACAGAACTAGTTCATTTCTAAAGTCACAGTTTGTTTTGAACTGAAACACCAATATGTTGTTACTCAGTGTACAATAGTAAAAGGAGAAACGTGTCAGTAAATTTTAAAAATGTGCAAACATCCTAACCAGGCAATGAAGTCCACCTGTGCTTAATGTAATCTAAATATAGATACAGCTGTTTTGTGAAGGTTGCTGAGATTTCTTAAAGGAACAAACGGCAGCATGAAAACAAAGTAAAATGGGGCAAGTTGGGGATAATGAGGACATAAAAGCAGAATTAGATCATAGAACGTCTAAAATGTTAATTGAGCTTTTATTCCCTTAATTCTTTTCGCCTTGATGCATAGCTGAAGTCACTTCCTCCTTATGAGTGGACTGAAATAAAGCGTCAGCCATCCAGGGCTACATCCTTTCCCATTGAACATGTGTGGCTTGGCTGACTGTAAAACATTGACGATAATGCTTTGGTTAAATCTTTTCGTTCTGGCGGTGAACTGTTTTATTTAATATAACTTGTTTGGATGAGAAGTTTGGTAATGGTCCTTCATCTTCTTCCAACTAGATTTTCTTCTATTTTGTTGCCAGCCAGGAAGCTTAGGTTTTATACGCCTACTTTGTTAGATAAGAGTTTTTATTTTCAGTCAGATGGAGGTATTTGTTTGTAGTTTTGTCCTCGGGGTTTTTGAAGTTTATTGCTTCCTTTCTGCAAAATTCTGCGTGAAACCTTGAACTTATAAAAATAAATCCCTTTTACACTGAGCTAGATTTTCTTCAGTAGTTTTAAGCTTGTTGGTTGCTGGATTTATTTAGTATATTTTGTGTTTATGCCCCGTCCCTTCCAGACTTCCATTTTACGGGTTGTAACACCAAGCTTTGAACATTTCCTGAAGCACCACTAAGTCCATCATCCAAAAAATGGAGCACAGAGAACAATGTTGTCACAGTTTCACCAGTTTTATGCGGACAAAAAAAAGCATAGAGACAGTTCTAAAAGTAATTGGAGATGTAAGCACTGGACAGAGAACCAACTTCAAACATACAGCCAGTGCACCGATGGAGTGATTTAGATAGAAATATGAATGCTTGAATGACCTAAAGAAAAAAAAAAAGGATTGCAAATATACCCAATTTAAAAACTTTGTAGTGCTTTGGTGTTCAAAGATGCCCTTTATCCAATCTATTTTTGGATGTGCAAGGCTGGTCCCTTGAATGAGTTGTAGATCGATTTGCAGTGAAAAGCGGTTCTGAAAAGTAAGTACTTCAGTGAGCTGAAAACAAATACACATCAGCCTTATTCACAAAAACTGCTTCAAAACTTGTATTGTTCTTCATCTTCTCCACAATTATGGAGACTTTGTGTTGGTCTACCACATAAAATACACCCAAATATGGAAAAACACCATAAATTGGTATTGCAATGAGGACATTAAACTCATTACAACATGTGACAACGAGAGGCCGTATGGAAAAGAAGTTACAATCTGTCAGAGGAACATATTTCTACACAAGAAACTTCCTTATTTTAACAAGATACGGCTCCTGAATTTAATGAATTGGTTTAAATGCTTCCATCTAACATGACCACACTTTAACAACTTAAAGGGTGTGAATATTTTTACAAGGTGCCTTACATTAGTCTCCTGGAAGACAGACTGTATCTATGGCTTTGAGAAGGGTATGGCAGATTTTTATTCATGTTTAAAGAACCTCTTGATGACATGAAACCTGCTAATACTTACAATCGGGTGTATCAGAACATTTCCACAGAACCATAGAAGTGAGCACTGCAAGGTGCCTCTTTAAAGCTCCACAGAGATTGCTAAAACAGTGTGAACGTTTGTAGCTCACCGCTGCTGATTGATGTAATCATTTAGAGGGAAATTACAGATTTTATTGTACTTATGACTAGCGTAGCAACAATATATATTTTATTACAGCCGTGAGGAAAATCTCGCTGTTTGTTATTTTCCAGGATTTTTTTCCAGCCTTATTAACGGATGTTCTCCAGGTATATTTAAATTTTCTTTTGGTCGATGGACCAGAAATCACAGCAGTCATGTCTGAAGGCTGATAATGGAGGTTTGATGTTGCTTTGGTTAATGTAGTGCCAGAACGTGCTGAGCTCTTCTCATTTCACTGTTTTGTAAAGCCTCAGTCATCTCCCCACAGCAGCCCCTCCAAACCCCCTCAGCCATTTCTGAAAGGACTGCCAGTCTTTTTGAACAATTCACCCGCAGGCTTGTGTCCATTTGAAGTCATCAAGCCAGTTGAGCCCCTGGGTGAAATCCTCGGGTGGCTGAAGTTTTGACACCACACCACGAGGTTTGTGACATAAGTTTATTCCTCATGTGACTACGCAGGTTCCTGTTTTATTAACTCGTCTTACATTAAATCTGTCTGCTTACAACACCCTCAACACTAATCAGCACACCTGGCATAAGCATGTAAAATAAATTAATCTAATTTTGTACATCCTGATCATAAAGGAAATGTTGCTGCAGTTCTCAAGCAGTTAACTTTATAGATTTGTTTTTTATTTATCTCGCTTAACATCCTCCTTATTGTACGTAATAAGCATGGCTCCTCTTTAAGCCTTGGCTGCCACACTTAAAGGTTTTTTTTTTCCTCCTAAAAATCTTCATTGTCAGATTATGCTATTGATATTTAGAATAATTGCCCATTTACCCCTTTTATTTTATCTTTAGCAAGGGGATCAAGCAATGAGAATAGTGGTAAAAATATACATTTACACACATTTTATGTACAGAAATAAGCTTGGCATTTACTGACCACCAGAACTTGCATAATATATATATATATATGTTATTTTTTTTCACTACCAAAACTTTCATATTTTGCATTTAGAAAACGGTGCCATTATACCTCACAGTACATTTATTTGTTGTGTTTACCCAATAAAGATCAGTTATTGGGAGTCTGAAGACGGCTCACTGACACATTAGCATGCTTATTTAAAGAGTCATGTCTCAGTGTTTGTGGCTGATAAGTGCTTTTTAAATGCTCTAGATACAATTTTGACAGGATTGTAATTGCCTCTGCCATATAGGTTAAAACGTGTAGGGTCAGCCATGTAGCCATACGAGGAATAGAGCTCCTATTAGCCGGCCACCTGTCAGGCTGATGACTATTATTAGGATGGCACTTGCTGGCTGTCAGCTCCATTAGAGTAAAGAGCAGTGACAAGAGCTTCAGACTCCAAAAGGTCTTAAGCAACACGAATCTGGCTGATGGTGAATAAAAGCACAGATTCTCATACATTATTCATAGCCTGAACAAAGGTATGTGAGAGAGACTCAAAAAGCAATCATTCAATGTTTCAAATCAACATCTACGGGTGCAAAAGTCAGGAGTTTCTACGTTTATATGAACACACGTATAGATCCAGTCACTCAAGGATGTTTGAGCAACTAGGATGTTTACATTATTATTGATGTTTTCTTCTGAGGAGATAATATTGTTTGCCCCTTTGCCTTATTCTGTCTACGTCTTGGGTGAAATATGTGTACAGTTATTGTTTTCTGGCAAAATGCGATTCACATCAATTCCCATCTGAGGGTCTCTGAAAACTGATGTTTGCAACTTAATACATTTTAAAATATCTGCTGCGAGCACTCAAGGAGCATTTGTCAAGCCGAGTCACATGTATGACACTTGGGAGCATCAGAGTCTGGGGATGGAAGTGGCGAAATGGAAAAGTGTCCCCAGCATGGTTTATGTATGAAATCATTTATTGGAGATGACAGAGAAGGATTGAATTCAATAGAAAAATTATACACAGTGCTTTATGCTTTGTGTACATATGACAATTTAGGATTGTGATAAAGTCATTATGAGGAATAAAAATAAACGACTATGTGTATATCCGCAAAAGCGGAGGCAGTTTCACCCTTTTAACATTTCTGGAGCAAAACAAGATTAAAATCACAAGATAATCTGTAACAAGGAAAACTAATTTGAGAGTTTTGACAACTTTTGAGCAATAAATGGTGAGCATAGGTAAAGTCTTGTATTTGTTCATTGCTGCAGAAATAGGATTTATTTCAGGAAACCTTTGTCTGAAATATGTGTTTTATTAGAAACCATTAGTCCAGTCATGGTCCATGGTTTCTTTAATTGGACTTAACTTTTTACTTTGTTTCTTTGGATCATTTCCCATCTTCTTTCACTTACTCTCGCCATCTGCTCTGCCTGCTCACCTTGTTCTGATTTACTAATGAGGACTCCTGCCTTGCATTTAGATCATTTTGTTCCCTGGCAGACACTTTGTTCATTGATTCCAATTGTTTTTCGATTTTCTCAGGTTTTAGGGCAAACTGCCCAATTTTTTAATTAACTGAGTCTGCCGTATGTTTTGGGCTGTTTCTTATGATTTTGCTTATGCTAATTCATGTCTCGTGGTGACGGTCCTTCATTAATCCATTGTGTAGGCTATTAGTAACACTAGCATCAACGCAGAGAGGGGGCAAAGTGGTTTACTTGGCATTAAGAAAAGTCTTGAGTTTGATTTTAGTGGGCCTCTTTTGACTTCTTATGAGAAATTGTATGATTTATATTCCCACTACAGGAGCAGCATGATCTCCAAATTATTGATTTTACATTACCTGGAAGGACAGGTAATTTATAACTGGGTCACAGAAAGACAAATCATGTCAAAGTGTTTGTAAACAGCCTTCACCGTTTTAGGATATAACAGATTATTATTTATTTTCTTTTAGTGCTCACCCTTCGACCTGGAAATCGCCATGCCTCTAGCAGTAACTGAGAGAAACTCCCCTCATTGAAAGCCCATTTATTTTGCCTCGGCGCGATGATTAACTGGCGTCGACCTCCTTGTTGAGACGTTGGAAACGGAGAGTTTTGTTATTGGCTGATGGATGTGCAGCATGTTCCGCTTTGACAAGGCTTATTAGTAAGAGTAATGTCTGCTGTCAGGAGGCCACCTCTGCCCCCCGACTGATTATATGTACGGCTGTGTGGGATGTGCTGTTTGGGTTTCTTCGTCATAGTTAAGAATAGGAGTAAGTGTGTCATGCTGCCTGTTGGTGGATGTGTGAACACCATGATGACAAATCAGAGAAACATCCAAGGCCTCCACTCAGCTGAAATATATCTGAAATGACAAGGATAAGACTTCAGAGGATATTAATATAGCAACATAAGGACTGCCATGTTTTAAAAAAAAAAATGCCACTGTTACAGAAATTAGAGCATAGACACACAAGCTGCTCACAGAAGACAGGCTGCAGTTCTGGACGACACAGAACTTGAGCAAACCTCAACAGGCAAGTAAGTCAGCCCATCTGGCACTTTTTTTTTCTTCTCAGAAATCCCAGAGATTTACTTTAAATCTCAGTTCTAACGGTTTACTTCAGCACTCTGTCTCCAATTTGGAATAATGGTGCCAAACTTTGGTGCTCGGGAAAGATTGCACACCAACTTCAAGCTGATTAAATTGGTAGAAGCATTTCTTCACTTTATTTTTTAAAAAGTGTACAAACTAAAAAAAAAGTACCTTTCACTTTTAGGTTTTAATAGCCTTAGAAAATTTCAGTTCAATTCAATCAGTTGAAAGGTGGTGTTCATTTTTTCTCTCCAGCACCGTGATCATCGCCAAAATATCAGTTTGGAGGCAGAGGGATAAAGTCAACTGTGTTAAGATTGAGATTTAAAGCAAATTAGTGAGATTTCAGAGAAAAAATGGCCAAATGGAATGACTTAATCTCCTGCCATTTTTATCGTCTGTTTACGTTTTGGTGGCATCAGGATCGGGTCAAAATTGTAAGTTAAATAAACCTTTGGCCATTTCAGTTAAGTAAAAGTTCACATTTTAAATAACCCCTCTGAAACAGCAGCATTGTTTCATTAAAATGGTGTGTAGCAAAACAATGCAGGGAACATTTCACCTGTCACTGAAGGAAACCTGTTCTATCCACGAGCAAAATTCAAATCTGCTGGAATTATCTGACAGCAGAAGTTTTCAGAGCAGCTTTTTGAGATATTTTAGGTATAATTATGTGTCATTCTGCACCTAGCACTCCTTTTCCTCCTCCATATGAGCGTTGATTTATAAAATGTCAGCAAAGCAGTTCAGTTTGCTTTAATACTTACCAGCTGTTGCTGTAAGATCAATAATGTCACATTAGTTGGTTCTGTAACCCCAGAGTATAAAATGTCTTTGGCTCAAATAGGGGAATTGCATGGATGAGTTTTTTTCTCATAGGTGTTTTTAATCGTTTAATCGATATTGCTAAATTGAGACAATTTGTTATCCATGCTTTTATTTCCTCCCTCTTTGACTATTGTAATAGTGTTTTTAAATGTTTGAATTTATATATTTGCAAAATGTTGCTACAAGGCTGTTGACAAAAACAGGCAAGAAGAGCACACATTACTTCTGTTCTTGCCTCCCTGCGTTGACTTCCTGTGCTCTTGAGGATTCATTTTTAAATCTTGCTTTTAACTTTTGAGGTAATCCAGCTTCCTAGGTACATTCTGGACCTTTTGGATCCTCTAGCTTTGTCTGGGACTCTGAGGTCTTGAGGTAAGCTCCGTTGGCTGTACCTCAAACCCGTCTTAAAACCCGTGGAGAACGTGCTTTCTTGTTTGGTGGCTCTGAGGCTTTGGGACGCCCTCCCACTGTCCCTGCGCTGCACAGACTCCACAAACTCTTGAGAAAAAACGGAATATTTTTATCCAGACAGTCTTTTTGCTTCATGTTTTTATTGTTTGTTTTAATTGTTTAGCCTTTGCAAACCACTTTGTGATCTAGGTGCTTTAGAATTAAGTTTATACTCACTTACTTTACTTGTGACTTGCCTCTTACATCTTCCTTCCCATGCTTCTGGACCTGGTGAATGAAGCTGACATTTTTATTCCTCCCTCAAGCATTTTGATACTCCTGAGAGACTTCTGAAATTACGTTTTGTGTATTTTTCTAGCTTTTCGCTTCACTCTACCTTCTCCAAATAAAGTTTGAATTCTGAGTGAAAATGTGAATAGAGTAACACATTTTAGTACAGTACCATCTGTCTGAAAAATGTTAGATGCTTTAATTAATTAACTTATACACAATGCAACCTTTTCCGTCTTTTTGCACCCACTCTAATTCAGATGTCAATAAAGCCTAGAGGATGGAAACCGAAAATTTACTATGACCTCATAATTTTCAAATACTGGAATACTGTCACATGATTTGAGTGTATGAGTTATGAGTGCAATATTTAAAAAAAAACACACACCTATTTATTAAAAAATAAAATAAAATCTTTGGTGTCTTCTCAATAATTACTGTTTGGGTCAGCATCATATTAAACCCCATTAATGCCATCCTAGTTAATGTGTGTGAAGGGTGGAAAGCAAATACTTTTGACGATATATGATGCAGACTTTATCTAAAAAGGCTCATTATTATGCAATGGCAGTTTACTTCTACTTTAATTAAGGGATTAGATCAAATTTGCATATCTTTGCTTCCACCTTTTTACATAGATTTTTCTTTTGAAGATCATTTTCTGTTTAGTTTCACTTTGTAGGAACAAAAAGACAGGCAGCAGCTAAATTCCTGCCTGGGCTCTGAGTCGGTCGGATCCGTTGCAAACAGATTAATTAGACCATTGTGAGGCTGCTTTGAGTAATGGGATTTGTGCCTTATTCAGTGTGATGGATTAGCCGCATTCAGCCACTAAAAGTCTGACTTTTCTTACTGTTCAGAAACAAAGCAAAATGCATTAGGGCTCCAAATGGATAAACCAATACAATGTTATCTTAATTATGGTGGAAAATGTTAAAAGTACAACAGTTCACAAGAGGGGATGTGAAACGGAAGAAGAAAGTTATGCAAGCTGAGCCACCGGAGGCCGATGTGGTACACCTGCTGGTTGAATATTTTCTCTGTGGATGCTGACTAAAATGCTGAGTTGAAATTCAGTAAAAAAAAAAAAAAAAAGATAAATAAACAATTAAAAAGGATTTATTCCAAAGGCTTTCCGGAAAATAAATGAAAACACCTGCCGAGGTGTGTATCTTGATTCTGCTAAAATGCCTGCAATTAGCATTTTTGCGTAAAATAACGGTTGATCTTGTGTTTGTTTGCTGCAATTTACATGCAAAATCGATTGCGGATGGGTTTTGACCTCGCAGATAATCGTCACATCTGCAATTCCTCAGAAGCAGCATTTCCAAATCTTGCTGTGAGGAACTCTGTCTCACTCGTTTTTTTTCCCGTTTTATACATTATCCTCCTTCAACAAACCTGCTTCAAATGCACGAGTCTGGTCTCTGTGAGCTTGATGACAAGCTAATGAGGCGAGCCTCGCAGTTGATGGGGTGTGTTGGAGCTGAGAGACAGCTCACCCTGACACAGCAGGGGGCTCCCAGGACAAGGATTAGAAAGAAACACTGAGGAGGTTTGAGGGATAATGTTGTTCTTTTTTTCTTAATAAGCTGGGAGTGCTGTGTAAATATTAAAACTGTAAGGACTCACACTTCCAGCACTATTTGCTAAATATTGTACTTGTGTTTGCATTTGATTGTTTTTACGAAACAAAAACAAATTTGTAGACTGTCCTGCAAAACCGCCAATTTTCATTTTGTTCTATCAGTTCTTGCTGGCCTCAAATTTTATTTTTATGTTCATTTTTGTTCAGTGAAACTTCTGCTGTTGTCTAAAATATAACCAACATTGACATTTGTTGTGCTTTTTTGTAAGTCCTGTCTTATCCCACACACCAGGTACATCTCGCAAATGTTATTAAAGCTTTGAATCCTTTTCATTAGGCCTTCTTCTACCTCTTTAACTTGTTAGTCACACTCCCCTTTACTATATTTTTTATATTTTTATTTATTTATTATTGTAAATATAATTGTGTTGGACCCAATAAGAATACCTGTAGTAGTGTTGCTCTTATTAAACAAATAAACCTTGTCCTCCCTCCTATGCAATCCCTCATCTTTCCCCCTTGTCTCTACTTGTCCTCTTTTCTCTTTGTAACATATTTTCATCAGACTCCTTCTCTTAATCCCAATATAAACATTGTTGTTTACAAGCTACCGCTCCATCTCTCTCACTTTGTACATCTCTTCATCACACTAATCGTCCACATTCCTCCTTACATCACCTAATCATCAATTTCATCCTTCTTATTGTCATTTATGACCCTTCCTCCTCCCTCTCGGCCTCCTCATCCCCCTTAGTGCTCCCCCATGCTACAATCCGAAGCCGAATAGTCAATGCAACTTATACATACATATTTTATGCATGTCGTTTGCGTTTTATGACTTAAGATTTTAAAGCAACAATATACAAGGATGCAACACGTTTTTTGTCAGCTCAACAAACTCTCTGACATTATAGTGGAAATGCGTACGTCACATCTCTGGCTTTGAACCCTGCCTTGCTTTCTTCCCCTCGGTTCGTGGGTGAATTTCAGGTTTTGATGACACCCACTTCAATATTTTTATTTCCCGAAGGTGCATTCAGATTCTCAGATGCATTAAGCCTTTATTTTCAGCATCCTGTCATTATTCCCCCAGAGGCACTCTCTGGTCATTTACAGCTCCACTTCAGAAAAGAGTCAGCGCTATTGGAGCCAAAAGCCTTATTGCTCAGCAACAGATGCAGCCGATGCGTTGAATCCATGTCTGGATGTCATTGTTGGAGCAGCTGGGCTTTTTAGAAAGCAACACTGGGCAGAAAATTACTCCAAACATTTCAGGCTACATCAAAATTGTCTTGTTACAACCTTGAGTCATGCCTGGCAGTTGTTTTTATTTCATGCGGAATGGAAAATATAATTTATCCATTTGTTTTTTGGCACATAAATTGCCATATTTCAATTGTCCATGATAACCATCCTAACCTAATTAGGATTTTCAAGTTGGAGGCAAAGTGATTTATTAGATAATTAGAAAGAACATTTAGCTGAAAAATGATGATTTCACTTATTCTCTCTGTGAATAAGAACATAAATGAAGATGTGTAGGGAGCTGCAGTAGGGGGTTCCTGTGACGCTCCTGCTTCATCCTTTTGTTGTCACTTCAAAGAGTGAATCCCAGTGGAGTGATCTCTCCCTCTTCTCCTTCCTCTCCTCCCGGTATAAGAAAGTTCTGCCACTACGTTGCCTTTTGGCCCTGAAGGGTTGAAATGTTTGAGCTCTGTGGGACACAGGTGCACTGTCTACCAAAAACAAGGTCATTCAAAGAGCTCCAGTGAGAATATTGACTTCTGGAAAGAAAATTAATATTTCTATGCATGGAGGGGTTGAGGGATGGATGGATAAAAAGGTTTGGGTCACGGATTGGTCATATTACCTTCCTCCATCTTCTGGGATAAAACTGAATATTCCTACAACATCTCCGGTTGGTGATCTGCGCTGTAGTCTTTTCTCAGAGGGATGTTCATTAAAATCCTTCAACGAGAAAAGACCAGGAGTTAAACCAAACCACCTCGACGGAAAGTTACTTTGAGCAGTAGCTCCACTCCAAACGTGCCCCAGATAACAGAGAAGCTCATTTTAGCTGCTCGTGCTAAGAGACATGTTAGTCAATATTTTCCTGTGTTTAGTTTAGTCACTCTGCTGATGTAACAATGAAGAGTCTGATGGTGTGTCACCCTTCAGTAAAGCTGAAACTGATTGGTGCTGAATCCTTGCATCCACTGGGGAATAAGAAAATCATCTCAGTGCAAATAGAGGTCAATGTTTTGGTAGGTTGGCCAAGAAAAGCTGCAACAAAAACGTATAGCTGATGGTTGCTTTCCCTGTAATGTTCAATTTTACACAATCCAGCAAATGGCTTTGGAGATCTTGGAGATTGCCGGGCGGTTTTAATAAAGTGCGAAAAGTGCCTTTCTGATTAGTCATCTGAAACTTAATGAGCTTTCCTTGGGATGCCATACAAGGGCTGAGTTGTTCCAGATTATGTCTCCTGGCATCAGTGACACTCATATCCTTGATACATTTGTAATTAGTGAAGGTGGAATTGGTCATTTTTACAAATACTGAGTATAAACTCCCTTAACAACTTGTATGAAGTCAGCACAGAATAAATCCTCAAGCATAATAAAAGTCCTTTCAGAGGCTTTTAGGCATTCTTGGTGAGCATAGTGTGATTAATTTTGTGTCCTCTAACAAAAAAAGAGAAAACTCAGACTCACCCATCGCGATTAAAATCCCACCTATAGTTTTAAACTCTGCATGTTTTGTTTCTGACACTTCAAAAATTGTTAAAAGTAGCTGCACGGCAAAACTTAACTGTCTTGCTCGTCTTGATTAATCTTATGCTGTCATTTAATTCCACTAACACATCCTTTGTGTTTGGTGATGAATCTACCACAGTCTCCCGCTGATTAAAAAGCAGCATCCATGCGTGCTATTTTCCAAACAAAACGCCTCAGAGGTTTGAAACAAGAGAGCACAATGAAAGTCAAATTAAGTCAATTAATTTGAAATACCATACGTTTGACCTCCGTGTGCAGCACCCTTTTCTCGCCCAGCTCGTTGCCTGACTTTGGGTAAAGTAGCTGATCAGCTTGAACAACCGGGGGTTATGAGAAACTCGTCAATACCTGCTCCCTAATTTGTCTTTCCACGAATGAAAGCTCCCCTGATTTATAAGATTCATATACGGCACAGTCGGAGGGCTTATGTATGACAGGAATGAGGGCACAAATTAAGTTTCCGTCAGACATCCCTGCAGGGAAATGTTCAAAAGCAGCAGGGTGACTTTTTCACCCGAACTTCAGCGAGAGTTCCACAAATTTGCTCTTGCAAAACTCCACGTTGCCCCTCCCCGTTAGTGTTTTGAGCAAACTTCCTGTGTGCGAACACTTTTCGAAGCAGTGGATCCACAGAGAACACCGGTAACCACTCTTAACTACTGATTTGCTTTCCCAGAGATCACGCTGGGCAGAAGCAAACAAACTATATTAATGAGTCCCACATTTGCAGCGCTTTTAGGATCAAAGCATTTTCGTGCTCAGCTGAAAGGCTTTTCCAGGGCCGAACTTTATTTGACAACTTTCACAGTGCAAAGCAGTACCTTGAGGTATATATTAATTAGCAGGAGCAAGGGAAAAGCTTTTCCCTTCTAAGCTTTTGTAGCCACCTCCCTTAATTTCTCACATTTGTGAGTCATCATTTTTAAAGCATATGGCCATCAGCGTACCTCCATCACTCAGGTCTGATTAAGGTGGTTGTAAAACTGAGAGTGAATCCATAAATACGCACCAAGGCAGCTCTGCTGGCCTCTTTAATGTACTGATAATTCAAATGGACCTGACAGCACTTAATAGAAATGCACTCCCACCACCTTTAGCATCCGTCTCCGTCTGATACATTTATTCACGAGTTCGGCGCCGTCCTCTGCAAGCGGCTGCTTCGTGTCTGTACAGAAATGACAGAAGTGATGGCAAGAAATGTCAGTTTGCATTCCTGAAGAGAGAAATACTCACACTTCCAACTTAATTTGTCTATTCTCGGGGGAAGTGGATCCTCAAGTTTGCTTTAATTTTTTTTTCTTTTAATTTTTAATATTCATGACTCCACCCCAGATGATATAAACACACCTGCTCCGATGTGAAAGCCCACTGAAAGATAAAACAAATTCATCTAACGACCCATGAAACATCATGAAAGAAACATTCTCCGGCTTCCTGCTGGGCTGAAAAATGTATGATTGCAGAATTGTGACTTTTTTTCCCTTTTATTTAAATGGAACGCAGCCTGTTTTTCACAAGCTGAAATAATATTTGGAGGTTCTGTTAAAATGTCTTTTTGTTGTTGAGTTCAGTGGGAATTTAGAAACACTGTATACCCTCATTTCCTCAGGATGTGTGTTTTTGAATATGGCTGCACTGACAAAAGTTACACTCAGTAAAAGGACAGACTGCAAAGATAAAGCAATATATAAACCTCAACAACCACCTAATTCTTGTTCCTAAAAGTACAAAATAGCTCAGATGAAAATTCGCTGGTAAGCAGGAAAAAAGCAGTTTTATTTTCCACTGTTGACTGTAGAGTGAATCTAACATGAGAGTTGATGCTGAAGTTTTGAAAAGAATCATAGTAAGAAGGCTTTGTGTTTTCGTCTCTGAACTTACTTTCCCCCTTGCTAATCTAAACTGCTCACTAAATAAGAGATTCATTTTACTGTCACTTCATAAAAGTGGCAGTAAAATGAAAATTTTCTGTCGATAGTGGCTAGTGACACCTCAATTTATTCTGTGAACTCCAGACAAAGTGAAACTTTTAATAAAACGCTGGAGATACGGCAGGGCGAATATTAAAACTGCCATGGTTTACTCTGAAGTAACCGATCTGAAACAGCGGCATTAAAATGATCCACAGCACATTACCGCTCTTGTGATAACACGTGTCAGCCTCGGTGCATCTGCAGGGGTGTTGATGAAACCACATTCCTAATGTGGGAGCACAAAAGGTTCTCAGGCAAATCACTTATTCTTTTGGCATTAATGCACAGCCACGTCAGCCTCTGCTTCAAAACGTACTGTGAGCTGCTTCGGACATATGTTATTAAGTGCATGCTGGGGAAAAAAAAAAAAACTACTTTTGCTGCAATTTATGAGGTTAATCCTTCTAATGGTTTGTGGTCACGTAAACACACCTATGCAGTCGTAATACTAAACTCTGTGCAACAAATTGTGAAGCAGTAATTAGAGCGCCATCACTGTAGACTAAAACCAATGTTGACTTTATATCAACATTTTAATGTTTACATCTGACTCTGCAGGGGTTCTTATATGTAAGAACCTTTATTTAATTTTGAAGATGACAATATAATTTCAATTAATAAGTGTTTTTTTTTTCTTGGTCAGCTACAGAACCTATTGGTAAAAAGACCATAAAATTTAACTTTTTGCAGACTCACCATCTGACTCGTGTTCAATGCACAGCAGAAACTAGATCTTTGAGAATGTGTTGGGTTTATCACAAGTATTTATTTTCAACAAAATGTCACAATAATGAGTAGAAGAAGTTAAGATTTCCATCCTTGTAAAACTGTTTAGAAAACCTTAGGATGCCAGTTTGGTAAATAACAGTATTCACTTCATTTTGAGGTGTCTTATCTCATGATATTCCAAGACTGCTTCTGATTGGCTGATCAGCCCCTCATGATGACTCCTCTTCCAGAAGCATATTCTTCCAAATGGTAAAATTATTATCTTGATTGTTCAATCAGTTCAGACTGATTGGTTTATAAGTGACCTTAAGTTTGTAATTATGCAGTCAAATTCAATAAATTAAAATATTAGTGAAAAGTTGAATTACTTCAGTTCACTTAGTGAAACACGTATAGATTAATTACACACATACTGAAAATGTTAAGCCTTTATTTCTGCTAACTGTGGTGATTTTTCACTTACAGCTAATGAAACCAGTAAAATTATACACAGAAATGTTGCTTTATTGAATAAAGGCATACTTCATGTTGATACTTTCCAAAGATATGCTTAATCTAAGAAACAAACCTCACCAAAACACATATCTTCTAATTTATTAAATATCACTGTAGTTACTAACAGTGTACTCATGTCACAATACTTTACTTTTAATTACTTTTAATTTCTCCAATAATGTACTTTTCATACAGGATCAAAATGAATCTACTTTTGAAATGTGATTAATATTTACCGCATTAAATTCCCATCAAACATATCAAATTATCACGCATGGGTGAGTTGAGCGCTCCGTTAATTTTGAAGTTAATTAATATCAATTACCTCTGAGAGGCTTGTTAACGTCCTGGGGGCTTCAGTTATAAAAGTGGCTTTAGATTTACATTTGAACATGACTGGGACACAAACTAAAGTTCATCTGGATGGAAAAACACCTGCTTGAGCATGTTTTAAGAATCCTCTAGTCGCTTCTGCAGGAAGCTTTATGACTCTCCAATGTGCATAAAGTGTCTTCAGCTGCATTTCCTCTGAGTACATAAAATGAGTGTATTTTCAGGAACTGAAAAATAAAAATGGTTTACTCAGAGGGAGAAAACAAATTGTCAATCACTTGTCTCCCACCTGCAAAAATAAAAATATTTAACCGCAGAACAAAATGTGAGTTGCACTGACAGATTTACTGAGAACATCCTGATTCTGCTATTTCCTCACAGTAAAAATTGTTTATTTCTGAATTAAGATCCTTATTACGGACTTGATCAAAGCCAAACATTTTTGTAATGTTTAAAATCAACCAGAGACATCAACGTATGGCAGATATTAAAAGACAAATAATATGATTTTGACTTTGCCTAAAATTAAACTCTTTTACAAAAACTTGGGATGATTTTAGCAGCTACACCAGTGCTCAGAAAAAGTCGATGTGTCAAGGAGAGAAAGATACTTAACTGGTGGGATAAATTGGTGAGATATTTTGATGGATAAACCTTGACTGAATAGTAATAAAATAGAAAAACAAAAATGTAAATTGAAAGACGTAAAATGTGCTGCTCAACTTTCGAATCATGTGCGCTGGAGTTTTTAATGTGTCTGCAGGGGATTTTGGGGAACATCAAGTCCTATCATTTCTGAAGTGTTTATGTAATTTTTGAGGTGTTCTGAATGGCACATATATACTGAGATCAATAGTGTGGTATTTAAAGTGTTTTGCTGCATTACTTTTCTGACTGATTTTATGTTTATTAACTAAACAACTGATGTTTTTGCCCCAAGTAGTCGGACAATTACCACCTGAATTAGCCAGTGAAGGCATATGTTCCACTTTTAAGTTTCAAACATCCCGAGTTGAGTGAAGCATCTGCATGAAATAGTTTAGGATTAAGTATTATTGGTTAATTGATGCAATGTTTGCATTGTAACTGCATTGGTTTTGTATGCATATGTGCAGAATGTTTTGACATGTCTTCTACACAACAGATCTACACACTATAGTGGAAACAGAAACAAAAAACGAGTAGAAAATTCAAGGTCTGACCTGTGATTTGGACCTGGATGCTGCCCAGCTGTGTATTGCTTTTTTTTTTCATAATCATAGCCTATTTTTACGAAGATTTTCTTAACGTGGTTAGCGGAGAAGTGCAGCAGATGTCATAGTTAGACAATGGGGAGGCAGGGGCATTGTATCGTCAGACCGTCAGTTCCCGAAACCACACACACAGACACACACAAAATCATTGTAAAAGCGCACGCGGGATCAATGTGACCCTGCCGAGTCTCTTAAGGCCTTGTGATGGTCAAACTCCTATTAAAAGCCTGATTTTTTTTTTCTCAGAGGGTACATTTGGTTAAGCTCCACTGTGGGAGAAGCTTTAATTACCTTTCTTCATGTTCTGCGTGTACAACACACTGAACATGTTCTGCAGTTTTCCAACACAAATGTTGGGTTTTTCATGTCCTTGCCCAGAGGCCTCTTGTCTCAGTGTATCCATGTTCTACAGTCTCAATGTAGAGCAAAGAGGGTGACGAAGGACTATTGTTCATCTGGCCTACTTACCTTCTATTGCATTTTCAAAGAAATGTAATCCTAAAAATACAACTAGATGGTGCTGATGTTTTCTGACAGCGACCATGTGAGCATGTTTTTTATGAAAAGCTCTTGGAGTGGAACAAGTTTAATACAGAGGACAGCGTGGTGCATCGGTGGGCTGACCCGAAATGGCAGGCTCTTTTTGTTAAGAGTAATGAACACATTTTAACAAGATAGCAGGATGATGCTTGTCTAAACTCATAATAAAGCTAAATACATGGTTTCATTCTGTTTGATGAAAAGATTTTAAAAAACATCCATTAGTTAAATGAAATTTTGAAGATGACATTCTAATAGAATTTTTTTTTTCAGTTTTAAAGGGGTGATATAACGTATTTTCAAAGCACATAGTGGGATTTTATAGCACAATCAATTAGCTACATTACTTTCAATTACCTAAAAGAAATTTGACTTTGTGACTCATATAAATTGGTTTCTGTCACTTTAAGAACCTCCTACCCTTATCAACACTCCTTATCGTCATAACAACGCTTCTCCAGGCCATCCATTGATGCCGTTCACAACAGTTCTTAGGAGCTCAGCAGGTCCACCAATTTATTCATACATCTCTATTCAAAACAAAGGTTATCTCAATGGGATATACAGAATTCATATCCTTTTTTTCCAAATTGAATTAAGATTACTCTAATTAATCCCAGCACAAACTACTAGTGGTGAGATTCTGATTCATTTCCCAACTCTAGTTTTGTTTCCTTTTGCCATATAATTTGACAAAAATTATACGGAGGTTTCTTCCTGTCAAAAAGTGATTCCTCGCCACTGTCATCACTCACTTCCTTAGGATGAGGAATTGCTGCAAAGTCATCCATATGATGCAATTATTTTTGCTTTCCCCAATGAGACAATATTTTACAGCTGGCATTAAATGAGCAAGTGAAACTGATTGCACTGAGGTATAATTTGGCTTCAGTTGGACTGCATGTTATTGGAGCAGAAAGTGACTATATGACTGAATTTTAATCCATTTGATTCCTGGGAATATCAATATGCATTGTTTCATTATTGTTTATTACTTTATCAAATTTTGTGTTTTGCTTTAACAGATTTCCTCTCGTCTTAAGTAAACTGTATTTGGACATTTTTACGTTTTTAGGCATTTTTTTCTCGTTCTCACAAGTGGAGTTTCAAAAAGCTAAAAAATTTTAGGAATGTGTAAAGAATCAGTTGGTGCTGTTTAGAATGAAGGAGTCGAATGTCTGAAAAGCTGCATCTTAGAGTCATTTCATCACATTTCACAGAAAACACCTTAATATTTCCAAGCATCCTACAGGGTGAAACACTCCGTCTGTGGGGGAAAAAAATAGAAGGAGAAAAAAAAAACAACTGAAGTCTTATGTAATATCAGTAAATATTCCTGACATGCACCGAAATAGCAGTACAAATTTTGGCTTTCACTGTGCCTTGTTGGCTAAATCATGAATTAAATACACCCACATATACATTTGCTTTCACACCCATCAAGGCCAGCTCTGCTCAGAGCTCTACATAAGTATATATGGGGATGAATGAATAACCCAACAGTAGAGTCGGGAGGCACCTCAAGGCAGCGAAATGTGGAGCCAAGTCGCTGAAGTATGCATCAACCCTCCTATTGATTTTGTTCATTGACAGGTCTCAGCTCTCATTAAGTCACAGGCATGGATCAAATCGCTGGATGCTTCCCAGGTGGTTGCTGGTGGAGGATCACAACAGGAAGTATTAATGACTGATGAAACGAAGGGACTGGAAAACCTCGCTTGCTGTGGGGAGGAAAGCCCTGGTTGCAAAACAAACTACGATATCTATCAAAACATCTGAATGTGCTTTGGATCAAAGCACTGGCCTTTATTTGTATGAAACGTAAAACAAACAAGACCGTATCTGCAGGGGAACCACACAGGTTATGTGACCGCAAAAAAAAAAAAAAAAAAAAAAAAAAGATTATAGAGAATTATAGAAAGCAAATCTGATGCTGGGAGAAAGAAGATTGCTTCGGACCTTTGCTCTACCCCCGATAACATCAGCCTACAGTGGCTTTGTTTTTACTAAACATAAAGAAATGCTGCAGGGTTGCGCTCGGATTGTGGATCGGACTCAATGTGAAGTGAGACTAATAAATCTACATAATCCCACGAGAATGCCAGATTTTTGTCACTCGAAAAATGAAACCGTGAAGCAAATTTTTAAAGCTTTGTTGCCCTTAAATGTTATATATCCTGAACAATTCATTTAGAATTCAGTGGGAGGAAAAGAAAATGAAATGAAATGAAAGCAGTGCAGTCGTCTGGTTACTCATGTGTGCATACTTTTAATCCCCTAAACCCAAATGCAGTGGGATGTTGGTGTAGTTGCTTTAAGTTTCCATAGTCACACATATTTCTGTGGGATGTAGCTCCAAATTGTTTGTAAAAAAAAACAAAAACAAATTGTCAATTTGTAAATTTTTTTCAAGGTGCATATTTGCAATATTCAAAAGAAAAAAGCTGGAAGCTGAAATACTTAGACGCAGTGCTGCTTGACACGTTATCGACTGGTGTTTGTCAAAAAGCCTATCCACTTATTTTTCTTGTCAACAAATTGAAATCGAGTCAAGTGATGCTTAAAGCAACATCCTATTTTAAAGTGAAACAGCCAGCAATTAAAATGTTTTTGGAAGTATTTATTGATGAAACATGGCATGTGTAAAGATTCCCTGAAAATTTGTTTAGCATAAAATTTACTGGATAAAAATGGTGCAACAATCTGGTTGCTCAACCAGAAAACCCTGTTAAGCAACACGAGCCTGCATTTGTATTTAATTTAATCGCTGCAATATTGCTGTGTTCCTCCTATTGTCATGGGAAAATGATAAAGGCTACTTGGTGAATGACCCATTATTGTTTGGAGATGGAAAAATGAAAGCATAGAAACTAAGGCTCTTAAAATATATATATTTTTTTACTTTTACTGCTGATGCTCTGTTTGTTTGAGCATCAACACAGACACATTTATTTGTTCTACTCCTTACACATTTGCTTTTCACTCAGTTTGTTTGGGCGAATGGAAAAGAAACGACTTACTGAGGTTACATAAAAGGTTGAATTTTGAGTTTAAAAGGAAGCTTTTCAAACCAAGAGATGGCCAACTCCTTCTAACAGAACACGTAACAGTTACATTAGTCCACAGGAGGAAATGTTCCAGTTTCACAACAAAGGCAATGACTATGTTTTCCCTCTCATTTCCTTTCTGTGTTGACACTCAATCTACCTGTCAGCCTGCTGGTCACAACATCAAGATGTGAAGCCTCTTTACAAGATTATGTACTGCTGAGATTGGTGATTTTGCTCCAACTTGGTGTAAAAAGGAGAAAAGGGGGCAGGCAAGGCTGTTTGGTCATTGGCAAAGAGATCATTGCATTGCTATGTGTTATTACTTATTCAGCGGATTAGTAGTAGTAAAATTCATTTGAGAGACCTGCTTTATTCTGTGCAGGGCTGCATGTGGACGGTTTTCAAAAACGTGGCTTGGAGAGTATCTATTGCTAGGAGGATGCAGTTCCCATCATCAAACAACAACAAACATCAGACAAACGACTTGAATACAAGGGTTTATACTGAAATACTCAGAATTAGACACCATTTTTCTTTTGTTTTCTGGGACAGTATAACCAAAATGTGATATAAAATTATCTTTCCTTTATTAGCGGGAAGAATGTCAAAGTTATATTCCTGCTGCCACTTTCTTATAGTTTACTTTTTCTGCACAACCTGTATGACAAGAACAGCTCCAGTCTGCCTATTACAACAGAAGATAAACACCTTTATGGTTTACAACTGTCAACACTTTGGTAGTGGTGGATAATGTTTCAAAGCCAGCAGGTCTCATTCGACAGTTGCAATATATTTTTGTTCAATGAAGTGTCAACAGGGTTTTTATCCATTGGCAAAGTAATTGCCATTCAGCTCTTATTTGCTGGGGGAAAAACAATATGTGAATTAGACAACTTTTTTCATCCATTAATGCCAGATGGAAGCCTGCTGGCTCAAATCTGTACGAGGTAGAAATGCATGTGGGAGTTTTCTCTAGGCACTCCAGTTTCAGTGTTTTTTTTTTTTTCTCGGATTGCTTGTGTTGGTTCACGTAATGATCTGTCAACTTGTTCATTGTGAACCCAGCGTCCAGTCCATGCAGGGACTAATGGGAAACCGAAAATCCTGAAAAGGAAGAAGGCGGCACAGGAACTGAATGATTGCATGTCCATATAACAGTTTGTCTGTGCAGGGTGATCTCCGTCAGTCAAGGAGACACACAAGTCAAACCATAACTCACACACGCACCAGGAGTACCTGGAGAACCACACATGTACAGGGAAAACATACCGACTCCATGCAGAATGAGCTCAGACCCAGATACTAACCCAGTCCCTTCTTGCTGCAAGGTAACAATGCTCCAAACTGCCAGGGTGCAGCCCAAATAAATGTATGATTTGAAGCAAATAAACCTTTTGTTCCTTTTGCTTGTTAATGAAAGAAAAATCCACTTGCCACAGATAAACTGAAAGAATAAAAACTAAAAGTATGCAAGAAATCCACTATGATAACGTATGAAGTTCTACATACGTTCGTTTATATTTTTCATAATTTATTTCCTTGTCTGATCCCATGTGATTCAGATTAATAACTTTTATCCTCAAAGCAAAATTTACTCGACACAAATTTGTAAACATGCAAGTAAATGCTTCTAAATTTACTGACTTTATTTAAGATTTTCAAAAATCCAGCTATTAAGATTAGTAAAAAGTTTGACAACACCAAAGCCAGTTTCTGTAGTATCTGGATAAAAATTCCTCCTTGTTCTTGCTTGTTTCATCACTTTTGGCCGCTATCTGAACTTTCCATCACGTCAGCCTCTCTTCCTCAACGTCTCCACCGCATCTTCCCCTTAAATTTCCCAACATCCCCCATCTTTCTCGGTGATGTAGAGGACCGTCTTGAGAGCGGTCTGGATGCCTGGTCATTGATTGTAAATGTCCTGGGCTCCCACAGTGCACATTCAGCAGCTTTGGAGATGATCAGCCGTTCCTCTGAGTCATAGATCAAAACCGATGAGTTTCACCAGCTCCGCGCTGCAGATAGCGCCGCATCGGGCCGAGGAGACTCTGTTACATTCACACAACAGGATGTGTTGCATTAGTAATGCCGTGAACTGGCGGCTGTTGATTTCCAAACTTTTTCTGATCTTTACATCAAGCTGCTGTTCTGCTTGCTGTATTACGTTGACTTGTGTTGTGGTCATTGGGCTGTGACAGTAATTTATTAGCAGACATTCAGAATGTCTTTGTTTTAATTTAAATACAATCATGTGGGGGGAAAAATTTTGATTCAGTGTTTACTTCAAAAATGTCACATTTTTTACAAAGTAAAGAAAGCAACTTACATGAAACTACTATTTAGCACAGATTTTATATCTAACACTTCATATTCATACCTCCCAGTTTGCACAATGTGTGACGAGAATTTCTTCATCTGTACCTGCCCACTAGGACTTACTGTGGACGTCTGGAGTCTCTGACTAAAGAAATAAATGATTTACTTTAGATTATTAGATGACTTGAAACATTTAAGAGTGACAAAAAAAAAGCATGGAACAGAATATGCAGGGGAACAAATACTTACTTTTTTGTACATCTCTGTGTGTAATTTTCATATTCCAGAGAGACCCACGTGTCATAACACCTATTTTCAGAAAATAACAGGGTCTCTAAAATAATGGGTCACCTCACAATTGCTGCTTCTGCCCATCGCATGCAGCTTATGGTCAAAAGACCACAAACAGTGCTTCCAAATGGACTGTAGCGGATTTCCATTGGCACGTGGCCCTCCTGCTACAAAATATTCTAATTAAATGAAGGTCGTTAATCTGTCAGTTTAACAACTCGGTGCAAGCCAAGACGTTCGAGGATGAAAAGTTTTTATAGCACGTTGTTTGTTTAAAAAGTTGTAACAAAGCGACACTTTTATAGCATCCATTCAAATAAAAAAAAAAAAACAACAGCACAAAAGTCTGCCTGCAACACTTTCCATTCTGTCCACTCAGTGACGAATCAGTCTGGCCATCGCCGCCTTTGACTCAGCTGCTCCCGCTGATACAATTTAGAGAAAACAATTTATTCCTCTGACCTCTAAGATGGGAGATTGTAAAGCGAGACTCTCTGTTTAGTTTTTTTTCCTCTCTTTGAGAAGCACACCCAGGCATTTCAGAGTTGAGCAGAAGAATAACACCTCTCAAAAAACAAACCAACACACTCAACGTCTCGACATATAGGCTTTATGTATCCAGGGCAGAAAGCCTCCAGGGTAAAATAACTGCAGTCGCATATGAACATACTTTTTTTTTTTTTTTTTTTCGTTTCTGCCACGTTACAAGATGGAGCTCTGACAGTACATAATAACACACAAACACAAATCCAGCCTTTCAGCAATAACCTCAATCTAAAAAAAAAAAAAAAAAACGTAAAAAAAAAATCACCGTGGGTTGGAAAAAGGGTAATGATGCCTGTAGATCTGTATATCAGAGAGGAAACTGTATACACTGACAACACATAATGACCAGCGTTTTCATTCTGTTATGCATTTTGTTTGGTGGGTATGATTAACATCTAAATGAGGAAGGTTTGGGGGAGTGAGCTTGCACTGACAACACAAAGACATCAGGGAACTTTTCAAAGGGATGATGTGCACATCAACTAAAAGTCGCAGAGCAGAGCCTTGGAAAAGTGTTCAATCCTCTTCAGCATTACAGTCACCATCTTCATTGCATCTTTCGGGAATACACAAATTGCGAATAATTGTGAAATTAAAGTTATTGATATTTGACTAAAAATGTTTTACAATTAAAAATCTTTTAAAAAAAAAAGGATTAATCCCCCTTGGAGTATGGCTCTGTATTTTTCATGTCCAGAGAATCAATTTTTTTGTCCATTCTGCTGCGCAATATAACTCCAACTCAGTCGGCCTGGTTTGAGAGCTTCTATTAACATCTGTTTTTAACCCTTGACACACATTTCAATGAGTTTCACATCTGGACTTTGACTGGGCCAGTATGCTCTGACCTGAATCAATCCATTGTAGCTCAAGCTGTGTGTTTGGGGTTGTTATCCTGCTGGGAGATGAACCTTCCCCCCAGTCTCAAATCTTTTTCATCCTTTAATTGAGTTGCCGTATTTAGCTTCATCCAACTTCCAATTACCTCTGGCTTCCCTGTCCCTGCTGAAGCAAAGCTTCCCCAAGGGTCGATTCTGCCAAAACCATGTTTCACCATGGAGACAGTGTTCAGGGTGATGTGCAGTGCCAGTCTTCTGCTATGTAGCATTTTGCATAAAGGTTAAAAAAATAGCTACATTTTGGATGACAGCAGCTTTTTTCACGTTTGCCCTTTCAGGACCAGAGTAGAGAGGCAGTTAGGGTTAGCAATAAAAGTTGCCACTTAGAAAATTGCCTCAGTGTTGATCTAATGTGGCCTATTCTCATTAACAGGCTTCTTGGACAATTGTTGAGTCAGCAGAAAACATCACGATTGGTGATTTCTTTTAATTGTTCTCCCTGCTGCTCTTCTGGAAAGAGCTCCATAAAACACAACCTGTTTAAAACTTCATCCCTGGCCTGTTTTCTGTGTTTCTTGACCATCATGAAAAGAAAAGAAAAACATAGAATAGCTGGATTACACTTTGAACTCCTTTTATTAATTAGGGGCTTTTAAAGATTGCACTGGATTCTATTTAGGGTTGTCAGAGTGAAGAGAGCCGAACACAAAGAAATGACATCCAAGGACACAACCCTGTTTGAAAGCACAAACATTCCTATATTGTTTTCTTTATGTCCTAATTAGATCTGAGAATCCCCTCTGATCCTCCCTGGGTGTTGGCAGGGGCGAACAAAAACACGTTAAGGTATCCATCTGTCCTTTTCATGGGCTGCAAGCTCAGACCAAGCTGTGAAAGATACTCCACCATCCTCCCACACGCTTTCAGGAAAGCTGCTAAACACGGAGCGCTGTTAATGTCACCGGCGCCGTGCATGAGTAAACGGCGAGATCGATCCGGGCCTCCTGTCAGAACGAGATCAAAACATTTTCGCACCACGTGGGTAAAAACGATCGATCTGCAGCTGTCAAGAAGAACGTAGATATTAGAAGGCCGAGCTTGACAGAACTGACCTTATGGGTATTTTGAAGGGTGAAAAAACTGCAGTAAATGGGAGTTACTTTTTGAATGAAGTATTTGTGGAATAAAGAGCCACAAATCCCAAAATAGACAACAAACAGCACAAGTTGCATGTGATTCTATTTATTGTTTAACCAAGCAACAGGGAGCCAAAGTAATCTTCTTCTGAATCTATTTAATCCCCCTCTGTGGATATAATCTTTAATTTCGGGTCAGAACGGTTACACATTGACAGTTTTTTGTTTTTTCTTTTAAGCTCAGCAAATCGTGAAACTGTGCAGGAAAAGGATTGGATTGTTTCTGAATATTCATGCCATATATTGATCCCCAAAGTGGAAGTTCTCCTGACTCTGCTATCCCTCAGTTCAGGCAACAGGTCAGATGTCAGATAAGGAGAAGGAAGTACGTGATTGAGGATTTGTTCATGAGAACCGAAGAAGTAAACTGTGCATTCAACCTAAGTTACTCAAAAAAACACATTTTAAAACAGAATAAGTCAGTCGAACAAAGGTACAATCTAAAAGATATCAAATAACTAAACTAAAAGCACAAAATACATTTACTGATGTTTAAAGCCTGAGTATAGAAGTAGGTGTATTATCAACTTTATTTATAAAGCACTTTAAAACCAGCCACAGCTGAAAAAAAGTGCTCAACATTAGTAATAGATAAATAATATAAAGAAAGCATGACAAAAGGAGGCAGATAAGATCAATACCAATAAAAATAATTTGTGAAATCGGGTCTCAGTTGGGTTGAAGGCCAACGAGTAAAAGTAAGTTTTCAGACGACTTTTAAAAATAAATAATGCCAATTTAATAATTCATATCTAATGCGTTCTGGAATCTATTACTGACATTTTACAAATTTCACAAATCAATTAGAAGGTTTCACAAATGTTGTATTTATCCTGCTGTTAGTACAGAATAATCTAGTTAGGTTTGAAATGTCTAGGTGTTGTAGTTTTTAAAGTACAACATTAAAAAAGCTCAAGATAGTGAAAAATCAAGTGTAATCGCCCGTTAGCCATTTTCCGAATTAGATGCTACATTCGGAAGCTAACTTCAGCTTTGACTGATAGCTTGGGCACAATATAGACAGATCTATATATGTTTATATAGATATATATATCTACATAGATATGTCGATTGCACACTGCACTGATAATCAAAACACTTAACGTTTACATAGCACCTTTATAAGCTTGTCCCTGTTAGCTACGCAGACATATGAGGCATTATGGTGAATACAAACTATTTATTAACTTACCTTCGAAGTTATTGTAAAGTTTGACACATCCAGCTTAAATCCTTTGTTATTGTTGGAGCGTTTCAGGACATCTGAATAATTATATAAGCATCATTAATAGCCCTGCAGCGACTGAGGAGTCACTGTTAACATACTGTTACCTGTGCACCGGAACCATTCTATGTGGCAAAAAAATGCGGAAGTGCTAAAACGGAAGTCCGTGGCATATACCCCATTAAAAACATTTTGAGTAAATTGTTTTGTTAACATTAAGACCGGAGTAAATGAACCCCAAACACCATGTAACAGAAAGCCAACACTGCAGGAAGGATAATTAAGTAGATCGATATCCACTGGCACCACTGAATCCCAATTCTACACTGACTGTCTTAGTTAAATTTGACTTTTTTTTTTAGTTCTTAACTGTTGGGCACATATTATGCTTTTGGAGAAAAGTTTCCACTATGCTTAAAATCAGCCAGATTGGATTCTATTGCTAAAATCCCTCAGAATATACCCACAGTATAAAATTAATTTTTTGTAAGTTGGATTGCTCCCACGTTTTAAAATGTCCAGCCCCACAACAGATGTCTTCAAAGGATTACAGCAGTCTGCTGTAGATTACAGCACAAAGCCAAATCTAAACAGCTATGTTTACGATGTGCTACGATGGTTGTGGTTCAGTCCAGTAACAACAATAAAGCTTTCAATCATTCATTCATTCATGTGGAATGGACATTCGCATGTTATTTGTTATGTAACTAAGTTAAAAGCTTAGTGTTTACCAGGGGCAGATCTACTGGGGTGGCATGGGGTGGCAGTTGCCACCCCAAATGAGAGCCTTGCCACCCCTGTTGCCACCCTGGCTAGCGACAATGAATTCAATAAATAGTTATGGCTGGTGACTTTAATTGTGCAGTGAACGGATCTCTGGACAGGTCCTCTTCTGAAAAACTGCCGAACCCTAAAGCTTCAGCTGTCCTAATGGTTTGATAGATATTTGGCAACATTAAAATCCTAAAGCAAGGGACTATACATTTTATTCACATCCCCATATTTATTCCAGATTGGATAGTTTTTTTATCCTGAGGTTGCTTTTACATTCTGTTCGAAGCTGTAACATAGACCCCATATGTTTGTCGGACCATGCATGAGTAGTTTTAGATGTTGATCCATTATTTCGTATCCCTAGAACTTTCACCTGGAAATTCAATACAACCTTTTTAGATAATAAATCCTTTTGCAACTTTGTCCGGAGTAACCTATTGCAGTTCTGGCTCGACAACAAAAACTCTCCTGTATCTTCTGCTATAATCTGGGATGCAGCAAAAGCCACTTTGCGCGGTCATCTGATAGTTCTCACCAAAAAGCGGCTCTAGTAGAGAGGAGAACCGGCCTTGAAAGGGAGTTGATCCGACTGGAGCAAATACACAAACAGTCACCAACATTGTCCAATTTAAAGGGACGAATGGCTGTTAAGTCTGAGCTTAATATAGACTACACTTGTCAAGTTCAGAAAACACTACATTATACAAAACAGAAATACTAATAAGTCCAGTCGCATGCTTTCCCATTTATTGAAAAATCAAGATAGTAGTCACTTAATTAATATAAGAATGCAGAACAAGGACATTACATACAACCCAATAATTATTAACAGCACTTTCCGGGATTTTTATATATCTCTATTCAACCTATACAACACGGACGTGGCTGACCCAGAAGATGTCGCCTCTTATTTGAGCAGTGCATCTCTACCTTCTGTCACGGGAGAGGATCGTGCCTTCTTAGATGCTGCTATCACTCCGGAGGAAGTTTGGGCTGCAATTAAATCTATGCCAAACAGAAAATGTCCTGGACCCAACGGGTTTCCGTTGGAATTTTTCAAGTCATTTTGGCCTGAGATTCAACCAATATTCATGCCCGCAGTTGATGACATTTTGAGAAATGGCAACCCCCCCTCATGGAGACACTCCTCCATTAGTTGGCTTTTAAAAGAAGGTAGAAGCAGTAATTGTTTCCCTCAATGCCGAGAAGGCTTTCGACCATGTCGAATGGCCGTTTTTTTTTTTTTTCAGGTGTTATATAAATTTGGTCTGGGCCCAAATTTTATCAACCTGATTAAAAGTTTTTACTCAGACCCAACAGCCTCAATTAACACAAATGGTTTGATTTCTGAGCCCTTCAAGAATCATAGCGGTTGTAGGCAGGGGTGCCCCCTTTCACCCTTATTGTTTACATTGTTTATTGAACCTCTGGCCGAGATCACCAGGACTAATCCAGATGTATCTGCAATTAATATAGGGAGTAGAAACCATGTGATTTCATTATGATGATGTGCTTTTGTATATGTGCAATGCTGAGAAATCAATTCCAGCCATCCTGGAGTCTATGGCTACATTCAGTGCTTTGTCAGGATACAAAATCAACATAGGAAAGTCTGTCGCCACCCCTTTCAGCATCCCCCCAGAAAGGTTGATGCAATCTCCCTTTCAAATGTCTATGAGAGGCTTCAAATATCTGGGTATTTTTGTTACACTTGATCTCAATGATCTTTTCAAAACTAATTATTCACCTTTAATTCAGAAGATAAAAAATTATTTAATAAAATGGGCTTCCCTACCAACCTCTTTCTTAGGGAGAATTAACACTATAAAAATGAACATCCTTCCGTGACTCAACTATTCATATCAAAATCTTTCCTGCTACTTATCCTCTGCACACTTCAAATCACTAAATTCTTATTTATCTTGCTTTATCTGGGACAATAAACAGCCAAGAGTCAAGTTTTCTATATTAACTAAACCAAAACATCTTGGAGGTCTATCGTTACCATCCCTGCAGCTTTATTATTGGTCAGCACAACTTAAAATCATATCAAATTGGTTTATGAATAGAGTGAACTCTTTATGGTTGGATCTGGAATCCCAATCTTATGTATTACTCACTTGGCTGTCCAACAGTTTGACTACTTGGAACCAGGCCCGGGAATGTCTATCTGTACTTTGTGTATGTAGGCTACATGTATGTTTTTATGCGGATACTGCAGTGCTCCTTGTTGATTTAGGGTGGGTTGTTTTTGTTTACTTCTGTTGATGTTTTATACAAAGTTATAAAAATCAATAAAAAAATAAAGAAAGTGAGACTGGGGGAGGCGGAGTCTTGCTGTAAAAACGACGGGAATATGCGTCCATGGACCTATGAGTGTTAATCATGAGAAAAATAAATACATTTCTGTTCATTTAGCCTGTATTTTAACAGATGAGACAAAATGGTAATTTATTTTGTTAAATTCATTGTTTTATGAAATAATTAGCCCTTCATGATAAAAGGTACTGCGATTAACGACGACATTGTTGTTTTGAAACCATTTTTAATTAATATAATGGTGTTGGCATAATACAAGAACATTCTCAAAGATCAATAAACTTTAAACGCTGGAAGTGGAAAACATTTTAAATGGTATACATAAAGCGAATAAAATGAATTATGAAATCTCTGGAAACAAAATTGTCCTAAACGTCTAACTGAAGAATTATCCAGTTTTTGGAAAAACGATAAATCATGCAAACTGAAAATATTGGGTTTAATTTATTATACAATGAACTGATTTATTATGACGGGCCTATCAATCAATCAATCAATCAACTTTAGATTAACTCAATCGATAACTTTCATCCCTTAAAACACAAATGATGAATTTATGCTAAAGTGGGTTAAAGTGAATCTCTAAACGTTACAGTACTGACAGAGCGGTCTATATTTTTATTAACTGTGGCTAAAGCTGCTGCTAGCTGGTTTACTCTCCGATCGGAGTCTATTTATTTTATACAGAGTGAGAGAATGGTGAATTGACAATGAGTAATAACAACTATCTAATATTTAAATGCTGTTATTAACCTTATCTTTTATTGTACCTTAAGATAATGAGTATTCGTGAATTTTTCAGTCAGGTTTCCCGAGGACTGTTGAACTGAGACCGAAAGCGCCAAGTAGGTAGGCATTCACAATCGATCTGCACACGGATCGTTCTCTTTCCTGTTTATTGACCAATAGAGAGCTGGACATAGAAGGCAGCCCACCTCATTAACATAAACGATGCAGCAGAAATACAGCGAGCAAACAAACGGCAAATAATACAGAAATAAATACAGCAAACGGGAAAACAGCGAGCAGAAATACAGAAAGCAGAAAAGGGAGAAGCAAAAAAATCAAAGCAAAAGTATATATTTATGCTTTTATTTCTTATCAAAATATATATTTATTCTTATAAATATATCAATAAAATAAATATATGTAAAAATAAAAGTAGAAATAAAAAATAAAAGTAGAAATAAAAAATAAAATATATATATATATATATATATATATATAAGGGTCATTCTTTTTTTTGCGGCAACATTCCATGTCCCCATATTTTGCTTACCATGATTTTTTCTGAAATGTAAAAAATATCTACATTTAGATGTTTGCCATCATTAAAATATAAATTTAATACATTTTAAATATTATTTTGTACTTTACAGACCTTTTTTGTGACACACTTGCACAATTTCATGTTGTCCATGGTGCAGTGTAACAGACTTTCTCAAGAAGTCTCAACTATAATATATATGTACTGCTCAAAAAAATAAACAACACAATATAACTCCAAGTAAATCAAACTTCTGTGAAATCAAACTGTCCACTTAGGAAGCAACACTGATTGACCCGACGAGGGTCCCCGTTGTCAATCAGTGTTGCTTCCTAAGTGGACAGTTTGATTTCACAGAAGTTTGATTTACTTGGAGTTATATTGTGTTGTTTAAGTGTTCCCTTTATTTTTTGAGCAGTGTATATATATATATATATATATATATATATATATATATATATATATATATATATATTTGATTTTCCTCAATAAGTTGATTAACTGGACTGAACCTTATTTTAATATACAATTGAATCTGTTGAAACAATTTTATTATTTTATATTTTCTTCATATCATGTGTGTCCCAGTATTCACTTTCCACCCTGTTAGGATGTTTCCTTGTTGCCTTAAAAAGACTAAAACTCAATAAAAATCATTTACTGGAAGTGACATCAGTTGGATTTTGGACTGATTTCAACTGTCGAAAACAAGGTAAGCTTCAACTGTTACTCTCTCCTTACTTTTTTTCATCTTAAATATATTAAATCTGTATGAGTAAACCTTAAAGTTCCACCCTGTTATGATAGATTGTGGGAAATGTTTATTTGATAGAATTTTAAAAACAAGATATTTTATTTAGTCATTCAAGGTTTGTTATTTTGTTGTAGGTTAGATGGCTAAATGTTGAACAGTTAAAAAGCTACAGCTAGATTAGCTAAAAAATTCCACCCTGTAATGTTCCATCCTGTTATGTTAGGTCTGTATTCCACCCTGTTAAACCTAACAGGGTGGAAATTATGGTGAAAAGTAATCATCTTAATTATAATATCTATTCCTATCAATCTATATCTATCAATATATATATATCGACACATAAACATATACTAATATAACTAATAATATACTAATATTGCTGAAACGGCTTTATATCTGTAGATATTCATATAGCGATATATATATATATATATATATATATATATATACACACTGCTCAAAAAAATAAAGGGAACACTCAAATAACACATCCTAGATCTGAATGAATGAAATATTCTCATTGAATACTTTGTTCTGTACAAAGTTGAATGTGCTGACCACAGCACATTTCTGTCAACGAGAGCAAGGACAAATACTCTGCCCATGTTTTCACTTGAAAGAGGCAATCCTACAGCCTGATGAGGAACCGTACAACAATGGAGCCACAACAACACAGCAGCCAGAAATGATCACGGGTAACCAGGTTGGTCGATGGTGTGTAGTTGAATATGACCATGACTACTACATCATCATAAAGGTGGAGGATGTGAAGATTCAAGCGAAATGTTTACATAAAAAAGGCAGTAATAAGTACTACTGGCCAAGACCAAGAAAAGACATCAGTTGGTATGATTGCAACCAGGTACTCTGCCTAACAGAGGAGCCAAAAGCCTCCAATAACAGATATTACCAGCTTAATCCTGCTACATGGAGGTTAATTGAAAAATGTATGGGGTCTTGATGAGCCCTTTCATCACAGGATGGTTTGTTTTTGGTAATGTTGATAGTGGTCCTTGTTCTTGTTTGATGTTCAAGTGTTGTAATCTTGTGTTTGTTATCATTAGTATGTTACATGTTTTTGCGACACATTTCCATGCTTTTGTGCGAATGTTTTCAATAATTTTTATATAAATGAAAAAAATCCATTGACCTCTGTTTTAATAAAAAAAAATCTTATAGTACATGCCCCCTTTATTACTTTGATTTATTTTCTCACTTTGTTCTATGTCACATGTAGACACATTAAACGTCATGTTTAGTTTCTTCAATATTTATTTTTTAAGACAAATTAGGAGGGAAGTTAATTTTAATCAGTTGTCACAATACTTTAATGCAAGAGTTCCAGGTTTTCCATATGGGAAAAATGCAGGAGAGTGATGAAAATCATCCTATCATAGAATCAGATACATTGATTTTCCACCCTGTTATACAACATTTCACCCTGTGATGTTCCATTCCACCCTGTTTGAAAATATGTTTTTATTAAATATTATTACAGAAACATTAAGTAATGTAAATTTTTCTCTCCCGTGTTGGGAATTGAAGACCAATAAATGCACATATAGGCATAAGTTTTTTAAATGACCAATATTTTATATACTGTCAGTAATAATGAGTAAAAAAAAACTTTTTTTTTACAATAAAGACATTAATGATTTGTAACTACAGAATCTGTTACAATTTCACAAATAAAACATATTATATAGTAAAAGGGACACACTCTTTTTAAGAAAAAGTCAATATTTTTCAAAGTATACATGTTTAACTATTTGTGATCTATACGTAAATGTCCCTAACAGGGTGGAACACATTCAAAGACATTGGTGAAAAAAAACACATGTAATTATTAATTTATCTAATCCTGAGCTTGCCCATTATTAATTTCATATTATTAAACACGTCAATGTTCTAACAAAATATTTAAAAATGAAAACATTAATACTTTTTTTTTCAACATTTTGGAAGCCGAAATGTTGCCGCAAAAAAAGAATGACCCATATATGCAACATAATAAATAAAAGAATCAATATATTGATTCTTTTATTTATTATTATGTTGCATATATATATTATTTTATTCTTTTATTTATATATGTCTACTTTTATTTTTATATTGATTCTTTTATTTATCATTATGTTGGATATATATTTATTATTTTATTGATATATTTATATTTATGCCAGTTTTGGTCCTCCATATAGAACCACCAGAGTCGAAAACCACCAGAGTTGAGAAGAGCCACCAGAAAGTTGAGAAGAGCCACCAGAGAGTCGAAAAGAGCCACAAGAGAGTCGAGAAAAACCACCAGAGTGTCGAGAAGAGCCACCAGAGAGTCGAGGAGAGCCACCAGAGAGTCAAGAGGAGCCACCAGAGTCGAAAAGAGCCACCAGAGTCGAAAAGAGCCACCAAATTCGAAAACCACTAGAGAGTCGAAAAGAGCCACCAAGTTCGAAAACCACCAGAGAGTCGAAAAGAGCCACCAGAGAGTCGAGAAGAGCCACCACAGAGTCGAGAAGAGCCACCAGAGTTGAGGACAGACACCAGAGAGTCGAGGAGAGCCACCAGAGAGTCGAAAACCACCAGCGAGGAGAGGAGAGCCACCAGAGAATCGAGGAGAGCCACCAGAGAGTCGAAAACCACCAGAGTCGAGGACAGCCACCAGAGTCGAAAACCACCAGAGAGTCGGGGAGAGCCACCAGAGAATCGAGGAGAGCAACCAGCGAGTCGAGGAGAGCCACCAGCGAGTCAAGGATGGCCACCAGCGAGTCGAGGAGAGCCACCAGCGAGTCGAGGACGGCCACCGGCCAGTCGAGGACGGCCACCGGCGAGTCGAGGAGGGCCACCGGCGAGTCGAGGAGAGCCACCGGCGAGTCGAGGAGGGCCACCGGCGAGTCGAGGAGGGCCACCGGCATGTCGAGGAGGGCCACCGGCGAGTCGAGGACGGCCACCAGCGAGTCGAGGACGGCCACCAGCGAGTCGAGGACGGCCACCAGCGAGTCGAGTCGAGGAGGGCCACCAGCGAGTCGAGGACGGCCACCAGCGAGTCGAGGAGAGCCACCAGCGAGTCGAGGACGGCCACCAGCGAGTCGAGGACGGCCACCAGCGAGTCGAGGAGAGCCACCAGCGAGTCGAGGACGGCCACCAGCGAGTCGAGGACGGCCACCAGCGAGTCGAGGACGGCCACCAGCGAGTCGAGTCGAGGAGGGCCACCAGCGAGTCGAGGACGGCCACCAGCGAGTCGAGGAGAGCCACCAGCGAGTCGAGGACGGCCACCAGCGAGTCGAGGACGGCCACCAGCGAGTCGAGGAGAGCCACCAGCGAGTCGAGGACGGCCACCAGCGAGTCGATGACGGCCACCAGCGAGTCGAGGAGGGCCACCAGCGAGTCGAGGAGGGCCACCAGCGAGTCGAGGACGGCCACCAGCGAGTCGAGGAGAGCCACCAGCGAGTCGAGGACGGCCACCAGCGAGTCGAGGACGGCCACCAGCGAGTCGAGGACGGCCACCAGCGAGTCGAGGACGGCCACCAGCGAGTCGAGGACGGCCACCAGCGAGTCGAGGACGGCCACCAGCGAGTCGAGGAGAGCCACCAGCGAGTCGAGGACGGCCACCAGCGAGTCGAGGACGGCCACCAGCGAGTCGAGGAGAGCCACCAGCGAGTCGAGGAGGGCCACCAGCGAGTCGAGGAGGGCCACCGGCGAGTCGAGGACGGCCACCGGCGAGTCGAGGACGGCCACCGGCGAGTCGAGGAGAGCCACCGGCGAGTCGAGGAGGGCCACCGGCGAGTCGAGGAGGGCCACCGGCGAGTCGAGGACGGCCACCGGCGAGTCGAGGAGAGCCACCGGCGAGTCGAGGAGGGCCACCGGCGAGTCGAGGAGGGCCACCGGCGAGTCGAGGAGGGCCACCGGCGAGTCGAGGAGGGCCACCGGCGAGTCGAGGAGGTCCAGCGGCGAGTCGAGGAGGTCCAGCGGCGAGTCGAGGAGGGCCACCGGCGAGTCGAGGAAAGCCACCAGAGAGTCAAGGAGAGCCACCAGAGAATCGAGGACGGCCACCAGCGAGTCGAGGAGAGCCACCAGCGAGTCAAGGACGGCCACCGGCGAGTCGAGGACGGCCACCGGCGAGTCGAGGAGAGCCACCGGCGAGTCGAGGAGAGCCACCGGCGAGTCGAGGAGGGCCACCGGCGAGTCGAGGAGGGCCACCGGCGAATCGAGGAGGGCCACCGGCGAGTCGAGGACGGCCACCGGCCAGTCGAGGACGGCCACCGGCGAGTTGAGGAGAGCCACCGGCGAGTCGAGGAGGGCCACCGGCGAGTTGAGGACGGCCACCGGCGAGTCGAGGAGAGCCACCGGCGAGTCGAGGAGGGCCACCGGCGAGTCGAGGAGGGCCACCGGCGAGTCGAGGAGGGCCACCGGCGAGTCGAGGAGGTCCAGCGGCGAGTCGAGGAGGGCCACCGGCGAGTCGAGGAGGGCCACCGGCGAGTCGAGGAGGGCCACCGGCGAGTTGAGGACGGCCACCGGCGAGTCGAGGAAAGCCACCGGCGAGTCGAGGAGAGCCACCGGCGAATCGAGGACGGCCACCAGCGAATCAAGGACGGCCACCAGCGAGTCAAGGACGGCCACCAGTGAGTCAGGCAGCCTGCAGCAATTCGGGAAGCCAGCAGCGAGTCGAGGACGGCCACCAGTGAGTCAGGCAGACTGCAGCGATTCGAGAAGCCAGCAGCGACTCGAGAAGCCAGCATTTACAAGGGGGTACCCAAAAGTTTCCAGAATGAAGGTGCTGCCGCTAGTTATTTGTTTAACCACGCCTTCGCAAGCAGTGTGCCAAGCAGTGTTGGTGTGGAAGGTTTCGTGTACCTGCAGTGAACTTTCTTGGAAGAGCTGTTTTGACAAGCCGTCGTTTTTCTTCATGGAGAAGTTTTATGAGCAACGGGTGGCTGAAGTTTTGTATCCTGCTCAGGGAAAAAAGCATCGGAAACCGTTCAAATGTTGAAGACCTTTTACAAGGATGACGCTATATGTCAAGCTCAAGTTTACTCGTGGTTCACCCGCTTGAAAAATGGTGAAATGTCAATTGAACATCAACTGCTTTTTTTTCCGGAGCATGAAGCAAAACTTCACAGCTGCGCTGTGAAGCCGGAAAAAAGCAGTTGATCAATTGACATTTCACCATTTTTAAAGCGGGTGAACCACGAGTAAACTTGAGCTTGACACAAAGCGTCATCCTTGTAAGCAGTCTTCAACATTTGAACGGTTTCCGATGCTTTTTTCCCCGAGCAGGAAGCAAAACTTCAGCCGCGCGCTGCTCATAAAACTTCTCCATGAAGAAAAACGACGGCTGGACAAAACAGCTCTTCCAAGAAAACTCACTGCAGGCAGACGAAACCTTCCACATCAACACTGCTTGGCACACTGATTGAGAAGGCGTGGTTGAACAAATAACTAGCGGCAGAATCGTGTACTACAAAAACTGCGCGTGCAGCAGCGTCATTCTGGAAACTTTTGAGTACCCCTTCGTAGAGCAAGCACCAGTTTTAAAGACCAACCCAGTGGAACTAGAATATCCAAAACGGGACAAAATATCTCAAAGTTCCCGACTGGTACATGGTCTTTAAAACTGTGCCTGTCCGTGTAGCGACTTCTCTCACAACGGATGCTGGCTTCTGCTTCTTCTCTTCTGCCTGCCCTTGTCGAAGCAGAACAACTTCGTCCATCGCCTCTGCTTTCTGCTTCATCAGGATCTTAATTCTTCTTTGATTGGTCTGCTGCAGGCCGCGCAGATTGTCAAGCTCTCCCCAAAGATCGTCCATCTCTCTAGCCTGATGGTCTATCTTCTCCTCTGAGGTTTCTAACTCCGTCCGGTGATCCTGACAGTTTCGCTCTCTCTGGTCCAGCTGTGAAGAAAGTGACACCAGCTGCTCCTGGATAGCGCTGTACTTGCTTTCCAGGAGGTTATATTGTTCTTGCAGGCGACTAGGCCTGCAAGGACGAGAGTTTAAGCTCTCGACTTTACGGCGGAGGGCTTCGACGGTCTGTTTTAGCTCCTGGTTTTCTTGCTCCCGTGTCCTGTCCATCTCGTCTGCAGTGTTCTTCTTCTGACATGTACAGCAAATGAGTTGGCATTAAAGGGAGTCATTAGTGATGTCATAGAGCATGTGTGACATCACTGGTACATCAAAGCTACTAGAAGCCTGTTGTGTGTGGGTGTGTGTTCTGTACACACACCCACACACACCTGTATGTACATTCCCATACAGGGGCGAGGGCTGTCTGCTCCTCTTCCGTGCATCAGAGCTGGCTCTGCAGCCATGTAGCGATGGCTTATTTTGACACACAGACCAACAAAACTGCTACAAACACTGCACACACACTCACAAATTCCAACTAACACACTTATCGTCTAAAAAACTCATCCAAAGCGTCACTGCTCCGGTTTCTTCCCGTCTCCAAAACTCTCCAGAGCATCTCGCACCACAAGTCTCCTCTCTCCCCAACAACATACCGACAACACATTTTCATTGGGTGTTTTAGAAATGTGGTACATTTGAGGAAATTGAATAAAATGGATGTCATACTGCATTCAAGCATTTCCTGGTCACAAAACATTCACTGAATGAGCCGCAAATGCGAAAAATGAAACCCGCAGACTCCTTTTCGTCTTCCGGCTCAAAGCAGAGCTGCCTGCTGCGCGTTTATTCTTCACATAATCCTTTACAGAACAGAAACCACTAAGCTGAAAAACAAATCACCAAGGGGATGCCACCGATCGCTCTGGTATCCAAACTTTGCATTTGGATACCAAATGCAAAGTGATGTCATCATTTGACCATAGATTATTGTAGGGGACCGGATGATGATCAATCATTGAAAGTTTGGTGCCTCTGTGAGTTTTTGTGAATGAGTTATAACAGTTTCGTGTTTCATGGCGCGTCGATGAACTTTGACCCCTGGTACGACCCCTTCAGCATGCACAAAAACTCACCAATTTGATAACTTTGAATCGGCCATGCCTTATGAACGATCTGACTGAGTTTGAAGCCGATTGATTGAATTCCCAATTTTGCAATCTCACTGCTTTTGCTGCTACGCTGATCTGGTTTTCTTTCAACGTAACTTGAACAACTTTACTTTGTGTGATGGGATGGTGTTCCACCCTCCCCCACTCTGTGCACCGGACACCGTTGATTGGTGGGCGGGGCAAATGCCTTTATAGATGGGCGGCCGCTGCAGGGTGCGTGCGTCTTTGTTTCTCCCACTGTTACTACAGTCGGCGGCTACATGTCGGCTTGTGGGTTTGGTCGACTCGTCTGCGATCGTAAGTGGCAGTTTTGCTATCCATGGCTGGGATCATGGTTGGTTTTTGGGTGCTACACCTATCGTGCGTTTCTGCAGTGTTGCTCTGATGGCGTTGCCAGCTGCAGCTGGGGGTTGCTGTGGCGTGCGGCTTCCATCTGGTCCTCACCTGCTGACCCGCTCCCTCCCGGGTTAGGCTGTGTTTCCACCCCTGGGTAGGCTACCTGCTATTTAGCTTTTGATTTCTTTTATCTGGATCCACCATTAATGGGTTTTTCTGTTTCAGGCACCTGATTGTGTTTGGAGCTGCGGCGCTTTGGACGCTCTGCTGTCTTGCCTTGCCGTTGTTTGTTTGGGCAGCTCTCAACTAAACCTGTTGCGGATTGGGCAAGCTGTGTGGGCAGGGCGTTACTCCTCTGGCCCCATCGAAGGGCATTTGGAAGCGGATGACAACGATTTGTTCCACTGTGTGAAGCATTTTCTTTTACCGTTTTGTTTTTATTGCAGTACTAATTTGTTTTCTTTTTGCTTGATTTATTATTTTCTTTTGCATTGCATGGTTTCTTTTTGTTTTACCAATTTCTTTTGCATGTTTGGAATAATTGATCTTCTCTGTCCTTTTTCCTTTTGTGTTCCTTTTGTTCCAGGGACCGAGTAGGCCTGAAGCCTCGTTTTTAAAAAGAAGAGATGTTTTAAAGAATTGTTTAATAAAATATTGTGCACCGATAAGTCTGTGTACGGGTGCATCTTGTCACTTTTAAAAAGATCTCCACCTGCTCGTCACATTTGTTTCTTAGCAACAAAATACAGACCATAATTATTTGTTGTAGATGTGAGATTTCCAATAACAAAGGAATCTAATGTTGCGTTCCATTTTGTTTGGAAGCTCATTTCCTGTTACATTCCCAGAAAAGCCCGTTTAGCATTTCTCTGACATTCAGAAAAATATGGTTTACATATTTAAGCCTAACTCCAGTTTTACTTGGTCTATTAACTCAATTTAAAAACTAGTGTGTAGTTTAACATGTGCACTTTAAGTATAAGTTGAAAGTGAGACTGTTCTAAATATCTAATAGAAACTGACCTCTCTCCCCAGATGGAGGCTTGAGGCTGTTTTCCGCTCCAGACTTAAAATGTTTTCATAACTTCCTCCAGTTAAATACGTCTTTGTCGACTTTGAAACACTTCGGTGATGCCTAGATCACATCGTGAAAAAGATTTCCCTTTTTTTTTCCCCGGCGGGTTCTTCCACCAAGAAGAAAATCGTTCTGACGGATCCCAGTCAGGCCGAAGCTAATGCTAGCGCATCAGAGCTAACCAACCAAACTACTATGAAGCTGATTTTTTCTGAGTTAAAGTCAATGGGTTCCCGGATCAAAGATATGGATGCATCAATCGGCACTCGACTCGATACTATTGATGTCGCACTGGGCGATTTAAAAGCCTCTGTTGGCGGTGGAGAGCTCCCTATAGAGCGGCGGACTTGGAAAAACGCATGGAGGAGGCCGAGGGGAGAATCTCCGGGACAGAGGACGGTCTCGGTGCCCACGGGACAAGCATAGCCGCCATGGAGAAGCTGGTGGAACATCTGCAGCTAAAAATGGATGACATGACTTGGAGAACCGCGGTCGGCGTAATAATTTAAAAATCATTAACTTACCAGAGAAAGTAGAGAGCGGCACTTCGCTTGTGGGCTTTCTCCAAAAAATGTTACCGACCTTGGTGGGTTTATCAGCTGATCATCCAGCATTGGAGAACGAACTTTATAGGACTTTAGCTCCCGCTCCGGCCCCGGGTAAGACCGCGGTAAGGCTAGCCGGTGTTACGTCAATCCGCGTTTCCCCATCAGATACGGTTCCCCCGGTGTTCTGTCAGATAGCCATACATGTCAGAATAACATACATGTAGTAAGTGCGCATGCGCACGCATGCGCATTCTGCAGGAGGTCTGCGATATCGAGAGGAGCCGTCAGCTCGTCATACGCGAGAAGAAAAAACAAGACCCAATAAAAAGTAAGTAAATAAATCAAATTTAATGCTGCTGCAGTAAACTACAAAACAAGCCCCGTTTAAATTCACGTTCCCCAGTTCATTGATATTTTTGGGTTGGATAACACGTCTGATGTCATTGGTATTAATAAAGATGTTACATAGTCGCTAACAACAAAGTGTATGACAATCAGACAGAACACCGGCGTCTTCTTCTAGCCGCTCCGCCCCGCCCACGCGGCAAAATACGCGCGTGCTTGTGATGAGCACTGAAAAAGCACGCGCGAGGCAAGCATGCGCTTGTTCGGCGCGCTTGTCTGAGGATCTACGGACACCATGAAAGCTCAAACAACATGTTTCGGCAAAGTTGTCACACTTTCTTCACGTTTTTGCGGGAAACTAATAGTAATAATACTACTGCTAATAATAATAATAATAATAAGAAGAAGAAGAATAGTAATAATACAAAATAAAAGTAATGATAAATACATATCTGTCACATATATTCTAAATATATATATATATATATATATATATATATATATATATATATATATATATATATATATATATATATATATATATATATATACGAATGACATTGGGATGTCATTCGGATACCTACTCACCCTCCTCCACCCGCGGAGGGTGAGAAGGGAATTTTTATATATATATATTGGCTTGTGTCCAGGATGTGCGGGTCTGCAGAGATGTTAGCTGCCCTTTCTCGACCCTGTGCTTCCTGTGTCGCCATATGAAGCATAGAGTCCATCACTGGTTCAGAGAAAGAAATCAATGGGAATAAAAGTATATAAGCATTAATACAATGTCTGAAATTCTATATTTGAGATTTTAAAAAAAAAAACTTGAGATTTTTGGCAGAACCTGTATTTTGGGATGCAGTCAATGTTTTGAAAACAAGTATTTTGAGTCAGACCATCGCACATATATGCTACATGCTCAGATTATAACTAGCAAAAACATTAGTTATCGTAACTATGCAGATGATACACAGTTGTACGTTACAGTGTCACCAGATTATTATAAACCCATCCAAGCACTGAAAAGATATTTAGAACAAATCAGTGCATGGATGTACTTACAGAAACAAAACTAAAGTTATTATCTTTGGATCTAAACAGTAAATTCAAAAGTCAGCACACAGCTCCAGTTACTACAGCTAGACACTACTGATCAGGCCCCAAATCTGGGTGTAGTGATGGATTCAGACCTGAAGCTTCAGAGGCACATAAAGATAATTACAAAACTGGTTTTCTGTCACCTGAAGAACGTTTTATAAATTAACCAACGAATGTTCAAACAAGCTGTGTCAAATTTGGCTAGACGTCAGCACAGCATATTTTAGTTAGACCAATATGAATGTAGATTAAATTCTAACTTTCATTTTTTTTCTCTCTCCTGTTACCCAACAAGCCCTGCCTGTATTAAAGGAGCTTAAGCTCCAACTGTTGTATGATAAGTCTGGCTGGAAGAAAAGATTTGCTTCCAGGAGGGAAAAAAACATGAAAAAAAAAAGACTGATCCGTCCACTCCAGGACCAGAACAGAGAGCCAGCAGAGTCCCAAACGCAGGCCAGAGAAGCGCTTATGAAGCTTCCAGCAGGCAGCCGACCTGTTCTGTGGTGGAGGATTGAGTTCACGGATGCAACCGCCTGACCGACACCGTTTTCATTCAACTTCCTATAGTTTTAGTTCTGCTGCTTTATTCCCATCACCAACTTATTTCCATTCAGTGCAGCAGCCTATCCCAGCATGTACTGAGCATTTCCCATTCTCATCTTTTCTACTAGAAACACTGGAAATGCAGCAACACTGTTTTAGAACATCCAAACAAGATCAACTGAACAGACAGGTTGTTTTTCCTCATATTTCCTGAGACTCAAATCAAAGTAAAAATAAAAAATACAGAATTTAAATTTGTTGATGAATAAAACTATAAAGCCATCTGCAGCACGGATGGCAAATGAAGCAATGACTCTGTGGAGGCCGATTTTGAGCTCTAAAACTGAGTGTTGTAATAAAAATTCAGATGCCCTGAAGTTAAACCTAAGCTTTCCGCAAATCCATTAAAAAGACAAATACATTCATAAGTTATACAGTTTCTGAGAGGCTGTTTAGTGAATCAATTAGCATGAAAAGACACATACAAATTGCTGAGTCTTCATGTGACGAAATTAATTACAGAAGAAAATGGAAGAAGAAATACGTTTGTTACAGTTTGAATCAGCAGAAACGAGTTCTTCTTAATGACTTTTGACATCGCAAGGTTTCCCTTCAAACAAACAAGCCTGCATACACACGACCCACTGCGAGCCTCCAGGACTGAACAGATGAGACTCTGTAATGTCCACAGACATAAGCCATGATGTAGTAAACTGGCCATTACACCAATGAGGACATATTGTGCATGACTCACATTATGACCTACTACACTGTATATCAGTGCATTAAATCTCACTAAGAATGACGAGAGGCATCTGAGCTACAATCCTGTTTGCCTTTATTACAAATGATTTCTCTGAATTGCTGAGGAACTTTGTTGGACATGATACAAGAGGAAGATGAAGCTGTTTCTGAGTAACTGCATGAAGCCATTACTGTGAAGCTGTTTTATGATTTTTACTTGTAAAAGATTTGAATCTATTCTTTTCCTTCCTCATAACATTTATGCACTACGTTTTCTTGGTAGATCACATAAATGCTAATATGATAAAATGAAGACTGTGGCTGAAAACGTTCAAAAATACCTTCGAAAGCCACTTTACATTTAGTTGACAATTAAAATATATATATGTGTATATTTATACAGCACCTTTCACAGATAAATTGACAAAGTGCTTTGCAGAGTGCAGGAGGTTCTGATGTGAGTACCAGAGAGGGCAGGCAGAAGAATAAGGAATTAAAAGATCTGTGATGTATTTGGGGGCCTGTCCATTAAGAGCTCAAGACTAAATTATTTTTAATCAATTCTAAATTTGAAACAAATAGTCCATGTAAAGAGACTAAAACTTGTGTGATGTGTGACCATCTGAGACAAACTGTGGTACAAACAAATTAACTGTCTTTCACGATATTCCTGGATTCACCTATTTGCATTTTTCTTTTTGTTTTTTGAGGCAGCAAATTATTTATGTAAATATTTGTCTACTTGTAGATTTTTTATTGAGCTAATCTAAAATATCCTAAAGAAACTACACTCCATTGGCTGCCATGTGAAAAGCAGTTAAATCAAAGAGCAGCGTTCATTTCCCTTGGTGCTGATTGGCTGCACCCCAAGTGTGACGATAAGGAAGACTGCAATTATTAGCTTCTGCAGAAGTGCCAAGACGGTTTCCACTGTGTGTAAAGCATATTAAGGTATATGTGCTATTTAAACTATTAAAATAGGCAGCTCTAAGTGTTTGTAGAAAGACTCTCAAATACTCTAGTATTTCAGCTATTCATGGATAGTTTTGATCCATAAACCATGCGAATAGCAGGGGTCCACTGTAGCAGCACAAATACAGATTTTTTTTTATTTTTGTATTTTTTTTTTAATTTCTTTACAGTTAACCATGGGTTGCACGGTGGAGCCGTTGGCTGCACTGTGTCATTACAACAAGACGGTTCTAGAATTTAATACCAACCTGTGATCCTTTGTCATGGAGTTTGCATATTTGCATGTTCTCCCATGCATGTGTGTGCTCTTTCAACCATCCAAATGTGCTTCCAACAGATGTTTTACTGCCTCTGAGTGTTTAACAATTCAGTCAGAGCCACAGGTTCCCACCAGAGCAAGCACGGGTGAAAATAAACTTTGTATTGTGGTCTGACTGAACGCTGTTTTTTTGTATTACTTCATGTATGACTGCATGATGAAAACATTGTCCAAAAACTGGCAGCAGATTTGGAAAAAATGTTCTGTGTCTGTCTGAATCGCTCCATTAGTTTAACCCTGCTGATAGCAGCCTCCAGTAAGAGGTGCCATATGTCCATTAATATTCTATCATGGATCCCTCCATCTGAAACATACAAACAGCTTATAAAAAAAAACATCTGATTTCAATCAGTTCCAGGCACAACCTTGAATTTATTACTTTCAATTTTATTTGGTCGCTCAAGCATGTCACCAGTCAAAGTTTATTTCACATAAAAACGGGGTATAACGGGGTATAAAATAGAAGCTAAATAGTAGAAACAAATGAGTGGTAATGTAATAAAAATATCCAACTAGAACTTAAAGCCACAGCACAGAAGTGTTTTTTTCTTAATGATCCTTAAAATTGTTGGGTTGCAGATTTAGAGCTGACGCTTTATCTATCAGTCAATCAAATTTTATTTGTATTTGTATTTATTTTGAACAAAAAAAAAAGTCACAAGAGGGTTTATCTGATCTTGCTCTGGGGTGAAATATAGATCTTGTGAAGCCAGTGAAAACATGTTTTCTTCCCAGTGAAGCAGCATAACCCTAGAGACAAATGCACTTTACGCATTTGTGCAACTCTGCTTTCAAAGGTTTTACACCAGCTATCATTACACTTATTTTACCAACGGTGCCAGAGAGATGTAAGACAGAGAGTAGTGGTTTCTGGCAGCCACACTGCAGGGGGATTCTTTGGAGAATACAACAGTTTAATACAGGACGGCTTAAGAGCTTTAGTTCTAGGAACAACAGTGAACAATCCATCAAGAGATGATTCTGCTTCTGCGTGAGTGAGGCTGAACACTTCAGAAAACGTTGGCGGGCCGCTCCTGAAATTCAAGATTAAAATAGTTTATTGGTTGCAGATGACGCCGCAGACGCAAACACGAAAGACTTGTATTCAAATGCACCGAAACCAACCAACAACAAGCCCAATCCATTAAAAAATATAAGAGGGGATGCAGGAAAATGACGTGACTCTCATACTGACCTTTTCACGTTAAATGTTCAAGTGGCAGAAAAATGCTTTTTGTTTTCTGTTTTTTGGTCAGGTGGCGTGAGGCAGGTCTCAGCTGGGATCAGCAGGACGGAGTGATGGAGGAGTTTTAAAGAGTCCTCAGTGACAGACGCAAACTTTCTCTTTTCTTCACTTCAATGCATATTGGGGGTGGGGGAGGGGTTGTAGTGAAGATGCTGTATCAGAATGTAATATATAGGTTGTGAGGGTGTGCAATGCCTGGGAAAAATAGCCGTGTCTCTTGAACATTTTTCACATTTTGTGACTTTCTAACCACAAACTTTTAAGTGCTTTTGCTGAATTTATGGACCGAGACAAAAGTATACTGTGGACCTCTGGTATTTGCAGAGGTTATGGACCACAACCACCTACAAGAAGCTAAAATCCTCTAATAATTGAGACTCTCTCTAAAAATGCTCATAACTGCCTATTTTGTTAGCTCAACATGCATCAATACTCATACATACTAACTGTTTTGGCTTTTCTACAGAAGCTACAGTCTTCCTCACTTCTGCTTTTATTCTTTCAAATATTTTAGATTTTCTCCATGAAAAAAATCTTCAAATAGGTGAATGTGAATGTGAAAATCGAACCACACAGGTGGATGGCGGTCAGCTGTCATTTTAAAATATAGGGACATTTTTAGAGATTTAATCAAATAAAACACCTCAAAATGTGTGTGACAAATGGTATAATTTTTACTTTTGCATATAATTGTTTTGTAAAATTCAAATGCTCTATCTTTTTTTTTTTTTTAAGAAACATTGTTTGTGGATCTTTTAGTTGAGCCTTCCCACAGATTGTCTGCTGGAGAGCTTTTGTTCCTGACCTGCTCCAGCGCCAGCAGCTCCAAAATGGAGAGGTCCAGAACAGATGTGGGCTGTAACTCCTATCGAAGGCCATGTACTGGAACCTTAAATAATATAAAACCTTGATGAGGAGGTGCCGACTGTATGTATACTGTAACTTCCCATCTTAACTTATCTTCCCATCTGGGTTTGCACAATCCTCTTGTGGCCTTGTGGGTATTCTGTGGATTTCCCTGCTTCCTCAACAGCTGACAAACATCCGTTTAGGAATGTAAATCTGTGGTAAATTGCACTCAGTAACAAAACCTGTCCAGAATTAAGTAAGGCACCTGGAAGGAAAGCTCTGATTTGAATCCAATTTGGTGTAGATGAGAGCAAACGATGGAAAATGGAAGACAGTTCAGATTAGATGAAACCAGCACATCTAAACTGGTGCCAAGGGACACATAGTTCTGATGAGGAATCATCAGATTGAATATCTTTCATTTTGGGCTTTTAATAACTTATTTGGTCTATTTTTTATCCACATTGCATGTAGCTATAAAGCTTTTTAAAAAGAACAAATGTGAAGCAAGTTTGAATTTCATATGAATTTCACCTCACCCCCACAGGTTGTTTAAATTTTCTTCCTATCTTTGTGGCAAGAAAAAAATAAAAATCTAAGCCTCATCTGATGATAAAACATTCCTCCAGTATGTATTTAGCTTGCCAAGCAATTGGTTACTGTTGTGGTCCAATACTTACTTTTAGAAATTAAGTTACATCACACAGAATCATTAAGCTGCCATTGCTTTGAAATAAATTCAGTCACATTATAATAATAAATTCAGTCACATTATAATAAGATAACAAGATACAAAACTCATAAAAATGGGTTTGTTTTCTTGCTTTAAGGAGATATAAAACTCAGTATGTAATTTATATCTTGCTAAAACCAAAATATGCCCTCGTTTAAATAAGAAAAGTTGTAACAATAAAACAGCAACAAGCTTTTTGTTTGTGTTTTTCTTTTGCATCCATATGATGATGCCTACTTCATGTTGCAAGGCAGGTTCTGGTAAAGTAAGTTTTTGATTCTGCAGGCCTGGGTAGGGAAATGTTCACCTAGTCGGGCTATTTTTATTTGGTGTTGAAATGTGTTTGATATTCTCAAATATATAGATGTAACAAAAGAGCCAAAGCATAAGAAATGTTTACATGGACCAAAACTTTTCGAAAGCATTCTCTGATCTCTAGCGCCCATTCTAGATGAGACATGTCTCCACAAATCCTATTTTCATACTCACCACTGATCTGCATGTGGAACCAACATTCAAATCAGACCACTCTGATGCCCAACTGTTTTGAATGGTGAGTATATTACTAATGAGGAAAACAAGAATAAAGGCTTCTGAAAGATGAGAAGCCCTCCTTCACTTCTCCTAGAAGCTGTATGACCTTCCAGTCATGTGGAAGAAGATATCGTGTCATTGAATCATGAACAAACCGCCATGTGCAACAGCTTCATTTCACAGGCAGTGAAGCTGCTGATTCTCCAGTTAAGATTCATCTGGATGAAAAGAAATGGAAAGCAACAAATGCAATAAGTAATTTTATTATAAATAAATAGCACTGGATGTTTTTGATAATTTTATGTGTCGATAATTGTACACTTTTTGTACTTTAGGGTTTTGTTTTACCCTGTAGTGACACTTTGTTGCTATAGAACTGGTTTGTTAACAATTGTGCTATATTAGCATTAACGCTCCATAAATTGATAAAGTGCCAATAAAGTTTCTGTTTTGCTAGAAAAGAGGATTTTTACAGGATTTATCCATCCGGAGGACCTAATTCTGCTCAGAAGACCTTCCAAGGATTTATAGTTACACATTATTCTGAGTGTCCTGAAATACTCAGGCTGTTCCCTTCTAAATGGGCTCACATTGTGAAATTATGGGCCAGTTTTCTCGCTGGTTGGGTGGTTTAATTTCCGTCTGCGTAGGACCTCAGTCATACATCATCCCTTTTTTTCTGTCCTTGATTTTTTTTTTCTCTGTCCAGTAAAGCAGAAATCCCTTGAAAAGTGCAGTGCTGTGTCCAGTGAAAATGGTTATGACCCTCATCAGTGCACACACCCGGGGCTGAAAGCGCTCCGATACACGTTTCATGTATTTTCTGAGCTCTCGCTGCATTTCACAATTTAAACACACTCTTGAAAACATGAAGCCAAGGAATTTGGAAGCGCAGCTGGGTCTCTGTTGTTGCCTCAGCTGACAGATATTTGTACATGCTGAATAAAAAAACTCATAACCTTTTTTGGTGTTTCTGAACTTAAATCAGGATTATTTTTTTCTTGTTTTAGGTCATTTAGAATAACTAAGGTTATTTCTGTTTGCTAAATGTCAGAATAATGAGAGAAAATGTTTGATTACATTCTTAAAACTTTGAGTTTATTAGACATTTTAAAAACTTTGTTAACCCCAGATGACAATGTGATGGCTTTATAAGCTCTTTTATCCAGCAATGTTTGAGTACATTTCAGAATTGAAGTATTTTTATTATGGAAAAATGAACATAAATGAGCCAACATCTGAGGAGGAAGACATGTACAAAAGTCTCGTTCATCCTTGGATACTATTTCCTGATGGTACCATGTTCAAATAATTATATGCAAAAAAGCTCCAGGAGAAAGTCCAGCTATAATGAGGTAAAAGGTTCTGTGTCCCGGAGATGAATGTGTTTTGGTGTGAAGTGTGCGAATCAACCCCAGAGCACAAGCAAAAAAATCTTGTGAAGATGCTGGTTGTAGCCGATAAGAGAATCATTATCCACGAGGCCTGCACCAACACGGGCTGAAAGGACACTCAGAGTAGAAACACAGCAACATAGCAAGTCAGACTATAATTTTCAAATGCACATGAACAGTGGTGGGAAGTTACTGTACTTAAGTACAATTTCCGTGTATCTGTACTTTACTGAATGTGGTGGGATGGTGTTTCACCCTCCCCCACGCTTTGCGTCGGGTGTGGCGAGAGGCGCGCCACTGATTGGTGGGCGGGGCAGATGCCTTTAAAGCTGGGTAAGTCGCTGCGAGGTGTGTGTGTGCCCTTGTTTCCTCCACTGTCTGCACAATTGGCGGCTACATGTTGGCGGTGTTTGATTTGCTCGTCTGATATCGTAAGTGCCATTTTGCTATCCGGGCTGGGATCGTGGTTGGTTTTGTTGGGTGCTACACCTGTCGTGCGTTTCCGCAGTGCGGCTCTGCTGGCGTTGCCGGCCGCGGCTGGAGGTTGTGGTGGTGTGTGGCTTCTGCCTAGTCTTCGCCTGCTGATCTGCTCCCTCCTGGTGTAGGCTGTGTCTCCATCCCTGGGTAAGCTACCTGCCATTTAGTTCTGGATTATTTTATTTTGTACTTGGCATTAATGGGTTTTCTGTTTCAGGCAACTGAGTGTTGGGAGCTGCAGTGCTTTGGACGCTCTGCTGCTTTGTCTTGTCGCTGTTTGTTCTGGCCGCTCTCCGCTGAGCCTGTTGTGGATTGGGCGGGCTGGTGGGCGGGGCATTGCTCCTCTGGCCCCCATAGAAGGGCACTTGGAGAGACGACGACAACTTGTTCCATCATTTGAAGTATTTTCTTTTACCGTTTGTTGAAGTATTCATTTGTTTCTGTTGAGTGCTGTTTCTTTTGTGTTGCATGTTCTTTTGTTTTCTTGCTTTATTTTGTTGCATTTGCATGGTTTGCTTGTTTTCTTGGAACAACCTCATCTTGTCTGTCCCTTCTTGTGTGTTCCCTTTTTCTTTGGTTCCGGCGACCAAGTAGTGAGCCCGATGCCTTGGATTTTAAAAGAAGTGTTTTAAAAAGAACTTTTAGATAATTGTTAAAGTATTGTACACTGTTAAATCTGTGTTCTGGTGTGTCTTGTTACTTTTTTAGAGATATCTCCACCTGCTGGTCACATTAAGTAGATTTAATAATGGATAATTTCTACTTTTACTCCACTACATTTTACAGTAAGTATCTGTACTTTCTACTTCACTACATTTCTACTAAACTGTCGCGTTACTCGTTACATCCAAGTGTCGTTGCTCTTTTTTTCCGTTAAAATGTGAAGTTGAGGGACTTAAGGTGGCGCCGTAAAATCCGAGCAATAACGTGACTTAGTGTCTGTTGTCACCCATCGGCTCCACCTTTACTCGCTGCGGAGCTCCAGACATGCGCAGTGGTTTCCTCTGAGCGGAAGGAGATGTCTGTCTAATGTCAGTAATATAATAGCTGCATAAATCATAAGATATGGCGACATGTAAAATCAGCAGCGCTTCGCTTTCACAGACGGTGGGACTTCGTCCAACTTTTAGCGTCACGTGGAAGGAAAGCTTAAAGAAAGGTAAGATCTGTGGACGTGATGCTAGCAAAGCATCACGTCCACAGAGACACATGTTGCATCTGCGATGAAAAAAAGTTGTCACTCATGCGCTTAATTATTGTGTGTTGACTGAGGTGTGGCATATATGGGACAACGCTGTGACCAAAGTCTGCAGTGATCTGACATTCAGGAACGATCCGATTCTTCTGGACGGATCTTTACTAAGTCCTAAGGACTGAAGCCTCACTGAGAGCCGTTCTTTGTTCTTGTGTACACTGCAGTAGATATATACTGCGGTAGATATGTATATATGTATATATATATACACATACACACATTTATTTAATCGCTGTATAAGTAAAAGTTGAACGTATGAACACAGAGCATGCTCATTGCTCATTGATTGATTTCGTCTCCTGTCATGGTGGCAAACATCGCAGTGGGAGGATGAAAACAGTCACGATGCTCATTCTGCTTAGTTACTTGTTGCGCCGTTGGACAGTGTTCATAGTTGAACGTTATTTACCGTTAATTGCGATGTTTCAGTTGTGGTTTCTGACATATGCAATATGGGCAACCGCCCAGGGCGTTATTTTTCTAGGGATGGCAGGAGACCTCTGCGGATTGTAGCACAGCGATGAAAGCAAAACAGAATGAAGTGAGTTTTAATTGATACTGGTTAAATATATTTTAGCTCTAAGTATTTAATATCTAGGTGTTTTTATGGGAATGTGGATCTTTCAGATCAATCTGAGAACCAATTTTGATAGGTAAACTTAATGTTGTGTCATTTAGCACGGGGCGCTGGTCTTGGTCTCGAGTTCGGTGGTCTTGACTACAACTCTGCTACATGGCTCCTTGGTTGCCTCCCCTCACCTTCTTTCCATCCCCTTTCAGTTAGATTTCTTTCTAAATAAATGTGACTAATGAAGTTCATGCTGTTAGGACAGGAGACAAAATGTTTCCATCCCTGAAATTATGATTCATAGAATCACATATCTAAGTCTAAACTGTTACAGAGAATAAACACAATAAGAACATGTTTAATCTGTGGTAGTGTTCATTAAAATGGCACATTTCTGATGTATTAAAACTAAATATGATCGGTTCACTTAATGATATTAGTGATTAGGTAATCCATTCAGCGAGTACTTTTACTTTTAATACTTAAGTATTTTTAAAAGCCAGGACTTTTTTACTTTTACTTAAGTAAAATGTTAATGTGGTACTTTGACTTTTACTTGAGTACATCTTTGACTGTGTATTTGTACTTTTACTTAAGTACATTTTTTGAGTACTTTCTCCACCACTGCACATGAATCACAAAAACATAAGTTCTGGACATGTCCTGTTGTACCATGATACCAAAACTGAGCTGTTTGGCCAAATCTAATATTATTAGATTGTGCGTAAAACAGGGAATTGTGCAAGCTTGAGAACACACTCCCAACAGTGTAGTACAGAGGTGGCAGCATTATGGTGAATTCTTGTTTTACTGCAGCTGGGACTGGACTGGTGGACTTTACAAGATATATGTTATAATGAGAAAAAAATGTTATAGGTCTTCTAAATAGACACTGAACCTAAATAAGCATACAAATTAGCTACAAATTAGAAACAAAAAATTTAAGTATTATGTATTTTCCAGGCACATAGTGTCATTTTATAGCACAATCGAGTAACTACATTACCATCAGTTGTTATATAAAAGTTTGATCAAACATGACTTAAAATAAATTTTACTTTGCAATTTACAGCCTTGAAATTGAGCCTCTGTCCCTTTAAGAAGCTGCTGCTCTTTCCAAAAACTTTGCCTTTACTACATCACCAGAATGCTTCTCCATTAGGACTTAACCAGTGACGTTCGGTGAGGTTCATTGCTTGTGAGGCACTGACTTACGACTTATATAGACACCATGCATGGGGTATGGAAATTTCGCGCAGGTATACAACGCTGGGGGGCAAAAAGACTCATCTTTTACATGTCATCCATAGCCGCGTTAGCTCAGTGAAACTTAGAAATGTAGGTATTAATTTCGTGCTATGATCCACAGCAAAGGGAAAGAGCGAGAAAGTACTTTCTCACAAGTACTCTGTATCCGCCAAGCTACACGCAGACTCGTTGCCATAGCAACTGACAACAATGCCGCTTCATGTTTTAGGATTTAACACCAAAACACGTTCAAGAATTTTGCACACAGAACAGAACATCCAGTCTGTTACTGTAGTACGTTTTAGGCTTAATATTTTATTAATAAATACATAATTGCTGTGGTAGATTAGCTACTGCTTCTACTTTACTGAATTACTTTGACATACAAACTGTAGCCCACAAAACGCACATTTCATAAAAAAAAAAAAAACTAAATAAAATCTTATTGCTATCTTACCTTTACTTATCCATGAAATTCATGCACCGCTAATTCTGCACAAAAATATCCGTTCACCCAAAGCCAAGTCTATCCTCGGCATGTCTTTTCTACTCCGTTTGAGAATCATCAAACTGACTTGAAGCAAAACTTTCAGCTCCGGTGTTGGTCTTCCTTTAGTTATCATCTCCTGCTTCAAATGAAAATCCACTTTAGGAAACTGTTTAAGTGTAGAAATGTAGTCTTTCATGTTGACGTCGGAAGAGAGAAGAAAACAAATATATCGCTGTACTTTACTTATTTACTGTGTGGCTAGCTCCATGGCTAGCTCACTGTGTCTTACTCTGCAGTTGTTTAGTCGCAATATCTGGGATCATGAGCGCCCCCAGCGATGAGACAAGGGAACTGCCTGCCTCACCTCGAGTCTGTTCTCTGCCGTTTCTGTTTGCTCATCAGCACACAAAACACGATACACAGTTGGTGACAAAAAACATTGTACATTTTATAAGCGAAATTATGGAAAATCACTCCATATATTAAATGTTTTTTAGCCATTTTATTGCCGGCGTACAGACAGGACGAACATGCTGTCATAAGAGTGGCAGCCAGTGCAGTTAGCGAGAGGTTGCGCAATCCCAGGTGAGGCTTAATTGGCTGCTGCCTCATTGGCTTCGCTTCTGAGCATTTGAATGGGAAAATGCGAAAATCCAGCGATTTTGAAGAAAAAAATAATCAGAATTGGTTAAGCTAAGTAAAAAAATAGGTACTTTATAGTACAAACCACAAGGTGAAAATAGCAATATAAATTATTTTATTATTATTATTTTCCATGATGACAGGTGAGGCTCTGCTTCACCTGCCTCCCCTGACCTCACGTCACTGGACTTAACATTCTTAGAAGCGCTGCACTGAGAAGAAGTTTGTTTGTTCAGTAAATCTCCATTGTTTTTTATATTAAAATGAGAGGGGGGGGGGGGGAATTAGTAATTTTGAACATTTGATTCATCTACACCACACTTTTGATCATTTCTATCAGCACTTGCTTTTTTCAAACAAAAACATTTTTCCCGTATTACTTAAAGCCTTCATTGTATAGTTTCCTGTTCTCTTACAAGCTGACTGAAAAAACTTTCCAACTGTTGTCGCTTGTTATCACATTGCTAAAAATGTAAATAAAAATTAAATTGAATAGATAAGACAAATCAATATGCATGCCCTATAGATGCTCCTGAAAATATGTTTAGAGAACTTCCCATGAAATTTCCCTGCGCAATTTAATGTTTTATGTCTCCTTCAGACACTTGGAGAACACAAAGCAGGGATGTCCTGCTTAATGAAGCCGAACGGTTTTTCCTCAGTTATGACACAGATATTGCGGAGAGCTCCGCGCCTGCCTCCAGGTTATTGTCATCGCTCTGTCATCTCACATTTTGTGTAAAACGTGCGTGCCCTTGTGTGTGTGGTGCGCGTGCACGTGTGGAGAGAGCAGTGAGCTGTTGGCGCCCGCGCGCGCGCAACCCCTTCCTCCAACAGCGCCTGTGCACGAGTGTCCGCATAGCCGCCGCCGCCGCCACCGCCGCTTCTGCTCTCCGAGCGCGCAGAGCCATCGCCAAACTTTGATAAGCTGAAACCTTCAAGCAAAGAAGGAAATCATATTTTTATTTTTTTTTTCTTAGAGTACGGAGTCCCCCGCTAATTTTGTGTGACAAAGGTGAGTAAATCTCGAGAATTGTCAATAGACGTGATTGTATGGTGCGTTTTTCTTTTCTCCGACTGACTTAATATGTGTTGGGATAATTTATGATCCACAAGTGTCTCCTGAATCAAAAGGTTTTTAGTTCAGATCGAGTATTTTGCAGTAGCATGCTCAAATGCGTGCTTTAAAAAAAATATATATGTTCCGCATGGTCAGAGAGATTTGGCCACTTTTTGCGCATCTCTGGCATTGTCGCGCCTATTTAATGTTAGCACTTTCTTCTTCTTTTTCTTCTTCTTCTTTTGCTGCCCAGTTTGAGAATACGATCTGGATATGGAAAACACACCAGTTGAAATTTTTAAAGAAGAGAACAAGTGCCTGCCCGGGTTGCTGGAGGACTGTCCGGTGAATTCCTCGGTTTGGATGTCCGGAGACAGCCGCAATGTGACCCGCGATGATGAGAGCTGGGAGCAGGAGAGCATGTCCCCCATCATCCCCATCATCACCGCGGTGTACTCTGTGGTGTTCGTGGTCGGCTTGCTGGGCAACTGCCTCGTCATGTATGTGATCATCAGGTGAGCTCATGTTTCAGACGTTCATTTTGGTTTGGAAAAATGAAATAATAATAATAATAATAATAACCTTAAAAATCATGGTTTCATTGCAGTGAGACATGGATGAGGGATTAGATGGAAGCTGAATAAATGGGAGTACCACTAATCTCAGTAATTCACTTCAAAAAGTAAAACTCATTATAAAAAAACTATTAATTCCATTTGAAAAATTACGACTTAGGGTTAATGAAAATGTATAATTTAGTGTCTTAGAAAATTACAATATTTCCATTAATAGATTATCTTTAGTACAGGAATGTTAGTCAGGTGAACAGTGTTTTCATGTACTGTGCCATACAGATACTCAATACTTGGACTTGAATTGCTGCTTGAATGTGATGTGGTTTGGAAGCGATCAGCCTCCTGGTGATGAGGAGCTCAGGTTGCTTTATTGGTGTTTGTTAGCTTGTCTGCGTTGTTGGGTCTGATGTATTTGATGGCTTTGCTTTTGTAGCTTTTTTCTTCCACTCAACTTTCAGCTACTTTGCATTACTCTGTGGACAGTCACATTTTATCTTTAACAATGCGGTTGCTGGTGACCCTTTTTGTGGAGGGCCTCTTTGACTGAGTGTTGGACATCTTCCAAATAAACATTGTTCTCCATGATTGTGTAGGCCGTGATGAAGGCTTAGCAGTTCAGAATTTGGTGGCTTTCATTAGCTGTAAGCCATACTGATTGGAAAAATTACACTATTCAATGATATTATAATGTACTTAGATACCATTGTGGTCCTAACAATATTTTGTGGAACATTTTTCACTTTTCTATGGAGGCAGATATTTTATTGATTAAAATTAGGGTTATCTCAACATCTATGGTGTGGCGTTTATAGTAAGTGCAAAAACAGGTCACCAGTTTACAAATGAACTCTAATGATCAATATTTTTGTGTTTTATGTTATGAATAAATGCAGAATTACAAAAATATATAAGCAAATGTATTCACAATAAATAGTGTTTTCTGGATTTGATAAAGGCGTGTAGAACACATGAGAACATAACATTTTGAAATATTCAATCAAGTTATTTTCAATGAATAGTTTTTGTAAAAATTTGCTTTGGGGTACCCCAAGGCTCAGTCCTTGAGCCACTTTAAAAGCTGTGCATAAGCAAGCATTACAAATTAGTTTTTTAATGCCTTTTTTTTTTTTTACTTGCTGTAACATTAATTGCCCTTTGAGACATAAGTAATCCTGAATCTGGATTAGCAAAGACAATGAATGTTGAAGTGTACAATGATTGCTACGATCTAACACTTTTCCTCCTTCACACAAATAAACCAACACTAAGCTAAGTATTTAAATGTTGGATCAGTTTTACTTTTTTCAATGTTCCTGTGATTTTATATTTAATAAATGATCTACGTTATCTTATCATTTAAATTATGAAAGACACATTTAAGTAACAATTTAAGCATGTAGTTATTAATTTGCAGCAATGTTGATTCTCTGCAGAGTGAAATCAGAAACATTTGAAATCTTTACATAATTAGAGGGTCTGGCCATCGCAGACAGAATGGCATTTAGGTGAGGGAAAGGTTAAGATGTGTGTTGTCAGTTCCAATTCAGCAAAAAACTTGTGAAGCACAACGGCACTGATTCGATTCTGCCTCCTTCAGAGACAGAAAAGAGCTTGTTTTATTAATCCAATAACTCTCAAGACCTCCAAAATGCAGCAACAGTATTAAATAAATCCTTTAACGTCAGGTGAATGGGATTTTAATTACAAGTGAAACTGGTTCCGTTCACTCACATAGATATCCTGCTTCTCATTGGACATTATTTATGATCTGTGAAGGTGACAAATCTTCCTTTTATGTAATGTGAAATGCAGACGTGCCACACGGGATGTTTCAGTCCGTAGACAATTACCGAATGTGGGATTGATCGCTCTTACCTGTAATTGGAGGAAAATCTTATCACGTCGGTTGCAGAAAAGATGTCGTATGATGGAAATGCTCTGTGGAGGGCAATTTAACTGAAGGGAAAGAAAAGGGTTCATGATGACTAAGTGGAAACAAAAAACAATTAAATTACACTAATAAATGAGAGTCACAAAAATGTTTTGTTTACCTGAAACACTTTGGAAGCGTCTCTCGTTTCATGTCTTACCCGTCTGGAATTAACACTGCAAGATATTTTTGCACGTTAACTTTGGGTCCCTTTTCTATAATCCAAACTGTTGTAAATAAGTCACACCAGGTCTTGTTCTTAAAGGAATGTCAGCATTTTTTGAAACGGAGAAAGAATTTACATTTTTTTCCACATTTAAAATATATAACTTCCTAATAAAACTTTCTTGATAAAAAGAAATTTAGAAAAGATTAGATTTTCTGTTGGTAACTCATTATTTGTATTAAGTTGACTTAAAGGCTTCTAGGGAGTTTCTAAACAACAAGCTGTAAGATTTAGATAATTCACCCAATAGATATCTGGGTACAGTCAATTATTGTTTTCTGTCTTGCCTTCCACTAATAAGACATTGTTCATGACAATATGGAGTACTTGTTACCGAGGCTGTTGAAAATATTGACTGTCTTGAGCAAGATTAATATTTTATGATAAAGGCAAAATAATCTGTAACACCATCATCAATGCTTTTGAGTTTTTTGAAGCAATTAAAAATTAGAGTATCAAATGGCTACTTTTCTAGCTTCCTGTGGCAGCCATCTGTGCTATGTAGAAGATGTGAACATCCCAGACTGGAATTGTTTGCTCAGCTAATTTTCAAATGCTATAAGGGAATTACAGTTCTTAACTTTTAATTTCTACCCAGGAGTTTTTAGCCATTTGGCAATCTTTCTAGGCATTTTGTAAAGAATCTTTCAAATGTACATAATTCCTCACCACGTCTAATAAGAGGTTCTCAGAAGTATTCACGTCACCTCCTCATACAAAAAACTGATTGTGGAAAAAAGTTGAAGCGAAAAATCGACATTGCTTTTCAAGTGCATTTCTGTATAAAACAAGTCCACAAACTGGAAAATGGTTTGTCAACTCTGCACTTTCTTTTGTTGTGCCTGCTCCTTAAAATGCTTTTTGTGCTGTCTCGTTTCACTGAGCTCTTTTTTGCGGCACCTTTTGGTGGGTCGAACGGACATCTGCCTCAGTTTGTCCCAGAAAACCCGAGTGACAGCACCCTGCCATCTGTGAACCAAACCCAAGGGCCAATGCAAAGAACTGTATACTAAAAACAGTCTTGTTCATTAGACAAACAGGAGTGGACTGTCTATGTGTGTTTTAATGAGTTCTGTGTTTCTACTCTGAGTGAATAAAGTTAGGCATTTGTAAGTCTAAACTGAAGCTCTTTCCCTGATATGTCTTAAATCTAGTTTAGAATTGGAACAGCTACATTTATTTCCTTTTGTGTTTCTGTAAGTTTAATGCGCTCTGAACAACCAAAAGCATTTCATTCTTTAAATTATATTGCCCTGACATTCATTCATTATTCCAAATAGTCGTTCTTTAATTTTGTAGTCAGTAGAAATAGTAATATCTGCATGCACAGGAAACATCATTTCTCAGAGTATGAAGGACAAGTTTTACAAGGTCAAAACAAATGGATCTACGTACCATAGTCTGAATGGAGTAAGAAAATATGTTTATTTCATTGCTTTTTCTGTCCAGAATTTAGGAAAATACTAAACTGCAAAGATGGCTTTGGTCTACAGCTGAGAAACATTTTCTCTCGGTCTGAAATGAAAGTAGGAATGGATGAAATGGAAAGGAGATGAATTGATCCAGACCTGTTTGGTTATAGTGCAGTCTCTAAGACTGAATGGGAAAGTTCAGGAGGTATATGTTTCCCTGTTCCAATATGGCTGCTGCTCCTGGCAATGTTTTTAAAGTTGTAGACATATATATATTTTTTTCATCATTCCTGATCATTAAAAAGCGTCTTACAACAAAAGTGCCTGCCACTCGGGTGTGAGGTTGTTCTCAGATCCAAGCTGGACAGAAGCCTAAGCGAACCCCGCTATAGGAAAAATACAAACTGTCTCTTTAAATAAAATGATCCCCACCAAACTTTGATGATTTATTTCTTTTTGGTCAAACCCAGTTTTTCTATCAGTCGCTCTACTCTCGACTTTTGTTTTAAAACCTTAAATCAAGCCGTATGGGTGAACTTTGCTGAAAACGCCATCACAATATAATGAAAATTTAATGTAGCTTAAACAAACCGATTACATGAGGTCTGCAGTGAGCAAAGCACCATACATGACAATGAAGTGTGAGTCAGGCAAATTGTATTAGAGATTCAGGAAGGATTTCTGGGTTAATGCACACTGTTTAATACTTAATGAGAAAAGAGGAGAGGTCTTCCACAGACAAACGACAGCAATAAGATGCTGATGATGCTGTCTGACTGAACGGCTGGCTTTGAGTCATGTCTCATCAGGACAGCCCTGTGCTCCGCATGTTTAACAGATACACAAAGATGAAGACAGCCACCAACATCTACATCTTCAACTTGGCGCTCGCAGACGCTCTCGTCACCACCACCATGCCCTTCCAGAGCACCGACTACCTTCTGAACACCTGGCCGTTTGGGGAGGTAGTGTGCAAGGTCTTCATCTCCATCGACTACTATAACATGTTCACCAGCATCTTCACTCTCACCATGATGAGCGTGGACCGGTACGTGGCGGTGTGCCACCCCGTTAAAGCCCTGGACTTCCGCACGCCCATCAAAGCCAAGATGATCAACGTCTGCATCTGGATCCTGTCCTCGGCTGCAGGGATACCGGCTTTTGTTCTGGGGGGAACTCAGACAAACAGCGGTGAGGAAATGCTTTCACTCCTCATTAAACTTGCAGTCTTGTTTTCCAAGCACTTAAGGTCCTCTGTGAAATTTGCTGAAGGGATTTTAGGAGCAAACAAGTGATCTATTATTTGTTAGTAGCATTGTCTGAATACACTTTCCCAAACCACAAATCTGAAACAAAATCGTATAAGGAAGGAAAAAGGTCAGAAGCTACACAGATAATTGCAGCATTTTTTATTTTTTATTTTTGTATTTTCTAAGAAGTTAATGGAAATTTGCATTTCAATTAGCTGCTAGCCATAATTATGAAAATGAACAAAGATAAATGCTTTATGTAATATACGTCATTCTGGGTTTTTTAATTTTTGAGTTACATTACTTAAATGATTTATGATCATTTAAGTAATGATCATAAATCATTACTTAAATGATTTATTAATCATTTAATAAATAATTTAATGATTTAATAAATCACTAAATGATTTATTAAATTGTTAAATGATTTATTAAATGATTAATAAATCATTTATTAATGATGATTAATAAATGATTAATTATCATTAATGATTAATCATTTATATTTTTAAATATCATTTATATTTTAAATACCATTTAAAATATAATTTTAAGTGATATTTAATTATAAATATCATTTATCATTAAAATAAATGATATTTTAATTTGAAAATATCATTTAAAATTAAATGATATTTAATTTTATTAGATATAAGCACACATACAATGGACTCTAACTCAATTACACCTTAAACTGGCCCTGACAGATATTGACCCCTGACTAGTTTTAATAGGCTTTACTGTAATGAAGAGAAAACAAACTGTTCCCAACTGAGTGCATGTTTTGTTCATAACAGAGCGGTGAAAGTGGAATTTTATCTACAAACAAATAAAATCCTTTCTTCGTCCTTTCGCTCTGCAGACATCACTGAATGTGCCTTACAGTTCCCGGAGCCGTACGCCTACTGGGACACGATGATGAAGATCTGTGTGTTTGTGTTTGCCTTCGTCGTGCCTGTGCTCATCATCACCGTCTGCTACACCCTCATGGTCCTGAGACTGAAGAGCGTCCGGATGCTGTCCGGCTCACGGGAGAAGGACCGCAACCTGCGGCGCATCACGCGGCTGGTGGTGGTGGTGGTCGCCGTGTTCGTGGTCTGCTGGACGCCCATCCACATCTTCATCCTGGTCAAGGCGCTTGTGAGCGTACCCGAGACCACCGCCATCATGGCGGCGTATTTCTTCTGCGTGGCCCTGGGCTACACCAACAGCAGCCTCAACCCCATCCTCTACGCCTTCCTGGACGAGAACTTCAAGCGCTGCTTCAAGGACTTCTGCCTGTCAGCCAAACTGAAGGGGGACAGGGCGTCCGGCAGCAAGAAGGTCCCCAGCACGGTCCGGGCCGCCGCTGTTCCCCTGGAGAACCCAGACGGGACTAATAAGCCCACCTGACTAGCGGTGGAGCTGTCTTCAATTTCCCACATTGGAAAAGAAGACTCGCACGACCTGGGCTTAACGCACATCACTTCAGTGATGTAGACTTACTCCTCTGTGAAAGCTGATCCGCCTCTTGTTTTTAGAAACACCATAAGGCAGAGCCAAGCTGCCAAGATAGATCAAAATCTTTCACCACATGAAAGTCATCTGTTTGGCAATTTCATCCTCTTTGGTCTTAAGATCTTGAAGTTAATGTCTGAATTTACAGGTGGATTCAAAGAAGACAGATAAAAAGTGGATGAAAGTCATCTGTAAGGAGGATACAGAGGAGCACTAGCTATGTTTATGAATTTGCTGGCCCTTCCTCTCTCTCCCAACAGCCTTACATGTCTAAGAGTTTTTACAAATGTCCAGTCATTGTTGGAGATGACAAACTTTAAGATACCACATTTATTTATTACATAATCTGAATCTCCTTCAGTCACTCATGGCGCATTTTTTTAAATATATTTTTTTAGTTTTTATGCGTTAGCCAAATATCATCTTTGGGGGCCACCAAAGGGGTCTCACTAAAAAAAATTAAGATAAAAAAACTAGAGACTCCTCTGGCAGTCTTTAGAAAAGCATCTAAGAAAACTCACTCATAGGTATTTTTCAATATGTTTGCATAATATCAAAGAGTTGGTGAATATATTTATAAGGTTAAACACATATATTAAATAGATTCACTGAACATTAAACACATGTTTAATGGTTATGACTTAAAGTCAGTGACAACCCAAATTTCAACTTTTCTCTTTGTATAATGTTTCTTGAGAATGGTTAGAAATAATGCTTAATCCAGAAATCTGATATTATGGTCATTTATTATTCATATATTGATTAATTACACACAGACCTGTTCCGGGTGTTATTTCAGTTTGTTTTGTTAAAGCAAATGGAAACCCAACTTTATTTTTATTGCCAAATCAGAAAATTATAATGGTAATTTGATGGCCTGCATAATCATGAGGAAGACTGCTCACTCGGACAGAAGGGTAAGCCAAAAAACCTCATTTCTAATAAACTCATCTGAGACATAAACGAAAAGCTGAGCGGAAGGAAAAAGTGCGTTAGAGCAAGATTCCCATGTGACAGAGATAACCGCAGCCCCAGCCTGTGGTGAAAGAGCCTTCACACACAGACGCATTCAGGACATGAACTTCCACTTTCACCTTTTTTTGTGTGAACAAACCCCTGAACCAGAAAAGTCTCCACTTGAAGCCTGAGTTGCTGGACTTTAATCTGCCTGGACTTTGTGTCTCTCCTCCTCCAAACTCTTGAGACCTCGATTTCCAAATGAATTGCAAAATTTACTTTCATCTAAGAAGAGGACTTGGACTACTGAGCAATAGTCCTGCTTTCAACAGTTCATGCTCTGATACTTCTGTGCGTGGAAGCGCTTGAATCTACCTCAACACTGCAGTTATTCGTCTACCTTGCTCTCCTCCAGTTTTTCTTCCACTCAATTTTCCATTAATACGCTTTCATACAGGGCTGCACAGTGGCGCAGTTGGTAGAGCTGTTGCCTTGCAGCAAGAAGGTTCTGGGTTCGATTCCCAGCCTGGGGTCTTTCTGCATGGAGTTTGCATGTTCTCCCTGTGCATGTGTGGGTTTTCTCCGGGTACTCCGGTTTCCTCCCACAGTCTAAAAACATGACTGTCAGGTTAATTGGCCTCTCTAAATTGTCCCTAGGTGTGACAGTGTGTGTGCATGGTTGTTTGTCCTGTGTTTCTGTGTTGCCCTGCAACAGACTGGTGACCTGTCCAGGGTGTACCCTGCCTCTCACCTGGAACGTTAGCTGGAGATGGGCACCAGTAACCCTCCTGACCCCATTAAGGGACAAGGGTGAAAGAAAATGGATGGATAGACGCTTTCATACACCTTGTTTAGCTGTTTTTGGTTTATTCTCCTTATGAAAGAGTCGGTGGTTGTCTAATGGACAATAATCAGATCAGCTGTCTGCCTACATTAACATTTCTGTTTTAAAAAGCCATTTTATTAACGTCATGTAAAACTTGGAATGGGTTTTTATTTGCTGTAAGCCACGATATCAAAATTGACAGAAATCAGGAGATACAATATATCACTCTGTGTGTAATAAATCTATATAATATATAATTTTCAGTTTTTTATTCATAAATCTGGTGAAGGATGCTTTTTTACCCCTTTTATTTATATATATATATATATATATAAATAAAAAACAAACCGGTGACTGATAATTATGACCATTGCTAAATATGTCCAAACTTCTAATTTTTTGATTTCCTTCAGTGAGTCTAATATTTGCCAGCAGTGCCTTCAACAGTCCAGGATAACATGATTGTCTTATCGGTGTGAAGAATGACTGGAGCCAAGCGGCAAGTTACGTTCAAAAGATTTCCTTTTTCTATGAATTAGTTTGGCCTGTCATTGGTTTGGCTGCATGAAGCCCTGGCAGGGAACGTCGGTCAAAAGCTTTGTCGCCTCTGTGAAATGTGTGAATGGAGCTGATTGGTCACAGTGTGAGAAAACTGACTCACGGATGGACTTGGTAGTCAAAAATAGTCAACGTACATCTGCGTCACTGCGAGCTTGCTCAATGAGGGAAAAGAGCGGAAAGAAATAAAGGATACATCCTGGACTCAAATGTGCATTTAAAATTTGTCCGAGGGCTCTCCGTCGGTTTTGACGTCATGAATGGTGTCCAAACTGATGCACTGTAAAATTGTACTCAATGTGATTAATTAATCTGTGCTTTTTATTGCTTTTACAGTGATGACAAGTACTCTTTCTCATGTTGTGCAATCTAATCATATGAATGGCAGACTTTACAAGTTGTGGACCTATAGTCTATTATAATACCCACACAATAATGCTGTGTGTTTAAAATTTTGCAAAGACTACAAATTGAACAACTTTGCACAGTCATGGTGTAAATAAACTGTACTCCTCGTAGCATGTGAATCATCATCGATGTGATGTAAAGCCTGACATCAGAAGCTAAAACATGCTTAATGGACTGCTGTTTGATTCTAATGTGCTGCAAACAGACTGTTTGTGTAAAATATGTAGAAATTCACCGGAACAGCTAAAAAATATTTATTTCTAGTTTTCTGGCTGCTACATGTCTATTATGGAATAAAACCACAAAAAAGAATACATCTATAATATCAAAAGGGACCATGGATGCATAGTTTTTTTCTATTTGTTATGACCTCTGTGTGCTCTCTCTAAATCTGCTGTATTTTGGGTATTGATCCTGTCTGTGAAGCTGTCAATATTAAAGCAAGTTTAATCAAGTAAAACTAATTCTTTTTTTCTTGAAATGAAATTCTCGCACTGCTCTCTAGTTTGAATTAAAAATCACTCTGACAACGAGAAGCGCTACCTATGTGCACCACCATTTTGACTCGGCATCTTCGCTTACTTGTTCTAGACTTTGGGAGATTGCTACAGTCATTATTTTAATGTTTTATATTGCGAGTTAGCAGCGCCACCCAGAGGACAAAGAGTGGTACTATGGTTGGAAAATTAAATTCCATCAGTATTTCACATAAAATAGACATAGTGGTAGTAGAGGTATTATTGGTCTCAAAGACAGACTGTCAATACAGCCATGACGAACTATGTGCAACAGATTGAAATAGTCATGTCTAACATTTTTTTAAATTTTATTTTACATTGTTGTGTTATATCTTCCATTTAAATTAGTAAGTGAAAAACAAAATGTGGAAAAGCATAATAATAATAATAATAATAATAATAATAAGTATTATGCTATCATTTTTATTTGTCTTTGTCTTCCATTCCTTGAAATTTTACATGACACTTTTGATTATTGCCTTTTTATAAATTATCTTGAATTATCTTTAGCTATGTATATATCGGAATATAAATTGTTAAGCGCCTGCAAAATAAAAGAAAAACTGGATGGAAGAAACAATTCGAACTTTAAAGGGCCTGTGTTGAATATGTCATGATCATGTGATTCTTCTTACGTCATCCCAGACTCTTCCGGGTTATTTCTTCAGGTTAAACTGTGGACTGACTTCTGTGGTTTTGTGACACTTTTAGCTATCGTACCGCCGAGATGAACCGTATTTTTGGCCGAGGGAAAGCCAAAGGGCCCCCACCGAACCTAACGGACTGCATAGGAAGTGTAAGTAAAATTTTGTAGTTAAACTTTCTCAACGGGGAATTTTACTAAGTAACCAAAAACTAGCATGGATACCTGCTAACAGACTGTTAGCCAACTTTAGAAGCTTGTAACTACAATTAGTATATACACTATAGCTGTTTTTATTATGAGTTGGTATCCTTATACATTTTATATTATAGATTTGTTAAATATAAATGACTGAATGTTTAGCTAGCGGTGTTTTTTTCTCTCGATGTGTTACGTTGTAAACAAGACGTGAAAACAAAACTTTCTATTGTTTTCTATTCGGGTAGTGACTCGGCGTTATATAATGGCATGATTGGGCGGTATTGTTTTTCAGCTAAATTAGACAAAATGTATTTCTTTTTAAAAACCATGTCAAATAAACCAGTTAAACCGGTCGGTTGTGCATATATGTTGTTATTAGCTGAAAGGAGCGGAAGAAGAACATACTGTTACTTTAGCCGAATGTGGTAGGTTTTTATTTATTTATAACCCTTTATGTAGGTCAGAATGTTTTGCTTGGAGTTTGTTTTGTAAGATTGCCCTCGGTTACTCTAATATTCTACTCTGTTTTTTTTTTTTTTGTTTGTTTGTTTGTTTTTCATGTAGGTTGACTCCAGGGCGGAGTCCATTGACAAGAAAATCGCCAGACTAGACGCTGAACTTGTCAAGTACAAGGATCAGATGAAGAAGATGAGAGATGGGCCTTCAAAGGTGAGGTCATCTGTGTGAGGCTGCTGTAAAAGAATGAAGGGGATTTTTTTTTCTCTCTCTCACAACTGCATAAAAAGAACAAGTAGATCCACACAGATTACACCAGAGGTATGACTAATGCACTAATATGTAGGAGTGTCTATAGATGACTGCATGTTTAAAATAAGTCTGCGAGATGAAGGCATTTTTAAAAAATTTTGAATAAAGGTGCTTTTTTTATTCCTTATTTTTCCAGTAGTGCTCACAAACTTTTCTCAAGAGTTTAAGGACAAAGGACTCCATTTGAAAGCCCCGTTACATTATAACAGGATCGTGCATATATGCTGGGAATTTAACCTAAATTCTGTGAAAATGTACAGCAATCATTTTATACTGAGCCCATGAAAGGCTCTGATTCAAGAGAGAATGTTTATCTAAAAATGTGCGCATTGTTTCAGTGGTTAAAAAAGTATCAGTTAATTAACTTGTAATAGACTTTTAAGCTTAGTCTCTAGAGGAATAAAACCAAACTGCCAAAAGTGATAATGGTAAAGCATATTTATGCTATAAATCCTATGAGATTAAAAATTAGCACTTAAAATAAATGAAGGCTGAATATGAGCCATTGATATTGTTTATGTCATCATCATGCCTCTTGTTGACTTAGTAGAAATGTTTGCAAATTCAGCCAAGGGTCATAAGTCTCTTCCACAGTAAAATCACAAAGTTTTACACACAAGTAAATACCAGTGTTTGTCAAAAGTTCTCAAAGATAATCAGAAGTCAGTGTTGCAGAAAACAGAAAATGTGTGAAACATCTTTACGCTGCCTTTCACACTAAAACTATGATTTCTGTTGTCTTACTAGAAACAGGCAGATATGGACTTAAGTTTATTATAATGTGTTTTGCTATTTGTTACAATAATCATAAAAGTGACTATTAAAGTACATTTTAGCATGGAGAGGTTCCTCAAAGCCCCACAAACACAAATAATGCTCTTCAATTCTTGAATGTAGAGCAAAAGGAGAAACTTACTGATTATTTAAAAGGTTGTTCGGGACAGCAGTTTTATTCCTACACCCACAGAACCAACTGTGGGAGGAAAAAAGTAGAAAACCTGACTGTACTTATAGTTTTTGGGATATGTAAAGCACCACACTGTGATTTATTGTTGTTACTATATGTCAAAGTTCTCATTACCACTAAAGCATGTTACCAATAATGATAAACTGAGTGGTAATTGCCCAATCCTACTACTTACACCATAATATTCTGTCAACATAACTTCACGAGTTTTCTTTTCTGCTCTGTAGAACATGGTGAAGCAAAAGGCCATGAGAGTTCTGAAGCAGAAGAGAATGTAAGTCATTTTATCAATCTTATGTTTTTATAGTAATATATAAATTGCAGCGGCACTGTTGCCGTGCAGCAAAAAGGTCCTGGGTTATAACCCTGGCCTGCAGTCTTTCTGCATGTAGTTTGCATGTTCTCCATGTGCATGTGTGGGTTCTCTCCAGGTACAACTATGTACATATAAGTTACTCCTTTTAGGTTTTGAATGTTTTTACTTTTTAGTGTTAAGTTTTCTAATCTATTCGCAGGTATGAGGGGCAGAGAGATAATCTCATGCAGCAGTCGTTCAACATGGAACAAACAAACTACACGATCCAGAACCTGAAAGACACTAAAACCACAGTAAGACATGTGGCCTGTGCAATTTAGAAGGGAATTACTGGGAAAATATATTTGTTTTCTTGTTTTTTACTAACGCCACAATTCTCTTCAGGTTGATGCCATGAAAGTCGGTCTCAAAGACATGAAGAAAGCGTACAAGAACGTGAAAATCGATAAGATCGAGGTGTGTATGTTTGTTTGGTTAATGCAGTAATTACTGAAATCTAAAAAAAACCCTTAAATTACAGTAAATAACTTCAAATAAGCTTACGTTTGTGCCTTTATTCTAAATTAATAAAGTGAAATTTAGAGTTGTGTTTCTAATTGTGCCATTTAATATGAAGGATATCCAAGATCAGCTGGAGGACATGATGGAGGATGCAAATGAGATCCAGGAGGCGATGAGCAGGAGCTACGGCACTCCGGACATCGATGAGGACGATTTGGAAGCAGGTGAGGCGAAAAAATACTGTAAATTTTAATAACACACTTTCGGTAAAACTATGAAAACTGTTACTAATCTGGTTAGTGATCAAATTGTAAATATTTCACTGGTACAGAACACAATCCAGAGTTCCCTTGGTCAGGAGTTTGAAGTATTTTTTAGGTCAAGTATAAGCAAAGATTAGGAACTATTTGTACTTCAAAAACATATCCCTTTTTTTTGTTGTTGTTTTAACATTGTGTCCATATAATTGATCCAAAATTGTTCTCTTGTTCATCCATGATTTTAGTTTTTCATAAACTCTGTGTTGACATTTGTACCAAACTGAAGTTTGGATCCTGAGCCACACAAAATCATCCCAAGGGCAGCAAAAGGCCACCAGGCCTTTACTTTGTTTGTCTGACCGTCTATCCAGGCAGGGAAGGAAGAAAGGATGGATGAATCCTGGACCCGCATATGCACGTTGAGCTCTAACCAAAGGATTTGACATACAATAAACGCTCCCATGTGAGAGCCTTAGTGTAATAAATCCTATTTTGATGCAATTGACCATTTGATGTGTTTTGTGTCTTCAGAGCTGGACGCCCTGGGAGACGAGCTCCTGATGGACGACGACAACTCCTACCTGGACGAGGCTGCGACTGCTCCCTCCATCCCAGAGGGTATCCCTGGAGACAGATCCACCAACAGGGTACCAGATAGCTTCTGCATTTGCTTCTTAAGTTCGTGTGAAACATTGTTTACACGCTTTATTAAAAAGAGATATTTTTTGTTGTTGTTGTTGCTCCAGGATGGCGTTCTGGTGGACGAGTTCGGCCTTCCTCAGATTCCTGCTTCTTAAAGGAGTGATTTGATCAAACGATGTGCAAGTTTTACATGCATCATGTTATTCTTTCCCCCTTTTTTTTTCTGTATTTATCCAACTGACGCTCCAGGTCTTTGGAGACGGCGACGAAAACCAAAGCATCTTCTGACCGATGAACGATAGAATAGAAAGTTGCAATCAGGCTCCTTTAAAGTTTATGATCATGTTTCTTTAACTGGACTCACTTTAGTTTGTCTGAATGGTTGGAAAAGGGTTTCTCTTAACGTTGTACAGTTTCCGAAGTTACAAACGCAATAAATTATATTTTTCAAACGGAACAAAACTGTGTTGCTAAGGTCTTTAAAAAAAAAAAAAATCCATTGTACTAAAAAGGCCACTTTAATGACAGGTTAAATATGTCACGATTATTAACATATATTCAAGACATTGCTTTTTTTGGCCGGGATTGTAGTTGGCAAAAATAAATATGCATTTGTTTAAGCAAATGTTCTTCTCGTCACCAACTCAGTCTGAATGTGTGAGGGAAGATTTTCTGGTGAAGATACTCCACCACTTTGCTCATGTTGCGATATTTCTCAAACTCGTAAAAAGGAATCTGGAAAAATAAAGAAGTTTAAAAATATAAGATTAGCAAGCAGCAATCGACGCAGATGAAGTGACTAATCACTTCGTGGCGACGGTCTGACCTGCACAACTTCATAGCCCAGCAGCCGCAGATGTCTCTGCTTGATGACCTCTTTCCCAAGAAGCTGTCTTGCATTATTTGTGAACCTCTTCTGTCCGTCGATACAAAGAGCTATCCTGGAATAGATTGTTTCATCAATTATTTGTAGACTGTTTGATTATTGCAAATTTATCTGAAAGGTGTGACTTGCTCTTATAGAAAGGCGAGTTCTTTAGATATGCAAATCCAGTAGGTTTGCAGTAAGTAAGAAAAGTAAAAGGTGGTTTTAGAGGATGCTTATTTGAAGGGGAGGGGCATAAATGTATACCACACTTTTCAGATTCATTTTCAAAACTCTTTCTTGCACTTCTAAATTATGCACAACTCCTTGTTGGTCAATAAAATACACTTAAATGTGTGCTTGTAACATAACAAAATGTGGAAACATTTAAGGAGTTTAAAACATTTACCTCTTGTACACTTCATCAGTCTGGCTGGCAGGCAGAGCGTATCCCTCCTCGTCGAGCTTTATCTCCACGTCTACGACAAAAACAGGTTAGTCGACTGCAAGATGAGCCTTGAGAAACGCATGAACAAAAAAAAACGGGATACCCAGCGTGTAGCAGTACGGCGTGAGAACTTGCGATCCGAAGAACGATCGGTCTCCGAGTATATCCACCAGCCCCGATTTGACCGAGTTGTACAGCTGCTGATCAACCGGCGTCTCCAGGGAGCGACTGGACGTGAGGAAGGACTTTACGCGGTACTTTGGAAGGAGCTGAGGACCCTGATGTTGGGATTAAATAAGCAATTTTAAAAAATAATGAAAATATGACCACAAATAAATAGAATTAAGGAATTCAAGGCGTAGAGTGAGTCACTACAGAGTGCATTTTAGCTAAATGGATGGTTTAGGTTTTTAGAACAAAAGTATTTAGTTGAGTGAGATCACAACTGCACAGGACGCCAAGACGCAATATTTAGCATGTAGCTTTCCAACACAGATACAGATTTCAATAAATGTATAGATCTTAATGAGCAAGATCAGAAAGCTTAGCGAATGTGACAAAGGAAAAGACAATAGTGTGGAAAATGCAATTCCATTGTTGTACAGCAATGTGTATTATCAAATTCTTTACCCAATTAAAGTGATATAGTTGAATCATGGTTGTATAAGTTTCACCAAATAAACAGTTAAGGACGTATGCAAAATTCATGAAAGCAGACTTTTCCCATCAACTTTCTACGGGTTTTCTGCTCTTAACATTCACTTTAAAATCTAAAACACTAGTTTGCTATGCACTTCTGGCAGAAGTTACAGCAGAAAGGCATATTAAACCTGTATTACATAAACTTTTTTAGCAGCAGCAGGAATAATTGTTGCTTTTCCACTTTTTACAAAAGCAATCAGACCATCATACAGTTTTCTTAAGTTTTCTATTGAATCTTTACCAAAAACAAATAATTGATGCTGTATGTTGTTTCATTGTAAAATTATGTTTGATTATTAAAATCCCACAATGTCACATTACAGCCAATTACATGATAAATATGTTCACATCTGTGCTCCATTTATTTTATGAAGATAACAAAGACATGGACTGTAACACTGCTGCTAGTCTGCTGGGTGTGTATTCAGGTTTCTGTCACGGTTCGTTCTCGTTTGGCTCTCCAAGTATTTAACCGTCTGCAGTCTTTACCTCGTAAGTTGGACACTCCAGCTTCACGGTCATGTAGAGCTGAGTCAGCTGCGCCAGAACCGCACGTTCAATCCTCAGGTCCTGATCTGAGGCACAGAAACATGTTTGGTTTCATCAAGAATTCAGAGGAAAACAGCTTTCTAAGAAAAAAAAAAAAAAAATCATTAAAACGTGTATTTATTTCTGTAGTTCAATTTAGAAAATGAACCTCATAATGTACACTCAGTTCACATTGAATGAAATGTTTAAACCGTTTTTCGTTCAGAGATTCCCTGGCATTGCATGTTTCACCTTGTAGTTGCTGCAGGAAATAACTGCTGAAGACTTTAGAGAGAAAGTTGACGGGGAACCTCTCGACCAGGGTGCAGGCGTGCAGCAGGTTGAGCAGCATCCGAGGCTGGAACTGAGAAAAACGTGTGTGCAGGATGGTCTCCACCTTCTTGAACAGCTGGCCGACGTTGGGTGGAAGGTAGCCCAGCCTCCCAAAGGCCATGATCTGCCTGGCCACCTGGCTGGTGCTGTAGCTGTCCGCCCGGTACACGAAGCTCTCAGCGACGGCATTGAAGACCGTTGGGGAGAGGATGCTCCTACGGCTGAAAAACTCCGTCACCTTGGATACGGTCTCCGGATGCGAGGTGAAGGCCATTCTAGGGACGTGATTCTGCATCGCGTCCACAAAGTAGCGGTCGCTGTGGCCGAAGTGGATCAGAGCGGCCAAGACATGGCTGAGCTCTTCGTCGCTGAAGTGAGGAACGTGTCGCACGGCCTGCTTACACAGGCTGATCACCAGAGGCATGGCCTGCTTCTGGTTCAGAGCGACGAGCGAACTCAGCACTCCGCTGACCGCGGCCGGGTCCATCCTGGAGGTGACCGTCACGGCGTGGGTGTGCATGGCGTTCAACAAGTCGCCGTGCTTCCCGTCTTCACCCACACACACTTCCAGAAGTCTGTAGACGGCTACGAGATCCGGGAGGCTCCACTCGTCAGGCTCCTGCTTCTGGATCTGTCGCATCACCTGCTCCAGCATGGCGGACCCCGGACCCTCCATGGCCAGCATGGCCTGGCCCAGCATGCACAGCTCTCCCACCGCCATTTGCTCCCCATCGAGCCGGTTCTGGCTCTCCGTCACCAGGCGCACCATCAGCGTGCTCCAGGGATCCAGAAACAGGCGGGTGCAGGCGAGCAGCGCCGACACCAGCCCTGCTTCCGTCAGCCGTTCCGAGTCCTGCTCCAGCTGGAAGCAGAGGGCCCGGATGGCGTCCTTCTCCAGCACCGACGGGTCTCTCAGCGCGGCGCCGTCCTGCTCCAGGTCGGCCACGCGGTGGAGACAGGCGGCTGCCATGGTGTCAGACAGGACCTCCACCGAGCACAGCAGGCTGAAGACCTGCCGGGAGGTGGAGCAGCACGCCAGCTTCTGCTGGAAGCTCTTCTCTTCATCAGACGAGGGCCGGTGCAGCTGGGACAGACGGAACCGGAGCTCAGAGTCTCTGTGGATTCCCACAGAGCTGCTGGCGAAAAACGACGGCTCCCTGACTGCGGTGGTCACATTCCTCGAGCTGAAGTCCGTCCGGAGTTTCCTGCAGCCATGAGTCTGGATGCAGCGGGCGGCTGACGTACAGAGACAGGCAGCGCAGGAGGAACGGCCCAAACCACTGCTGTAAAGGAGCCTGACCGATATGAGTCCAGCAAAGCAACGATGGATGCCGAACTGCAGGAGTCGAAGGTTCTGAGTAAGTTTCAGGGCCATGAGTCTGCTCCTGAACCTCCCCGATGTCAGCTGGAACAAGAAAAAGGACAATATTTACATAACAGGTAGCGCTGGGAAATATGGCTTAAAATTAAAATCTCAGATTTATTTTTTTTCCCCCACCAGATCCGATTTCTGATTTTACAACGGTTTTTATTATCACTTTCTTTTCTAAAAATAAATTACAAATCAAATCAAAAAGTGACTTTTATTTCAGTCATTCCTTCTGTGAGTCACATGACGGATTATTAGGGTCAAGTTATGATCATTTTTGTTTAAATGCAAGAATGTAATCATAGTATTAACAGGATGAAAACGCACTTTACCAGAAAAAACATCCTAAAATTACAAGAAAAATCTTTTTAATGAGAACGAAGCTTCGACAGGGTTATCAAGACCTGGTGTGACCAGCTCAGTCTGAGTGGCTTTTCCAAAAATGTAATCTTCAAATACCAAAAATGGGATTACTCAAACAATTCGGTTTATCAGTGCCCTACAGATAGGTGAAAAACTCAAATGTAACAGAAATAAACGCAGAACCTGTCCAAGCCATGAGCAAACTCAGCAGCTATAGACCTCCAAAAATACTAAAACTATCACAAAAGTTAAACTTCTGTCATATAGAAGGCTGATATTTATGTGCTGTAGTAAACTACAATAGTTTTATAGTTGCATACAAATTTAAACATGACTGATGTAGAGACGATATTGGCTCAGTAAGTGAAGGATATAGGTAATTATTTTAGGGTCACTTTCAGCCTTGGACAAAAATAATCTGAAGAAAACAGCTAGGATTCCTTTAATTCTCAACTCTTCCTCTGCACCTCTTAACTAACCAACCTTGAGGGCTGCTGCTAGCTATATTAGCTAGGTTTAGCGTGTAAGTTTACATCTTGTATTAACAGTAACCGGAATGCTATTGTTGCTACAAGAAGTTGTAAGATATAAAGTTTTATTCCCAGCAAGAAAAGTACAAGAAATTGTAATAGGGAGCAAATAAATTCATACCTGAACCTCCCGAGAGCCGCTGAGGGTCAAACCGGTGCTGACTGCAGTGACGCTTAAAAACGTTTTCCGGATGTTATATTTACGTTCCCTCAGAAATAATAGTACTTTCGAAAATTAGATGAAGTTTGTGAACTTCAGGTTAAATGAAACGTAGAATAAATCCCACAGCATTGCTACATATTGCACTTTGTAAAGTGACGAAATAATCAGGCTGTCATTTAAAAAACTGTTGACATTGTACCTTACAATTTGACGCTCGTCATGTGCACTTGTGGGATTTCTATCTTTTGAAGGGAGTTCATGAAGGTATCACAATAACTTTTTCAGACGCTAGATGGCGATAAATATCCATCCAAACGTCACATAAAAACATAAATACGCCAAACTTGCAGTTCGAGCATAAACGGATTATAATTTATTTTTGTCACTCATTAATTTGTTATGACTCAATAGGTCAATATTTTTGGACAAATTGGGATAATTTTGAATTCTCTATTAACGGTAGTATCATTTTTGAGCAGAGCAAACGTTAATTTGTTACAATATCCATGCTTTTCTCTTAAAGCATGTCTTTATTTCCTATTCATTTTTAAATAAGAATGTCACACAAGACCTGCGTGAGCAGAATTTTCAAGCTTATTACTTTAACGTGGGAGGAAAAATGCAAAAGCAAGTCAAACTTCAGCAATGGGAGCATTACGAAGCAAAACCCACGCAATGCCTTGTTTGCTATCGAATTACTTTAAATATTCTGAAGACAAATAAAGAACATTTAATTTGTTTGAACTCACCATGTTTGTTAAAAATAGCCAACAGAAAAATCTGAAGTGATCCATATAAACCTGAGAGAAAGGCACAGGACTTTAGGGGAATAACCATCAGTGACTTTTTTTATTGAATTATATGAATTGAGCTCTGACTCAGCAAAAAGACAAAACTCAATGAGGTCATACACTGGGCAGTCTTCATTTACAGCTCAATGTCCTTGTCTGTTAGATTAAACGTTTTATTACTCAAGACTTGAGATTAACAAGCAAAACCAGACAGTTCATATTTGCATCAGCACACACTTCCCTTTATGTAAGTTTAAAGAAACAGCACACTCGGCACACTCTGGCACAACAGCACACTCTAGAACCACCACCATTTCCAGTCGGATCTTAAAGAATCCAGCTTGTGCAAGTCAGAACACGCTGAATGATTTTAGTGAAATAAGAGAGCAAACTTGTCAAGACAAAGTTGGTCGACAAGAATGCACCAACTTATATGGGGGGAAAAGGGCAGAATAATGCACTTCGTTACACATGTAATTTATGGAAGGGAAACAGTCAGAAAAATATAATTTGATAGAGGGCTTTATTTTAAAAAGTTTACATTATAAATGTAAAAATTCAGCTAAACGTGATCACATGAACTGCAAAGTCATAAATCCCTTAGAGCTACTAATGTTCTGCCACGTCTTAACACGAGATTTTACAAACTCATTTGGCAAAACTGCAAGTTCACAGCAAACAAGAGTGGATAGTTATTGCTTTGGTTTGTATTAACGGGGCCTTTACTGTAAAGTCGAGACATGCAGCATGATCTAGCTGACGGCAGAGAGGCGGAGGCAGGTCAGAGGAAACAATCTGGTGCGAGGTGCTTTAATCGTCCTTATCCTTGGCACCGTGCTTTAGGATGCGAGTGAACTCCACATAGTTGAAGTTACTCTTCTTGTCGATGGGAGCCTCCCTGAAGAGCTCGTCCACCTCCTCATCTGTAAACCGGTCGCCCATTGTTGTGAGTAGCTCCCTGAGGTAATCCTCTGGAATAAAACCTAATGCAAACAGGATTATTACAACATTGTGATGGAATGCTTATGATGTGACAGAAAGCTCACAAAGCGGGGTAAAACAATTAGAGAAGGCAACACCATCTCCTGGAAATGTTTGGTTTCATTTCAAAGTATTTCGCATCAGGCTGATGAAGTGAAATCCACCGTGTGGCACATGCATGGCATTTTATAGTTTCAAATTCAGAACTATGAGATTCAGTAACTTTACACACTCCCTGAAAATGACTGCTTTGAAAGGCTGAAATATTTCAGGTGAGATGTGTTGTACTCTGCATTCCAATCATATATTCAATTAAGAAGGATTTTCTTTGTCCTTTATGGCTATGAGTTTGTTCTCTTGACCAAGATCAAAAAGCTCAACAAGTGGTGAGGAAATGACCATGATCAGAGAGAAAGAAAAACTAGAGAGAAACTGAAATTATGATAAAGTTGTGTTTTCATAAATGCCTTCAGTCTTAAATAAAATTCATTTCTCAATATAATAGCGTATGATTTATGAAGTACCACGTGCAAAAAAACGTTTTTTTAAAACAGTTCATGTATGAAACAATTCTCAAGTTTGCTTCTTATTCTATCATTTAACACAAGGTATTTTTGTCATTATTTAGTACTTTGTCCTCTAGTTTTACCATTTAAAATATCTATGCGCAACACAGCAGGGAGATATGAGGGTCAAATAATACTCCAAGTATTTTCTGTTAAAACAGCCAATAGTGTTTAGTATTCAGCCTTCAAGGTGCAAAGCGAAGTCGACGGATCATTTCTAATCTTCTGTTCAGAAGCATCAAAATTTCAGCACAAGGCTTCCCAATGACAATGACTCCTCTCATTTACTGCTGCACCAGTTTATTGGCCATCTGCACCAGAACCGTTAAAAACCACAGCTCCATATTAAAGCTCTGGTCTAAGAGGCTCTGGGGGACATAAAAACCGGCAGACTAACTTTCCAGATTTTTTAACAGATCTTAATTCATGTGGGGTTTTTGTCAGTAACTCCAAATCTAGAACGATCAATAGGTAGGGCTTAAAGTTCAGTATTGATGTGGCAAATCAAATAAATCAATTTAAAAAGAAATTCTGTAAAATTGAATGTGTGAATATTTGCCCATTTCCAAATTTATTTTAGACTTTTCAACAATGTGAATGAACTCTGCACTTTGAGACCAATACTGGTAACATATTGAATGAGCTCAGGTTTACCTGTTCCCTCCTCATCGAAGCAAGCAAATGCATTTCTGATCACGTCCTCAGGGTCTGTGCCGTTGAGCTTCTCTCCAAACATGGTGAGGAACATGGTGAAGTTGATTGGTCCAGGTGCTTCGTTCATCATGGCCTCCAGATAGTCGTCATTTGGGTTTTTCCCTTTAAAAAGACAAAAGGCTCTTAAAATTAAAATGTCAGCAATTTAAAGAGTAGAAGGTGAAATATTATGGTTCCTCTTTGCCAGATAGTTTTTTTTTTCTCCGTTTGACTGAAGCTCATGTTTGTTAGCTAAACAGTAGACCAATTAATTTGCATTCAACTTTTCCAGTTTCTGTATATTCACCAGTAAAGAAAATAAACAAGCTGGTCAAAGCTTGAATGAGAACCTCATTTTAAACGAACCAGTTATCTGCTGCTTTGTTTTATCGGTTTTATGAGTGGGAACGTTTCTGATTGACAGGAACAAATAGGCTGGCACTTTTCAAACACAAGGACTTTAAAAACATTCATAATCAAGACACAATAACAATGAAATGGCCTAAACGTGAGCGGAAATAAAATGGACGTATGTAGTTGACTTAGGCAGCTTTAAGACCTTGGGAATATGTTAATTCAATTTTAAACTTTATTAAAAAAAATCTAAAGCAACAAAAAAAAAAAGAAGAGAAAAACAAATACTGATGACTCTATTAAGTAAATGTTCAATTAGGAATAAGTAATAGTCATTACTAAAAGCTAAAACAAAAATATCTAAAGTTTGCTTTGAAAAATGAACTGCAAGAGCCACTGTGGCCCGAAACCAGAGCTCATTTCTCACCTGGTCAGTTTGTCTCTTATAACTGAGGTGTGGCCACTCACAGCCCTACACACACTACAGTTCATTTATTTACAAGCAGGCATGAGAATATAATACTAATGCTTGCAATAAGAGCCAAAACTATTTTAACTAATGCAGCATTATTTGCAAAAACTGAGTGTCATAAAAAAGCTGCCGATTACAACATTTTACTCACCCAGTGAGGCGAGCATGTCGTGAAGATCCTCTTTGTCGACAAAGCCATCCCGGTTCTGGTCGATCATGTTGAAGGCCTCCTTGAACTCCTGAATCTGGGACTGGTCAAACATGGCGAAGACATTGGAGGTGGCGCGCTGAGGGCGCTTCTTGGTGGTCTTTCCCTTTGCCCTTTTGCTCGACATTGTGGCTGGTTTAGTATATTTCTGGAAAAGTAGAAACACAATATTGCTACAGCTCAGTGGGATGACAAAGGAGCTTAGGGTAAATAAAAAGATAAAGAACAGATAAGTCAGTTACATTCCAAAAATCAGTCACCCCTTGAACTGAAATAGTGAAAACAAACCTACTTTTTTCTATATTATTAAATACACCAAAAATAAAAAATAAGAACTGCCCTACTAACACAAAAATTGTGGTTTCATAAGCAAAAACACAACTTTAAGGTTACTAGGACTAGTCCACATGAGTATATCTGAAATTACCTTTGTATTTTTTCCTTTCAAAAAGCTTCTTTTAAGAATGAAATCATTTTCAAGAGTCTTTATCCATACAAAGAAAATAAACCGCGAGTTATGAAAGACATGCACGTGGTGCAACGCTGTCATCAAAATTCCCCAAAACAAAGAGGAGGGCGTGGATCATTAAAGCTCGATGCTTTACGTCTGACTTGCCTGGGGCTGAAGTATTAGCATGGAGATGGATGTATGAGAATCAGTTACAACTAGTTGCATATTAGCAACTCACTCTGAATTCTAATAAATGAAAATAAAAAAAAATAGGTCTATTTCTTTAAACAATTGTTTTTTTATAAATATTTGTGTAGCTAAAAATTGTTTATAGACTTAGGATAAGCACCAGTAAGATGCTCCAGATGTATAAACCCCATTAAGAAATGTTAAATATCCACATCTGCATGTGATTTTACATACTGGGCAAACTCAAATGATTCAGACAACTTGCAGAAAAAGATTATCATTAAAAGGTGCAACAGATCATGCTGCTACTCAAAATAAAACTTTGTGATGCCATATCTATCTCAGTGGCTGTGTAATTTAATTCCAGAGCAGTAAATCCCTGGTGTTGTGTCCCTGGCTGAGCTAAAAATGGAAATGTTGCTCAGCTTTCTAGGTTGGTTAGCTTGCTGCCTTCACTGGGAAAGTTACTGATGTGAGGACGGATGCCCTTATCAGGAAATGTCTGGAATGCAGACATCCACAGCTTTGTCTTGACATGAAACTCTGAAAGGGAAACTCTCATGTCATTGACATCAAGTTTTAAATGACGTCTTTTTTGCAGTGTTTTGCAGTAGTTTTGTCTGTAAAGGATGCTTAAACTGTATTTACAGCATGGGCAATTAATAACTGGTCACAAACAGGTAGAAACAACAACCAAATTAATTCAGATAAGATCAATTTAAACAAATTTCAATGAGTGCTCTAAACATATTTTTTAATAGCGCCTCATCTTGGTTAATAAAAAAACTACTGATTTCACAAATACCACAATAACTATGGACACATTTATTATCTAGCTTTATTTTGTATCTTTGGACAAACGTGCAACTGTCACAAATGTGACTTTTATATAATTTCTTATTAATAAACAGCAGTAAGCATCAACTAGCAGATCGTCAAACCTGTTACCTTTTCCACTCTCCAAAAGTGCTTTGCGGCCTAGTTTATACAATAAAGTAAGCACAATAAACGCGAGCAGAAGATTAATACAGCAATATTCTTTAACAGTTTAAGCAAACAACTACCTTTTCAAACGGAACCCGGTGGCTAAATAATCAAATTAAAAACGTTATGCCGTAACGTTAGCTGCCGTGAGGTTAGCTGTGGCGCTAACTGTTATTATTGGTCTTAGCAGAGCACGACAAACCGTAAATTTTGCCGTTATTTTCTAGTCAAGTTTAAAAGGATACAACTTCAATACAACATAAATATAAAAAGGAGATTTCTGTGTTGCTAAATTATGTTCAGACCTCAATTTAAACGCTTTCTTACCTTGTTACGGGGAAATAATTTTCAAGCTAATCAGTTGCTGCTTCGTTTCTCAACCACCGCCCTTTACTTCCTGATGCTGTGGGTTCAGAGCTGAACATCGGAACAAACCAAGTACATAAACATGGGGGTGACCGCCGTTTATAATACAATTTCTTCTCTTTATACAACAAATGTAGATACCTTTCACTTATAAAGAGTTTTGAAATTAAACTTTTTATCAGCGTATTTATAAAAGTTCACGTGAATAGTCGAGCTTATATGGAAAATAATATAGGAATTTCTCAACCTTCCCCCGGTTGAAAAAGTGTAACTCCCCACAAACGCTTCCTCGACATTCTTGGATATGCCCTTTTAAGGAAAGGAAGCAGACGTCCTCCTTAGTCTTTCGCAAGTCCTAAATCGAGATAAAAATTTTAAATAGTCCTGTGCGAATCAAATATAAGTGCGTATACAATAAATTGGAATATTATCAAAAAGTTAATTTATTTCAGTGATCCAAATGAAAATCTAAAATTCACATAATGGATTCATTACATGAACAAATACATTTTATGAGTTTATTCTACTTTTTTTAGTGATAGTTATTGAAAACTCAACTTTTAGTTCACCTGAAAATTTGAATATTACATTAGATCAAATATTAAATAATTTTGAACAGAAATCCGAACAGAATGTTATGGACATGTGTCCAGGAAACATTGACATCATCATCCAATGAGGGTAAACATCAAAAAGGTAAGGACATTTTTTTGTCCCATATGTTGCTTTTCTTTCCCCCAAATAAGACATGAAGATACTTGAATAATATGAGAAATAAAAACAATGCTTGTTCATTTGCTTAATTGAGAACAATAACTGAAAAAAATGATGTCATGATGGACATTTATAGCTACTGCCTGTCCAGCCATGAGTAAGACAACTGTTGTTTCAGCAGTCAATGTTTTCAAAAGAGGCTTAGAGTTTCCAGGCTTTAAAATTGACATGTGGTTGACTCAATGTTTAAAATAAGCCACATCTGTCTTTTATGTCTAACTCATCTCTAATCTAATAACAACAAAGTTGGACATGTACTGTGATATGTGACATGTGCTGATTTTATTTTTGATATAAGTAGTCTCGATCAAGTGCTTTTGAGTTTGTATCTTATCTGTCTTCGTTTGGTCATTGCAATTGGTTGCTTAACTAGTTTCAGCTGGAGTTTTTTATTATTAATATTATTTTAAAAGGGGAATTGTTCCTCTCCAATTTGTCCCAGTAGATCAGTACAACAATAGAGCAAATGAAAATTAGGACGTATGATGTCTGCTTTTTTTTTTTTTTTTTCAAAATGTATTTGGAGGATTGTTGCCTCAAGCTTGGTACCTTGGTACCAAGTTAAAGAGATGTGTGACTTTGCTTCCTCATAAAAAATACATAAAGACACACATAGAAAGCATACTGTAGTAAAAATCAATAAACTTTAATCTGTAAAAAGTGTTTTATTGAGCTTTGTGGTGCAAAAAATACAATATTTGTGCTGCATGTTAGTAGCACTATTGCTTTGCAGCAAGGACATGGATTCGAATGACTGCATTGAGTTTGCATGTTCTCACAATGCTTGGGTGGGTCATCCTAAGGCTCTCCGACTTCCTCTCACTGCCCAAAACACACATCTGTTTATGCTGTCACTGTGTTGCCCTGTGATGAAGTTGGTGACCTGTGCAGGGAGAACTCCACCTCTTGCCCTATAACCACTGGAAATGAACACCAGCAGTTATAGGATAAATGGGTAAACACAGTGGATGTTTGGACATTATAGCTCAGCACTGTGTATTTGTCTGATACTGTGCTGGTGACAAAGTATCAGACAAGCATCCTTGTCTAATACTGGGATTGCCCAATCTGTATATTTCACTGCTTCACTACTGACTATTCCACATACCAGCTAATGCAGCACATTTTCTGCACAAATACGTACATACTTTATGTTCTGCTTAGTCTATGTTTCTGTACAATTCATATTTCTATTTGTTAATTAGATCTTGTGTGCCTTATTACACCTTATTATTAATGTATTTTATACGGCATGTAGTATTGGCAGCAAAGTTAGAACTTCATTATAAATTGAAACATGTTTCCTTACTGTGTGCAAGACAATAAAGCTTTGAATTTTGATCGTTGTCATTCTTGTCTCAAATGTAACCATTAGAGGGCGCTGTTGTAGCAGGAAAACTCACTGTCCTTGGTGATATGAAATAATTATTCTGCCTATTTTTCACTGACAGTTGCATATATTGTTGTGTCTACAGCAACACTGCTGATTTAATCCAAAACAGATAATTAATTTGTTACTGACCCATAAATAAATCAAATGTTTAGACCTATTGCAATTTTGTGATTGCAAAAGTGTAAAAAAAATCCTTTTGTCGAAATACATTTTAATGTACTTTATTACTATTGTGTGTTACAAACCAACATAAAAAGGCGTTGAAGGAACATAGTAAATGTTTTCTAAATAAGCATTCAAAAACTGGGCAGCACATTGTATTCAGTTTATTTACCTGGTGCAACTTCCCTTTTCTTGCAATAAAAGAAGAACAAGAAGCTGCCACCACCATGTGTCACCATGGGAATGGTGCGTTAAAGGTGATGTGCAGTGCTGGCCAGCTTCCTCCACATGCCTGCTGGTGACAAACTATTAGCAGTATTTTTGATGGTTTTTCTGACTCTGCCACAAAAGTTAGATTTGTAGAGTGCACAACTAATTATATCAAATCAAAACAAACAAAACAAGTACTTTCAATGTTGATGAAAAATGTTCCAGCTATGTTGTCCTCTTTGTGTCTAGTGTGACCTCCCACATTTAATGGCTGGTCGATCTCTTTTAATGGGCTCACATTTCACATGACTGCCACAACATTTTAGCTATGCTGTCATGCTGACCCTTGTATTATGTGGGAATGTGATGGATAACAGCCAGAAAAGATGGTAGGTCCCTAAACAAAAGCATCGGAAATGTTGTCGGATGGAAAATTACCGGACACTTGAGTTAATTTCCAGGATGACGTTGAAATATCTGCGGCACCTAAAGTAAATCTGTCCACCTGCTGTTGGATGCTTTATTCAAAAGGGAAAGATACGTCAATCTGTTTATGCCAACATCAAACACAGTGCTTTGTGAAAGAAGTTATACCCCTTTAATTATTTTCCATTTTCTCCAGGTTTTGCTGGATTTTGTTTTGTGACAGACCAATGCATATAATACTTCTTGTAAAGTAAGAACATATTTCTTTTAAACATGGGATCAATTCTAAGTGTGGAGTCCACATTTTGTACGTCAATCCCAGCAAAAAGTCAATATTTTTGTAAATGCCTAAGAGGTTTGCAACACCACCTCTTAGTAAAACAGTAAAATAGAGACTGAGCAACAAACCAGAAATGCAAGAGATAAAGTTGTGGAGAAGTTCAAAACAGGATTAGATTATAAGACAATATCCCTGAGTTGGACAACTCACTGGTAAAGTCCAGACCTAAATCCAGTTGAGAATCTGTGACAAGACGAAAAATGCAGTACAATGACAACCAGTCTAACTGAGCTTAAGTAAACATGACCATCTTCATCTTGCACAAAGCTTTGGTTCAGACACAGAACACAAAATCATAACACACCTTTCAGTTTTTATTTAACAAAAAAACATATTATTTTTGTTCCACTTCACAAATATGTGCAACTTTGTGATGATCCGTGGCACGAAATCCCAATACAATCCACTTATGTTCATGAATATCGATCGCTTTGATATGTAATCTTTCTTTGCAGACTGCTGGGGACAAGAGGGGACATTCATGCTCTTCTAGCAATGAGAGAGGCTGAAAAAGAGAGTGACATAGTGACTGGTATTTGTTGTATGCGAAGGAGTAACAATAGCATAGCTAAAGTTAGCATCAGTCACAGCTGAGGCTGCTGGAGTAAAAAGCAGGACAAAAGCTGCTGAAGGTTAACTAACTCTGACAGACAGTTGGCCACAGTCCAGATGGCAAATTAGGAAAATGTAAAAGTGCATCAGCTTAGGGAATCACAGGGGAATATTAAATCAGTCATTGAACTAACTTTAAAAGCAGATTTGTGTTTACCTTCACACCACAGTTACTGGCATGAAGACCTGCGCCCATAAATGTGTTCCACTATCAGAGTCGACTCGGCTCCCAGCTATATTTATCTCCACCCTCTCCTTAAAAGGCCGTGACTGCAGCTTGGACACTCTGGCCTGAGCCAACATTATTTTGGTTGTGTAGACCGCAGCACTGTAAGCACCTACCTGTGGGTTTGCTGGGCTATCAAGCTGTAAAGAGTGGATTTGGATTCTTTATTTTTCTGAAAAGGTTGGAGTTTGAGGGCTTTTGCACAGGGTAAGTGGACTCCTGCGGGGATGAGAATACAGCTTGCCAGGTTTTAATTGGTGCATATGTCTGATTAAGCATGTCAGTGAAGTGCCTGACTGTCTGAAACGGATGTCTTTGAAGCAGATGCTGCAAGTTTCTTGATGCTTGAGCCTCTCTTTTTAAATCAAATCACCTAGAAGTGTTTAAACTACAGTTATGTTTTTTTGTTCTTATCATGAAAGCTAAATGTATGTGCAACAGCAGAGAATAAAAGATGATGAACCTGCTGTTTAACTGAACTAACGTGACAAACAGAAAGACCAGAAGAAGCTCTGGGACGCATCATGTCTGGATCAATACCCTTCTACCAGAAGCACCACCGCCACTACGACCGTAGCTACCGTAGCACGGAGGCAGAGTCTAAAATGAGGCACTACCAGTCCAGCAGCAGGTACTCTGCTGGAACCAGCCTGTCCACCGCCAGCAGGGGGTAAGAAGGAGGAAGGGGAGAAGAAGACTGGGGTTGTTAATTACAATATCCAAGGAAAACCCTACTACCTTTCTAACACCTCTGCCTTCCCCACCCCAGCTGAGCTGGTTCACCTCCATCAACCCTACTGGAACTCTTCCCAGTCAGAGCTTTGGGATCATCTTTCCTTTACACCAAGTAACCACTTTTGATCCCTCTTAATTATCCCTAATTTCACTTTGACGAGCCTTCATTCAAAACTGAAGATTATTCCTGTCAGTATCTACTCAAAACTGGTTGGTGTCCTGCATGCTGGTCTTTGCATGCTATTCCGGAGATGTAGCGCGTGTTGTCATACAGAATGAGACTAATATTTAACACATTCATCCCAAAGTAACTCAAATTTCACCACCAGATCACATTTGTATTGATTGTTTTGGCAGTGTTTCTGAAGGTGTTTCTAAAGACAAAATTGTTTTTGTATGTTTCACTGTGTTAATGTGCGATATGTTCCCCAAAAATATTAAAGACTACAGAAGAGTTCATTGAAATAATGAAAGAAATGTTGTACATGATTTTGAGCTTATTCAGACTCAAACATTTGGGAGGAGTACGCTATGCTTTTCCTCTCCATAGTGCATCAAAGCTTACAGCTTAGTGACAAGCCAACTTTCTGAGTGTGAACAAGATCAGGGTCTTTAAACATCATCTCATAGCTGAAATTTTAGAAGATTAGCTCATAAGCACAAAAAAATCTGTGCTGTGGTGACTAAGGATAAAATGAGGAGGGTTATGATATTGCAAGGATTTTTTATGATGCGATAATTTTTTCTGTTTTTCTGCATGTTTATTAGCCCATCACCAATTACTGTCCCGATTTACCTACCAACACAATGCTTATTTTACCCAACACTTTTGATAGCTCCATTTGTACCAATATCTTTAAACCATTTGAATGCATTTTTTTGTGAATAAAGTTGTTGTTCTTTGGGATTTTCTTTTACAAGTTTTATCTTGGAAAGTCAAATGAATGCACAAGTTATTTAAAGGGAATTGCCAAGACAGACATGGAAAAAGAGAGCTGCTCATAACAGATTGCCTTACTTTGTAGAGATTGTTTTATCGCATACTTCAAATACCAAACCCCACTTCCACACAGTCGCAGTCCCCAATAAAACTAAACTCAGAACAGAGTTTAACCAGGATTACAGTGGACAGAGATGTCTTGTTTAGAATGGAAACATTGTAAATACAGAAGCTAAAAAATGAACTAAGGCAATACTTCTTGGCCATTTTCATTGCTCTGGATTTTCTTGCAATGTCAAACGGATTTGGAAGTTTTTAGTGAGTTGGCCCGGCCTTAATTTTTTTTTTTCCATTATGATAGATTGGAGCTAAATCAATCAAACTGTTGTTGGTAGGTATAAGTATGCTGCAATAAAGACTAAACTTTCTCCATCATTTCATGTTAACCTACTGCTAATCAATTCCTCGCTTTACCTTTATCTAAAGTGCAAACTAAACATCAGCGCAGATGTTTAGTCTGCGCTGATGAAGTATCTACATTGTCTTATGAAATGTTGCTCTGTCTGGCTTGTGCCAGACTGATGCTGTTGTGTTTGTCTCAGACTTAAGGTGTCTTCTCACTCGGGACTGGAGGAGAACAGACTAAGCCCCTTACCCAAGCGATCCAAGCCATCTTACTTGGCTCTCGACAAAGAGAACCAAATCATCGGCTATGTAGTGCCCATCTTCAGGGGCAGGTAACAAAACGTTCACTACATAGAAAGTTCCGCACTATCTCGAGCTATTTCAGATCTGATAACTCTTACTCCTCCAAACCCACTCCTGGTTCTGCTCCGCTGACACCGATAGTCAAGAGTTTGCTACGGGATTGTCAGACACAGAGGAGGCCAGAGTGAGAGACACGGCTGCATACATGGCCCACAGGGACTTGTTTACAAGTGGTCTGGAGATGGAGAGGTCAGAGGTGATTTCCAGGAAGGAGGCCATGCGTGAGTCGGCTGAACGCATCTCTCTGAATAAACGGGTCAGTGCCACGTCATGTTGGTATTCAGATTACCATTTTTTGCCATAGTCAATAAAATCAGGTTATGGTTTTCCTGTTTTAGGTCAATCAGAATAATTAGAATAATCTAAATAATAGAGTGATATTTTATAGATATTCTTTTTATTACTATCTTCAAATTCAGAAGTTTCCTTTCACTAAGATCACTATGATTGCTATGCATTTCAACAATGTGAGGTTTTCCCGGGTGATCATTTCATGTCTTTGTGAACTTCTGATCAGCTAAATCACCACATCTGAGCTAAATGGAGAAACACATGTAGGTGTATTTTAGCGTAACACCTCAAGGACACTACAACCACACTACTTGTGGATGTCATAGGTAAAATATCACAAATTGTGGCCCTCCAAAAGTCTGTTTCATCCTTGAGCAGAATTTCCAGATGCCTCAAGGTTAACTTCTTCAAACAATTTTACACAAATATAAAAACCATAGGAATGCCCAGCCGTCATACCGTTTACAAGGGAGATAAATGTGTTTTGTGTATCAACCCAAGAACAGATGCTGAAGACGTTGTAAAGATGCAGGCTGAAGCTAGTAAGAAAGCGTCATTATCCACAGTGAAACAAACCCAGTACCAACACTGTAAGACCACTCAACAAGGAGGAAGCTGTTATTCACAAAGAAACATAACAAGCCGGATTACAGTTTGAATGTCCACTCAGGGACAGACCTTGCTTTAGAGTCATGAGTGAAAAACATCATGTGGAAGTATGGAAGCACTATTTTAAGACATCAACCAAGAAGTTAAAGCTCCAATGGAAAATAACACTAAGCAAGCATAGTGCTAAATTAGTTACAAAGTAGCAATGTGAATCCCTAGAAGAAGGAATAACAAAGCACTGATCCCATTCCAATTCCACCAAATACTAAGGAAATGTATTTAAACTTTAGAGTTTGAAGAAACTCCATCCATCCATCCATTTTCTTACACCCTTGTCCCTCAAGGGGGTCGGGAGGGGTGCTGTTGCCTATCTCCAGCTAACGTTCCGGGCGAGAGGCAGGGTTCACCCTGGACAGGTCGCCAGTTTGTCGCAGAGCCTTTGAAGAAACTAATAAAGCTAATAGAACATTCTTCAAAAAATATATTTTCATTTTTCTGGGATTTGCCAAACACAAAGCATATTGTTAATAATCACTGACCTGAAACAGAAAACATTTAGTATAGCTGAACGTCAGATAATGACAGGTTTTAGCTGAAGGTTTTAGCATCCAGTTTTAGCTGAATGCACACTAGCTAGGATATATGTACATACTGTTACAGAATCAATGCAAGTAATTCATGCAGATGTTTAGTCTGCGCTGATAAAAATTCAAGTCATCCTGTGACAGTAAATTGTTGTAGAGGCATTAAACTTAATATAATTAATGAGACGGTAAAAACAAAATAATGTAACCATGTTCTAATCAAGCAGAAGAATATAAATTTTACCCCGTACCTCCTAATTCAAATGCATTGTACACAAAAGGCCATATTACATGCATCAAATAAGTAATAGGACCTGTTGTTCCTCAAACCATGATCCATTAACCTGCTGAATTATTGTACATGTCTTCCTATTGTAAAATAGGTAACCGGTTAAAAGCAATATTCACTTTCGTAGCAGTTACTATTTTGTCTCTAATATTACCTGAACCACAGTTACTTACTGCAGTCAGTAGGAAGGTTGAGTGCATTTTCTTACATCATTTTACACAAGAAAGTTATTTATATAACTGAGTGATTATTTGAAGTAGTAGCTGGGCCATTTAACAAGCATTACAAACACCAGTTACCACCCTCAGAGCCTTTATCTGTCTCCACTCTGCCAGGCAAGCTCACTAGTGGGTGAGAAATTCTTAAGGAGATTGCTTTTCTTGAGGTACATGGAAGCAGAGTCCCTGTGGTCTTGAGCTGGATGGCATGTAGCCACAAACATCCAGCTAAAATTAGAATATAATAAAAATCATGCACTGCACTCACTCTTAAAACACATGCTGCTGCTTCAAGGCTTGCATGTGCATCTGAAATTAAAAGAAGCGCAGAATTTGCATTGTTTGGGTATGCAATGTGAATTCCTGCTGCATTTTTGGAGCCTTGTTTTGTTCAATTTCGATGTTCACTGGTGGCAGAGGTGAAATTATCCTGAATGTTTTCCCTCTGCTATGTTTAGATCCATGAGCACGAGGAACACTTCAAGAGGATGAACGAAGACAGCCTGATGCATGCCCCGGAGTTCGTGATCAAACCTCGCTCCCACACTGTGTGGGAGAAGCAGTGTGTGCGGCTGCACTGCACTGTCAGCGGTTGGCCTGACCCCAGGGTCATCTGGTAGGCCACAGACATAAATCACCTAGAACATAACCTCCAATCATTCCTGGATTTCCTGGCCTCTTTCTAGTTCCTTCTGAACATTCTCAAAATTTCCTTTCCTGGCTCTTTTAAGTCTTCTCCTTTTTATCTGTCTTCTGTCATGTTTCCTACCTCCTAATCTAAGGTACAAAAACAATGTGGCAATTGACCCACTTGTCAATCCTGGCAAGTTTAAACTGGAGAGCAGATACAATGTGCACTCGCTGGAGATTAACAAGTAAGTGTAGCCTCCCCTGTTGAACTTAAACTCAATTAGTACTTTATATACAGGCTTAGAGGGACGTAAGTTATTTTCCACAGGATAATACTTACAAAAAAAACAAAATAACAATGCTAACCACCTCTTAGCAAAATGAATGTTCTTGAATCAACAAAATAAAAACATTTGATTACTATATGGTTGATATAACGTAAACAGTTATGGCATGAATTTTAGGACATCCCATGACATATTTAGTGGGTTTCCTGTAAAACTGTAGTTTAAAAAAGCAGTTTCTGGGGCAGAATAAATTAGAACACCCTCCGTTATTCTTACTTAAATGACTGAAATCACACACAGGCATCAGTTACTCATAAGGACAATGTTATTAGTTAGTTTTAATATGCGAATATTTGTTTTGAAATAAAATATTAATTTACCCAATTGAATGTTTGTACATCCTCCTCACCATAAAGATTTCATAATGAAAAGAAAATGTTGTTCACTATCAGACTATGTCCATACGACCCATATGTGAACTAGATTACAGCAATACCATGTCTGTCTATTGGAGTTAAAAACGTGTTTGTAGGAACTCAACCAAATTCATGTATCAAATGGGACTGAGGTAGAGTGAGAATTAAAATTTTGTTTAGAGAAATGCACTGAAGCATTTGAGAAAAAACTGATATGAAGTTATCACCACTTTTTGTTGACAAAGCACCCATGTTAGAAAGTGATTTCATGGTTTGTGAGGAACTTGTTTTGATGTTTGTGACTTAAAATGCAGACATCTCATCTTTAGAGTACAAGCTGAACACACTATTTATCTAACTAGTTGACTTCCTCTCTAAATTTTGCAAGCTAAGTAACTAGTTAGCATGGAAAGTAGGAAAGTTAATGTAACGCATTCTTCTAAATTGCCTATATGCAATAAATTAAATACCTCTGGGTGCATCCTGGTTGGAACGCTGGCCCCAAATCCCCATCCATCCATCACATTTTACTTCTTACGTAAACAACCAAACTCACAAGGTGGGCTGATTTTCCTGCATATTTTGTTTGTGCCAACATCGGATTCAGTTTCTGGTACTTCAACCCGACACGTACCTTCAAGTGCACCGGCCCCATTGCGTTGGATGGAAATGACATCACCAGTGGTGTCTAGTTATTGAAAGAGTATTCCTGGCTCAGAGTTTTGGGATGCTTTATGGCTTGGGGCCCACATCGTTGGTATTATGTACACATGGTTAAGAGGCCGGCTGCTGGAGTTACAGAGAAAGGGCGCCAAACCTGTGAATCTCTCATTGATATTATGTGCATATTATGCATACTGATTAATGGTTTCATCTTGCAGATGTGATTTTGATGACACTGCCCAGTATCGTGTTTCTGCCATGAATTCGCAAGGAGAGCAGTCTGCAATTGCCTCCGTCGTTGTCAAACGTAGGTTTCACCAAAGCTCTGCACTATCACAACCCTCATAATCACATATAAAATCATTTAAAGGCATATTTAAGAGTCAAAGCTAGAGTTTACATATGCTCTTGCAATATTTTCTTAAAATACTGTACATACAGTTTATCCTGACTGACATACAACACTGTGTGCTGCGTACTGTAAGTATTTATAGCAGCTCCTGCTCTTTTCCATAGGGTTCAAAGGTGAAATTGATGAAACACTGCCAGTTCCCAGACGTAAGTGTTAATTTCCTGCATTGGTTTTAAAATTTCGGTCCCAACACGTCTAATCCCATTGTTCCTTTATTCCTTTTACTCTACTGTCAAATTAAATATAGCAAGCAGCATAAAAAGATATCGAGATGTCATGCACAACATATAGTTTCCAATAACTAGTTGTCTTCTTTGCCTCCAGTCGGCCCAGTTTCTGAGTATGGCATCACGTTCCAGATTCACATCGTTGATACTTTTGGAGTGTCGTTTGGAAGAGAGGGGGAGACCATGAGTTTGGGCTGCACAGTAATCATCTACCCAGCTCTCCACCGCTACCAGCCAGAGGTTCAGTGGTACAGAGATGGTGGGCAGACACGTATTACTACACTGGCTCACTTTTGAACCCTCATCCAACCTGATATCTTCAGTTTACATTACTGTAAATCCAATCACCACCTCCCATGCTGTGTCTTTCAGATGTGCTACTGTCTCCATCTAAATGGACCCACATGCACTGGAGTGGAGACCGAGCCACGTTGACACTCACCCACCTCAACAAGGAGGACGAGGGGCTCTACACTCTGCGCGTCGCCACTAAGTCTGGATACGAGACCTACTCTGCCTATGTGTTTGTCAAAGGTAAACCTTTTTTTATCGGAAAACGTTAAGAGGTGAAGTGTTACTTGTGTGTATTGGCTAAATTTGATCCACATATGTTCAAAACAATGCAACAAACCCAACACATGCTATTTGTTTACATAACTTAAATGGTTGTAATCCACGTCAACCCAAGCTGAACTCAATGGATTCCCTCGCCTTTGCTTGTGTCTCATGAGATCAAGGTCACAGTCACAACACCACACGCACTGGCACCTGATAATGGCGCTGTTTATTTATCAGCGTCTGAATGTCATTGAGTGGTTTTAAATAGGATATCGCTAATGGAGGCACTGCTGAGCAGCGAGTCTCTGGCATGCGTTTGAATGCCATGGAAAAAACAGGTCAGTTGAGCTTATCTTTGTTGCCTCCAGAAACAACCTGTCAAACATGGTTTCCGCATCTGCACACCAGTCATGCTGAGCATGAAGAGGTTAGAAAATAGACCCTTATTTCTCCCTTGTGGCAACCTCATGTTTGCCCAGAAAAAGGAGAGGCCAGGTATGATCTCCATGACAAAAAAACTCTGGTCTTGGCTGCAGTTATAATATTCTAAGAAGGTTTATTAATGGAATGAGTCTGGCTGTAAGAGCTGTGAGATTAATGAAGGCAATGCGCTAACTTGGATATTAGATATATATCTGCCTCACAAAGTATGCAAAATACATTTTTGCTAATTAACAATACAAATGTTCAATATTTTAAACCCTTTTTACGAGCAACTGTTCCCTCTGACCCCTCTAAATATTCATTGTTTCAGAATTTACAGTAACAGATAATGTCAAACTGTCGTTTATGAACATGAATGAGCTTTAGCCTTGACATTAGCTGACTTTGACATGTTAACAGGGGTCTGGGATATTGGCCAAAGTTCATGATACACCAGATGTAAAAAAAAAAAAAAACCTTGATGCCAAGATTTCTTCATGAAAATGATTATCGTTGATAATTAAGCACTTAGAAAGCAGCACTTATAGTCAGTGCGATAGCCATAACTCCCACTTGCTTCAAAAAGGCACATTGTGACTCAACAAGTATTCATAACTTATAGAATAATCAAATGAAATGATACATTAACACCCAGCAGCTTAATAATTCCCTTTGCTTGGCGATTCTAGTGCCAGGAACATGAAGAAATACATTATCAACATACTTATCATGGCGGTATCGTATGTTTAGATGCAGATGCCGAGGTGGAAGGTGCTCCTGGAGCCCCACTGGACGTACGCTGTCTGGACGCCAACAAGGATTACATTATTGTTACCTGGAAGCAACCAGCTGTTGAGGGAGGAAACGCCATCTTGGGCTACTTTGTTGACAGGTTTGTCATTTTGCTCTGGTTTGTTAGCTTAGCTAATCCTACAATGCACTATGTCGTATGCTCGCGTTGCCGATAGTACATAGCCAATATTTTCGAATCTAAACCGTTTTATTTGAACTTTGGCTGTATATTTAGAAGGCGACGCTCTGTCCTCGTCTTTTCTCGTATTTATCTGCATTATTCTACATATCATATTGCATTATGTACATTGGCCAAAGGAAACAAAACAAACAGTCTGCAATGATATCATGGACCAGGTGTGAAGATGTGACCGTATCACTGTGGAGAACAGAAAGTGAAAAGCCTTTCAGCTTTCAAAGTGTAACAGCCTTTCAGCAAATCATGTACATGTCCAATCCCAGGAAAAGTGAGAGAAACAGGAACCAATTAGTTACTAAACCAAAAAGCTTATTTATCCCATAACATATCTTTCTGGTTTGGTGTTGACACCGTCAAAAAAGAATAACAACTAAGACATAATAACACAGAAGTTGTATTTGTACTTCTATGTAATGCAGTAAAGTACATTTGCCTCAAACATCTTAGAACCTCAGAAAGAGGAGGAAATTGGAAACATTGTTACCTCATTAAGATGACAGACCTTAACCTCGAAATGTCTTATTCAAGGATATGACGTAAAACAATTCTTATTGTTTTATGGTTATTAAAAGTGTAACTATATTGTCAATTCAGTTTAACATTCTGCAATTGTGTTGTTATAAACAGATGTGAGGTTGGAACGACTCACTGGGTTCAGTGCAACGACACTCCGGTCAAGTTCGCCCGTTTCCCCGTCACTGGTTTGGTGGAGGGCCGGTCCTATATCTTCCGAGTCCGAGCCGTCAACAAGACCGGGATCAGCCACCCGTCTCGGGTCTCTGAACCGGTGGCAGCAATGGATCCGGCCGATCGAGCCCGCATGAGAGGTACTATGTCCAGGGGATCTAGCTTTACGATGTCAGTGGTAAAAGACTTTGGTGAAAGAGCTAAATTCATAGAGATTCATGATCATATAAAAGCAAAACATACTGAGGAAAAGGAAAACTACAGCTAAGCCTTTCTCAGTTTGAAGGTAAGCAAGTAGAAAATATTGAAAATGGAAGATGAATAAAAATCAGGAAGTGGTAAACATCTTAACATTACCGATTATATGCATGTTTTTCTGTTAGGCACTTCTGCACCCTGGACCGGCCAAATCATTGTCACAGAGGAGGAGCCTGCAGGTAAGAAAGTCACAGTACTGGATGTCATGTTGCTTACCTGAGGATTGGGGCCCGTCCAACTCATCCTTTCACGTCTAGAGGGCATTGTTCCTGGCAGACCTCGTGAGTTGCAAGTGACCGAGGCAACCAAAAACTATGTGGTCCTGAGCTGGAAGCCTCCTGGAGAGAAGGGCCTTGAAGGCGTCATGTACTATGTGGAGAAGGTGAATATTGACAAAGTTCTGCAAACTTAAATTTTGTTGCAATTTTTACATTTTAAAATCTGTTTGACGCTATCGGTTTTGTTTTCCAGTGTGTCTCGGGCACAGATACCTGGCAGAGGGTGAACACAGAGATCCCAGTCAAGTCTCCTCGCTTCGCTCTGTTTGATCTCGCTGAGGGAAAGTCCTACCTGTTCCGTGTCCGCTGCTGCAACTCTGCTGGTGTCGGCGAACCGTCTGAGGCAACTGAAGCCATCACTGTGGGCGACAAGCTTGGTCAGAAGATACAGTAACTTGCAGGACTTAGATTTTTTCTGGAACATAGTATAATAACAGAGGCCTTTCACTTGTTTAACAATGTCTTTGTGACATCTTTCGCCCAGAATCAAACGCTTTTCTGACTAAACGTTCAGATAAAAACAACCTAATTTGGGACACTTTGCTATCCTCGAACTGGTTCAAGTCTAGCATAGATTTAAACCAGATCTACGTAGATTAAAACTGTAGGTTTTGATCAACATACAGTTGATTTAAAAATTCTCATACCTTTAGCAGATTTAAATTTTAACTCAACCAATAAACTTGTTGCTGAATGCAAATTATGCCTGCATTAATAGTGGAGATGTGGATACAATGAAATAATAATAATAACAAATCTCTTTTTTTGTTTTTCTTACCTTAAAAATATTTACACCCTTTTTATTATCCTATGGAAAGCCTTTATTGCCATTACAGTAATCGTGTGTACTATTTGATTTGCCAAAGTAGGTCACATATTTCACCCAATGTTTCTCTAAAACTACCAGCAGAACAGCATAAACCCAGAGTTCTGGTTAAAGACATAACCCAGCAGTTTTTTTATGTATAAAAATTCATCTTTCCCGCCAAAAATATAAATATTTATAAATAACCAAGTTTAACTTTGACATCATGGAGCCAAAGAAATACCTTATACCCGCCGCCTGCCAACTTTAAATATTGACTAATAAGCCAGAATCAGTTCTGCTCATCTTGAAGCCATTAATAGTATTATTGGTGTTTAAGAGTAATGAACATCCTTATGTTGTTGTGATTTATGTAAATAAATCACAACAACAGTAGCCTGAAGATATGAAATGCTCTCATTCGCAGATATCCCATTGGCTCCGGGAAAAGTGATCCCCACCAGAAACACGGACACATCCGTCGTGGTGAGCTGGGAGGCGTCTAAGGACGTCAAAGATTTGGTTGGGTACTACATTGAGTGTAGTATCGTTGGGAGCGATGTGTGGGAGCCATGCAACAACAAGCCTGTTCGGGCAACAAGGTAAAACTACTTTTTTTTTATGCTCTTCTGATATTAATCAGATACAAATCAGAATCTGTTATGGATCATACATTTCAATTTACCGTCTTGCAGGTTCATCTGCCATGGGTTGATTACTGGAGAGCAGTATGTGTTCAGGGTGAGGGCTGTGAACGCCGCAGGGCTCAGCCCGTTCTCGCCAATATCAGAACCAGTGGAAGTAAAGGCTGCGATTGGTGAGTGAAGAAACATCAGTCACGGGATAAAGCTATGTTAATAGTCAGAAATACTGGAAATATTAGATCATTCAACCCTTTGTGTAAAATTGTCATTTGAACTATATATTTTAAGTATTTAATATGGAATAAATAAATTAGGAGTTAACTGGGTGAAAAATGTTTGCAAAATGTCTCCTGAATGCTCTCAACACTGTGACTTTTGACATCTCTTTAGTTATTGATCCCAAATTCAGAAATGTATTTAGCTTACTGGGGAAAAGTGATGGAAGAACAACAATAATGGCGACACTGTTATTTTGTCACAAGTGTTTTCAGGTCTTCATCTGCACTCCCACACTCTCCCACTCTGTCACTCCAAATTTTTGCTCTACACCACCCTGTTCAGCTGCATCCACCCTACAGACGCCTCACCTCCTGCTTTGCCTGAAGCAGGTTGGGGTCAGGACTTGTATACTTCCTCTATTTTGGATCAACTTGATCCAATTCAGCGGTCGTTACAAACCGGATCAATGTGGTACACCATTTCCTACAATTCCCTTTCCTCACACTCACCTTTCCTGGGTGGAGATTGCGTTGGTCTACGCATGGTGCTGAAGGTACCAGAATATGGACCCTCCACACCCTGACAGATCCTTTAGACTGCTCCATGTTTCCTTGTTCTAGCATTTGCTTTTGAAGCTAACTTGGCAAAGAATTGTTCTGATTGTTCTAACATGCCATACTTGTCAATGCAAAGTTTTAAGAAATTTCTTCTGTTTTCTTTATTTTGTCACACTCAAATGTTCAAGATCATCCAACACATGTTAATATTGGAAAATAACAATAAATACAAAAGGCTCTGGATTTAACTCTGGACTTCGACTAAGCCATTTCAAAACATTAATTTGGTTTGCTTAGGAACTTTCGGCGGTAGACTTCCTGGGTAATGCGTCAGTGTTTTTCTGCACAACCCAAGTGTATTTAAGCTTAAGGCCACAACTGATTTCCAGGCTTTAAACATCCAGACTTAGGTTTAGGTCATTGAATTTGTTGCTCATTTCTTCTCTTCTGAAATCGTTTAGCCTACTACATGGTCTCAGACGGGTTCTATGTACAGGACTTTTAAATTCTACAGATATGGCAGTAATCAGGCTTGGGTGTGTCTAGTGTAATAACATTAAAGTGTGACAAAAAGCAAAATCAGAGGAAGTCTACAGTATAAGGGGACAAATACATTTTAATGGAAGTGCAGCATGTGCAAAAGTATTGTAATCGTCAATAAGCACCTCTCTGTTCCTAACAAAACCTTTCTCCAGCGTCCTAACTAACACTCACTGGCTGATTTAAAGCTGAGAGTCTTTTTGTACTTATGAAACTCACTCAGAAGCAATGCCAACGTATTTATCTTGCAGGCAGATGTTTGGCAAATTTATTTTGAATCCTATTTGTCCAAAATTACTTATTATTTTTTTAATAATATAATAAAATAAAAAATATCATAGAAGACAACCAAACAAGAACAAATAACTCAAAATGTGCTCCTATTAATAAAAAGTCATATTGGAAAAAATGCTGTTCATAGCAATACAACCATAGTAGCACAATGAGTGCCTTGTAGAATAGGTTGGCATTGTTTCTCAACGTCATAAGACGTTGGGGCATGTTCTCATATTCCTAAATCCTTCTCACCTGGATGTCACCTGTTGGTCATCTTGTCTTCATTTTCCCTCCCAGTCAGATGAAGACATTGCTTTGTATTTTACAGGCTCATGTGCTGAATAATGTGTTTACGTGTTCATGTTTTTTTTTCTGTTGTTGTGTTCCATTGTTTTGTGATTTAGCTGCAACATATTGTTATTGCCTGGTTTAAGTCATTGTTTTTTGCTTGTCTTTGCTAACACCCGTAGGGGGCGGCATTCCACATGGTGTGTTTTCGAAGATGGGGCCGGGGGTAACGCGTGCCCACTAACCGAGCACGAGCCACGCTGGACGGACAAGCATGAAACTGTCCAGCCTTCCCATTTCACTGTTGAAAGGCACAATAAAGCTCGGGCTGACACTGAAAGCGGAGAAGGGGTCAGGGTTGCTGGTTCATGGTCTGTAGACCAGAACCCCCTCTCAGAGTCAGGCTCAGTTTCTGAATTTCTTACTGATAAAATCTCAGCTGTACACTTTGAGACAGTCATTCAGATTCAGGATCAAACTGCTGTGGTGGACAAAAAACCCGGTGGCGGCGCACGTAAGTTCACTGCAGAGGGTCCTGGTAAATAGCAGAGTGCAAAGGATCAGGAGAGAACCTGAACCCCTTTAGTGGATGCTGCAAGAAAGAAACACAATATATTCACTTTTTTTTTTAAATTTTCTGTCACCCAAGTTTACTGCACCTTGCAAATGTACACAAGTTTATGCCCCTTGAGCTATTTCACATCACCTTACCACCACAAACTTCAATCTATTATTGGGATTTTATGAGAGCGCAATGGAAGAAAGTGCATGATTATGAAGTGGAAGAAAACTGTTACACAGCTTTCAGATTTTTAACAAATAAACATTTTAAAAGGGTGTCATTAGGCCTTTTGAGTCAATACATTGTAGAACCACGTTTTGCTGCAATTACAGTTGCGAGTCTTTGTGGAATGTCTCTACCAGCTCTGCGTACATCTGAAGACTGAACTTATTTTTTCTTCTTTGAGAAAAGCTCAAGCTGAGTCGAATTAGATGAAGAGCATCTATAGACCATAAAATCCCATTAATATACAATACAGTTTGTGACTATGTAGAAAGGCTCGAGATCTATTTATTCTTTACAAAACACTGTGCTAAAATTAATATAAATATGACAAATGGTAAACTCCACCTGCATTCTTCTGTATTAAAGGTAAGTCTTCACCAGTTCCTTCTTTAACTAAGAACTTAGTTCTTAACATAGAACATAGTTCCTTATCAGTACTTAGCCCTAAGTCACTTCCTGACTTGTTCGCCTGCCATCTGTCACCTCAGCACCAACTTCCGCTCTCCTGATGATTTCCCCCTGAGCACTTTAACTTTCAAACATGCAGAAACTTTTCATGTCTGGAGTCTCTCAGTCTGAGTCTGCCTCAGAAATGGACAACCAACCAAACACAAGAGCAGGACACTTGACCTTTCTGGAAATGAAACACTCCAGAAATCCAACTCTTGGGACACTATGAGCCCAATTCCAGACCTCGACGCCAAAAAGTACATCAAATTCACAGTTACACTCTTAGTTGTGTTTCTGTAGTGCTCATAAACATTATATGATATTTAACTGAATATGAGGGTATTCTATATTTGTTGTGAACATATTCAGTATTTAATTCCTTAGCAACAGATGTAAAGGAATATTAAAACGATTTGATTTAATAAAGATGATGAGTGCATTAGACCAGATGTGGTCAGTTTCCTGTTATTTCACTTTCCCATGAGCACGCGCTCTCTGTTGAGGCGATGGCGTTAACTTGAAGTCCTCTGTCCCAGCGTCTCCCGCCCCACCCTATGGCATCACCGTTCTGGAGTGTGTGCGCGACGCCATGGTGCTCTCTTGGAAGCAGCCGACCTTCATTGGAGGAGCTGACATCACCGGCTATTTCGTAGATTACCGTGAGGTCGTCGATGGCGTGCCGGGGAAATGGCACGAGGCCAACGTGAAGGCTGTGAGCGAGAGGGCCTACAGGGTGAGCGCACGGGAGCCCTTTCTACATCCAGATGTTTTGCAGCTGCCTGCATGAGCAGCAGATGATTTCTCTGGTTGTGTCTGTGCCTGCCAGGTGTCAGAGCTGCTGGAAAACAGAAAGTATCAGTTCCAGGTGCGAGCTGCCAACATGGCGGGCGTCGGGATCCCATCGATGCCCAGTAACACCTTCCTGTGTGAGGAATGGACCATTGCTGTTCCAGGTTGGCTGATAAAGCTGGGACTATCAAGATCCTGAAAACCCTATCTCAATCTTAATTGATTAAATTCATAACTAAAATTAATCCGTAGCGATTATGCTTTGGTTGTGTAGAATCCAAACCACTGGTCATATTTTCCTTAAAACATTTCTCCCCAGTGGAAAACATCATGTTATGCATTAGTCACTGCACTCTTAGAAAATATTTAGGAGAGAAGCAGACCCACAGCATTGTGGATTCTACACCATACATAATAATCCAACACATGGTGTGATTTTCCACATTTTCACTATGTCTAAAAAATAGAAAAATGTGGTTGTAAATCAAAGGTTGGAAGATGTTTACTGGTGTTAAAATGTGGTAGAAAAGTTGTAAAGGTTAAGTTTCAACATGAAATATGAACAAAAAGTTCATATTTGCTGAAAGACACTGCATGTATCTGGAAAATAAAGGCAATGATTGGTTGACTTAACAGCTATGAAAACTCAGTGTTTGGATGGTTTGCTACTTATTCTAATTTTCAAAAAGATTATCAATATACAAATATTAAAAATATCAAATGTAAACATTTGAGAAGTGAATTTGTCACAATATGATTAATTTAATCAACAAATCTGTTGTCATATGTACTGTAGAATACTACAGACCAGAAATTCAAGACTGCAAATTACTTTTACTACATGTATCAACAAGTCATGAATAATCCTTTCTAGACTAAATCAGTTTTCAATTGAAGCCAAGCTTCTCATATTCTAAGACTTTTGCATATTTTCCTACAGGACCTCCTCACGATCTGCAGGTTTTGGAGGTGCGCAGCGACTCTCTGGTGTTGCTGTGGAAACCTCCCGTGTACCAGGGCCGCGATCCGGTCAATGGTTTCTATGTTGACATCAAGGAAGGAGATGCACCGGAGGAAGCCTGGAGGGGCGTCAACACCAAGACTGCAGAGAAAACGTACCTCAAGGTACGACTCATGGAGTCCATTTGGAGCATTTTCTCCTAAAACAGGACTGTACAAGCGGTCTTCTCTGGGCGCTGTCTCTGAACTTTGCAGGTTAAGGATCTTAAGGAAGGACAGACGTATGTGCTGAGAGTGCGTGCCCAGAATAAAGCCGGTGTGGGCAAAACCTCAGATGTTACAGAGCCAGTCGTAGCTCTGACCAAACCGGGTAGGCAAACGGCGATAAAGGGGCAGATGTCATGACGGTATGGTGGTAATGTGAATGTCCTGAACTGGTCATAATCTATTTGGCTTTCAGGCACTAAGGAGATAGTCGTGGAAGTCGATGACGATGGCGTCATCTCCCTGAACTTTGAATGCTCTAACTTGACGCCCGACTCCAAATTTGTATGGTCCAAGGATTATAAAGAAATCACAGACTCCAGTCGCCTGACCGTAGAGACCAAGGGAAACAAGTGAGATGACTCAAACTGTCTTATTACATTCAGACTAGAAAGGATATGGAACCTTCCTCATTTATTGGTACCTCTTGTGTCTGGTGACTCACAGGGTTTTGTTTCGGCCATATGATTTGGATCATTGTGTATCTATTTTCAGTTTTCTGGAAGAGAGAACCATTTTATTTATATGAAGCATCCTAATATTTCATCATGCAGTCAAACAAGGTCGCCAGGTATTTGGCATTAGAAACTGGCCCGCAGCATTATGAATCTTCCACCATGCTGATAGTGAACATTTGCTGCTCAACTGGAGTGTTGAAAACGAATATTCCAGTAGTGTTTTAAGAGTTCCTTATGTTCACATTTGTGATGGTAGCACAGAAAACCTGTTTAAACGGCATCACTTTGTTGGCATGTGGATTTCGACCAGGGGTTGTCATGGAGACTTGGCGACCTCTTTTGCTGCAGTTCTCTCTAACAGAAAGCTTTGGAGAGTTTTCCCCTCCCTTCCTGCTCACTGTGTGTGGTTGATGTCCCTGTGTGTCCCCATTTCAACTTTGTTCAACTTTGTTGCTCTGACTTATAGATATGGTCAAGTTTATTCATGTTTTCTAACACATCTGTGATACCAGGATGATATTTCATCTTGTCCTTTCCAGGCTGAAGAGTGGCTGAGAGAAATTTCCATATCTTTTTCCAAGGGAAAGTTCTTGTTGCTAATTTGATAAGCTTCTCTTGTAATTTGGTTTGGTGTGACTGAGTGCAGATATCATATTTAACAGCGAATAAATGGTGTAGACCAAGCTTGTTAAACAGAGCAGGAAAGAAAAGTTTATGGGAGTTGAGGACTCTCGCCGCCTGAGGATATGTTATTCAAGAATTTGGTTAATCTGGGCCTAATGTGTTGTTAACTTTTTCATTATCTTAGGGGACAGAATGTTGCATGTTGCTGTCGTTGTTCATTCAACTTAAGATTGCATAAATCTCAACAGAAGCTTTGTGTTCACTTTGTGTTCAGATCCAAAACCGTTTTCAACAGTCCTGGGGAGGAGGACGTTGGCGTTTACTCATGTCTTGTCACCCATACTGATGGCGCTTCATCCAGCTACACTCTCTCCGAAGAAGGTGGAAACTTTGTCTCTTAACAAAACAACAAAAGAACAGGTCAGGCCCCAGTTTCAATCACAATCTTTTGTTGTTCCTCAGAGCTAAAGAGGCTGCTGGAGGTCAGTCACGACCACAAATTCCCGAGTAAGCACATCAAAATTTCTCTGAGATGGGACTTTTTCTTTGTTTCCGTTCATTTCTTGTAAGATGACTCTGTGTTTTCTCTTCACACCAGTTATTCCACTGAAGTCAGATCTGGCAGTCGAGCTACAGGAGAAGGGCAGAGTGCGCTTCTGGCTGCAGGCGGCGCAAATGTCAGCCAACGGCAAAGTGGATTACGTTTTCAACGACAACGTTCTCTCCCAGGGAGATGTCAGTGAGAGGTTCAACTCTTTTTTTCATGAAAAGTTAGCATTTGTAATAGGGAGAAAAACACATCGCTTTTTTTTATTTAATGTTTTTTACAGAAATACAAAATGAACTTTGACAAGAACACCGGTGTGATTGAGATGTTCATGGAGTCTCTGACTCCTCAAGATGAAGGGACTTACACTTTCCAGCTGAACGACGGAAAAGCAACAAATCAGTCCAGCTTGGTGCTGATAGGTGATGGTACGTTGTACAAAGTGCTGCCAATACACTTTGTCTTTAGCTGGTGTAAAATACTTTTTTATGTAGCATCTTTCCTTCTACATTTACACAGATTGAAGTCAATGTAAGTGTGAAGCATGCTTTGGGAGTGTTTCACCACTAGAGGGCAGAAAAAGATCTGTCAAATTAATGAATAACTGAACACACACAGAGCATCACACATAGATGAGCTTTGCCAAAGGGAGTTTAGCCTCTAACAGTTAAAATGTAATTCAAAACTCATATTGCCATTTCTTATTCACCCCCAACGTATTTACCGGATTATGTTATTGGAATAAAACTATTAATCTATATTTTGAGCTGAAGTCTCTGACCACTATTTACTCTTTTCACTTTAAGTGTTCAAGCAGCTGCAGAAAGAATCAGAGTTCCAGAGAAAGGAATGGTTCAGAAAGCAAGGTACTGTAAACATACGCAACAAGAATAACTACTTTTTTGTTTGCGTGATCTCCTGTTCCTTTGTCAAACAAGTCAGAAAATCAGCTTTGATTCAGAATAAATCAAAACCTTGTTGTTAACTGACAGTCAGGAAAAACGTTTGCTTTTATGTCTCAGGTCCTCATTTTATTGAAGGCTTGAGTTGGGAGGTGACGCCAGATTGCTGCGTGATACTCAAGTGCAAGGTGAGTCTTAGACTTAGAGAAACACGTTCCCCTCTATGCAACTGTTTTTCAACACTTCAAGTCTAAAAATACCCCTCCGCTTGGCTACATCCCAGGTCGGCAACATAAAGAAGGACACCTCGGCTCTGTGGCACAAAGACGGACATCAGATCAAAGCCGACGAGCATCTCGGCTTCACAGAGGGAGTTCTCAAACTGGAAATTGCCCAGGTGAAAACAAAAAGGAAGACTCCTTAGTAACGTGTGATATAATGTCTTGCTGGGATATAACTGTTTTCAGACACTACACTACCTTAAGCAGAAGCTCTGTCTGCAGCTATGAAGATTTAGCCAACTGGGAGCATGCATTGACGGTACAGAGTTTTAAACTGTCAGCCCAAGATGGTCAGACCATCATTAAATATGGAATATGAAAAAAAGAGACATGATAGTTGATTTCAGCAGTGGCACAGTGTAAATTAAACACACTGAAGCCCAGACTACGGCAGACCACTGGTATTTGCGTAGGTTACGGTTCACTATTGTCTGCAAATACCTACAATGTGAATAGTTGAGACGTTTTCCGATGGTTACAAATTCAAGGTCCTGCATTCCATTAGACATGTATCTGCATTAATTTTACTTCCATGTTTTGCCAGATTTCCAGAAAGGATGCTGGTGTGTATGAGGTTGTTTTAAAGGATGAGAGAGGAAAGGACACATCCACACTGAATCTGACAGATCAAGGTAACATTTCCAGAGTCAGTCTGTAAAAACAGCTCGCGAAGCACTTTGCATCACCATTTTTGCTCTTTCTCAGGTTTCAAAGAATTGATGAATGAAGTTTTCAGCTTTATTGGTGAGGAGAAACACCAATCCTAATGCATCCTAATGATCATTTCTTAAAACGTAACTGTTAAAAAAAAAACGTTTTGTCGTCGGTGCGTTTAGCCAATTCCTCCACTCCACTGAAGATCACGAGCACAGACGAGGGAATTCGACTCTACACGTTTGTCAGCATCTACAACGACTTGCTCCAAGTCACATGGCACTACAAGTCAGTTTAAGGGAACATGCTGCTCTTCTTTTTATTGTTATCCTCCATGCACACAAAGCACACGGAGGAAGCTTTGTGTGCATGCTCTTGCTTGTTTTCATTTCTCAAAGCGGCCTGTGTTTGCACGCGTTTTGCCTTTCGTTTTGCTAACAGGGACTCGGCGATCTCCTTCTCCGACCGTATAAAGAGCGGTGTGGTTGGAGAACAGCTGTGGCTTCAGATCACAGAGCCCACAGAGAAAGACATGGGCAAATACGCCATAGAGTTTTACGATGGAAAGGGCGGTCTCAGGAGAACAGTGGAACTCTCTGGCCAAGGTGATTCTTAAGAACTTTGACTAGACCTGAGCTGTACTCAGTTTTGATTTGTGAATGTCTCCTAGCCGACGTGCACAGAGCAGATTAATGAAGTGTTGTTGTTTTTTTTTCTTTTAGCATTTGATGATGCTTTTGCAGAATTTCAGAGACTCAAGTAAGTGGCCATTTTATTAGGTACACATTTTAACATCCGTAGAGTATGTAGCCATTCCCGTAAATTTAGAGAAAAAAAATAAAATACCACTAGGAGCTTTTTGCATCTTGCATCTTTAACAGACCATATCCGATCCAGCAGCTAAAAAACTAAAAAACACATTGTCTTCAGCTCAGATGAATGTCTCCATCTTCTCCCATTTTCTTGTTAGAAAGCACTTATTAGTTTTATCTGCCACATTAAAATATTTCTAACATATCACATGCACAGTGTTCTTAGTAAATAGTGTGGTGAGCAAATATAAAGATTTACAAAAAACCTCAGTGAGTTTGATCCAAATTATGGCTTTGATTCTTGTTTTAATTTGTTGCTTTCTTCTTTGTATCCTCAGAGCTGCAGCTACTGCAGAGAGAAGTAAGTATTAGCTCCTTATTAAAGTCACAGTCGAAGCCCTTACAACTTTTTGTAAAATGAGCTTCATCATAGCTCTTTGTTGTGAGATAATGGCACAAGCCACATTTACTTCATTCATTTTGAGACAATGAGATAAATGAGACACTTTAAGAAGTAAAATGCATGCGTCTTAAATTAAATTAAACTTTCCCTTATGCTAAGATCGTGCTCGAGTGGCAGGAGGCCTGCCTGACGTGGTGACCATACAGGAGGGCAAGGTAAAGAAACAGCGTTGACTTTACAGTGGCCTCGTCTCCGTCTCTTCTATGCAGGACTAAATGAGGCACGTTTTTTGGTACATTTGTACATTTCTCTACCTCAGGCACTCAATCTCACCTGCAACATTTCGGGCAACCCCGTGCCAGAGGTCACCTGGCTGAAGAACGACAGGGAGATCACCTCCGATGAGCACTGCATCCTGAAGTTCGAGTCGGGCAAGTTCGCCAGCTTCACCATCACCGGCGTGAACACGTCGGACTCCGGCAAGTACAGCATCCTGGTGAAGAACAAGTTCGGCACGGAGAGCGGCGACTTCACCGTAAGTGTGTTCATCCCGGAGTCGGGCAAGAAATAGTAAAAGTGGTCCAAGTCTTATCGTAAATACCTGTAAATGGAGTTCACTGGAAGGAAAACAAAAAAGAAAAGAGCCGGAGGATGTGTTTGACGTTCGGTGTCTAATTAAAACTTGAAAGGTGCTGCATCTGAACTTGAAACTTAAAGCAATTTCTCTGAGAAAAAGAAAAAAAAAGTCAAGCTAAGAATTGATCGCCATGTTTCGTCCATCACTAACTAATCTGAATAAATATGGTCGTTTCTTCCGAATCCAAATATCACTGGTTAAATTTCTGTTTGTGTAAAGTTGTAGCATGCAGAAGAAAGTATTAGCTTCAAAAGAATAAATAAAACTTCTTCACCTAACAAAAGAAAAAAATAACTGCTAAACTGTTTGAATCCAATGCTTTGATCTCGAAAATGTTAGTTTACATGGAACGTCTATTAAAACATGAATGTTTTTTACATTTGCTACAGATTTTTACAAGCTGCGCTGTTCACCAAGTTGAAAACGATCAAACGACAAAAATAGAATGTTCTCTTTTCTTGAACATCTTCACAAATTATAAGACAACTGACACAGTTAACATTAGTATCATTTAGTGGTCATTTCCTAAAAACATAAAACAACAGAAGTTAAAGACACAGAGCTTCTCATCAGGAAATATTCGTCTTAAACATGAACTCCACAGTTCAGGCCTCAGTTGAACATGAAGTTAATATTATTGGTGTGTTTTTGGTGCAAATAAAATCAGTAGCAAATGTGTTAAAACATGAGTGATTTCATTAGGTTGTATGTTTCTGCCACTTTAAATGTGACACCCTGACATCACTTTGTTCCACTGTCTCTAGTCAGTATTCTGTGTCTGCACATTACTTTTGATGTTTTTCACTGTTGTCATGACAAACCCATCACAGCCACTGTTATTACTGATGACAGTGGCTGTCGCTCCACTTCCTGTTGCCCTGTTTCCTGATTAAACTAATAAATATTGGCATGTATCCCCACTTCCTCCTCCCTCTCCTTTATGAGTCGCCTCACTTTGATTCCACCGCTCACCTTTCTTACGCCACGCTCTCCTTTCAGCTCACTCCTTTGTTCCTGTAGGCACAGTTTCTGTAGAGCGAGAGAAACTGAAGATCTATACCACCTGCATGGAGACATGTCGCCTCAACCCTGCAATAAAACTTAATTTGTCGTAAGAGAACCAGAGAAGACGAAACAAAACCAGGAGTTAAGCAAAGAAAAAAAAATGTTATTGTTAGAAGCTTTATGATTCATGGAATTTTATCACCATAAAAGTATAAAAATACCTTCGTACCAATTGATGCTCAGTGGACCAAAAGTGTTCAGATTTTTTTTTTTACTTTTGAATAAAGATGAACAGGACCATTAAATCTGCACCAATATTTGAAAGTTTCTAAAAATGTAAAAACTTCCTGTTTTTTTAAAACCACTACCTCAACGTTTCTTATCACATTTACCTTAACACACACTGCTGAAATCATATTTACATAAACTGTATAAAAAAAATTTAAAAAAGACACTACTGCTTTTCTCTACTGTCTGACATTGGGTCAGAATGAACTTTAACCTTTTTAGGTCAGGTAAGCTGGCCTACTTTTCGTTAAATCTTAAAATAATGAGAGAGAATCTTTAAGATGCTTTTTTTCAAATTGTTTTTTATGCAAGCGTATGCTGATTCACAAAATTAAGTTAATTAAAAAATATGTTTTAGTGTTAAATCTGAAAAAAGAAAAAGCAAAAGATGTTTAATAGATGCCGGCTAATGCTGGTAAAATATTATCACTGTTCAGAGTGAAATGGTTCCTGTACCAACATGGGCTGAAAAGCCTTTCAGAGAAGAAGACATCATTACACCACAACATGAAAAATTACAGTTTGCAAGCACACTAAGAGAAACGACTTAAATTCCTGGAGACAAATCCTGCCTTCTCATGAAACAATGTGTTTGGCCAGAAAGACCAAAGTTACATTTGAGTGTTTCCCAAACAGACAGTAAAATGAGGATAGAACACTGCACTGAGAAACAAAAGCAGCATCTCTGAACATCAGCAAGCAGCATCTCTGAACATCAGCAATTAGGTGAAAAGCCTGGGCACAAATGGTTTCCAAATGGACAGTGAACTACAAATTATTGTCAATGTAGCTTGAGAACAACAAAGTCACTGCTTTTAAGTGGTCACACACCCTCAAATCCTGTAAAAAAAAATGATGGGCAGAGCTGGAAAGTGTGTGAGAGATAGGTAGCCTGCAAATCTGACTCACATCTATGAGGAGGGATTGGCCACAATTCCTGGAAATTATTGTAAGAAGCTTGTGGAGAGAACACCCAGGTTGCAAATCATGCACTTTCAAAGGCAGTTCTAGCAAATACTAAAGGAATCTCTTATTATTTTGGGATCTAGCGAATGGAGATCCTAATCCTGACCTAAAACAGAAAGTTTTGTCTGTTTAGATGTCAGAAAATGAGGAAAAACAAGGTTATACATTTATTTTAATCCAATGTAAACAAACGTCCAGTTTGAGCACTGCAGTTTATGTCAATATTTTCATTTGTTTTGCTATTTTGTTGCAAATTAGAGCCATATTTTTGACCCTTCAGATCTCCACTCTCAAACATGAAAGTCTATGTTGACAACACGTAAGGCATAGGTCACATGATCAAAGTCCTTCTGAGTGCATACTTTTCTATATTCCTTTCAATCCAGCTCCTCCTACTACGATTCTTACTTGTAATCTGAACGGCTGAAGCAAAAACATCTGGGCCGTATGTAAAAACCCTGTATATACGGACAATCTGGAATAAAATACTTTAAATCAGTGTGTGAAGAAGACCCAAGTCAGACTGATTTCCTCATCAACAAACTTCAGCAAGCATTTCAAGACAAGACAGTATAAAAACATAATTCCTGTAGATTTGTGCATTCCAAAAGCACCATTCATTGGAAAAGGATGCTTTCACGTTAATATATTGAGCATCTTGGTCATCACTAACAGGTCAGATCTCAGTGAGTGGGTAAGTATGACTTCATGATGATTCATTCTGTCTGCAGAGCTTCATTACATGAAGCTGTCTTACCCCATTTGTTCTTCGTGCAGCTCGAGATCACAGAGGGGACGCCTGACTTGGGCGTGACCTCCTACTGGACCGACGCTGAAGGAAATGTGGTTTTCAACCCAAATACTCCAGAAGGCAAAACGAAAACCTCAGTCACAGGAATGAAAACCCCAAAACGAAAAGGTGAGCAGACCTGTACAAGCAAGAGTCATCTATACAGCACAAACACTACAAGATGGTTTGTTTCACTAAGAAATATCCTCTTGCAGAGTCTGTAGCTAGAGATCCTGCTAAAAAGATGGAAGACAAGAAGGAGGGCAGCAGCAGCAGGGGGTTGGAAACAGGAAAGATGACGGATGATGCCCCAGCGGAGACTAAATCTTCAAAGTCAGACCGACCAGTGGATGCTAAAGAAATTCTGTTGGAGAAGTCATCCTCTGCCGAGACAGAAGCCAAAACAGCCTGAAACACCACAGAAAAACTTTTTAACATAGAAATGGATTGTTACATGTCACTGTTAATCTCCTTTTTAAGATAAAAATTGTAGCCTAGTGGGATTTTTGGAATTCACACATCTTTATGTTGAGTTTTTTCTTTTCTTTTGCAATGGGCAAGATCTTATCTGTCAGAAAACATAGGAAAGAGGCCAGAGGAACAGAGAAAACACTTATGGCACATTCTTATTGCGAAACACAGCACAATTAGGCTAACTTAGTGAGGAAACAAGTTAGTTTCACAGTGTTTGTGTTTCATTTTTGTTCACTTACTGCAAAACTGTGACAATTGTAATGATTAAATGGAAAAAACATATTGTTACCACACATCTGGAGTTGATAAACTTCGGAATTTTATCGACCACAACAACACAGACAAACCTGGATTGTTCACAAGGTTTACTTTGACTTTTTTGGGGAAATGAAAGCAGCTACTTCCCTTCCCTCTGTAGAAAGTGTGAATAGGACATTATGTTTCTGTCTTTCTACAAAAGCCTGAAACCAAGCTTCTTTTTCATCCACATCAGCCTTTTTTTGATTAGCAACATGTCTGTGCAGTTGATGTAAAGCCTTGAAGATCCGCCACCTGCAGGTCTCCTGTTCCTGTTCTGAGTATGACTTCTGTTCTCGGGTCTGAAAGCATAAATGAATTAACGATTTACATTTTGTTTCATTGCACAAATAAATATAAGTTTTGGGATTCAAATCGTTTCTATTAATTAATTATGACAAATATATAAAGGTTTAACAGACGGCTGTTTGGAAATGCATCATGCCCTAATTGTTCCTGTTTGTAATCCTGTTTTTGATCACAGTATGTAAATACATTTTAATATAGCAACAGAATATTTCTGTTGATAACATTTATATTTGTAAATGTAATCAATCCAAAAACTCCAAGGTGTGATTAAAAGCCAAGCTTTATGAAGGAAATATATTTATGAAGCTTTATTTTTTCTTACAATTGAAACTGTTAAGTACAACATAAGGTACTTGTCTTTTTAATAACACTCTTTAAAATATCTTTAATTTAATTCTAAGCGTAACTATTCCATCTGATGACTTTTATTCAAAAGCTGATTTTGGTGGCCCCAAAATCTCGTTTTAATTAATTCAAGAAAGTCTGACCCAAATCTTGCTCTTATTGCGGAGAATAGACATTTTTTCGGTCGAGCCCTAAAGAATTTGCAAACTACTATCTTTTAATAAGCCAAATGTGCAAAAGCTCTTGTTAAGTTTAACCCTTGTCAAAAATGTACACACCCGTTGCCCCACAGAAAATCTCACTTTATTTGAATAAAATATTGCACGCTCATATTTTGTTCATCCAACTTCAGCTACTCATATTCTGTCGAGCAGGTTAAAAATAAAAATCATAATATTTTTTTTGTTGGTTTGTTATTTGGGTCTCGGGTCCTTTTAACTTTTTTTGCACAAGAGACAGAAACTTTAGACACCACTAACCCAGGATATTTTAATACCCTAAAACTAATTTCCATACGAAGGAATCTGAAAAATTCATTACTGCGTTCAATAGGCTGTAACTATGTAACAAGCTGTCGCAGTTCAGTATAATATAGTGGCTGTTACAGATGAAGTAATTGTGGAGAAGAACGCTCTCCAGCTTCATCACCTGTCCTTACGCGACGCCGTCGCATCAGCGCGTGCGGGTCACGTGATCATCAACAGAACATCATCAGCGGCAGCAGGAGGGCGAGGAGCGGAGGAAACCGACAAGTGCCGGTCGGAGGAACAGATAAACGGACCGTGTGTCTGCCTGCTACCGGAGGACCTCTATTCCCTGCAGGTAGGAAGATTTACGCGCTCCGTCTTCACTGTACGCTGCCTTAACCGGTTCAGAAAAGAAAAGAAAACGCTGATTCCCCGTCTTTGACGTCACTGAAGGGTTTCCGACTTGTCATTTAAAAGCAGCATTTAAAGTTTCGAGCCGTGAATTTAAACTAAACCGACAAAAACAGGTTCATGTTTTATGTAAAAGAAACGCCGTTTACGTGTTAGTTGTTGACTTCTCATAAAACTCGTGTTAGATTACGAGAAACCTCTCTGGAGATAAGCGTCCGAGCGTTTTATCAAGCTATGTTTAATTGAAAATGTCCACTCACATTACTGGTAGATTGTATTGTTTATACGTGAATAGGATGATGATAAACATAAACAACATTTACTCCCCTTCTATGCTGGCCGATGCAGGCTATTTCCCAGAAACCAGAGGACACAGGAAAGCACAACATTGCTGAATGAGCTGATTAATTTGTTACTTTCAAATTACCCAACTATCTCCGGAAAAAAACAACACTGTATACACACACACACGCACACGCACACACACACACACACACACACACACACACACACACACACACACACACACACACACACACACACACACACACACACACACACACACACACACACACACACACACACACACACACACACTCCTAATACACTCTTTACACACACAATGTAAAGAGTGTATTAGGAGATATGGGGACAGAGCAGTACACTGTAATACTGACATTTTCTTTTCAGCAACAGAGCTATAATTAGGTTGTAAACTGTCTGATCCAGTGAGTAACTACATTAAATCAGTCAGGAGCCATTTGTTGGAAATAACAAGTCACAAACTCAGGAGGACAAAAGCAGCCATGGCTGTCCTACTGTGACATGGGGAAGCTGTCCAGTCAGTGGGAGAAACGTGCAGTGGCAGGGAAAGCTAGATTTGGCCTAATCTTGTTAACAGGATTAACACTTCTTAAGAGTTAGTAATGTCACCCCACAGCAATAGAGAGAGAGAGAGAGGGAGTAGATGGGACCTCGTCGTGCTGGATTTCTTTGATAAAGCATAGGGCACTTTGTGTTGTAACCCTCCTAGGACCCAAAGATAAACTCTGTAATTAGAATGCATTAAGGCTGATATAACAGACAAACAGTTCTTTCTAAAAGAGGAAGTGTGGCTTAATGTTACTTAGCAAAGAAGAGTGTACATGTTTGTTTTCAAATAAAAAACATGTTTATAACAGTGGATATAGGTTGACATTTATTTCAGTGGTAACAAGGGGTATGGTTTTCTCCTGGATCTTCTTACTGTCACCATGCTGTGGTGTTAGTTTAGGTCCAGTGTTTCCCAGTGAAAGCAAAAGTTCAGTGATGCAGTTTGAAAACTGGGTCATTTTCTTTGGAGAACTATTATTATAAGCATTTTAATGGGTTTTAATAGCAGTGCAGTAAAACACATGGAACAATAAAATATTACTAATATTACTAGCTGCAGATCAGCTTTTGATCTGCATGTAGTTTTCCCACAACACTATATGTTGTTGTGACCAAAAAAGTCACTTAAAGCAAATGCTATGATATGGATTTATGGTTAATGCAGTGGTCTTCAACTGCATTCCTCGAGAACCAGAGTCGTGCAATTTTTAGATGTGTTCCTTGTCACACATGCTTGAATTAAAAAGGCGAACCTGCCTCACTGGCATGCAGTCAAGTTCTACAGAGCTCGACTAAAGAACTAATGTTGGAGCCAGGTGTGCTGAGGACTGGAGTTTGAGACCACTGGGTTAATTGAAAGGAAGGTAAAACACTCAGACATCATCTGCAGTTGAACATTTTCTCATTTACTTGTCACAGAAGAAAAAACAGGAAGAGCAGTTAATGCCTCATCAGACATTTTATGCTGATGGTGATCAAGTAAAAAATAAAAACTGCTTTTGAAGAAAGCAGTTTCTTAGCTGGTTAACTTTATGCTCACAAACAGCTTCCATGGTTTGTCTATTGACTTTTTTTTGTTGTCGTTCTTTCTGTTGAGTCCAAGATTTTTCCCCATAATCTTCTGGCAAAATGTATAGCCGAGAGAGTATTTGTTACTGTTTAGGAAGTAAAAAGGTTTTATTTCATAAACATCACATTATTATAGGATGGCACCACACCAGGTAGTCAAATTCCAACTAAATATAATGCAGACTTGTCTGGAGTGACTTATTGTGCAACACCAGACATATCTGCTTTATCGATTAAATTATTATTGAACAGGTTTACTGTAATGTGCAGGCGAAGCCTCAGAAGCACAAAGCTCACAGTGTAATGTCGTCAGTATAGAAGACCCTGGTTCTTGCTGTAGCTCTATTTTTAATTACTAGGCAGCCAAATTTGTTGTCCTATCATCACGGTAAGAAATTAGTTTACATGTCATGTCATCAGGAAACTGAACGAGTTCTTTTAGTCCACAATGGTACCAACATCCAGCTCTTTCAAGCGATTAAACTATTACTCAATCAAAAAGAGTAAATTGTGCCGTCAGTTCAAGCTGTTTTGCAATGTTTAAAGAGATTTCTGGTGCACAGGATGGTGGTGACCGGGGCCTGGTGCCAAGTTATGTAAGCATTTTAGAGTTCAGGTGGGGGGTAATTTTCCCTCAAAGTTCACACAGAAGGGTCTAAGAAGCTGTGGCACTGAGAAGAGGAGGCTATCAGAGGAAAATGCTGTAGTGGAAAAGTTTGTAGTTTACCTTAATGATGCTGATGTGACATGGAGGTCTCAGGAAGGACACCAGCAGAGCAGCAGGAGAACCAGCAGCTGCACCTTAAGACCCCGTGGACTCTGGTTAGTTCAAATCATGGCTTTGCTTTTGACTAGGAGACGTCCTCTTTTCTTCCTCGGTGAATCTCTGTCATTGTAGAAACAAATGTTGCACGGTTGTCAGAATGAGGAAACAAAAAAATAAAAAAAGACCAATTGAATTGATTAACCCTTGAAAGGAAGATTAAACATGTCTGAAACAGTTTAGACTTTAATTCCCTAAACCTTTCATTGTTCATTTCTTTAATGATTTTTAACAGGAGCAATTTGTGAACAAGGTGGGAAAATATACTTTTGTCAGCGCTGTCTTTTAGGCATAAACTACAGGCACCAGAGGAAAGAAGGTGTGTCGGACGCAGTGATGACACAGGCTTGAAAACATCACCCTTATTTGTTGTGATGTTAGGAGAGTCTTTCACAAAGCCTGACTACATTTTCTGAAGAAAACACTTAATATTCTTAATATTTTGTACTATGGAAGTGTTTTGTAATGCCTTACTACCTCTGTGAGGTTCAGCTAGACTTGCCTCGTCATACTTCTTCTGAAATTATTTTTAGTATTGATTCAAATAATAATTTGTGTTATAAAATTTTGAGTTGTTTGCTTAAAGGTGAGGTTTTTATAATGTCATAGTCCGTTTAGACCAGAACTTTTGGTGCCTTGTTTGTTTTGTTCCAAGTCAAAGGTGGACTGGAGTAAGTAATGTTATTACTCAACATTACTTACACAATGTTAAGTAATAAGACCCAAAATTACTTTTCCAACAAAACCTAGATAAATATTGTAAGAATAATTGAGTCATTTTAGTGCCTTTCCCTTTATCAGTAAGATTAACACCCTTTCTATAGTGTTTTATGTTATATGTGGCTGCATTTAGACAGTTTAAAACCAGAAATGACGAACATAGATATTTGCAGACACACTCCCTGAAGCACCTAAAACATAGAAACCTGACATGGAAGGAATTATTTCCTGCCTCTTCTCTGTATACTGTATATTGTTTGGTTGCGACGCAGAATAAGAGGAAGTGTTCAGTACGGAAAGTCTGCTGAATATGTAAAAGACTTGATACTAATGGTGTCATATTAAGTTTTGGGTGTGAATTGTTTTATTTCCGCTTGCTGTTAGAATGTAGATCCTTTACTTTCAAACTAAGCTGTCAAAAGACTTGAAGAGAGAAGAGAGCAGTTTTTAGTGACAAGCCCAGTTGAAAACTGAACCCAAAGTACTAAAAATATCTTGTGACCCAGTTAGGACCAGCGTAGCTCTTCGGTTCTGGATCTTCATGAAACCATTGGCAAAAGACGAGTTAATTAATGAGACAGACTTGCAGCAAAGACGGTTGAAGCTTCTTTTCAATAAGATTTAATTAAAAAAATGGGTCATAGATATTACAAAGTGCTCCTTTCTGTTGCAAAATACGCTTTTTTATTAGATTTCATATGCTTAGAATAATTTAAAACCATTTGAATTATCTTATAAGCCAAAAGTTTGCAAGGAGGCCCATTTATTACCACTGAAAAGAAAAGAAAAACAATGCAAAAGCCTTTTGAAATGTTGCCAATCTCAAGCCAACATTTAAGAAGAAATTGGCCTCAATGTATTTAAATCGCAGATTAATGTTGCTGTTTGATTTGAGATGCAAAAAAATACTTTAATCTACAAAATCAAACTAATTTTCTGTCAAGATTAGAAATTAGCTGCAAAATCTATTTATCTTGTCTAAGGTAGTGATCTTCCTGTGTAAAATACACAGGATGCACCGCCTCGCCCCAATTTGCTGTGAAAATAATCTGGCTTCCCTGTAAATGCAGGACAAGCAAATTTGAAAATATTTTTAGTTGGTCCAGGAGGATGTTAGCTTCATCCTCCTGGACCAACTTAGCTGCATTTATAATAAGTTAAGATGCTAAGAGAGTCATACACAACAACCATGAATAACTCACTTCAAACTTCTGAACTATCGCTTTAATATTTGATCCAATTTGAGTTGATTCCTAGATTATTTTGGATCTCCCACCTCTACGTCCTCGGTTAGCAGAGCCTCTGATTAAATCCTGATAATTTCTGGACCGTTTGAAAGGGAAATGGAACAGAACCAGTGTGTTTAGGGACAGGCTATTCTGAGCAACTGCAGCCTTCTTACAAGGACAGTGACCTGAAAGGCCAAAATAAAATCAAAAAAGAAATCAAAAACAAATTTTATAGTCAGAGTTTAGTCAAATGGAACTAAAAGTGAATTTGATATGTTTTATTTTTCCTACAGGTGAACACCATGAACTATGTGGGGCAGCTGGCAGGCCAGGTTCTGGTGACGGTGAAGGAGTTGTACAAAGGAATCAATCAGGCCACCCTGTCAGGCTGCATTGACGTGATTGTGGTCCGACAGCCTGACGGGACGTTCCACTGCTCTCCTTTCCACGTCCGCTTCGGAAAACTAGGAGTCCTGCGCTCCAGGGAGAAAGTGGTGGGTTCTAATATTGGTTAAATCAAATGTCAAATGGTTGCAGCTTTTTGGGATCTCTTTAGCATCTTTTGGGAAGATTTTGCTATATGGAGGTGAATTTGCCTAATCTTGTGAACAAGATTGAGAAGTACTTTGCACTATTATTACATATATATGCATTACTTAATATAAGTATCAAGTTTCAAAGCTGTTGGTTGTGAAAAAGGGGCATTTTGTGATTGCGTTTGCCTGAATTTATTTTATCATGATGATAAAATGTTTTTTTTTTATTCTTATTTGTTTCTTTAATAATGCCAGAACTTGTATTATTCACCAAGTAAGTCAGACACTGTGTTCACTGTTACTCAGTAACTGAGTAGCCAGTTTTAACAAATGCTGTTTTAGTCTTGAGTAAATTGTTGGATGAGACCTTTGTACTTTAACTGGACTAAAAATATTTTCAAGTGGTGCTGCAACTTTTGGACACTCTAACCACTCGGACCAAGTCTAATGTAACGTTTCTCATAAAGATAACTATAGTCAACAATTCAGAGTGTAGAGCAACTATTTGTTTTGAAGCCCACAACAAAGATTTTCCATCTCTCCCGTACCTTTAGACTCTGTAGGAGCCTACTGAGTACTTAGAAGGGAAGAAGAAGAAACTAAAACTCAAATCTCAGTTTGCCCCATTCAAAAAAGTAATATCATCTGCTGTAGAGTTACACGAGTGTTAGACTGTGCAGGAAGTAGTCTGCGGGTTTCACTGGTGGTTTAAAGCATTCATTTCTGTAGAGATCGCACATGGGAGAAAACATACTCGCCTCGTATTTCTCTACTGTCAGTTTTCTGCATCTTGCAATTTGATTGGGTTTAAGATAATTTCTTCATGTAACATTTCCCATGCTTTAGATGTGAATAAACAATTTTAGCTGCATGCTATACGAATGCTTTTTTGCTTAATGCGCAGGTAAAAATCGTCCGTTCATTTTCTGTGGCTCAGCTCAAAACTTCAGGTGAATCTGGGGCACAGAGCTATGCTAAGATTGTGGTTTTCTGTTAAGCCTCATTGTTGTTTGTTTCAACCTGAAGCAATCTGAGTACGGGGACTTGCCTCACTGTAAGGTGCTGTGTTGTTGTGAAACTCTAATTCTGCAGATTGACATAGAGATTAATGGAGAACCTGTGGAGCTGCACATGAAGCTCGGAGACAATGGAGAGGCCTTTTTTGTGCAGGAGGCAGAGCGGAGCAATGTGAGTTTCGCACTTTTTAATTACAGTTAATTAATTTTACTATGTTTCACCTTTACAATAACTTGCAAAAATATTCATCCCCCTGAGCTCTTTCATCTGTGTGTTTTATTAAGGCTTTATGTGACAGTACAGAACAAAAATAGTGAATAATTGTGAAATGGAAGGAAAATTAAATTTTTTAAAAAACGTTTTCCAAAAACATCTGCTAATGTTTCTTTCCACCAGCGTTGCACACAGAGAAAATCAAATGTATTTGCAAAACTTGAGCGCCTTTTGCCACATTTGCAGAGTGCAGGACTATTACAGACTTGCTGTTGTGCAATACTCATTAAATTTACAAAGAAACAGTTGCACTGGGCTTCATCAAAGTGAAAAGGGTTTCAGATACTCTGACCATAGATAATTTTCCCTTCACTTCTCAATGATGCACTACTTTGTGTTGGTCTGTCACGTGCAATTCCTCTGAAAAGCTTATAGTTGTAGTGTGACAAAATGTAAAAACAATCAAAGGGTTTGAAAACCTTTCCAAGGCACTGTCTTTTTTGATCATTGCACAAATATACTCTCTGAAATAGGAGATAATTCCTGCCCACTTGGTGACGTCACCCATCCCCACCGAGGAGGTTCTGATCCGGAGCAGGGAAGCCAGATGCGTGGGGTCCGCAGAGAGCTGCCAGCCCCCTGTCGTCCCAGAGATGGACTCGGCGAACCCCCAGCTTTGCCTGAACTTGTCTGGCAGGAAGAAGAGGCGACGCAGGAGGAAGCACAAAGCCGAGCCACGCAAGGAGGAGCCGACGTGTGCAGGAGGAGAGCAGGAGCTGTGTGAGTGCAGCTCGGATGAGGAGCAGCATGCAAACAGCGGAAGGTGAGCATAAACCGAACTCTGATCTGCTGATTAGAGACTGAGTTATTAATTTCATTCTCTATCGTCAGGGCGTCATTGCTGTCAATAGTGAAGGACAACATGGAGCAGAGGCAGCACTCGCCTCTCACCGCCCTGGAATGGGACAGCTATCCTTTCTCTGATGGGGACTGGTCGCCCTGCCCCATGTACGAACTTCTCACTTCACTTTCACATTTTGGCATATTACAACCACTAACATATCAATTTCACTGACATGTATGGAGCTGAACACCAAGTGATTCATAATTTTAAAACTGACGGAAAATGGTGATCATGGTTCACTTTCGGGTTATTTAACCTTAGTATAAATATTCTATAAAGGCCTGAGAGGTCTGTTATAGAGCATTAGTGAAAAAGCATCACGAACGCCAAGCAACACAGTAAGACAGGGAGCATTAATCAAAGAATGAGATCAACTCCATTCCTCCAGAGCAAAGATCCAGTGACTTTTAGACAAATCCCTTTCATCCCTTTTCTTCTCATGGCCTAATAAAAGCCCAAACTTAAATCCAACAGAGAATCAGTGGTAAGGTTTGAAAATGTTCTCAGATGCTCTCAGTCTAATCCGACTGAGAAAAAGGCAAAAAGTCCAGCTTCCAGATGTGCTAAGATGTTAGATTTATTTCCCAAAATACTTGGATCCATAGTTGACATGGTGCTCATGCATCCTTAAAAAGTCTTAAGGTTATATTTAAAAATGTGAGCCGTCCTTGAAAATGCTAATCACATGTCTTAAATTTTGTTCTGGCATGATTACTTTTCGTGTTTTTCTTGCTGGACTTTTCTGTCGGGCTAAAGTTTGAGTCACATGCAGACGTCTTCATTGTAATCTATGACTCGAGGCTAATATTCTACCACCTGTCATGAATGAGTGCAAATGTGTCACCAGTCGGCTAGACAGTGTCAGTTTCAGCCCATACGAGCCAGCAGGATCCCCTAGTCATCCCCAATTCAAGCTGGTATTCAAAAGGTCTTACATTTGACTCATTGAAACCTGCAGATACTCTGGTTGAATTGAAAATATGTTGGTTTCAAAAGTGTTAGTGAAATTTCCGAGACATGTTAGATGTATTTGTCGGCACGTTTTTTTTTTCCCGTCACAATTGCTCACTACTTTGTGTTGCTCCGCCACAAAAAATAATAATGTTCAATAGGTGTGAATGTTTTTAAAAGCAGCTGTAATTATAAGGAGTCAGGCAAATAAAAGAAAACAAAAGAAAACTCTCCCCTTGAGGTCCTGGGAGCTGACTCAGTGGAAACTTGTTTTTTGATTGCATCAGGAATCTGTCCGAGCCCGCCTCGCCCAGAAGTGACTCTGAGCTGATGGTGAAGCCGACAGAGAGCATGTTTAGGTCCGAGTCGCACATGCAGTGGAGCTGGGGGGAGCTTCCTGAATCAACAAGGGTACGGATCATAAAGTTACAACAACGATCTCACTTCCACCACACAAAGACACAAGTTTTAATGATGCGCTTCTGTATTTTAACTTCATTTGTCTGCGTCCAGGTCAACAAAAAGTCTGAGACAAAGACGCAGAGCATCACCCCATCAGAGAGCACACATTTCAGAGTAATTCTGAGCTCAGCGGCCATGGAGGACGAGCCGATCGTCCAGCAGAGCTCATCAGAGCCCGTTTGTAACATCGTGAAGCCAGAAGCTCGGACCGTTAAGCCTCGTCAGTGCAGCTGCAGCCCACAGCTCCCAGAATCACATGGTGCAAACAGTAAGCAAGACTTTTCAGATAGAAAGTCGAGCAGCTTTTCCTCTCAATCAAGTCCTGCAATCTTGGATTCCGACTCAAATAACGTACGGAAGCCAAGGTGGACGTCTTCGCCTCCTAGTCGCAGGAACAGCGGTTCTGCTCCCAGTACAGGAAGCAGTGAAGCCGGAGAGCCTCTGACAGGATGTCCTGATGCAAAAGCTGCGTCTAAGACCACAGACTCACCCGTCAAAAGGAAAGGTAACGGCCTTTATGCCCTGCTCTAGAAAATCTCAATGCTTTTTGTACTTTTCAGAATGAAAGTATAAACATAAAAAAATTTATTTTAATCCAGCTCAACACATTTATTGTCTCAAAAAACCCGCATTGAAGACAGAAAGTTGATAATGTCTGAGCTGACAGGGTTAGGACCTCCTCCAGATTTCTGTATGAGACAACAACTACACCCAGTTTAAATGGATGCTTACAGGAAGGATGTGGTTTCTGTTTGGGCCCTTAGTTCAGACTCTCGTCTGGGACTCCTCTTCGCTCACATGCAAGAAGTCAAAACAAAAAAAAAAAGAAAAGGAAGTGAAACAAAGTGAAGTCTGTCATTGCTATGAAGACGTTCAGAGAATTTTTTTCTTTTTTTTGGAAAGTTGTGAGGAAGAGGAGCCAACACCAGGGGCCTGAGGATATCTACCTGGAAGACCTGAGCGCCCTGGAGCCAGACGTTGCCGCGCGGTACTTCCCTAAAAGGTGCAAACCTGGAAATTCTCACAGATTTCCATGCATTTATAACCAGCCTTCAATGTGAACAAATAAAATCCCAGCAGATGTGACATAGGACTGTACACTCCTATGATTTTAACATCTGACCTGTCCGTATTCCAGCGAGGCTGAGCCGGTGCCTAAGCACTGGGTGGAGACGGGTCGGCGCTCCGGGTCCCAGTCCCCTCAGTCAGTGGGGAGCGCAGCAGCAGACAGCGGAACAGAGTGTCTGTCCGACTCAGCGAGCGACCTGCCTGACGTCATGCTGTCGCTGTGTGGAGGCGTGGGCGAAAACTCAGAGATCTCCAAAGGTGACGGGTTGTCTTTGTTATGAACTGTAGCTGTCACTGCTTTGCAGTGTTTGCTGTGAGGAACTGGTTTAGTTTCTATAGACCCGTTATTTCTCCTCGCACTCAGTCTCCACAAGGGAGAACTGACTATTATTAAAAATATCATTTCTCATGCAAAGTTTGCATTTTCCTCTAAAACATGATGCATCGAGTAAATATATATTTTATTGCAATGCAAAATGCAGTTAAAGAATAATAAAATGTGTTTTATAACGAACACAAAATAAATGTTTTTTTTAGCTAAGATAATTAAATAACTACAAAAGCTTAGTTTATACAAATAAATAAAAAGCATACAAATAAAAAAATAAAACATAGTAATAAAAGAAGTTATGAAATATAAATAAATATACATTAGTTTGTGTTTATAAGAGCATGTCTGATATCAAAAATATCCTCAGCTTTTTTATTGCCTGTGAAGGTAGAAGGAAGAAATCCTCATTTAAAATAATCTTTTAGCCTTTTAAACAGCTTCAGTTTGAAGTTTTTGCATTAACGGCGCAGTATTGTGGGGAAGTTTTTAAATTTGTTTTAGTTTAGCGTGCTCCTGCTGGGTGTGTTCAAACATTTTTGATCTGAAGGAGTTTTAAATGTGAAACAGCACAGAAGCTGTAAGACGAAGGTTCAGCGAAGCTTGATGGAAACAAGCCTTATTATTACTGCTGGCACTGTTGTAGACATTTACCCTTATTTTAATGTTTTTTCTAAACCTTATTTTGTATGTAATCCTAATTTTGAAATATTTTATAGAAAAATAAAGCTTTGAGTCATTAACTCCTGTTTTTATCCATTTCTGGTATTCATTATCTGCCTATTATTCACAAATTCCGATTCAGAACAAATTATTGTCTCTTGAAAGGGAAATTTGTGTTTATTGCAGTAATTAAGCACATCAGAGCCAATAAAACATAAAAGACAACAAACAATTTTAAAAAATCTGGTATAATAAAAGCCTACATAAAACATTCAAACTTGACCTAAAAACATAACAGGTCTATAAAGTGGTAATAAATGTAAGAATCATAGACAAAGATAGGATTTATACAACTACCTCAGCATGCTTTACATACTGTATCATTCCTGCAGAGGTGCCAGTTAACATGTCTTTCAGTTTGAGGGAGCATGTTTCTCCGTTTAGTAGGCGGAAAAAGAAATTATTTTCAAATGCGAAACAAAACAAAATAAACCAAAATTTCATTTTGAAAATGATCTGTTGGCTGAACTTCTGTCCGTTTTTGTTTAGAGAAATTCATGGAACACATGATCACCTACAACGATTTCGCCGAGAATCCAGCGATCATCGACAATCCAAACTTGGTGGTCAGGATTGGAAACCGGTGGGTCTCATCAGTCCAGCGTTTATCCCATTCCACATTTTCGTTCGAACATCTTAAGATCAGAAATTAAAGTATATTTCTTTTCTAGATATTACAACTGGACTTTGGCAGCACCTCTGATTCTTTGCATGCAAGCTTTCCAGAAAAATCTTCCGAAGGTATCGTCTGGTCTGGTGCGTTTTTCTCAAGCTGCTTGAATAATTCTTTCTCATAATTGAGTTATTTGAATTTCAGACGACAGAAGAGGCCTGGGTGAAGGAGAAAATGCCCAAAAAGTCCGGACGGTGGTGGTTCTGGAGGAAGAGCAGCACAAAGCAGGTGGGGACTATAATTGGTTGCGCAACCTTATGACTCACAAATGTGGCGGACACTGGAGTTCCAGTTTGCATTGCAAATGAGCAACATGTTGCCCAAAAGCCTCAGCAATCTCGTCATCTTAGATTTGCATCATTATGTAAAGGCATTTTCTTGTTAGGTAAGATGTAGATATTGTCTCCCTTTTAAAATATCTACGTCATCTTCCTCCTCTTCATGTTCTTAGTTGTCGACTGAGAGCAAGTTGGAGAGACAGGAGTCTGCGAGCAGAGAGAGCCCTGCCCTCCACCAGGCCCCAGATACCCAGTGAGTCAGCAGCCGGGCCGCATTCAGAGTCCTAACAACAATACAAAACATGTCAACACGAGTTGCGCTGGGTAAACAAGTCCCACACAGGAGGGATTAGCATATTAGTCAGTGCTGAAGTCTTGTGACTTATAAACCTGTGACCAATAAACTCATTAAGAAGCAGAGACACAGAAAATATGTGAAGAATTGATGATTCAACTCACATGCTTCATAATTATCAGAAAAAGTTGTTCAATTTGTAAATTTGAAAGGTAATCAGCATACATATCTGCAGTGATAAGTAGAGGATATGAAGTGCGGTAAATGTAGATGAGTAGATATGCCGCCCTCTGGTGGCTGTAATAGGTATCGCTTCTTGCCAATTCTTAGATTTTCTCTGAAAAAGAAAAGTTCAAATAAATCTTTTAATCTTTTAATTTGATACGACTTTCATACCCATGATGATGATGATGTGTGTGTGTGTATCAGCTTGTCACCAGACCTGCTCACCATCTCTCTCCTGCAGACAGAAAGCTTCAGAGTGGTCCAGTGATGAAGAGACCAAAGAGCTGAACGGTGCAGCACCATCCATGAAACCCACTGAGCGCGTGCAGAATGAAGGAGCGGCTACGTGTCACTCTTACAGGAAATCCCTCCGTCTGTCGTCTGATCAGATCGTAAGTTCACCAGTGTGAGCTGTGTGGTTTAGACAGAAACAAGGGGAAAAAATGGTTTAACTTGTGTACCAAACAATAATAAAATCCTGCCATTTGTCACGAGAATCTGTGTTTTATGGAAAGACAGCATTTCAGTATTTTGAAATGAAAGAAAAATCAGGTTCCAAGTACACTTCGGATGCCTCCGGGAGGTTAAAAATGTTTTTCTTGCAAGTGAAAATCAACACACAGCAACCAAATCACCAGGATATTTATTGCTTGGTGCTTTTTAAGAGTCTGCACTTCACTCTCACCAGCTACCTTCAAAGTAAACCGGAAAGCGTGTAGAGGAAGCATGCAGTTTTATTGAATTTTCATATCCTCAGCAAACAAAATTAGAATGTGCATTATTGATAGCATCACTCTAAGTGAAATCAATCTATATCACGTGTTTCACTCAGTAATATTCTAATTTATTTGGTGTATTTCAGCTTCTGAACTGTTTACCTTTTGCAGGCCAGCCTGAAGCTGAGAGACGGCCCAAACGACGTCACGTTCAGCATAACCACTCAGTACCAGGGAACCTGTCGCTGCGAAGGAACCATCTACCTGTGGAACTGGGACGACAAGGTCATCATCTCGGACATCGACGGCACCATCACCAAGTATGGAAAATATCCACACTTTTTTCTGAAAATATAAACGTAGAACACGCTACTGAACATGAAACCATCAGCTGATCAAATTCATATTCGCAAAGTTTAGTAATATATGTACTTTTGGTGGGTGAATTTAATTGCCCACACCTCCTTCAACAACTTGTTCATGTAACAACTAATAATAATAATGCAAATCAGATTGGTGTTGCTTAGATTTGGTGAGTTCACTGATTGTAAAACAACCAGTCAATCAAATTTCAATTCTCATGTTCTGATTATCAGCAGACATTTTTAATTTCAAGCCTTCTTCACCGCTCAGAATCAATCAGATCTTTGGATCTACTTATACCTGAGAATAGGCCGGTTCCGGTCAGCTGCTGATCAATCGGTCCAATTCCTCCTAAAATTCTTATTACAAGAAAACTCAGTCTGCTTCCCAAAATAGTTTAATTGTTTCCTTTTCTGACTAAGAAAACAAGCAAGAAAACTTTGTACTCGCACATTTCTTTGCAGATCAGATGTTTTTGGTCAGATTCTGCCTCAGCTTGGCAAAGACTGGACTCATCGGGGAATCGCAAAGCTTTACAACTCGGTGCATGAGTAAGACCCGTCGTCTGCCTCCATTATCACATCAGGAAACGTTAAACTAAAACAACTTAGCCGGCGAACATCTGACTCTTGCAGGAACGGCTACAGGTTCCTGTACTGCTCGGCCCGAGCCATCGGCATGGCTGACATGACTCGCGGGTATCTGCACTGGGTGAACGACAGCGGCACGCTTCTTCCCCAGGGACCTCTCATGCTTTCACCAAGCAGCCTCTTCTCTGCCTTCCACAGGTGGGGAATCCTCTGACTGTAATCTGATCAGACTTTTATCATCTACTGGAAAACAAAATCACATGATGAAAAAATTAAGAGTGAAGTTACAACTGCAGTGTGAAAGTTCAGATCTGTGCATTTAATCCTGTTTTTGAGATGCATTATGCGCTTCCAGAATCAGCTGCGGTGTGTTAGAGGATTCATTTATGCTGCTTTTTTCCTTTAAGAGAGGTCATCGAGAAAAAGCCTGAGAAGTTCAAGATCGAATGCCTCACAGACATCAAGAACCTGTTCCACCCAAACACTCAACCTTTCTATGCTGCCTTTGGAAACAGGGAGAACGTGAGTAGAAATACTTCTTCTCCTGCACTTAGTTTTTTTTAAAAATCTGTATAAAATCATCCATTTGCTTTTGTGTTCCTTTCCTCATTAGGATGTGTTTGCCTACAAACAAGTGGGTGTGCCTGCGTGTCGGATATTCACAGTAAATCCTAAGGGGGAGCTGATCCTTGAGCAATCCAGAGGCAATAAAACATCGTAAGTAGCGACAAATCACTTTCTGTCAGCTGTTCCTCCCATACAGATGTTTTAATATTTCCTCTTGTGATGCTTGTTTGTAACTTGGCAGCTACAGCCGGCTGAGCGAGCTGGTGGAGCACGTTTTCCCGCTGCGAAGCACTCAGCACTGCGCCACCTTCAGCTGTCCGGACTTCAGCTCCTTCTGTTACTGGAGGCAGCCGATCGCAGAGGTGTGCTTCGAGGAGCTGCTGTGACTTCAGAGGCGCTCTGATTTAAATCCTAAACCAAACGGCTGCTAAAGTAGCATCTTAAGTATTTTCTGATGTAGGGTGAATGTCAGGGATATATTTATGTACTCCTTTATTTTTAAATGAAGCAGTTGTTTCTGCCATCTGTAGTAGTTAATGCATAAACTGCACGGAGCATAAATGCACTTTTTGATTGCACAAAAAAAAAACTTTAAAGGCAATATTTTGTACTTAAAAATCAAGCTTTTATCCTGGAGTAAAATGTCTCTCAGTGAAATGTTTGTGCAGGTGTACAAGACTGTAAAAGATTAATCTGCATGTGAAACCGAAGCTTGCCAAGTGCAAATTTTGACACAATCTTAAAAGGTTCAACTGATTGAACAGTGTCCATACTGACCAATCAGAAGACTGCTTATTTTGTTACATTTAGAGTCTTCAGGAAATAACAGTTCTTCTGCATGTTTAACTGTCCAACATATGTGACGCTTTATGCACTTTAATGGATGAACGAATGGATTCCAGTTAAGTCCCACAGCATTTACCGCTTTTCATACAAAAGCCTTTTGGGTTCAAAATTTTCACAAGATCAGCTTATTATCTTAAGGATCACATTTTCTCTTTCCAACCAAATGCACTGAAAAATTGCCTTTTGATCTCCAAACAATCTCATCTGATTGGCTGGTGCTAAAATTTGCTCTTCAACTCAAAAGGCCACACACAGATTCCTGTTTTTTTCTGTAATTGGGATCACAAACTGCTAAAAAAAAAAAAAAAAAAAAAAACATTTTGTTTTTGTTGCAATTTCTGTGAGATGTACTTCTGTAGGGACTTAATAGAGTCAAGTGTGTCGCTGTCCCTTTAAGGCCTTTACTTTGAACTGAAACGCCGAGAAGGAACAACATGTTGTGATTTGCTGCTTCAAATTGCATTAACGTGTCTCGGTTCAAACGGATGAATGTAGATCCTGCTGCTGCTCGATGAGCATTTCTGTAAATCCATAGTTAGACTCAGGGTTCACTGTTCATTTTTAATGAATGTTGAATTTTTTTTTTTTTCCAGAAGTTTGTGTTCTTAGTAACAAATGTCCATAATTTACAGCGTTCTTTCTGTGAAAGTGACAAGCTTTGTGTGAAGAGACCACACTTTAATTTATATTAGTTTTATGAAACTTTACTTGTGCTTACCAATGAAGGAGTTTAGTTATTGCAGATCATTTCTATAGATTGCTCAGACCAACTTGTGGGTATCTATTATTTGTTGCTAGAAAAGCACAAAAAAAATTACGCATTTGTTCAAATTTATGAACAAGTAGTATACATCACATCAAAATCACATCCCTGTGCTGTTGTTTTATTAAATTGTGAAAACATGTATTAAATTGAAAAAAAATATTAAAAAGACTGCATTTAAAACTACAAAGCTTGTTTATGTTTAGCCTCTGACAAGATGTGTGCGTTTCAATTCTTTTGAGCCACGAAAGCAAAACAAAACATAAAAACTATACATTAGTCCTCATAATGCAGACCGTCTCATCCGCTTATCTTAAATAGAGAGTTGCCATGATAATTTAACCCAACCAGGTGAAAATGCTCCATCTCAGTTGTTTGCGTAAAAGAGTCGAAGCAGCTACCGTTTAGTCGGGCTGCCGTACAGAAGCACAGCACTAAAAGACGACAGGATCTCCCGGGAGGCGGAGGTGGCGAGTTTCCCAGCGGTCAACATGAGTCCCATTCGGTCTCCTTGCTTCATCGAAACAACCAGACTCAGCGAGGTCGAGCCGCTGCAGCTGCACTGCTCTGGCGACGCCGGCGCAGTGACCTCAGAGGAGAAGCCTGCCGAATCCAGCATCTGAATGGTGCTGTTGGACACTGACAGCACGGCCTCGACCTTCTCGCCTCTCTGGGCGACGAGCACGGCCGTCACCAGGTAGCGACCGTCGGTGGGAGATGTGAAGATGCCTGGGATACAGAGAGAGATGATCTGTGGACACTGATTGTTGTGAAAGATATCACAAACCTGTGGGATTTTTTTAAGACCCAAAAGAGAGAATGTGTGTTAGAGTTGCTCAACCAAGGAAACATGTCCAGAATAGAGGCAGTCTTACTCCTCAGTGGTTCAAGCATAAAGCAAATTTGCTGGCTTCCAAATTTCTACAGGTTTTCTGCAGTTTCTTTTTTTTTTGTCTCATTTAAATGTCTACTATCAAACAAAGTTCGAAATCAGAATAAGATAACTGGAGTACAGTGAATCCCTGTCTATTCACGGTTCAGTATTCATGGATCCACCTCTTCAACAGATTTATCTGTGCAGAGTAACTCAAATTATATACAAAAAAGCCACCTATTTGGGGAAATTTTCGCAGAGGATATCTACAATATTCAATATTTCAGCTGCCGGCTTCCAGTTATCTTTCTGCTCTGCTGAGGGAAAAGAAAGATTACTGCCACCATGTTGTCTCTAGACATTGACGGCTTCCAGTGACTTAGTTAGACCTCTTACTGGAAGTCCTATGTCACCCATCTTCCTTCCCCTGCTTCTCTCATCACCCACACCCCTCTGTTTATCCCACATACGAGGGCTTCTGTTTCTCATTTCTTGACAGATTTAAAAGAAGACAAAAAAAGAAGAAAAAAAAACCCTGTAGCTCAGGAAGCAGAAATATAGGGACAATGAACTGAGACTTTCATTTTCCTCGCCATCGATTGGTTGTATCTCCAAGAGCCAAGATAAGGAAGATTGTAGATATTAACTTTTGTGGTTGTGCTACGATGGTTCCACTATGCGCATTAATACATATTAAGGTATATTTTGTGTTTGAACTATTATTGGAGGGAGTGTTAAGTATTTCCAGTTATTAGCTATTCAGAGATGCATGTGGTCCATAAGTGGGCCACTGTAAATAACAAAAAGCTGATTTCAATTGATGGCTTCCTTTAAAAGGCATAAAAACTATTCAAAAAAACTCACGTAAGCCACCTTTTTAATAAATGAACCGTGTTTATCAAAAGATTAGGATTCAGTTTCGCTGGACACACCCTGGCTTGCTTGCTGGCTTCTAGCCTTTGAACAGTGAGGAACTGTCACTGGAGGCAGAAGAAAAAAATGACTCGACTCATAAAAAGGAAGTCATAAAATTCTCCACATCATCATCAAAGTCACCAATTTATGCAACTGACACCCAGGACGAAAAACAAGATGGATACAAGAACAAAAAGTAACTTTCTGCACTTTTACCCTAATAAAAAAAAAGACAGCAATGTCGTCATAATCACATTGTAAATACCTACAACCATCCATTCCTCTGGGGGCAAAGGTCATTGATAATATATAATAACTAAACTGCAGCCTCTCCTCCATTTGGTTCCAAGTGCAACCTGAGCTCTTCATGTCTGCTTCTAAATGTCTTCGCCAGATGTTTCGATTCCGTCCTCTCTTCCTCTTTCCTTGAGAGGTCCAGGTCAGAGGTCTCCTGGTGATGTCATTAGTGGGCTTGTGTACAGCTGATCTACAGCCGGTGTCTTATGAGAATATGCTCTCCTATAGGCAGATGGTTTGTATGTTGTTGTGCAAAGGTCAGTGCTGCTAATTTGATCTGGCAAGTGAATGTAGAGAATCTCCAGGATGCAGCTGTTCATGTAGGTTTGCAGTTCTTTAAGGCTGAGATCAGTAAAGGAGGATCTCAGCAAACAAACTTTCCAAACTTTCTTTAGTTGTTTGAATGCCTCCTTGTCTTTCTAAATATGAATCTACACATGTACTTCTGTGCCATACTGTCAGTGTTGCTGCTGTGAATAAGTATTGAAGATCCCCCAAAGCCTGATGGGTTCGGTCACTATCGGTTTTTGATACAGAGGAAATTGCTCAGGGTGACATTAGAAAAGGGGGCGGAGGCACAAGCAGCAAACAGAATCTAATTTATGTCATTCCTGCAGGACTGCACTCTTTCCCCCTCCAAATGACTATTCAAGAGTTCGTGTTAAGCTACCTGTATGAGGGTCATAATGTCCTCCATCGTTGACCAGCACCTTGTTGAATCGGATTATTCCAGCTTCTTCTTGGAACGGTGAGAGAGTCAAACCAGCCGAGAAGGACACCTTCTCACCTGGAGACCAGGACGGGAAACATTTGATGTGAGTAGCCATAATCCTAACAGATTCAGGCTCCTAGATGATTAACAACTCTAACCTGAAGCTGTGCTGGTTTTCTGCTTTGGAGATCTTGGAGGCATGCGCACGTCTGTTGATAAAATCGATTATTTGCATCATAGAAACTCAATTCTGACGCATCACGAAACAGAGTGAAAAGTACCTGAGTTTAGAGGTATGCTGGTTTTTAAGGAGTCAGTTGAGGTAGCTTTGGGTAAAAAAAAAACAATGAGAGAAATGAAATAATATATAAGAAAAAAACATGCAGATCAATTTTATTTGAATGTGCATCACCTGGAGCTCCAGCAAACCCCTGAACAGTCATCGTGTTGAGGTCTGTCCCTTCGGTCATTCCTCCCGGCGGGCCTGCCTCTCCGGTCTCCATCACAGGTAGATGCTGAAGGGACGGCCCCGCAGGGATAGCGGACACTCTAAAACTCTCAGCTGAAACCCGGCGAGATCCTCCGTCCCCCGGTCCGACGCTGGCACCTGAACAGAACAGAGACCTGTGTTAAGACTGCAGGTCAGAGTTTATACTCCACCTGGATTCAACTGTACGAGGCTCTAAAAATGTTCTAGCTAAATACACTTTCCACTGCATGGCTTGTTTAAGTCTAATTCTTTATGGAGTTTCTTTGAAGTGTTTAAAAAAGACCGTAATTGACTGCAGGTGGCTGTAGGCATTGTTCTTTTTTTGTAAATATTCAACAAATACGACATTTTTCTGCACTTTTCTCTTTTCTCAACTTAAACTTGGACATGTGGAATACATCTGAAATGCAAAACATTCTTGCCTTGGTACATTGCTTTTTTTCTCATGTCAAAAATAATTTGAAGCCGATTTTCTGAAGATGATTTATGTAGACGAAAAATGTTTTTTTCAAACAGGCCTTTTGTGAGTTGTTTAAACCTTCAATAACTCTTCTCTTAGGATAAAACTATTTTCATTCTGAAATATAGAATAACATTTCACATAACAATATGTAAAGAGACAAACAAAAAGATAAAATAAAATAGCCAAAACATATCTTTCCAGACTGACTTTTAGATTGCCTTGAGAATTTTTTCTATATATTTGAATATTCTATTTATTTGGCCTCTTTATCAAAGTTGTAAGTTTGTCTATTGTTCTAATTTCAAAACTATTCAACAAATATGACATTTTTCTGTTTAAATTGATTTTAATGCAGTTGACAATTTTAGATTTGATCATGACTGAAATGTAAATTTGAATTTCATCTTTGTTTATTGCAAACTGTTTTAGAATTTAGTATTTTTATACCGCTTTTCTGCCTCTAATGTTAGGAACGTGTGTTTTCTGTTAAAGCATGTGCATTATTTTACATTACTTTATTTACTAATATTAGTTTTTACAACGATAATTTAACATTTGGAAGCCACTTTGTGTTGCATTTGACTGATCGAATGTCCTCTTTAAGGAAAACCAACCGGTTGATTGTACAGTTTCCAAAAAATAGGTACATTTCATTAACGTTTCCGCCAAAACGTAACACATTTCAAAACGTGACTTTTGGATTCATTGTGTTGCTCAACATGAAACAGACCTATTGAATGTTACTAGATTGCGCACACATGGTTCATCTAAAGGCTTACCAACACCTGTCCAAGTGATCAAAGCCCCGAGGTCATAATTGTTGCTAATGCTAGTCTTTCCAAGAGCACATTTTATTGTAATAGCATAATGCCGCAAACTCCCTGAAGCATAGCTCAACCCAGCCTATCTTGGCTGTCTCCAAAAGCAAATAATCGTCAAATAAAATCTACAATAAATCCCGAGTGTTGAGAAAGAAGGCAGCTGGACGTTTTCAGCCTTGAAAATTGTTTATTCTCACATTCTGAGAATGAGAGCTCTCGTTGCCTTAATCCTACCCCTCAAATTAACTGAGTGCCTGGATTAGCTGTGGTAAAACCTTATAGCCATTACATGCCATATGAGCTGGTAACAGTAATTTAGATTATTGTTCAGAGGTCGATTTTAGAGTTGAACACAAAGTGTGTCTGTCCAAGCATATTTCAAAGCTATCCCAAGTTTCTTTTAGGAAAGACTCTAGAAATAAATGTCAATTTTATGCATTACCATCCAAGCGCTTTGTATTCAGCTCTACACACATCAGAGCAGCCAAGTATGACTTAATAAGAAGTCTGTCTGCATAGATTTGCAGGATGTTATTATCGGATGCTGGCTGCAACATTGCAGTCTCAGTTTCATTTTTCTAGTAGTGCTGCATGTGTGTCTGAAAAGTCTGTAACTGGTGATCAAACTGTTTATGATGCAGTGTCGAATGAGCAGGCATTGTGGTTATTATTGGATGGCATCATGTTTCCCACTGCTAATAAAGCAAAAGGCTGATACGTTATAGTGTGACAGGGGTTTTACAGTCATCAAGACTTTGATTCACGTGATCTTAAATCTTATATGACAGATGAGAGGATCATCAGTCCAGTGGGTTTTAAGTTTTGTTAAACTTTTTTACAGAAAGACAGTGGAGGTCTTGCCTCAGTTAAGGACAGAATTCATGATTCAACGACAAAGACTGGGCAAAAAATCTAATCTGAGATCAATTTAATTCAATTCGGTCTGCTAAGATAGTGTTAATTCACAACAGATGCCATCTTAACAAAAATAAAGATGACATCAACCCAATTATTTTAATTATTGCAAGTCAAATTGATCCTAGTTATAGAACAATGCAGCCAAGTTCTGTTGATGATTCAAATTGGTTTTAAAGTTTTCTATAAGAGTCACTGCAGTTTCAGTATAATGGGAAACACCTTTTTAACAAGAAGAAACCTCCAGCAGAACCAGAACCTGATGTCCTTCTGTCACAACCGACTGGGGATTTGAGAAAACAGAGTAAAGACGCACCGAAGTATTTTCTACATGATATCCATTCATGGATATTACTAAAGAGTTCCTTAAATATAATGTTATTGGGTTCATTACTATAATATATATTTCACTGTATGGTGTGCATTATACCTTTTTGCAGTAGGATTGATTGGTATTTTCTGTTTTCTGTTCACATCCTTCTTTTTCCCCAGTTATTTTAACTTACCATGACACATGCATGTCTAATTGACCCATTCCTTGCTTATGCATAAGTTTTTCTCTGTTTTTAGTTTGCGGTACAATGCACTTTAATAAAGCTTAATTCTAGACCAGGTCGTTCCAGTAACAGAGGGAATGTTTCGTTGGTAAATTCAAGGACTCCTCCCAGCAGCTTTACCCCAGAACGCAGTATTTTACAGCTGATGAGTTAAAGGCTAGATAACTGTTATTTTTCTCCCTTCAAGTTCATAATAACAGGCCTAAATAATCATTTGAAGTAAAGGTGTTAATGGGGCCTGTTGCTAGTCTTGGATAATCAGCTGCGTGCGACAGATTTGAAACAGTGAGTCCATTGTAGTACGATTTTCTCAGGGAATTTATGTATTTGTTGGTATAAGTTATTAAAAGAAGAAGACAAAAGATACACTGGATCTGGTCGCCCGACTTGTGGTCATCTTCAAATGGGGCCTTTTATTTTTACTTGCACATCAATTCCACAAAGCCATCCTTTTAGTGTCTCAAATAATTGTGGTGTACCTCACGAATTTGCATTTAGTCTCTTACGTTTACACGCTTACTTTTAAAGATAAGCAGGCAAATGTTTACTTTTAAACATTTATGCAAAAGTAAAAAGTCTAAAGGCTTTTTGCCTTTGTATCCCACTCCCCTTCACACGCGCATAATTTTGCACATAAAAGTCAGACCAGCACCACAGTGAGGAGCTGCCACATGTTCAGTCCCCTTGCTATGAGGGGAAAAGGGCCACTTCAGAAAAATCTGCCTGTTAAACGCAACAAATGCTGGCAGACTAACGTCTCACAGTAAAACAGCACAGGAGGTAAAGCCTGCAAGTGCGCTGGCCGTGTTGCTGCTCATATAAAGCAAGGTATGTCGTCCGCTTTGATCTCACCAATTCAAAAGTGATTTCCGAGCTGCTGCCACAGAGATAAAAGAGCCAACGACAGGATGTGTATCTGCATGGCAGAGTGTACTTCTGGATAAAAGAGGTGAGCTGTAAACAAATACAGCTGGATCTAAATGTGTGTTTCTCTAACCGGTTCAGAGAAGGAAAATCCTCGCTGTGTTGTTAGTGATTTACCAGCCAGCAGTTTATGATTACAGCAGTCTCCTGTGTCGCAAAAACAGACACATTCTACTTTATAAATCACTTTTTAATAATGAGTGCGAGGCTGCATATTGACTTTATGAGTCACCAGAACACACTGGGGTCTTAAAGCTTTGATTTAGGAATCCATGGATGCAACCTCTGTGTTTAGTGGCCAGAGCAAATCTCTGGAGAAAAGAGGAGTGAGAATGGCAATATATTTATCAGCCCTGTCACAAACAGTCTGAAAAAAAAAAAAAATCGGGATCTAAATGGAGAGTAACAGAAAACTAAAGCTGAAGACTTTACTGTTCCTGGATGCCGTCGACCAGAAACCGTTGTATATGTTTGCGAGGTCGTTACGTTTGACCCGTGGGTAAGATTTGTCATCTAATCTCACACAAGTCACAGGCCAAAGAGTCTAAATACGTCATAAGCAAAAGAGCATTACTCCCTTATCTGTAACAGTTCCCGTAAAGAGCTCCACATCGCTGCCATGCTCCAAAAACACAAACAGAGGGACTGTCTTAGTACAACTGAAGGAGCTAGGAGACTTTCATGCAACTTTCAAAAACAAAGCAAACTGGGAATTTGTTTGCGGTGCATTTCTATGCAAGACCATCTTTATCTGTAAAGTCAATGGGTGCTGGGTGATGCTTATAGGGAGAGGGAATAACTGAAGAGCACATGCAAGTGCACATGGAAAATGAAGCAAAGCATGTTGTGAAAGCAAGCCTGGTGCTTTTCTGACTGGCAATGAATTATCACAGTTAATTCAAAAAGTCATAAATTCCAGGTTTCAAGTCGGAAAATGAACTGGGACCCCATGAAGTCTGAGTTAAAGTTGGGAAAGTTTCTTACCAACTCTGACCTCAAAATCAGATTGTTGCAAGTGCAGTGTCCTGCAGAGGTGTCCACCCCCTTTGCCTTTTTCTGTTAACACATTTCTACTGCAACCACATAGAATGTGTTGTAGGATGTTATAAGTCAATTACTGTGTAATGGTGCACAATGCAGGTCCTCTGAGGACCTCAGAGGTTTGATGGAGAATTCTAGTGACCAAAAAGTCTCATGAAGATTCAGGAACACAACAGTGTAAAGCAGGGATTGACTACAAAAAAAGTGTCCTACACTTTGAACATCTTACAGAGAGCACAAAAAATGGAGAAAGAAAAAGAACTGCAACCCTACCAAGACCAGAGAAACCACAAGCTTTTGCAATTGAGGAGGAATCCACCAATTATCAATAAGATCGGAGTCAGAGCCAGCAACCTAATGTTGCCGTGCTTCATCCATCCTTAAACCACATTTTATATATTTGGTACCATTATCCTGTTAGACAAAATGTGCCTACTGCTTCTGAACCAGAGGACATTGCTCAAGATATTCAGGAACAACAAAGGAGTCATTAAGTACCAAACCTACCATGAACCAGAACCTGTTAAGCCAATTTAACAACAGAAAACTTTAACTGCCTCATATGAACAAACCAAATACCATCTGGAGAAGCACTCCATGACTAGACGAAGATTGAGCCGTTTCACTTTAAATTACAAGACGTGCATTTAAAGAAACCGGGTTAAGGCTTTCAAATGTAAAAAATATTGCATCAGCTGCCAAGCAGCGGCATGACATGGGTCTGTTTTCCTGGTAGTGGTACTGGTGAAGGTAGTTGAACGAACAATACGAAACCAACATCTTTAAATAAACACTAGCATTAAGATTTTATGTGTTTTTCTACTGTTCTGATGAGATGTGTAGTAAAATATCCAGCCATAATCATGGCAGAAGCCTGTGCCTGGCATGAACTATTCAAAATACAACATTAAAATGTCAGATTTATGCTGAAATTCATCCCGCTGATGAGAGCATGTACACCTCTTACTCAAACTATAACTGAGAAGACGGATTACTCCAACCTAAAACTGAACAACAACAAAAAAACAGATAAAGTTAGCACACTATGAGGCCCAGATTCTTGTTTCCAAAGTAAGTAGATAGCAGATTTCTGTGATCTCCATCCGATTGGGCTGGATTTTACATATAAAGCAAAGCCTAAAGGCAGAAAGCTTTTTGACTAGCAAAAACTGAAGACAGCTGTGGAAAAGTCAAAGCATGACCAAAGAGCAAAAGCTCATCTTCTGGAAATGATTCTGAGCAAAGTATTAAAAACAAACAATCATGGCTAATACAGGACAGTCAGTAACCATATATTTACCAAGTAAGTCTGACCCAAAAATGCTGCTGCCCTTCTCACGCAAACTGGATTGTGTTTTTACAAGCAGCCAGTACAACAAAATATACCAGGGTCTAAATATTTCCCGAATTAACTGTATTCTTTTCATGAGTTTTCAAGCAATCATAAATATTTCCAAGAATGACCCAGTTACAGCGCTGAATGCCAGAGAAATCCCAACTGCCTTCAGTCGTCTTGATAAAGATTAACAACTGTGTGACATCACTGGTAAACATAGTCACGGGCGGCCTCTGGGAACACATTTCACTTTTTTTTTTCTCAGACAGACAGAGAACTCGCCACAGAGGTTTAAAAACTTTACAGGATTTGACTAAAGGGAACGAAGGAAACCTAACCGTATCAGTAGAAGAGATGCCAATGTAAATGTAAATCCATTAGCACTTGCACACACTAAAGCTATTGACTTTGAAATGAAACGTTGTCCATTAGCGAGAATCCATGTTGAGGTGTGTGAAGAAGACTGTGTGACAGAATAACCTTTTCCAGTCTCTTCAGATAAGCTCAACGAGAGATAAACGAGAAGTCAACAGAGAGGAGCTGCTAGTAGGAGACAAGAGAGCAGATCTCTAAACTAAAATATGTTTCAAACAGCAAAAACTGTTAAATGACATAATTGCAAAAAAAAAAAAAAGCCACAGGGTGGAGTAACAAAATTTCTGTGTCACTGTACAATCATTTTTCTGGCAAAAATGTGAAAAATTACATCTCAAGGTGTAATTTTCACAGAAATCTAGGAGAAACCTTCACATTCCACTAAACAAAGACCACCTTCTCAAGTTATTCCAAACTGGACTACATGCTAAACTACCTGGACCAATAAAACAGCATGGGAATGGAGCTGCTCCCAAAGGAAGAGCCCTGGCACCACAACAGCGTGGAAAAGCTCCAGGTCTGCACTCACAACGGTAGGAGTCCAGCTCGGTCTCAAAGGTGCCGTCAATGTGTGGATTCACATCAGAAACATGCTGAAGTATGAAAATCTGTTGGTGCAAAAACCTGCTCCCGGTAAGGAAAGCCAAGCATTACTAAAGAATGGAATGAATGACGGACAGAAAAAAGAAACAAGGATGCTGAGGCTTGTTGACTGACCACGCAGCAGAGTACGTCATTTGGGTGGGACAGCAACAGCTAAATTGGCAAATTATCCTGTCATGAGTCAAACTCGACGATGGACTATAAAAACGTGTAAGGTAAGAGTTTAACAGCGCTACAGAGACATGTAGTTAACACATGCAATGCCGTACACAAGCATTCGTCCCACATCTGCCATCAGAAAAGAACAGTTCCCACGAGTTTGTGAACAGGACTTTTTAAGTTCTCGTAAGAATTGTCAACTGGACTGAGACTTTGACTGGGCCACTCTAACACGTAAGTATACTTTGAAACCATTTCACTGTTTTTTGCAGCATGTAAGAGATTTAAAAAAAAAAAAAGTAAAAAAATAAGTGAACTTTGAAAGAGTCAAACAAACTCGGAGGAAATTTAAAGAAAATATGGCTAATTTCAAATTTTTGCATAGTTTCGTAGCATGTCTTTCATGTGTTCCTAATATATGTTGAAAAATTTAGTTTACTGATCAACTACAGAAGGAGGCATGAGTTATGATAGAGCTGCTTGTATGATGGATTGTTTTTGATTATGCCAATAAAGCCCAGAGACTTTAGCTTTCCAGGTAATGGCTTCCCTATTTCTTATGATTACTAACAGTCATTTGCAGAAGCTGTTGTTGTGTTTCCAATGCAGTCTCAAGTCAGGAAAATCCAACAGAACATCCTTCAAGGGACTGCAAACTGTCCGACTGCCTCAAATGTAAAACATAGTCATAGCTGGAGGAATACACAACTTATATACGTTTATAATAGTTTGCGTCACTTAACCTGAGTCACTGCAAAAGCCTCATATGTCAGTGTTTGAACTTGGAATGTAAATAGATACTTTTCCAGCTACCTGTCTTGCTAACAGCGTTTAGCACATCAAAAAATGGGCAAAGTGCAAAGATGTAGTGACTCGCTCCGAGAACGAGCTAAACTAAATGGTGACACTTTATAGCTCTGTGCTGCAACTTCCAAAAGCAGTAAAAAGCATCAGTGTTTGTCATTTAGCCAGAAGACTAATAGATGGATCAATCAAAGGGTTATGGCAGAGCTAATGTTAAAAAAAACAATGCTATTTTTTTTCTCAGTTAATTGCTATAATTGTTTTTTTTCTTTTTGTTTGTTTTTCCACAATGATCTTCAAAACACTGCAGCCATAAAAATGCAACGTTACATGGACAAACTCAAACCCGTAAAAGGAACTCCTGGATGCAAAACTGAGTCTGGTTAGCCGTATTTCTTGATGCCAAAGTGTTGCTCAACACAACATGGGGTCTGTTAAACCAGGCATGTGTATTCAATCAAGCTTGCCTGCCTTAAATGAGAACATAGCTTAAAGAATATTCAACCTTCCCCTCCTTTGCTCACACTCTGAAACACAGGCCAATAGCGGAGACTCTCCGGCAGCACAGTCAGCACATCATAAAGGAGTTAGCAGCACAGCTAACCGGTTTACAAAAACATTAGTCATTCAATACATTTTTAAAACATAATATAATTAACTTTAAAGAAATATCAAAAAATATAAATATGTGTTTTGTTTATTTCTGCAGATTTATTTCCTTCACTTAAATGTGGTAGCTATGTCAATTGTTCATGCCTCAAAGCAATAAAATGTAAGGCATTTTATCAGAATCAGACGTGACCCAAAAAGAACCTTGAAGATACTTATTCATCCAAAGATGTGGACACTTCACTGTTCTGACTGTAGTTAAATGTCTTCAGGCAAAATTAAATTGAACTCAATTATGTTTAATTCAACAAAGTTCTACTAGAACCCAGAGAAGAAGCTGGTTCTGAAAAAGTTACAGTGTCTGGACCACCCAGGTGTTACTCCTTCCTGTTCTGTTATCAGGTTGTTTTCTGGCACCAGATCTCCAGGCCTCTCAAGAAGTCTTTTAATTTTCTTTTCTAAACTTTTAAAGACCTGAAACTGAGAAAAATGATACTTTTTGTTTAATGAGACGGATAAGACCTCGTGCATCATGTGAAAGCTTTACAGAGACATTGTTCCCTTTCTTGTCTGTACAAATCTGTCACTTCATGTCTGATTTGCAGGACAGGCAGCTTACCTTCCTTCCCAGGAGAGTCATAAGTTATGGTGGGAATGTCTTTAGCCACGTTCAGGATTTGATTTTGAAGCGTCTGGCACCGTCCCCTCAGTCCTTCGATATCCTGAGCATGAGTTTGGACTGTGCCGTTCAGCTGGTCCACACAGCTCCACAGCCCAGTGATGTGCCTGTTCAGGCCTTCTTTGATCCTCAGGAGGCTGATGGAAATGGGGTCCAGCTTGCTGCACAGAGCCTCAACATTAACAATCCGGCTGTCCATGCTGGCGAGTTCCTCCCCCATGTCACGGGTCATTTCTCTGCATCTGTCGTTCTCAGCTTTCACCTCCCTGCCCAGCTCGTCCAAATGGCGTCTCAGCTCATGGTGTTGCTCCCTGTGAAGCTCCAAAAGATCATCGGCCTCCTGCATGGCCCCGTCTTTCGCTAGACTCCAGGAAGAGCTCAGATTCTGCTGCTTCACTTCGCCTAACCCTGAGTCTTCTACTCTGTCCAGACGGTCACTTAAGTCGCTGTTCTCAATGCTGTTGTTGATGCTAACGAGTTGATCCTTCATGAATTCAAAGTCCCTCGTTTGCACATTCAGATGTGTCTTGATGTCATCTACAGCAGATTTATAGCTCTGAAAGTCTTTCTGAAGGTTTTCCAGAGCAGTTAAATTAGCTTTGCATTCTCCTGAGCAAGAACGGTCCAGATTGTTGACTTTAAGCTCCAGATTATTAACAGAATCCTTTAGAGAGTTAATGTCCTTCAGCAGAGCATTTGGACTCCTAAACGTGAAGCTGGTGTTTGTTCCTGCCAGTTGGTTCATGAGTTGGTCCTGAATGGACGCCAGCTTGTTGTCCAACGTCTTCTTCAAGTCTTCGACGGCCTCTTCCTGCTCATTCCGAAGGTTCTCCCCTACGGAGACGCACTGTGCCACCAAACTACTTTGAGTTGAGTTCAGACGGTTTTCAAGGTTTTGCAGGTGAAGCAGAACAGAGTAAGAATCCCCTGGTTGTGCCTTCTGTAGATCAGACACTTTTGTTTTAAGGTCCTGGATCTCGTTGCGGAGGTCTTCTTCCTTTGACTCCATGAGCTCGGTCAGGCTGAAGTAGCTGGCCTCCTGTCCTTCACACTGTTCCTGAACTGAGAGGATTTTATAATCACAAGAGTTCTTCAAGTCGGCCATTTTGATGTCCATGCCCTCCATCAACTCTTCTCGCAGAGCGCTGATCTTGCCGTCCAGGTAAGCTCGCAGGTCAGCATCACTACCCACAGGAGCAGGTTGGGATGTGGTTGAGGGATTCTGACCGGTCTCCAGTAACAGACGAATCTGTCCGTCGTGACGGTCAACTCGACTCACTAAGTCAGTCAAGATGTTGCTCTTTGACTCCAGATCATCCGTGACTTGGTTTATCTTGTTCATAGCCTCATCCATTGACGTGGTCTCTTGACCAAAAGAGAAGTCCTGCACCTGGAAGCTCTCCGTCTCTCCCCGCCGAGCACTGGCAGGCTGTTTCATGTTGCTCAGCAGGGTAGCCAACATCTTACTTGCATCCTCCTGGAAATCCAGCCTCAGGTTGGAGGCCATGTCTGTCATTCTGGCCTGCATATCCAGGACCATCTGGGACAACTGCTGCACCTCCTCCTGCAGGTGTTGCGTACTCTGAGGTCTTTTTTGGCTCTCTGGTGCCGTGGCAACTGTTTGACCTCTGATCTGCCCCTCCCATGTTGATGGATGGTTCCTCTGTTGTTCCGTCCTCTGATTAGGAGCTACCAAACATTCAGACAATTAGGATCCAGTCATTTCAAGATTTTTAAGCATTTCAAATATTTTAAATCTTAACTTCTGACCTTGTGGATTTGGAAAATAGCCAGAGTTTGAAGAGGTATGGGGCAAACGGTCTGCTTGGAGAAGTTTCACCTCCTTGCAGTCGTAACCCTGATACCCCGGGCAGCACTTCCACTGCAGCTCTGTCACAATCTTGTAGCCGATCTTGTATGTGGGCCTAAAATGTGTTTGATATCTACAAACAAAGAATAAAAGGATAAGATAATAAGTTAAATGCCAGGATACTCTCTAAATACAGCAAAAATCCCATTAGACCAATGAGTGTAATGGGATTTTTGCAGGTTCACCTTCCTGCAGAACGACAAGCCTAAACATTCAGACACAGATTCACTGGAATGTTCATGTTTTACAACGGTCTAATCAAAGTGCACACCCACTTTTAGTGGACACAACCCTGCAATAAATTCCTCGTGTAGGGAGGAATTTCATCTTTTTTTGTAATTTCAGCAAAATATGTTGCATCAAAAATACTGATTAATGGATGGATACAAATGTATGCCTCACAATTATGAACTACTTTTTTTAGGCTGTCATATAAATGTATTAAACTTTATTTAAAAAAAAAACAAGGCATTGCATCCTTTACAGTGTTTGACTACAACAGTAAAGGATGCAATAGACATTTATTTATGTAGTGAAATAAATTAAGATCTGAAAAAATGTAAGAGCTAAATAAACTGCATATAGTTGTGCAGTTCATTTTAAACTATCTCCAATTTCTTTTTGCTGTAATTCCAACCACCACAATCTTGTAATAAGTTCATGTTTTGCTCTAACCATGACAGGGCAATGAGCCAGTGGACAAGTAAGGGGAAACAGATCTGAGAGCTGTGTCATCCTCTCTGGGTGCCAAGCTTAGTGTTCAAAGGCAACTACTGTTTTTGTTAGAGGCTCCTGGTAATAAGATGTCCAAAGATTCATCTTAAAAAATAGGGGGCTTAGATTTAACTCTGTTAAAATTCTGTGACATGTAAACATGTTAATTTATGATGATGTTGAGACATTTCCATTCTAAATGTTAAAAACTAATCGCTACATTTTTTGCATTAAAAATATACAGTTGGCCATACAACGATGGTTCTTTTCTCAGAGTTGTGTTACAGGTATGGCATCATTTAGTAGACTTGTCAGTTTCAGAAAATCATTCTTTTGATTTCAAACAGAAGAGTGATTTTTTTAAAAAAGTTAGAAGTAAAACTGAAAAAGTTAAAATGAGAGGAAAAATGCAACCAAAATCAAGTAGAAACACTGTAAAAAATATACCTTGAGAAAGCTTGGATAATTATAAAAAAAAGAAAGAAATTCACAAGAATGTCTGTTGGATCAGCTATAAAGTGATGTGGGCTACTGTAGATCAGATGGCGTTTTCTGAACCGATTTGTCGTATTTATGCTATTAACAAACTACTTGCTAAATAAAACAAGTTCTCTCCGCAATAATCGTGACTTCTGGGAACTTACATCACTTGTTGCACGCAGTTTGGCTGCTCCGGTGGACACGGTAAAAACTCCGGTTGCGCAAAGCTCTCCGTGCCTCCAACCACAGCGCAGCTCACGTTCTTGTGCACAACGTAGGCGCACCAGTTTCTGCAAAGAATGGCTTAAAATGTTCTATTCTGTCCTTTGCACTAACGTAATGAAGCGAATAACAAAAAAAAGACGTGCAGCCTACTCACTTGTTTCTCTGTCGCGTTTCGGGGGCAGAATACGCGTTTCCCTGAAACATGTTGTAATGAAACGGTGTTCCACTGATGAGAGGGAAAGTTATCAGAAAGTTTAAGAGATGCACTTCCCACTTCATGGTGAAGGATATCAACACAAAACACCCAAAACAGGAAGATCTGAGATTATATTCAGCAGTGACCGAACAGTCTGGGAATCAGTCACAGATCTGTGGATTGTTTCTTCTTCTCTGCTTTGCGCACATATAAACGCTCTCCTGCCTTCCAGCATCTTGGATGTGACGTTTCAGGACCCCCTCCGAGCCGAACTGATGCGCCCCCTTTTCCACTAGGTAAGACCTGGTTACTGACTTTATTTCATTTTAAACAACTGAAACTAATCTGTTCGAGTCTTGCTCAATTAAAAAATTAAATATATATAGGCATAGGATTTATAATTAATCACCTTCAAGAAGTATACACGATAGAGATTTAGGTAAATATTTTTTTAAATCAAATAATGAAACGTCGACTCGTGTCCGAAGTATTGAATTTCTATTTGAAATTATTCAAGAATTTTAAATAACATCATTAAAACGGAAAGGGACATAGTGTCAATTTATATCGCATTCAACATGCTGACAAGTTATAAAAAGCTACATATATCAAGTATGACTTAAGATAAATTTGAATTTGTAATATACCATCTTTTTGTGAGGAAATAACATTATAATATCATGCAAAGCTAAAAAAAAAGTAGTAAAACAAATTGTTATATAAAAGAAAAATTTGAGTGCCATACCTTGACATTTCAGAGATAAAAAGGAATAGAGATGAACTATAAGGGACTTTTAAAGTATGGCACAAAAAATTAAACATGTATCAGTGTCTGCTGTAAGGCATCATAAGGAAAATTGTAACAAGTACAAAACCTAGAATAGCCAGAAGCCTCTTTAAGGTGATTTACTGAACATTTTTGACTTAAAAAAAAACAAAAACACAACATGATAAAGGAGAGAGTTAACAACTCATTATTATAATACTAACAAAAATATGCTTTAGTCAAAATTCAAAGTTAAACTTTAGTTCGTTTCAGAAAACGATCCTGGCTCGTCCACAGATCTCCGTCTTTGACGTTTTGAAGTGATGCCAGGTGACCCCTCAGTTTCCAGAAGCACGTTTTCCTGCTCTCACTGGCACTGATGCTTCAGAGAAAACAGAAAGCTTTTGTTTTAAATTAATTCCAAAATTAGACAAAACAAATGGGAAATGTACCAAGTTGTTTATTAATCCCTTCTATGGCATCCTTCTCCTTTTCTTTTTGGAAAATTTCACTGAGCCATTTTGTGGAATGGTCATTACGATCCTTTTCTGCTTTGTCTATTTCTTCCACCGCTGCACAGTACCGATGAAGCACATCTACCATAAAGAAAAAAAAAAAGAATAAATAAATTTTCTATACACAAACACATAATATAACCAGTTCAGAATCCTGATTCTCATCATTGTCTGCCGTTTTAGTCTAGATTTGCTGCCAATTAAAAAAACGATGACACAATTTTTAGCCAATTTCAGCGGTGACCTCCTGCTTAACTCTAGATTATATGCAGAGAAGTCCATTGTCAGATTAGTGACTGCATTAGCAACACCTGGCAGCTACTATTCCTAAATACTATGGAAGAAATAAGGGTATATAATCCTATTGACAAACAGGTTCCTTACTGATTAATTAATGATGATAATAAATATTAAATTTAACCAAACAATATTTCGATACAACAGGATGAATAAAAATGATTGAAAAGCTGTCACCTATTTGTTTCTTCAGTTCTTCGTAATTATCTGGTAGAGGAGCTCCAAACACTTTCAGCTTGTCAATCGGTGGCGCTCTGTTCTGTGAACCTCCAAATTTGCCCTTGGCACTGACTCTTTCCCCGGTTCGGGTCAGTATGGTGGGGCACTGTATATCCTTGTCCACAAGCTGCAAAAGACAATACATTCATCTGCTAAACAAGCTCAAGCTGGTCAGCATGGCAGGTTGATTAGCATGACCGCCAGCGGTCAGCTAAAACCACTCACCGCTTTTCTGTAGTTGGTGGCTGAGACTAAGTCATCCATCAGAATCGTGTCGCCAAGGATGTTTTTAAACACTGGCAAAGAAAAGAAGAGGGAAGCTTTCAGATATGTGATAATTTACCCAAAACCCTGGAGTGACAGTAATGTGATTGTAGAAAATACACAAACAACAAACAGAAATAGCTGGGAAAAATTTTAAAGTTGAAAAAAACAAAAAAGATCAGAAGTCATAAACAAGAGAAACTTGAATCAAGAGGAAAGTAATCACCTTTTATCAGGTTATTTCGATCACAACTCAGCTCTTTGTCACGATAAATCAGGTGTTTTCTGGCAAAGGTTGGGTTTCCAGAAGGTTTAAAAAGTTCTTGATGGTTTATTATATGTGGCAGGGGTCTATAAGATATGGTAAATAAAAAAAATGTATCCAAAAGATGGAATTATGAATTTACAGTACTGCAAAATGGATTCTCATTGTCAACTTTGCATGAAAAGGCAGAAGACATTTTACTAACAATTTTAGATAAATGCCTACATCTTATTGAATCAGTCATTTAAGCTTATGCTGTCAGGTCATTATTTTTCCAGAGATCAACTAAAAATGATTTTTCTGTAACTGATTCTGAAGCACGGTCAATATTAACAATATTGTCAATATTATTTTATCAAATATAATTGCAGATTCAGACCAGAAAACAATATTACAAAAAATAACCACATCTTTGTCCAAAATAGGCAGCAGATGCTCAGTCATAATATGTACATGGTGTGTTATTAATCAAAGCAGCTCCACAATGTTACATGTCATTCTGCAGAGTTGCATTTTTACATTTTTTCCAGATTTTGTCTCCCCCTTGTGGTAACGGAACAATAACAAAAGCGATGCTAATGCATATCCTGTTTGTATTTACAGGAATATGCATGATTCAGAAAAAGCACAGGTAAAATAATTATAGGAAAATATTACAAAAGCTTCTAAAAACACTCAAAAAGTAACTCTTAGAATGAATCAAAAATATTTATTCCAATAGAGTTTAAACATTTTTTTGTTTTTGTTTTACAAAATATTGTTGTACCCGTCTTTATGTTGCCCAAGAATACTGTCGAGGGCCATAACCTGCTGATCGCCCCGTGTGTCTTCATAAAGTTTCTGAGCTGCTGTTGTCGTCATGGTGATGACACAGTCCATGTCTCCCTGCAGGTGCCAGGAGATGACCCTTGCAACATCATCATCTGCAACAAAGGCCAGTTCACCAACCTGCAATCAGCAAGACAAAACTTGTAAACATGAACATCTAAAGGAATACTGCTTTGAAAGTTCTCATCACCATTCCAAGAACGTCAGGCCCGCTGAAATTTCTATGAATGGAAAAGATTCTTCTTGGAGTTTTCTCTATTGTTTCCAATTCAGAGGTCTTCTGCTTTAGGCATCTTTTAATATCTGTGATCTGAGAAAGTTAAATATACATGAATGCCACCTTTAAAAAATAAATAACTGCAACTTAAGGAGAAAAAGAAAAGTAAAAGTTCTTCAAAACGTACTGATAACTGGTGTTCTGTTTTTATGCCTCTTTCTTTCATTCAGCTCATTTCTGAGAGAAACTTCTTTCCTAGTTGAGACGTCGACATTATCTATAGTGAGAAGAATATATTAATCTGTAAACTACACAGAAACAGGGAACATAAGTGATAAATGGGGCTGAGAGGAATGTTGACAACATGTTAGCTCAGAAAATCAAGAATCAATTCCAAGCCGGGATTTGAACCCAGGACCTCCTTGTGGCAAAGCAACAAAGCTCAGCATGTAACCCACACAGGGAAACAGTAAATATCACAAACAGAAGTCTTACTTTTCAGCAAATCCTTCTGATCGCAAATTTTATGAAAGAATTTATTGCATTCTTTTACAGCCTCAGTCAGTTCATCCTTCTTCTTCATCAGTTCAACTTTTTTTTGTTGGTTCTCAAAATCTAAAAGATCAACAGGAAGACAAAAGTCTTCAGGACAAACAATTGATACACCAAAAGCAGTTTTTTTGTAAACAAAAAAAGAACTTTGACATGCTTTGTACTTTTAGTGCAGTAAAGCAGGTCTCCTTTTGAATCCAGATGAGTATTTGTTCTGGATTTCTTTTTCAAGAAACTAAAACTGTGATTATCTGATAAAGTTCATAGTGGATTCACCAAAGTGGGTCAGGGATATAATTTTTGTTGGCTGGATATTAAAACCATTTTTTCTGATCTCAACAAGTGCTATTATCAAAAGACATTGTCTGAGTATATGAGAATGTCAGCACCCTTCAAATATAAATGACCTTATTTGACTGTTTTAGAAAGAATTAAAAAAGCTTTTGAAATGATTAGTCATAACTTTAAATGTGAAGAACTTCTATTTTGACCAGTCTTTTTTTAAAAAAAGAAAAAATGTTCCTTGATTGGATAAGTGGACATTATTTGCATTTAAAAAGATAGTTTCTTTAAAGAAGTAAGAGCAGGATTCATTATTTTTTGCAAGTTAGTACCACACATAGGAGAAATCTTAAGAATGTACCAGTTTTGCACAAGTAGAAAATCTTTGTTATAAAATACATTTTGTACAATTTACCGTTATAAAAATGGAAGGGCAGTTCAAAGGGACTCAGAGATGTGGGAGGATTTGTCACTTCTGGTTTGAAGTGTAGAACATATCTGCTTCCATTCTCACCAGGACTGTCCTCCATGATCGCTAAACTCTAAGGGTGAGAAGGTATGAAGCTTTTTATAAGGACAACAAACTTATAAAAATAATTTGTCCAGCAGAAGGAATGTTACTTACATTGATGAGGACACTTCCTTCTATCAACTTAACTGAAATGATGTTAGTTTTTCCATCAAACAGAGGGAGGATTCTGCTTCTTTCTTCTTCAGGACACTTTATTGAGATGGACACAGTACCATTCAGGTTCTGCCCGGCTGAATTTCCAAACTGATCCTTGAAAGAGTCAAACAAACTTGCAGCTGTCAGTTGCAAATTACAAGTGTAGCTTTTACAGAGAAAGAAATTCAAAGTTGTGAATTGTGAATCCATAAGAGGACGTTAGCTCACCGTTATCTTCAAAGTCATGTTTTCAACCAAGATTCGATTGGCCATCTCTGTAATAGTTTAAGTAGCACATATACCTTAATATGCTTTAATACACACAGTGGAAACCGTCTTGGCACTTCTGCAGAAGCTAATAATTGCAGTTTTCCTTATCTTCCCACTTGGGGTGCAGCCAATCAGCACCAAGGGAAATGAACGCTGCTCTTTGATTGGCTGCTTTTCACATGGCAGCCAATGGAGTGTAGTTTCTTTAGGATATTTTAGATTAGCTCAATAAAAAAATCTACAAGTAGACAAATATTTACATAAATAATTTGCTGCCAAGTTCCTCAAAAAAAAGGAAGCAAAATGCAAATAGGTGAATCCAGGAATATCGTGAAAGACAGTTAATTTGTTTGTACCACAGTTTGTCTCAGATGGTCACACATCACACAAGTTTTAGTCTCTTTACATGGACTATTTGTTTCAAATTTAGAATTGATTAAAATAATTTAGTCTTGAGCTCTTAATGGACAGGCCCCCAAATACATCACAGATCTTTTAATTCCTTATTCTTCTGCCTGCCCTCTCTGGTACTCACATCAGAACCTCCTGCACTCTGCAAAGCACTTTGTCAATTTATCTGTGAAAGGTGCTGTATAAATATACACACATATATATATTTTAATTGTCAACTAAATGTAAAGTGGCTTTCGAAGGTATTTTTGAACGTTTTCAGCCACAGTCTTCATTTTATCATATTAGCATTTATGTGATCTACCAAGAAAACGTAGTGCATAAATGTTATGAGGAAGGAAAAGAATAGATTCAAATCTTTTACAAGTAAAAATCATAAAACAGCTTCACAGTAATGGCTTCATGCAGTTACTCAGAAACAGCTTCATCTTCCTCTTGTATCATGTCCAACAAAGTTCCTCAGCAATTCAGAGAAATCATTTGTAATAAAGGCAAACAGGATTGTAGCTCAGATGCCTCTAGTCATTCTTAGTGAGATTTAATGCACTGATATACAGTGTAGTAGGTCATAATGTGAGTCATGCACAATATGTCCTCATTGGTGTAATGGCCAGTTTACTACATCATGGCTTATGTCTGTGGACATTACAGAGTCTCATCTGTTCAGTCCTGGAGGCTCGCAGTGGGTCGTGTGTATGCAGGCTTGTTTGTTTGAAGGGAAACCTTGCGATGTCAAAAGTCATTAAGAAGAACTCGTTTCTGCTGATTCAAACTGTAACAAACGTATTTCTTCTTCCATTTTCTTCTGTAATTAATTTCGTCACATGAAGACTCAGCAATTTGTATGTGTCTTTTCATGCTAATTGATTCACTAAACAGCCTCTCAGAAACTGTATAACTTATGAATGTATTTGTCTTTTTAATGGATTTGCGGAAAGCTTAGGTTTAACTTCAGGGCATCTGAATTTTTATTACAACACTCAGTTTTAGAGCTCAAAATCGGCCTCCACAGAGTCATTGCTTCATTTGCCATCCGTGCTGCAGATGGCTTTATAGTTTTATTCATCAACAAATTTAAATTCTGTATTTTTTATTTTTACTTTGATTTGAGTCTCAGGAAATATGAGGAAAAACAACCTGTCTGTTCAGTTGATCTTGTTTGGATGTTCTAAAACAGTGTTGCTGCATTTCCAGTGTTTCTAGTAGAAAAGATGAGAATGGGAAATGCTCAGTACATGCTGGGATAGGCTGCAGCACTGAATGGAAATAAGTTGGTGATGGGAATAAACAAGCAGCAGAACTAAAACTATAGGAAGTTGAATGAAAACAGCGTCTGTCAGGCGGTTGCATCCGTGAACTCAATCCTCCACCACAGAACAGGTCGGCTGCCTGCTGGAAGCTTCATAAGCGCTTCTCTGGCCTGCGTTTGGGACTCTGCTGGCTCTCTGTTCTGGTCCTGGAGTGGACGGATCAGTCTTTTTTTTTCATGTTTTTTTCCCTCCTGGAAGCAAATCTTTTCTTCCAGCCAGACTTATCATACAACAGTTGGAGCTTAAGCTCCTTTAATACAGTTCTTCAGGTGACGGAAACCGGTTTTGTAATGATCTTATATATATATAGTGTTAGTTTTTCAGTATATATTATTTTCTTTTTGCAACTGCAGCGGCTGGAAACCTATTTTGAGTAGCTCAAACATGGACCGGATGTGCGCTTTTATTGTGAAAGCAGCACGTAAATGGGTGTACCATAATGTCTAGAGCTGCCGCGCACTTGTACATCGTGTGCTGGGCCGGCTGGACGCAGAGCCGGCCAGCCTTACCGCGGTGCCGGAGAAGGAGCTAAAGTCCTATAAAGTTCGATCTCCAATGCTGGATGATCAGCTGGTAAACCCACCAAGGTCGGTAACATTTTTTGGAGAAAGCCCACAAGCTTAGTGCCGCTCTCTACTTTCTCTGGTAAGTTAATGATTTTTAAATTTTTACGCCGACCGCGGTTCTCTAAGTTATGTCATCCATTTTTAGCTGCAGATGTTCCACCAGCTTCTCCATGGCGGCTATGCTTGTCCCGTGGGCACCGAGACCGTCCTCTGTCCCGGAGATTCTCCCCTCGGCCTCCTCCATGCGTTTTTCCAAGTCCGCCGCTCTATAGGGAGCTCTCCACCGCCAACAGAGGCTTTTAAATCGCCCAGTGCGACATCAATAGTATCGAGTCGAGTGCCGATTGATGCATCCATATCTTTGATCCGGTGAACCCATTGACTTTACCTCAGAAGATATCAGCTTCATAGATGTTTGGTTGGTTAGCTCTGATGCGCTAGCATTAGCTTCGGCCTGACTGGGACCCGTCAGAACGATTTTCTTCTTGGTGGAAGAACCCGCCGGGGAAAAAATGGGAAATCTTTTTCACGATGTGATCTAGGCATCACCGAAGTGTTTCAAAGTCGACAAAGACGTATTTAACTGGAGGAAGTTATGAAAACATTTTAAGCCTAGAGCAGAAAAAAGCTTCAAACCTCCTTCTTTGTCCGGATCACGTGACCTCTCTTCCCAGTCTCACTTTCAACTTGTGCTTAAAGTGCACATGTTAAACTACACACCAGTTTTTAAATTGGGTTTATAGACAAAGTAAAACCGGAGTTATGCTTAAATATCTAAACTATATTTTTCCGAATGTCAGAGAAATGCTAAACGGGCTTTTCTGGGAATGTAACAGGAAATGAGCTTCCAAACGTAAAATATGGAACGCAACATTAGATTCCTTTGTTATTGGAAATCTCACATCTTCAACAAATAATTATGGTCTGTATTTTGTTGCTAAGAAACAAAGTAAAGTTGTTCAAGTTATGTTGAAAGAGAACCAGAACGGCGTAGTGGCAAAAGCAGTGAGATCGCAAAATTGATGCAAAGTTTGGATACCAGAGCGATCGGTGGCATCCCCTTGGTGATTTGTTTTCAGCTTAGTGGTTTCTGTTCTGTAAAGGATTATGTGAAGAATGAACAGCAGCAGCAGGCAGCTCTGCTTTGAGCCGGAAGACGAAAAGGAGTCTGGGGGTTTTATTTTTTGCATTTGCGGCTCATTCAGTGAATGTTTTGTAACCAGGAAATGCTTGAATGTAATATGACGTCCATTTTATTCAATTTCCTCAAATGTACCACATTTCTAAAACACCCAATGAAAAGGTGTTGTCGGTATGTTGTTGGGGAGAGAAGAGACTTGAGGTGCGAGATGCTCTGGAGAGTTTTGGAGACGGGAAGAGACCGGAGAGCAGTGACGCTTTGGATTTTACTAGGAGTGTTTTGGATGAGTTTATTAGACAATAAGTGTGTTAGATGGAATTTGTAAATGTGTGTGCAGTGTTTGTAGCAGTTTTGTTGGTCTGTGTGTCAAAATAAGCCATCGCTACATGGCTGCAGAGCCAGCTCTGATGCACGGAAGAGGAGCAGACAGCCCTCACCCCTCTATGCCAGTAAAATGGTCCCACAAGGCATCAAATACAGAACACACACCCACACACAACGGGCTTCTAGTGGCTTTGATGTACCAGTGATGTCACTCATGCTCTATGACATCACTAATGACTCCCTTTAATGCTAACTTATTTGCTGTACATGTCAGAAGAAGAACACTGAAGACAAGATGGACAGAACACGGGATCAAGAAAACCAGGAGCTAAAACAGACCGTCGAAGCACTCCGGCGAAAAGTTGAGAGCTTAAACTCTCGCCCTTGCAGGCCAAGTCGCCTGCAAGAACAATATAACCTCCTGGAGAGCAATTACAGCGCTATCCAGGAGCAGGTGGCGTCGGTTTCTGCAAGGCTGGATCAGAGAGAGAGAGAATGTCAGGATCACCGGACGGAGCTACAAACCTCTGAGGAGAAGATGGACCATCAGGCTAGAGAGCTGGACGATCTTTGGGGACAGCTCTATGATCTGCGCGGCCAGCAGCGGACCAATAAAAAAAGAATCAAGATCCTGACAAAGCAGACAGCAGAGGCGATGGACGAAGTTGTTCTCCTTCAACAAGGGCAGGCAGAAGAGAAGAAGCAGAAGCCAGCATCAGTTGTGAGAGAAGCCGCTGCATGGACAGGCACAGTTTTAAAGACCATGTACCAGTCGGGAACTTTGAGATATTTTGTCCCGTTTTGGATATTTTAGTTCCACTGGGTTGGTCTTTAAAACTGGTGCTTGCTCTACGAGGGAGTACCCAAAAGTTTCCAGTTTTTGTAGTGCGCGATTCTGCAGCTAGTTATTTGTTCAACCACGCCTTCTCAATCGGTATACCAAGCGGTGTTGATGTGGAAGGTTTCGTCTACCTGCAGTGAGTTTTCTTGGAAGAGCTGTTTTGTCCAGCCGTCGTTTTTCTTCATGGAGAAGTTTTATGAGCAGCGCGTGGCTGAAGTTTAGCTTCCTGCTCGGGGAAAAAAGCATCGGAAACCGTTCAAATGTTGAAGACCGCTTACAAGGATGACGCTATGTGTCAAGCTCAAGTTTACTCGTGGTTCACACTGCTTTAAAAATGGTGAAATGTCAATTGATCAACTGCTTTTTTCCGGCTTCACAGCGCAGCTGTGAAGTTTTGCTTCCTGCTCCGGAAAAAAAAGCAGTTGATGTTCAATTGACATTTCACCATTTTTTCAAGCGGGTGAACCACGAGTAAACTTGAGCTTGACATATAGCGTCATCCTTGTAAGCGGTCTTCAACATTTGAACGGTTTCCGATGGTTTTTTTCCCCGAGCAGGAAGCAAAGCTTCAGCCACGCGCTGCTCATAAAACTTCTCCGTGAAGAAAAACGACGGCTTGTTAAAACAGCTCTTTCAAGAAAACTCACTGCAGGTAGACGAAACCTTCCTCATCAACACTGCTTGGCACACTGATTGAGAAGGCGTGGTTGAACAAATAACTAGCGGCAGAATCGTGTACTACAAAAACTGCGCGTGCAGCAGCGTCATTCTGGAAACTTTTGGGTACCCCCTTGTAAATGCTGGCTTCTCGAGTCGCTGCTGGCTTCTCGAATCGCTGCAGTCTGCCCGAGTCGCTGGTGGCCGTCCTCGACTCGCTGCTGGCTTCCTGAATCGCTGCAGGCTGCCTGACTCTCTGGTGGCCGTCCTCGACTCGCCGGTGGCCTTCCTCGTCTCGCCGGTGGCCGTCCTAGACTCGCCGGTGGCCGTCCTCGACTCGCCGGTGGCTCTCCTCGACTCGCCGGTGGCCGTCCTCGACTCGTCGGTGACAGACACCAGAGGCCGTCCTCGACTCGCCGGTGGCCCTCCTCGACTCGCCGGTGGCTCTCCTCGACTCGCCGGTGGCCCTCCTCGACTCGCCGGTGGCCCTCCTCGACTCGCCGGTGGCCCTCCTCGACTCGCCGGTGGCCCTCCTCGACTCGCCGGTGGCCCTCCTCGACTCGCCGGTGGCCCTCTTCGACTCGCCGGTGGCTCTCCTCGACTCGCCGGTGGCCCTCCTCGACTCGCCGGTGGCCCTCCTCGACTCGCCGGTGGCCCTCCTCGACTCGCCGGTGGCCCTCCTCGACTCGCGGGTGGCCGTCCTCGACTCGCTGGTGGCCCTCCTCGACTCGCTGGTGGCCCTCCTCGACTCGCTGGTGGCCGTCCTCGACTCGCTGGTGGCCGTCCTCGACTCGCTGGTGGCCGTCCTCGACTCGCTGGTGGCCGTCCTCGACTCGCTGGTGGCCGTCCTCGACTCGCTGGTGGCCCTCCTCGACTCGCTGGTGGCCCTCCTCGACTCGCTGGTGGCCGTCCTCGACTCGCTGGTGGTCGTCCTCGACTCGCTGGTGGCCGTCCTCGACTCGCTGGTGGCCGTCCTCGACTCGCTGGTGGCCGTCCTCGACTCGCAGGTGGCCGTCCTCGACTCGCTGGTGGCCGTCCTCGACTCGCAGGTGGCCGTCCTCGACTCGCAGGTGGCCGTCCTCGACTCGCCGGTGGCCGTCCTCGACTCGCCGGTGGCCCTCCTCGACTCGCCGGTGGCTCTCCTCGACTCGCCGGTGGCCCTCCTCGACTCGCCGGTGGCCCTCCTCGACTCGCCGGTGGCTCTCCTCGACTCGCCGGTGGCTCTCCTCGACTCGCCGGTGGCTCTCCTCGACTCGCCGGTGGCACTCCTCGACTCTCTGGTGTCTGTCTTCGACTCTCTGGTGTCTGTCCTCGACTCTCTGGTGTCTGTCCTCGACTCTCTGGTGTCTGTCTTCGACTCTCTGGTGTCTGTCTTCGACTCTCTGGTGTCTGTCTTCGACTCTCTGGTGTCTGTCTTCGACTCTCTGGTGGCTCTTTTCCACTCTGTGGTGGCTCTTTTCCACTCTGTGGTGGCTCTTTTCCACTCTCGTGGCTCTTTTCAACTCTCGTGGCTCTTTTCAACTCTCGTGGCTCTTTTCAACTCTGGTGGCTCTTTTCAACTCTGGTGGCTTTTTTTTAACTCTGGTGGCTCTTTTCAACTCTCTGGTGGCTCTTTTCAACTCTCTGGTGGCTCTTTTCAACTCTCTGGTGGCTCTCCTCAACTCTCTGGTGGTTCTATATGGAGGACCAAAACTGACATAAAAATAAATATATCAATAAAATAATAAATATATATCCAACATAATAATAAATAAAAGAATCAATATAAAAATAAAAGTAGAAATATATAAATAAAAGAATAAAATAATATACATATCCAACATAATAATAAATAAAGTAATCAATTTATGTCTAAATTCATTGGAATGTTACTGAAAAGTTTTTGTAATTTCAATAATTCTGGTAAAAATGCACATTACATAAATTCAGTACAAATAAGGTAATAAATTCAACACTTTCTATTCGTTTTCACTTTCTACGTGAACGTACAGCTACTGCAGCTGATCCAGGTGTTTGTGTGTCGGCCAGATGTCTCCCGCTTCCTCTCATCTGGTTCTTTTATTATTATGTTTCGTATATATATAACTTTATTTGTTTATTTATATATTTCTACTTTTATTTTTATATATTTTTTATATTTATATATTTTTTATATTTATATATATATTTATTATTTTATTGATATATTTATAAGAATATATATTTTGATAAGAAATAAAAGCATAAATATATAGTTTGCTTTGTACTGAATTTATGTAATGTATATTACATATACACCGCTCTGTCAGTGCTGTAACGTTTAGAGATTCACTTTAACCCACTTTAGCATAAATTCATCATTTGTGTTTTAAGAAGGGATGAAAGTTATCGATTGAGTTAATCTAAAGTTGATTGATTGATAGGCCCGTCGCAATAAATCAGTTCATTGTATAATAAACCCAATATTTTCAGTTTGCATAATTTAACGTTTTTCCAAAAACTGGATAATTCTTCAGTTAGACATTTAGGACAATTGTTTCCAGAGATTTCATAATTCATTTTATTCACTTTATGTATACCATTTAAAATGTTTTCCACTTCCAGCGTTTAAAGTTTATTCATCTTTGAGAATGTTCTTGTACAACACCATTATATTAATTAAAAATGGTTTCAAAACAACAATGTCGTCGTTGATCGCAGTACCTTTTATCATGAAGGGCTAATTATTTTATAAAACAATGAATTTAACAAAATAAATTACCATTTTGTCTCATCTGTTAAAATACAGGCTAAATGAACAGAAATTTATTTATTTTTCTCATGATTAAACACTCATAGGTCCATGGACGCATATTCCCGTCATTTTTACAGCAAGACTCCGCCTCCCCAGTCTCACTTTATTTTTTATTTTTTTATTGATTTTTATAACTGTATACAACATCAACACAAGTAAACAAAAACAACCCACCCTAAATCAACAAGGAGCACTGCAGTATCCGCATAAAAACATACATGTAGCCTACATACACAAAGTACAGATAGACATTCCCGGGCCTGGTTCCAAGTAGTCAAACTGTTGGACAGCCAAGTGAGTAATACATAAGATTGGGATTCCAGATCCAACCATAAAGAGTTCACTCTATTCATAAACCAATTTGATATGATTTTAAGTTGTGCTGACCAATAATAAAGCTGCAGGGATGGTAACGATAGACCTCCAAGATGTTTTGGTTTAGTTAATATAGAAAACTTGACTCTTGGCTGTTTATTGTCCCAGATAAAGCGAGATAAATAAAAATTTAGTGATTTGAAGTGTGCAGAGGATAAGTAGCAGGAAAGATTTTGATATGAATAGTTGAGTCACGGAAGGATGTTCATTTTTATAGTGTTAATTCTCCCTAAGAAAGAGGTTGGTAGGGAAGCCCATTTTATTAAATAATTTTTTATCTTCTGAATTAAAGGTGAATAATTAGTTTAAAAGAGATCATTGAGATCAGGTGTAACAAAAATACCCAGATATTTGAAGCCTCTCATAGACATTTGAAAGGGAGATTGCATCAACCTTTCTGGGGGGATGCTGAAAGGGGTGGCAACAGACTTTCCTATGTTGATTTTGTATCCTGACAAAGCACTGAATGTAGCCATAGACTCCAGGATAGCTGGAATTGATTTCTCAGGATTGCACATATACAAAAGCACATCATCTGCGAGTAATGAAATCACATGGTTTCTACTCCCTATATTAATTCCAGATACATCTGGATTAGTCCTGGTGATCTCGGCCAGAGGTTCAATAAACAATGTAAACAATAAGGGCGAAAGGGGGCACCCCTGCCTACAACCGCTATGATTCTTGAAGGGCTCAGACATCAAACCATTTGTGTTAACTGAGGCTGTTGGGTCTGAGTAAAAACTTTTAACCAGGTTGATAAAATTTGGGCCCAGACCAAATTTATATAACACCTGAAAAAAAAAAAAAAAACGGCCATTCGACGTGGTCGAAAGCCTTCTCGGCATTGAGGTAAACAATTACTGCTTCTACCTTCTTTTAAAAGCCAACTAATGGAGGAGTGTCTCCATGAGGGGGGGTTGCCATTTCTCAAAATGTCATCAACTGCGGGCATGAATATTGGTTGAATCTCAGGCCAAAATGACTTGAAAAATTCCAACGGAAACCCGTTGGGTCCAGGACATTTTCTGTTTGGCATAGATTTAATTGCAGCCCAAACTTCCTCCGGAGTGATAGCAGCATCTAAGAAGGTACGATCCTCTTCCGTGACAGAAGGTAGAGATGCACTGCTCAAATAAGAGGCGACATCTTCTGGGTCAGCCACGTCCGTGTTGTATAGGTTGTATAGAGATATATAAAAATCCCGGAAAGTGCTGTTAATAATTATTGGGTTGTATGTAATGTCCTTGTTCTGCATTCTTATATTAATTAAGCGACTACTATCTTGATTTTTCAATAAATGGGAAAGCATGCGACTGGACTTATTAGTATTTCTGTTTTGTATAATGTAGTGTTTTCTGAACTTGACAAGTGTAGTCTATATTAAGCTCAGACTTAACAGCCATTCGTCCCTTTAAATTGGACAATGTTGGTGACTGTTTGTGTATTTGCTCCAGTCGGATCAACTCCCTTTCAAGGCCGGTTCTCCTCTCTGCTAGAGCCGCTTTTTGGTGAGAACTATAAGATGACCGCGCAAAGTAGCTTTTGCTGCATCCCAGATTATAGCAGAAGATACAGGAGAGTTTTTGTTGTCGAGCCAGAACTGCAATAGGTTACTCCGGACAAAGTTGCAAAAGGATTTATTATCTAAAAAGGATGTATTGAATTTCCAGGTGAAAGTTCTAGGGATACGAAATAATGGATCGACATCTAAAACTACTGGTGCATGGTCCGACAAACATATGGGGTCTATGCTACAGCTTCGAACAGAATGTAAAAGCAACCTCGGGATAAAAAAACAATCCAATCTGGAATAAATATTATGGGGATGTGAATAAAATGTATAGTCCCTTGCTTTAGGATTTAAATGTCGCCAAATATCTATCAAACCAGTGTCCATGCATCAATTTTTTAGGACAGCTGAAGCTTTTGGGTTCGGCAGTTTTTCAGAAGAGGACCTGTCCAGAGATGCGTTTACTGCACAATTAAAGTCACCAGCCATAACTATTTATTGAATTCATTGTCGCTAGCCAGGGTGGCAACAGGGGTGGCAAGGCTGTACAGCAAACTGCTGTAATCCTTTGAAGACATCTGTTGTGGGGCTGGACATTTTAAAATCTGGGAGTAATCCAATTTACAAAAAATTTATTTTATGCTGTTGGTATATTCTGAGGGATTTTAGCAATAGAATCCAATCTAGGCATATTCTGGCTGATTTTAAGCATAGTGGAAACTTTTCTCCAAAAGCATAATATGTACCCAACAGTTAAGAAGTAAAAAAAATTAAATTTAACTAAGATAGTCAGTGTAGAGTTGGGATTCAGTGGTTTTTGAGCTACTTAATTATCCTTCCTCTAGTGTTAGCTTTCTGTTACTATCCATGGTGTTTGGGGTTCATTTACTCCGGTCTTAATATTAACAAAACAATTTACTCAAAATGTTTTTTATTGCCTATTTTACTTGTTAATCAAAAGTTTTGAGTGTGGTGTCCCATTACTGTTCAACGTCCACCTCATTTTCAATGACATTTGCAGTAGCACTTACTAGATGTTGGGGAAAAGAAAACCTCTCAGCATGTTAGACATTTCTCATCACTGTCCATTTTTAAAAGTCGTCTGAAAACTTACTTTTACTCATTGGCCTTCAACCCAACTGAGACCCGATTTCACAAGTTATTTTTATTGGTATTGATCTTATCTGTCTCCTTTTGTCATGCTTTCTTTATATTATTTATCTATTACTAATGTTGAGCACTTTTTTTCAGCTGTGGCTGGTTTTAAAGTGCTTTATAAATAAAGTTGATAATACACCTACTTCTATACTCAGGCTTTAAACATCAGTAAATGTATTTTGTGCTTTTAGTCTGAGTTATTTGATATTTTTTAGATTGTACCTTTGTTCGACTGACTTATTCTGTTTTAAAATGTGTTTTTTTGAGTAACTTAGGTTGAATGCACAGTTTACTTCTTCGGTTCTCATGAACAAATCCTCAATCACGTACTTCCTTCTCCTTATCTGACATCTGACCTGTTGCCTGAACTGAGGGATAGCAGAGTCAGGAGAACTTCCCCTTTGGGGATCAATATATGGCATGAATATTCAGAAACAATCCAATCCTTTTCCTGCACAGTTTCACGATTTGCTGATTTTAAAAGAAAAAAAGCTGCTTGGTTAAACAATAAATAGAATCACATGCAACTTGTGCCGTTTGTTTTCTATTTTGGGATTTGTGGCTCTTTATTCCACAAATACTTCATTCGAGCTACAAATAAAAAGTAACTCCCATTTACTGCAGTTTTTTCACCCTTCAAAATACCCATAAGGTCAGTTCTGTCAAGCTCGGCCTTCTAATATCTACGTTCGTCTCGACAGCTGCAGATTGATCATTTTCGTTCTGACAGGAGGCCCGGATCGATCTCGCCGTTTACTCATGTCTGGCATATAACCATTCATTTTAGCTTTTAAACTGGTTCTATTGATCCTGTGTCCAGACAGAGGGGTAATCAGTAGCCCAGCATCATGACCTGTTTGTTCTGAAGATCCTGCAGCTCCTCACCCTGACTCTCATACTGATAGGAGGAACCACAGAGCTCTGTTAGGTTAAAAGCTCATCTTCTGAAGTTGGGATATTTTTCCTTCAACGGGTTCCAGAGGAATCACCTCAAACCAAATGTTGGACTGGATTTTATTTCAATGTCATTTGTGAATGTTAGAGCCTCATTTTCAAAAGTGGAGCTATAAAGGTTGAAAAAGGTTATCATTAAGTCTCATCAACATCAATATCTCCACTAACTAAGAGGCAAAACAAATTTGTTTGATAAAGGAAAAACCTCTCAGACTCTGAGCTCAAAGCACCAAACTATTTTTTTATATCAAATAATTTTATTTCACATAATTATCGCGATAGAAGCCATTTGTTTGTTAAATACTTAATGAAACATATTTATCGTGTTTGTTGTAAATGACATATAGTCACAAAGAACGAGGTAATTAGTCCAAGTTTGTCGTTTATTGAACGTTCAGAAACTACAGCGGCTGTGATGCACCAAGACAAAGGTAAACAAAAGCAGTACCCTGCCGTACCCCCTTACTTTCACCCCTTCTCGTACATCATGTGAAAGCTTTACAGAGACGTTGCTCCCCATCTTGTCTGTACAAATCTGTCACTTCCTGTCTGATTTGCAGGACAGGCAGCTTACCTTCCTTCCCAGGAGAGCCATAAGTTACGGTGGGAATGTCTTTAGCCACGTTCAGGATTTGATTTTGAAGCGTCTGGCACCGTCCCCTCAGTCCTTCGATATCCTGAGCATGAGTTTGGACCGTGCCGTTCAGCTGGTGTAACTCTTCTTGTTTAGTTGTTGGTCACCTGGCACAACAAAGAACAAAAACTCCTCACAATGTGGCTTTGACTGCAGGGAAGTGGTCCGACAGGCTCCACCAGACCTCAGAATTCTTTTTTTTTTTTTTTTAGATTTGATCGTATAGTTTAAACAACAAATATAACAGTAAACTAATTTCCAAAAAAACAAAACATTCTTGTTCAATGAATCAATCAAAAATAACATTAACAGCAAAAAACGGTAAAATAACAGACAACTGTTACACCGGTTAACAGTCAAAACGCTCACAAAACATTTGTCTATATATATATATATATATATATATATATATATATATATATATATATATATATATATATATATATATATATACTTGCCTGCTTTGACTGCAGGCAAGTGGTCCGACAGGCTGAAAAATAAAAGACACAGTTAGCGTCGTGACTGAGTGGTCAGCCACGAACACCAACCGGCGCAGCTCCCACTCATAGTGTCACATTTTTCCAGCCCAACCACGAGAAAACCCCCACAAATTATATTTGTAGATGTCAAACACTCTTACAGTACCTCGCAGTTTGGCTGCTCCGGTGGACACGGTAAAAACTCCGGTTGCGCAAAGCTCTCCGTGCCTCCAACCACAGCGCAGCTCACGTTCTTGTGCACAACGTAGGCGCACCAGTTTCTGCAAAGAATGGCTTAAAATGTTCTATTCTGTCCTTTGCACTAACGTAATGAAGCGAATAACAAAAAAAAGACGTGCAGCCTACTCACTTGTTTCTCTGTCGCGTTTCGGGGGCAGAATACGCGTTTCCCTGAAACATGTTGTAATGAAACGGTGTTCCACTGATGAGAGGGAAAGTTATCAGAAAGTTTAAGAGATGCACTTCCCGCTTCATGGTGAAGGATATCAACACAAAACACCCAAAACAGGAAGATCTGAGATTATATTCAGCAGTGACCGAACAGTCTGGGAATCGGTCACAGATCTGTGGATTGTTTCTTCTTCTCTGCTTTGCGCACATATAAACGCGCTCCTGCCTTCCGGCATCTTGGATGTGACGTTTCAGGACCCCCTCCGAGCCGAACTGATGCGCCCCCTTTTCCACTAGGTAAGACCTGGTTACTGACTTTATTTCATTTTAAACAACTGAAACTAATCTGTTCGAGTCTTGCTCAATTTCATTAGAAAAATTATATAGGCTTAGGATTTATAATATATCACCAAGAGATTTAGGCAAATATTTTTTAAATCAAATAAGGAAACATCGTTTCCGATGTATTATATTGAATTTTTATTTTAAATTATTCAAGAATTTTAAATAGCATTATTAAAATGGAAAGGGCCATAGTGTCAATTTATATCACATTCAACATGCTGACAAGTTATAAAAAGCTACATATATCAAGTATGACTTGAGATAAATTTGACTTTGTAATTTACCATCTTTTTGTGAGGAAATAACATTATAATATCATGCAAAGCTAAAAAAAGTAGAAGAACAATAAAATTGTTATATAAAAGAAAAATTAGAGTGCCAGACCTTGACATTTCAGAGATAAAAAGGAATAAAGATGAACTATAAGGGACTTTTAAAGTAAGGCACAGAAAATTAAACATGTATCAGTGTCTGCTGTAAGGCATAAGGAAAATTGTAACAAGTACAAAACCTAGAATAGCCAGAAGCCTCTTTAAGGTGATTTACTGAACATTTTTGACTTAAAAAAACCCAAAAACACAACATGATAAAGGAGAGAGTTAACAACTCATTATTATAATACTAACAAATATATGCTTTTGTCAAAATTCAAAGTTAAACTTTAGTTCATTTCAGAAAACGATCCTGGCTCCTCCATGAATCTCCGTCTTTGACGTTTTGAAGTGATGCCAGGTGACCCCTCAGAATTTCCAGAAGCACGTTTTCCTGGTCTCACTGGCACTGATGCTTCAGAGAAAACAGAAAGCTGTTTAAATTAATTCCAAAATTAGACAAATAAAACAAATGGGAAATGTACCAAGTTGTTTATTAATCCCTTCTAGTTCCTTAGTCATGGCATCCTTCTCCTTTTCTTTTTGGAGAATTTCACTGAGCCATTTTGTGGAATGGTCATTACGATCCTTTTCTGCTTTGTCTATTTCTTCCACTGCTGCACAGTACCGATGAAGCACATCTACCATAAAGAAAAAAAAAAGAATAAATAAATTTTCTATACACAAACACATAATATAACCAGTTCAGAATCCTGATTCTCATCATTGTCTGCCGTTTTAGTCTAGATTTGCTGCCAATTAAAAAAACGATGACACAATTTTTAGCTAAGTTCAGCGGTGACCTCCTGCTTAACTCTAGATTATATGCAGAGAAGTCCATTGTCAGATTAGTGACTGCATTAGCAACACCTGGCAGCTACTATTCCTAAATACTATGGAAGAAATAAGGGTATATAATCCTATTGACAAACAGGTTCCCTACTGATTAATTAATAACGATAACAAATATTACATTTAACCAAACAATATTTTGACAGCAGGATGAATAAAAATGATTGAAAACTTGTCACCTATTTGTTCCTTCAGTTCTTCATAATTGTCTGGTAAAGGAGCTCCAAACACTTTCAGCTTGTCAATCGGTGGCGCTCTGTTCTGTGAACCTCCAAATTTGCCCTTGGCACTGACTCTTTCCCCGGTTCGGGTCAGTATGGTGGGGCACTGTATACACCTCTCCACAAGCTGCAAAAGACAATCTATCAGCTAACCGTCCTCCTGCTGGTTAACATGGCAGAATCCTGTCAGCTAAAACCACTCACCGCCTTTCTGTAGTTGGTGGCTGAGATTAAGTCATCCATCAGAATCGTGTCGCCAAGGAGGTTTTTAAACACTGGCAAAAAAAAACAAGAGGGACGTTTTCAGATATGTGATGATTTACCCAAAACCCTACTGGAGTGACAGAGTAATGTGAAAAATACACAAACAACAAACAGAAAAATATGGAAAAAATCTCAAAATTGAAAAAAAAAAAAGAAAAATATTATAAGCCATAAACAAGAGAAACTTGAATCAAGAGGAAAGTAATTACCTTTTATCAGGTTATTGTGATCACAACTCAGCTGTTTGTCACAATAAATCAGGTGTTTCCTGGCAAAGGTTGGGTTTCCAGAAGGTTCAAAAAGTTCTTGACGTTTTCTTATATGTGTGTAGTGGTATAGAAATGCACCTAATTCCACACAGGTGGTTGTCAGGTGAGAAGTTCCGGTTGATAAGGTGGGCGTGGTATATAAGGAGCTGCGGCATTCATTCAGGATGTGTCGTCTTTGCTCTTCCGCTGTGTGGCTTGCATCCTGTGGACTCTGGCAGCGGAAAGTAACAAAATCTCTGGCTGGTGCGTGCTACACTAAGATCCTGGTGGTAGGTGTTCTCTCTCCCTGCACTTCAGCTGATCTTGGCCAGAAAATCTAAATTGAATTGTGATTATAGGTAAAGCGCCACTGCGCTGCGCTCCTTCTCTTCCTCCTTCTGCGAGTGTGTGTGTGCGTGTTTGGATCGGCAGGTAGGAAACTAACGCTCATCTAAGCAATAGTTTGTTAGTTTTATTTAAAATGGTGGCTAATTAATTTTTCCTAGGTCCCCCCACAGTTGGACCATTGCTGCTCTGTTCTGCTCGGATCTACTCTGCTTTGCTCTGTCTGCGTTCGTTTCCCGGACTTCCATCTCAGTCGTTTTTAAAGTTGGACTGCGGCGGTATTATCCGCCTCCATCGAAGCGGTGTGTGGGGTGTGGCATCGGCGCACCCCTTTCACCTCCTGTTGTGGCATGACAAGCGGGCCACGCATGGTCCTGATGTTTTAACTTGCATTGGCTATTGTTAATTTCTATTACTTTACTTATTTTGCTTACGGCCCTTTTTGTCTTTTATTTAGTTGGGCTGATATTGTTTTTTTTCTAATTAGGTTTAAGATTGTTATCTTGGTTAACTGTTTTTCTTTTGTTGTTTTGCAGTTGCTGAGGTCCGGTGGCGGTGTTTGTGTGGTGACGGTGTCTTCCTCTTCTGCGTGCTGTGATTCTTGAGTTTGGGGTTGTCTCACTGCGTCTGGTGTGTCAAAGGGTTTTTTTTTGTTTGTTTGCTGTGTTTGGTGGATTCCGTCCCTATAGCGCCCCCTCTGGCCGGTAACTTCAGCTACTGCACTTACTTTGATTTTCTTTGTTTTCCTTTGTGTCCCATTCTTAAAAAAAGAAACTGGTTTTAAAAAGTGTTTTAAAAAGAGCTTAATAAATGGTTGTTTTATAAATTTGAACCTGTCTCAGATGTGCTAAATTCATGCATAACTGAACCTGTGTGCCTTATACCAAAAGAAATATTCTCTGGGTGAAATTCCCAGGGTGGCGTTGTTGTGCAACCTATTAAAACTAAAAGTTCACCAAATCTGAGTTTCCGTCTAGTATCGCCACATTTTTGGCGTTGTCGGCAGGATTATGCTTTTTATGAACATCTGAGACAAGCATTTGTTTTTCAATATTTGTTTTGTGTATTTTTTATTTTTTTTTCCCCTCCTATTTTTGCAGATTGGCCGATCCAGAGACAGAGCAGCAGTGGTTCCATGTAGAGCTTCAAAGTGGTGGGTGAGGTGTTAATAGTTTAACCGTAGATTTTTTTTACATTTATTTTTGCACTGCAGTAATCAGAAGCAGCATAAGCTTGTGACAATGGAAGAAGAAATTCAGGAACTTAAAAAGCTGGTAGCAAGCTTAAGAGCTGACAATGAGCAGTTGCGACAAGGGCAGGCTAGCTTAAGTGCTCAGCCGTCCACTTCTTCAGCATTGCCTAATGCCCCTCCTACGCCTAGTCTCCCTGTAGCAGAGAGACTGATTTTTGTGCCTAGAGATAGGAAATGCCCCATCTTTAGAGGAAGGACAGGCATAGGATTGAGTGAGTGGATGGAGGAAGCGAAGGTGTGTATGAGAGCGCGACATCTATCTGTGGCTGACCAAGCGTTTTTCCTGTTTGATCACTTAGATGGAGAGGCTAGGAATGAAATAAAGTATCGCTCTAGTGCAGAGAGAGAGGACCCTGCTAAAATATTTGAAATCTTACAGGAATTGTACGGTTGCTCAGAGTCATATGTTGCTCTGCAAGAGGCCTTCTTTTCCAGAAGACAACAAGAGGGAGAGAGTCTTCAGGAGTTCTCCCTCGCATTAATGGGTCTTATGGAGAAGGTAAAGCAACGCGCACCTGCTGGTATGTTGAATTCCGAGACGCTGCTAAGAGATCAGTTTGTTGAGCAGGTGTTGGACGGTTCTCTGCGTCGTGAGCTGAAGCAGCTCGTGCGCGTGAGGCCAGACAGCACCTTGCTTGATGTCAGGACTGCAGCGATCCAGTGGGAACGCGAAGGGGTACCTCATCCTGTGAGAAGCCGCAGTCCGTCGGTTCCTTCAGTTTATGGTGTCCAGTATGGGGTTCATGGCGGTTCTCAGATGGCTTCTTTGACATCAGCAACGGAAATGAGTCAGATAAGAGAAATGCTAAAGCATCAGCAAGAGCAGCTCCAGCAGCTTAGTGAGAGCATTTCTCAGTTGCAGAATTTCCGTCGTCCTAACCGTCCACCCTTTGCTGGTCCAGTTATCTATAGGCGGTGTAATCAGCCTGGTCATTTTGCACGAGAGTGTGACGGGGTGCGTGCCCCTCGTCGAACCCAAGTTCAGTCAGATTCAGCTACTCGGTCCCATTCTGCTTCAGCGGCGGAAAACTAGTTCCCACCGAACTGCAGAGCCACAGTTTGGGTGGGGATGCTATTGGCTCACAAGCCGTTACTGGAAGCTTGGGTGCTTCTAAATTGATCTCAGCTTGTCCTCATGCAGATGTAGTCATGGGTGGTGTAACAGTCACATGTTTGGTGGATACTGGTTCGATGGTGTCCACTGTCTCTGAGAGTTTTTTTCGTCAGCATATGGAGTCCTGGGGTTGGGAGCGCCTCCATTCGTGTCATTGGTTGGAGCTTAGAGCTGCCAATGGTTTTAGGATTCCTTATATTGGCTATTTAGAACTTGATGTACACCTCTGTGGCAAATTGATTCCCAACTGTGGTGTTTTAGTTGTGCAGGACCCTTGTGGTGAGTTCCCAGCTAAAGTCCCAGGTGTTTTGGGGATGAATGTGATCAGGAAGTGTTATCAGGAACTGTTTGGGCTGCATGGTGTAGCTTGGTCTTCTGTGTCTGGTGTCTCTGAGGCACCCCAGGCAGTTATGCAGGCACTGCAGCAGTGTCAATCTGCCTACTTGCAAGAGCCTCGTAGTCCTGGAAGGGCTAAGGTCAGGGGTAGAAAGGGCTGTCGGATCCCTGGTGGAGTCATGAAAATTGTGGCTGCCACATGTTCTGATGGGTACTCGAGCTCTACCGCTCTGTTTGAACCTTTAGAGTCCGGATTGCCTTCTGGTTTGCTTGCTTCCCCTGCTTTGGTTCCTGTAATCAGGGGTACAGCTTATGTGCCCATTATTAATGTTGGTTTGACTGAAGTGGTGTTATACCCCCGCACTGTTGTTGGCACACTGAATGTTGTTAATGTGGTGAGTCTCCCTGCAGGAATTACTGAAGTTCCAGCAAAAGTAGCCACGCTGGGGTGCCAGACAGCTTCAGTTAGTGTGCAACAGCAGGTGAAGGACTTGGATTTGTCTTCACTGCCTGTGGAAGAACAAGGTCAGGTGAGATCATTGCTCCATCAGTACATGACAGTTTTCTCATCTCATGATGGTGACCTGGGCTGTACTAGTGTGATAGCTCACGAAATTCCTTTGGTTGACGATGTCCCAGTTAAACAACGCTATAGGCGTATTCCCCCTTCTGATTATGAGGTGGTGAAGGACCATATCAACCAATTACTAGCTTCACAGATCATTAGAGAGAGTAGCAGCCCATATGCTTCTCCCATAGTTTTGGTGAGAAAGAAAGATGGAAGTATTCGGATGTGTGTTGACTATAGGCAGTTGAATAGCAAGACCCGAAAAGATTCTTTTCCTCTTCCACGAATAGAAGAGTCGTTGGATGCCTTGTCTGGTGCATGTTGGTTTTCCACCCTTGATCTGGCTAGCGGGTATAATCAGGTTCCAGTTGTGGAGGCAGATCGTTCAAAAACTGCCTTTTGTACCCCCTTTGGGCTGTTTGAATGGAACCGGATGCCTTTTGGGCTCTGTAATGCGCCTAGCACATTCCAGCGGTTAATGCAGCGGATTTTTGGGGATCAACAGTGCCAATCTGTCCTGTTATATCTTGATGACATTGTTGTTTTCTCTTCAAGTGTGGATCAACATCTGGAACGCTTGAAGGTGGTGCTGGATCGACTTTTGCAACAGGGGCTTAAAGCAAAGCTCAGTAAATGTTCCTTCTTTCAAAAAGAGGTACGTTATTTAGGACATGTGATCTCTGGTGAAGGGGTTGCTACAGATCCTAGTAAAGTTGAAGTTGTAGCCAACTGGCCAACTCCCTCTAAAGTTTCAGAACTTCGGTCGTTCCTTGGCTTTGCCAGTTATTACCGTCGTTTTGTAGAAGGTTTTGCAAAACTGGCAGCTCCTTTGCATAGAGCTGTGGCTCAGTGTACTGGTGCCAAAGCTGGTAAGAAATCAGATTGTGGACTTGCTGCATGTTGGACTGATGAGTGTCAAAAGAGCTTTGAAATCCTGAAGGCTAAGTTGATAACAACACCAGTGTTGGCCTATGCAGATTTCACTCAGCCATTTATCTTGGAGGTTGATGCCAGCCATGGTGGCTTGGGAGCAGTTCTCTCTCAGATGCAAGGAGGCAAGGTGAGACCGATTGCTTATGCCAGTCGCGGTTTGAGACCCACAGAGCGAAACATGGTAAATTACAGCTCCATGAAGCTTGAGTTTCTGGCCCTTAAGTGGGCCATGACTGACAAGTTTAGGGAGTATCTGTTGGGGAACAGATGTATTGTCTACACCGATAACAACCCTCTCAGCCATCTGTCCACCGCTAAATTGGCTGCCACTGAACAGAGGTGGGCTGCTCAGCTAGCATCTTTTGATTTTGAGATAAAGTACCGGTCAGGTCGGAGTAACACCAATGCTGATGCACTTTCTCGCCAGCACCCACCTGATCCACCAGATGTGAAAGTCATGCTTCCAGGTACAGCTATGCCTAGAGCATTGCAGGAAGCTTTGGGGATTGAAAAGGTTGAGGCAACCCAAGCAGTTGTTGCAGTTTTGCCACAGCATACTACAGCTGAACTTTGTGCTTTGCAGCAGGCAGATCCTGTTTTACAAGACATGTTGGTGTTCTGGAAGAGGGGACAGCATCCCAGTCGAGAGGAGCGGGCCCAGTTGTCTTCATCCACGTTGGTTTTGCTTCGACAGTGGGACCGGTTTGTCGAGAGAAATGGAGTTCTCTATCGAAGGGTATTTAGATCTGACGGGGGTGATGTTGTGTTCCAGTTGGTGCTACCAAGTGTGCTAATTAAAGATGTTCTGACCCAAGTCCATGAAGAACATGGTCACCAGGGAGTGGAGCGAACTTTGGCGCTCTTGCGGTCCCGGTGTTACTGGCCTCATATGGCCTCTGAAGTGGCCCAATGGTGCCAGGCTTGTGAGAGGTGCCAGGTGGCAAAGGATGTCCACCCTAAAGCTCATGGCTACATGGGACATTTACTAGCGTCACGTCCTAATGAAATTTTGGCTATTGATTATACCACCTTAGAGCCCACTCAGAATGGCTTAGAAAATGTCTTGGTCTTGACGGATGTTTTCAGTAAATATACTGTTGCTGTCCCCACACGGGATCAGCGAGCAGCCACTGTGGCTAAGGTTTTGGTGTCTGAATGGTTTTATAAGTTCGGTGTTCCAGCTCGGTTGCACTCCGACCAGGGTCGTAACTTTGAGAGCTCACTTATCCAGCAGCTGTGTAGCTTGTATGGTATTATAAAATCACGCACCACTCCATACCACCCAGAAGGAAATGGCCAATGTGAGCGTTTTAATCGGACACTGCACAATCTGTTAAGGACGCTGCCTGCATCTCGGAAAAGAGATTGGCATGCCTGTTTGCCCCAGGTTCTTTATTGCTACAACACAACTCCTCACCAATCTACTGGAGAGTCTCCTTTCCTTTTGATGTTTGGTCAGGAACCTAGACTGCCCCTAGATTTCCTGTTGGGTAGAGTTGAGAGTCCAGTTGGTGGTTCTGTCCATGAGTGGGTTCAAGAGCATCAGGCTCGTTTGCAGGTAGCCTTTGATGGGGCTAGAGAGCACCTGAAACATGCTGCAGATCGCCGAAGGCATGCCCATGACACTCATGTGAAACATCTGCCACTAAAGGAAGGTCAATTTGTGTTTTTGCGTGACTTTACTGCTAGGGGGCCTCATAAGACCAGGGACCGATGGAGCTCTGTTAAGTATAAAGTGTTGAGGGCACCAAAGGAGGATGGCTCTGTTTACACAATCGCACCTATGAATGACCAGAGTAAAGTAAGACAGGTGCATCGTACCATGCTAAAGCCTGTGGTTGGTGTTGTTCCTCCTGATCACATTCCTCCTCACAACTTGCCTCCTGTAGAAAAGGGACTGTCTGAGGACAATGGCCCCTTTGATTATGATCTGTTTGTTTGTGAACAACCCCTGGTGGTTGCTTCTGACTTACCTTCTGGTAGATCACAGCCTCCAGCTGCATCCCGGGAACCGGGGTCACCATGTGAGCCAGTTGTATCCGCTGAACCCTCTACATCTGGGACTGTTCCAACTGTCAGCTGTTTTGATCCAGTGGCCCTACGTCGCTCCAAACGTACAACTGCTGGACAACATTCTAATGTGTACCATCTTCCACGGCCAGCAGGAGACGTTCTTCCCGGAGGTTCTTCTGCATCCCTGTCAACTGTATCAGCGATGTTTAGACCTTGGAACTAATGGTATTGGTTTGAATTGGTCATCGTCGGGTCGACGATGCAAGAAGGGGGGGTAGAATGTAGTGGTATAGAAATGCACCTAATTCCACACAGGTGGTTGTCAGGTGAGAAGTTCCGGTTGATAAGGTGGGCGTGGTATATAAGGAGCTGCGGCATTCATTCAGGATGTGTCGTCTTTGCTCTTCCGCTGTGTGGCTTGCATCCTGTGGACTCTGGCAGCGGAAAGTAACAAAATCTCTGGCTGGTGCGTGCTACACTAAGATCCTGGTGGTAGGTGTTCTCTCTCCCTGCACTTCAGCTGATCTTGGCCAGAAAATCTAAATTGAATTGTGATTATAGGTAAAGCGCCACTGCGCTGCGCTCCTTCTCTTCCTCCTTCTGCGAGTGTGTGTGTGCGTGTTTGGATCGGCAGGTAGGAAACTAACGCTCATCTAAGCAATAGTTTGTTAGTTTTATTTAAAATGGTGGCTAATTAATTTTTCCTAGGTCCCCCCACAGTTGGACCATTGCTGCTCTGTTCTGCTCGGATCTACTCTGCTTTGCTCTGTCTGCGTTCGTTTCCCGGACTTCCATCTCAGTCGTTTTTAAAGTTGGACTGCGGCGGTATTATCCGCCTCCATCGAAGCGGTGTGTGGGGTGTGGCATCGGCGCACCCCTTTCACCTCCTGTTGTGGCATGACAAGCGGGCCACGCATGGTCCTGATGTTTTAACTTGCATTGGCTATTGTTAATTTCTATTACTTTACTTATTTTGCTTACGGCCCTTTTTGTCTTTTATTTAGTTGGGCTGATATTGTTTTTTTTCTAATTAGGTTTAAGATTGTTATCTTGGTTAACTGTTTTTCTTTTGTTGTTTTGCAGTTGCTGAGGTCCGGTGGCGGTGTTTGTGTGGTGACGGTGTCTTCCTCTTCTGCGTGCTGTGATTCTTGAGTTTGGGGTTGTCTCACTGCGTCTGGTGTGTCAAAGGGTTTTTTTTTGTTTGTTTGCTGTGTTTGGTGGATTCCGTCCCTATAGCGCCCCCTCTGGCCGGTAACTTCAGCTACTGCACTTACTTTGATTTTCTTTGTTTTCCTTTGTGTCCCATTCTTAAAAAAGAAACTGGTTTTAAAAAGTGTTTTAAAAAGAGCTTAATAAATGGTTGTTTTATAAATTTGAACCTGTCTCAGATGTGCTAAATTCATGCATAACTGAACCTGTGTGCCTTATACCAAAAGAAATATTCTCTGGGTGAAATTCCCAGGGTGGCGTTGTTGTGCAACCTATTAAAACTAAAAGTTCACCAAATCTGAGTTTCCGTCTAGTATCGCCACATGTGGCAGGGGTCTATAAGATATGGTAAATAAAAAAATAAATAAATCCAAAAGAAGGAATTCTAAATTTACAGTACTGCAAAATGGATTCTCATTGTCAACTTTGCATAAAAAGGCACAGAGAACAGTTAACAATTTTAGAAAATTGCCTATATTTTATTTAACCAATCATTTCAACTCATGTTGTCAGATCATGTTTCCAGAAATCAATGACATTTTATTTTGCTGTAACTCAATGGTGCCTAAAGTCTGTTCTCAAGTTACAGCATTTTGGTCTCTCCCTGGTTTAACTCACCTGGATCAAATAATGACTCATTATAAGGCTTACTTAGAAGAACATTGACATGCTGAGGAAGTTGTTACTTCCACCAGAGAAAGAACTAAAACATGCAGGATGCCGGCCCTCGAGGACCGACTTTGGACACCACGGCTGTAACTGAGTTGAATCTAAGTAGTTATCAATAATATTTTACAAAATAGAAATTGCATATTCAGATCAGAAAACAAATTTCCAAAAAATAACCACATCCTTGTGAAAATCAGGCACCAGGTGCTCAGTCACAAAATGTCTTATTAATCAAAATGGATTCACTTATACAAGTTGCCCATTAAGTAGAACAAGTCAGTCGCAGAATTTTTTTTTTTTGCCAAACTTTGTCTCCCCCTTGTGGCAATACAACAATAACAAAAGCGATGCTACTGTATGTCTGGTTTATATTTACAGGAATATGCATGATTCAGAAAAAGCACAGGCCAAATGATTAAAGGAAAATATCACAATGCTTCTAAAAACACCCAAAAAGTAACTCTGGGAACAAATCAAAAATATTTATTCCAGGAGATTCAAACAATTTTTTTGTATTACAAAATATTGTTCTACCTGTCTTCCTGTTGCACAAGAATATTGTCGAGGGCCATAACCTGCTGATTGCCTCGTGTGTCTTCATAAAGTTTCTGAGCTGCTGTTGTCGTTGTGGTGATGACACAGTCCATGTCTCCTTGCAAGATCCACGAGATGACCCTTGCAACATCATCATCGGCAACAAAGGCCAGTTGGCCAACCTGCAATCAGCAAGTCAAAGCCTGTAAACACGGACCTCAGAACAGAAATACTGCTTTGAAAGTTCTCATCACCATTCCAAGAATGTCAGGCCCGTTGAATTTTCCATGAATGGAAAAGATTCTTCTTGGAGTTTTCTCTATTGTTTCCAATTCAGAGGTCTTCTGCTTTAGGCATCTTTTAATATCTGTGATCTGAGAAAGTTAAATATACATGAATGCCATCTTGAAAAAAATAAATAACTGCAACTTAAGAAGAAAAACAAAAGTAAAAGTTCTTCAAAACGTACTGATAACTGGTGTTCTGTTTTTATGCCTCTTTCATTCAGCTCATTTCTGAGAGAAACTTCTTTCCTAGTTGAGACGTCGACATTATCTATAGTGAGAAGAATATATTAAGCTGTAAACTACACAGAAACAGGGAACATAAGTGATAAATGGGGCTGAGAGGAATGTTGACAACATGTTAGCTCAGAAAATCAAGAATCAATCCCAAGCCGGGATTTGAACTCAGGACCTCCTTGTGGCAAAGCAACAAAGCTCAGCATGTAACCCACACAGGGAAACTGCAAATATCACAAAAATAAGTCTTACTTTTCAGCAAATCCTTCTGATCGCAAATTTTATGAAAGAATTTATTGCATTCTTTTACAGCCTCAGTCAGTTCATCCTTCTTCTTCATCAGTTCAACTTTTTTTTGTTGGTTCTCAAAATCTAAAAGATCAACAGGAAGACAAAAGTCTTCAGGACAAACAATTTAAACACCAAAAGCAGATTTATTTTAAACAAAATGAACGTTGACATGCTTCATTGTACTTTTACTAGAACAGGTCTCATTTTGAATATTTGTTTTAAATTTCTCTTCTCAAGAAACTAAAACTGTGATTATCTGATAAAGTTTGTAGTGGATACTGTTTTACCACCAAAAACAGGGATATAATTTTTGTTGGCTGGATATTAAAACCATTTTTTCTGATCTCAACAAGTGCTATTATCAAAAGACATTCTCTGAGTATATGAGAATGTCAGCACCCTTCAAATATAAATGACGTTATTTGACTGTTTTAGAAAGAATTAAAAAAGCTTTTGAAATGATTAGTCATAACTTTAAATGTGAAGAACTTCTATTTTGACCAGTCTTTTTTTTAAAAAAAGAAAAAATGTTCCTTGATTGGATAAGTGGACATTATTTGCATTTAAAAAGATAGTTCCTTTAAAGAAGTAAGAGCAGGATTCATTATTGCTTGCAACCTAGTACCACATATATGAGAAATTTTTAGGAATGTATTAGTTTTGCACAAATAGAAAATCTTTGTTCTAAAATACATTTTGTACAATTTACCGTTATAAAAATGGAAGGGCAGTTCAAAGGGACTCAGAGATGTGGGAGGATTTGTCACTTCTGGTTTGAAGTGGAGAACATATCTGCTTCCATTCTCACCAGGACTGTCCTCCATGATCGCTAAACTCTAAGGGTGAGAAGGTATGAAGCTTTTTATAAGGACAACAAACTTATAAAAATAATTTGTCCAGCAGAAGGAATGTTACTTACATTGATGAGGACACTTCCTTCTATCAACTTAACTGAAATGATGTTAGTTCTTCCATCAAACAGAGGGAGGATTCTGCTTCTTTCTTCTTCAGGACACTTTATTGAGATGGACACAGTACCATTCAGGTTCTGCCCGGCTGAATTTCCAAACTGATCCTGGAAAGAGTCAAACAAACTTGACTCAACTGTAGCTTTTACTCTTTCTGTAAAAGCTACAGTTGCAAATTACAAGTGTAGCTTTTACAGAGAAAGAATTTCAAAGTTGTGAATTGTGAATCCATAAGAGGACGTTAGCTCACCGTTATCTTCAAAGTCATGTTTTCAACCAAGATTCGATTGGCCATCTCTGTACAGTAGAAAACAACTGGAGTTTGTTGTTGACAGTCAGGTTCTAGTGTGATGGGTTCATTGGCCACAACATTTACACAGATCTATGAGACAGAAAACAATCAGCCAAGGATTTGAACTACTAAAGTTATAAAAGATGCAATTGAAAATACATTTATTAAAGTGAACCTTGAGTGATCAGATCATGCCTTGAGTGCATTAAAGAGTTAGTTCAGATTTCTGGTGTTCCTTCACCTGTATTAGAAAGTTATTTCCTCTTAGATATTGCATAAAACTGAAATGAATTGGGGTTATGGAAGCTAACATCAAGTTGGACGTAGATAATGTGCTTTGATTGACTTTCACAATTTAAATCAATTCAAACTGAAAATGGTCATATTAGTAGTTCTAGTAATATTAGTGAAATCAACAGAATGGTTATGCTAGTTGTTTTCTTGAACCAAACATTTCATGTGTCTGTACCTCATTAACTGATTTGTCAGATCAGCCGATTGTGATTCTATAACAAATCTGAGATTTGAAAAGCTTAAGAACAGGCCATATTTAGCGCTGCTGGATTATTTTAATTTTCAAAAGGCCTTCTATTACAGATAATTTCAGAAAATTGCAAATAGTCTGAACTAACCCTTTAAGTACAGGAATGAACACTCTAAAAATGACTAAGGCATTTGATGACAAACTATTTATTTATGCTTTTTGACTTTAAACAGTGATTACGTTTAAACCAACCTGACTCCTAAGATGGTCTTCTTTTTTGTTGGTTTGTAGAGAAAACTCTACAGTGTATTCCCCAACACGTGTTGGGATTTCTTCTTCTCTGTAGTAAAGCACAAATGCAATCTTCTCACTTTATACAACAGTTTTGTAATATTTCTTCTACACTTCAGGGTCACTATTTACAGGTAGCTTACTTGATACTGAAAATCTGCCTGTTTTGAAATTATGTCCTAGTTTCAGAATTATTGTAAATAAATAGGAGATATCAACTGTCAAATTTGGCAATTAGTAAAGAAAACCAACCAATAACTTCAGTTTTTCTACTCCTTTAATCATCCAGCAAAACGGAGGCAAAAATTATGTGTAAAGTACATCACCTAAATTCATAACAGTCCTTCCTCTCATCTTCAACAGGTTTTCTGTATTTTAGCTCAGTGATCTGCATAGGGGCCAAAGAAGAGGAATATTATAACATTATAGTAATATGAGACACACTGAGTACAGTCTCTTGATCATATGTAGTCATTTACCGTTGCAGGACGCATTGATGGCGGTCCCTCCCACAGCAACATGGACAGATCTGCAGGTTTAAAAGCTGTCATCGGACTCCCGTCTTCAGAAAACACCGTCACTGAGAAAACTGAAACACATACACAGCAAACCTAAATTTCCTGCACTGTTAAAATAAATTTAAAAAAGTCTGCCAAGGACTAAGAAATACAAACCTGGAAATTTGCCTCCAGCAGAAAACTTGACATTTCTGTCAAAGTCCACTGAGAGTCTAACAGGTTTGTTGGGATCAGGGAGGAGAGTGAGGTTCACTGATGGACCAGGGATGGATTTACCATTTAGGGAACCTTTAAACTCCAGCGCATAGTACCTTCTAGTGGACAAAAAGAGTATAAAACTATTGTTCTTGTGATGAACAGAGATTCTGTCCAAATTCAACGGCATAGGAAAAGTTTAATGAAATAATCTGACACATTTAGGTAGCACACATTAAGTTATGACCAGTCTTTATTATAGATATCGAGCTCATTATGGACACAGCTTGTAAACAAAGCTGGGTTTTCAAACAGAGGTTGGATTTAATATATCAAATCCAATTGTCTAAGTTTCCATTTAATTCCACCTTCACCTGGAACTATAAAGAACCCATTGAGAGTTTACGACATGGGTTCAGGAAATGACAGCAGCACAGAAACTGTTTTGTGAACAATTTCAAACATTAATGCCAATAGTAATAGTAAGATAAAGTTACTAGGAGAGACATACATTTCTAAATGATTTAAAAACTCACTAAGAGGAAGCAAGCATGTACACATTATGATTAGAAATCAGTAGAGACGTAAAAATACCAGAATCAAGCGTTTTATTGACTTAAAAAGGCCAGAATGTGAAATTAAAAGTCTAGTTTTTAATTTGTTTCTTCTGCAGTTGCTGAATATTTAGTTAAATGTTAGAGCTTTATCATTTAGAATACTATGATATTAGTAGTGAGACAATCTCAATATAACACATTTGCTATTTATCAAGTTCAGCAGGATTTGAAAATGATGCACATTTAGAATTTTCTGCATTTGAAACTAGTTAACAAATCTGGTACAAGACGTGTTTATAAGACTTACTTTGATCCTTCTATTTGATTAACTTTGATGCAGGTCTTCCCTTCTGTGTCCATGGGATTTAAAACCTCTGTTGTCAACTGATACAAAGAGATTTTATTACAATGATAAAAACAGCAGAGCGCTCTATTTATGAATTTTCAGCTTATGTAGCTGTATATAGCTTGATGTGTTTAATAACATCTTTTCAAACTAACCGTTAGAGTCACAGGAGAAGGTTTTATCTCAACATTCATGTTCTCGTCTGGAGACGGATTTCCCCACTCATCACACAGCTGGAGAAGGAATGGTGTGGGAATATCATGACCATTCAAAACCTGCAAGGGCTGAGAAGCACAAAAACTACAAAATAATTATATGTTTGTGATAGCTGCTCATTTTCTGTTTAAAATCTTGTGGTGGAGCCGTCAACAGGTCAAAGTCGTGATATACCCTGGACAGACACAAGTTTATAGTAGGACAACACACAGAGAAATGTGATGATGTTCTGCTCTCCCATAAAATCTTGGTGGTTAGTTAAAGTTGGCTGGAGAGTAAAGAGTTTCACACGCAAAAGCACATCTCAAAGTTTTCTGCAACAGACAGAAATTCACTACACTAATGTTCAGCCAACATCAAAAGAGAAGGGGTTTTTCAAAGCAAACCAACAAAAAACTATTTTTTTCTAATATTTTACCTGCTCCGGTCCGCTGACCAGTTTAATTTGGGAAGGAACTCCTGCTGTCACTTCAAGAACGACACTTTTGGTAAACTCTTTGTAGTGGAAGTAAATCACTCTGGGTCCAGGAGACCCTGAGTGGAAACGGACTCCTATTGCCACAACACAACTGCAACTCTCCTAAAAACAGTGAGGGACTTTATTAACTTCACATTTACTGAAAACATTAACACAATAATTGAAGACAATTGTGCCCTTGTTAACATTCTGGTCTAGTTTGTGATTTTTATAACAAACTGGTTTGAAGTTATATGTTTTGATCTGATCTGGTTCTCCTTGTGAACAGTTTCTTTCTATTTTATTGTAGCTAAACCATAAGGATATCCATGCAGCCACAAAGAATAAAAATAAACATAACTAAGGGGCAAATTAAATAATAAACAAACACAAAGAGCAAACTAAGAAAAATACAACCCAAGAACACAATGCCAAGCATGGTAGTGGTAGGGTCATGTAATTAAATATTTAACTGATATTAAAACATCAGGATGCATAATTATATACAAACATTGGTTTGAATTTTAATTCAAGCATCTGTGTTCTTACGTTCCATTTGAAGTCGATACTCGTTTTGTCAAGACCTTCGGCTTCTGCAGAAAAGGATTTCCCACAAGTGGAGGTCAGCTTCTTGGTTACATTATTATACTGGTCCACAAGTTCCAACTCTGTATGGAAAGGAAAAGATATAAAGTCACAAAACGTGAAGCTAAATGTAATCATTATTTTAAATTATTACGTTTAAGCTTACTGATGTCTCCGGATAAGGTTTCACCAAGTTTCACAATGCTTTGAGGCTGAGTTGCTTTTAGCCCTGCTGGTTCATCAGGACAAGGCCTATAAAACAAAATAAAGATGTACATTTGAAAAAAATCAAACATAATTTTAAGAGTAAAGCTGGACTGCTTGAGCAATAGATAAATGTAACAAATATCCACTATAAGAACCTTCTGTTAATTACTTCCTCTGTTTTTGTATGACAGTATTAATTATTATAAAATGCACCAGTTGGCAATAACAGTGTTTCTGATTTAATAGGATTGTACGTATTGCTCAGCAGGTGTCCATAGCGAGTCAATTTAAGACCAATGTATTTGAATAATGACTTGTACTCAAAAGCCTAAATCCTATTGTATCCATAGGATTAGGCTATGGATAAATAGCCTAAATCCTAGGCTATTTATCCATAGCCTAGAATATTCAATTCATGGCTAATTGAATTCAGCCATGAATTCAATTAGCCATGAATTTAGCTAATTCATGGCTGAATTAGCAAAACTGCATCTTTGTTGTGGAAGCATTCATGTAGAAAGAAGACGTAATGCGTAACAGTCAAAAATAAAAGTCAGTACTTTTTAGAATATCAACAAATTAAATCTGTAAAATAAATTAATAAAACATTTTTTTTTCAACATTCATGTTCATTGACCTAGATTTTTTACAAGCTCAATAAAACGAGGTTGGAAAAAGTCTTTGAACAGGTTAGGATAGATGTATGGGCTATGCTAAACATGTTAGTTACATTTTTTGCAAAAATCATTCTTAGATAATGAAATTTAATCTGGTTAATTCTGCCTATTTTGATCTCCTTTCAGAAGAAGCTGTTTTTGGACCTCTAGTCACTTTAAATCCAAAAAAGCTGCTGCTGGCCATAACCCCCCACTCAACATTTACATTTGCATTTGAAAATGGCAGTTGCACAATTACACAACCATACATCTTTGAAAAGCAGAAATAGCACAACCAACAAGAATGCAGCAAGTGGTTTCTGGATGGTGAATCAACAACAAAACACTTGTCTTTTCCAGCAGCCATTGGACAGTGCATACAGCGGTAAAACAAGCTACCCAATTGTTCTGGAGCTCAGCTTGGATTGTTAGGTGAGGGGCAGTGCTTTCTGATACAGAGGTTTTACAAACGGCTCCCTTTCCAGACACCCCAAAACATTAACTTATTGGCAAAAACCAACTGTTTAAAATATACCAAAAATACTGTTTAAAATATGTACTTAGCAGGAACACACATTAACTGACATTCTCCTCAATGCACTTCTTTTCAGAAAAGCCTGGAAATTCTTTCAGAAACAACATCACAACCATAGAGTTGAGCTTACACAATTCTGAAGCAGAAAGAAACTTTCTTTTCCTGGTAGGAGACCTGGTACAGGTGTTCTCCATCCACATGTTTGGAAACCTGTAGATCTGGTAGCCAGCCGTTTACTAGATTTCTCTGATCAACATCTGTTCCCCATGTAACCTTAGACAGAAAGCATACATTCAATAATGACAAAAAAAGAAGTGGCCTTAAGAATTATAACCTAAGCAATACATTAACACACCTTAATATTGGAGGCAATTTCAGCAGTAATTGGGACCTCTCTTCCAGCTTCATCATACAGCTTATAAAACAGCTTCTCCAGCACTCCTCCGGCTTTCCACTTTATGTTTTCATTGTTCTTCAACACCAGCTCTTCCTCGCGCTGAGAGAAAAGCTCCATCCGCGAGATCCGTTTACTGGGCATGACCATCAGCTGTCTAGTCACTGGTGCAACCTGTTTCTGACTCTAACAGAAAACAGTGAAAGGATGAGCACACTCAGAAACTGAGAGTGTACTGCTGAGACATTTTTTCCTAAACTTACAGGTATTTCAAATCTAGCTTCAAGTATTTGCGGCTCTCCATTGACAATTTTGTGGTTTACAGGTTTTGTCTCAAGGTCAGCTTTTCCTGCGCTGCAGTCTTTTTCCATCAAATCCAACCCAGGAATCTGAAAAACAAAAAGCACAGCAAACGTAAATCTAAAGCTGAGGAATTTCTGTAACCTTCATGGTTGTCTGCATATGTCCATACCTGGCAGTAAACTTTCAGTCCGGGGAAGCGAGTGATGTTACCAACCTCATCATGGACTTCAATCTCAAAACTCACCGGGTTTCCATTCTCCACTTCCACTGGGTTTGTTTTAGACTTCACAAGAAGTGAATGAGGATTTCCTAAGATTTTAATATTTAATTGAAGAATTGATTCACTCTTTGACAGAAAGCAAGTGTTTCTGAGACTTAGCGTTTCTTTTACTTATGGAACAGGACATTTTTATTTAAGGAAATACAAACAGTGTAACAAGACTATAAAATTATGAAGTATCCATTAAGTAGATAGGAGACTATGAATTATTAATAAAAGCAGTCTTACCAGGATGAAGAGAGATTTTCACAGTCTGTGTGTCATTTTTAAGCCGAGGCAGTGTCACTTTGATGTCATAATTCTGAAAAAAATGCATACATAGTAAAAAGTGCTGGGTTAAAAGTAACCCAATTCGTAACCCAGCGCTGGGTCAAATATGGACCGACCCAACGCTGGGTTGTTTTAACCCAACTGGGTTGGGTTGATGGTTTGACCCAGCACATTGGGTCATGGCAACTAACCAAACGTTGGGTTAAACTGACCCAAAATTGGGTTGAAACTCATAAATGGTAAAAGGACTGAACTTATATAGTGCTTTATCCAGTCATTGTTGGCTACTGAAAGCGCTTTACACTGGAGTCACATTCACCCATTTGCACTCACAAATGCACACACATTTGTACACTCATACGCAGCTCAGTAAGCAATTTGGGGTGGAGTGCCTTGTCCAGGGGCACATCGACACATGGCAGGAAGAAGCTGGAATTGAACCTACAACCTTCTGATCGCAAGACCACTACTCTACCCACAGAGCCACGGTTGAAACATAACACAATACACGGATTATTATACCACTATAGTTGGGTAAAAAAAAAAATTATTTACCTACCGTCATATTTTAAATAACCATAAAAATAAATATCAAACATGTTCGAAATACATTCTATTCATTTATAAAATCCTATTCACGTTGAAACTTTATCTTCTTTTTACTTACCATGTCTTATTTCAAAGTAGAGGAGAACCCCAATATGCAGTCATGTTGAAAATGGAGGCTTGTGAAGAGGGGCGTGGCTTCTTCCAAGTTTTGTCTTTAACCCAACCGTTTGGGTAAATCTACCCAACCCCTGACCCAACAGAAGTGTTCAAGCTGTAGACTTCCGGTAAATTTCTGACCCAACTCTTGAGTTATGAATTTTGACGCAATATTTGGTGAAACAAACACACAACTGAGACAACTGTTTTATTAAACACCTCAGAAAGAAGTGCATTGTTTTCTAGGTTGGGGTGCACAACATTAGAAAACATGCAGTGACAATGATATTGTAAATATTGAAGGAAAGATGTCAGTTTTTAAAAAAAGCCACACATTTGTAGCTTCCCTTGTTTCTCATTTGATACATTTCTTTTTCTCTTCGTAACCCTTAAACTTTCAACTGTGTTGGGGTGTGAAAATATATTGCAGTGAGATCTAACAAGGTAATTACCTTGACTGAGGCGTAGTTTGGGAGTTTTCCCTTGGCTTTGACACCTTGGATGGTTAACAAGACCCCACTGCAAGTTGTTGTCTCATAACTCAGTTCCAGACCACTAAAGGACAAAGTGGTGACAGAGTGAAACAATAAAATAAATACTGAATGTACTAATAAACAAAATACTGAGTAATGACCCACCTGCTTTGAAGAGCAGGTTTGATATTGGGAGGAGGTTTTGTTGTGTGGTTATAACAGTCTTTCATGTGCAGAGGAATGTCAAACGGCTCTCCCACACGAAAAGAAGAACTCAGCTCCCCAACAGAAAAGCTCTCTGCAAATCCCTCTACAGGGACAAAAATCACTTAGATCTAAATCTGAAGGAAACTAAAAGTTTGTCTCTTATAAATTAGCAGCACAAATTAATTTTACCTTTGACTCTAAACTCATGCTTGTATTCTGGAAGCTCTCTGCCACCGTAGACTGTTTGCACTCCCTTACTGGTGTCACTTAGCACAGTAGTTAGAGTCAGTGTGTACTTCCCCAACCTGTGCAAGTTTCCTGCAGAGCACAGCAGTCATTAGGAATCTTTGAGTAAAAAAAAAAAAAAAAAAAAATCAAAAATGGGTTATCAAAAATATAAAACTAAAAAAGAAAACAAACCAATTTCTGTGAAAAAATGTCCTTTCTTAGATATATAGGAGGCAGTGAGAGAAAGAACCTTGTCTTCTGTAGCACCTGTGCATGAAAACAAACAATGATTTATTCTCTGAATAAGTTACAAAGAACAAGATTACATAACCACACTTCTCACAAAAATTTTTCTCAGACATTTTCTCCATTCCTCCTTCATTTTCCCCTCCTCTCTCCTTCTCTTGCTCCCTCACTCCTGTAGGGCTTATAGTTGTTCAAATTATTTGGGTTCCACTTTCATAGAGTCAAGTATAAAACCGAACTTCCAAACTGAAGATATTTAGGCTGAGCTAAGGGAAAGTTAAAGGCTCAGCACTGTCGTTGCTTTTTGTCTTTAAAACTGTACAGTATAACAAACTTGGTTTGCCTGAAGAACTGATTTAGCTTCAAATGTAGTAAAAATGAATATTATTTTCTATTATAAATTCAGATAATCCTACCATTAAACACCACCTTGAGTGAAACATTCAGCTGTATCCCGTGGGTCCCTGTCTGAATCCTCGAGGAGATGGAGTCTCCATTGCCGTTTAGAATTTCAACTTTAATAGGTCCTGAGAAAAAGTTTCACAAATGAAGATGAACGAACATGACTCTTTAGGCCAAATTAAAAATTATGTTTTCTGTTTAACATGTTGATTGAAAAAAAAACAACAAAAAAAACCTGCATGCGGACACCACAATATTTTACCTATTGGAGTCCCAGCAGGCAACACAGCATTTTCAGGCAAGACATTGCCTTCTGGCCAGTCAACTTTTAGGCGATCTGGCAGCCTGGAAAAAATAAAGAATTTTTTTAAGGAAGAATTTTGTGAACTTGAAAAGGCTGCACCGTATTAAGACAAGAGAAAGCATGAAGAAATAACATAAATACATTTTTGTTTCAATAAAATTAAATTCCATACAAACAAAAAAAAATCCACTTTGGAAAACTAAAATTTCCTCTAGTTTTTATCTTACTTCTTTCTTTCATTCTCAATGTGGTTTTTGATGTTTTCATCTGTGGCAGTCATGTCAATCTTAGCAATGGGTATGACCTTGGTGATCTCTTCATAAAGTCCTTGAGGCTCCTACAAATTAGATTTTTAAAACATTAACATCTTGCAAATAAGTTCAAGCAAGTCAAAAAACTGATTTGCAAAACTGAATGAATTGCTATTTCTCTTTATGCTGAGGATTATTCCATATTCACATAAATTAAATTAACAATAATTGTGCTAGTCAAACCAACTTTATCTGTAGAATGTACTCCAAACCCCTGAATTTAGATCGTTTCAGAAAAATGCCTTGGTACAATTGACTTAGTAAAACCAGCTCTGTAAGGAGGAATGGAAAATATTTTGGCAAACTGTTAGGATATGAAGGATACCACAAAACATAAAATGAAAAGATAATTCTCTGTCACGCAAACTCACTCGTGTTATGTTATTATTATGTCACTTCTGATACTAACTTTGGTTTTTCTCTCAGAAGTTACATTTCTGTACTTGTGGACTACTGCTTCTTTGTTTTTTAATCTGCTCTGTTTTAACAAATGGCCATTTATACTGAACAAGATCATGTAGGGGATTTTTTTCCTGCTGATGGCAAGTTTGCCTTTCTGTTGTCAGGAGGATGGATTGCAATAAAGTCAATGAGCGTCCCCTCTAATAGCACGGTTTTCTTAGAAAGGAAAGTTTCAGTAAAATTAATTTGACTGCATTTTATCTGTCTGACTGACTGGATTGGTAAAATTATGTTTCTTTATATGTTATCTGTTTGTCTTGTAATGTACTCAGTGTGACACTTGTTCAGAGTTTACACCCCATAAATAAACACAATGAATCGAAATATCTATCCATGATGGGTGCATCTGTGTACTTCAGTCAGTAAGTCTCATAAAAAGAATTGATTATTTTCTTACACGCTTGATTTCCACTTCTCCGCCTGTGGCAAACACGTCTCCTTTATGAGCTCCATGCAGAAAGAATTTTAACACGGTACCATGAATAATTTGTGCTGGCTTCTGGGACTTTACCTGCATGGAAAACATTTTACAAAGAAGAACATAAATTATTATATTCTTTACATTATTATTACCTATGTTAAATTTAGGAAGCACTTACAATGTCCCCTGCAGTGTATCGTCTGCCGTGTTGCTCAATAGAGGAGAAAACTGCCCAGGGATGTTGCTTTTTCTTAGCCTGCACTTCTGATCGTGTCACAGTTTCTTTGTAGTCAATAAATTTCACCTGTTTGTCGAGCGTCTCGTGACAGTTTTGTAGCCAATTTGTAAACTCTTTCTGAATGTCCCCTCTTTTTGAGGATTTCTGTGAAACATTCAGAAACAATTGGTCACCTGAAGGAATGGCAAAAATCTGTTTCTGTTATGAAATAGTATGACAATAAGGCATATGGCTACCTGAATAGGACAAACACGGGTGAAATGTGTGCCCCGTTGCTCCAACTCCTTTTCCAGTTCCATGAATTTCAGCTTGGTTGCACTGACACGAAATTTGCCATCAGTGAAAAGCACCCCAGAAAAGCGGCTATAGCACTCTTCCGGTAATCTTGATCCTTTCTTCTGGCACCAGTGAAATCTGGAATACAAAAATAATAATAAAAAAAGACAAGAATGAAAAAACAAACACTGAATAATAACTTGATACACTTATCCCCAAATACGGAGGGTTAGAAGCATCAAAATTAATTGATGAAATGTCATAAAATCATTGAAATGCATTTGGTTCTTGTTCATGCAACATTATCATGAAATGATTTTATCTGTCAAGTTTTATTTACATTTTGATTTACACTTTGATTCTTGATCATTGGGATTTTTTTCAGTGTCTATAAGATATGTTCTGTAATGTAGATTGATTTATAGGTTGGATAGATATAAGTCACAGCGAGAAATATTTAAACATAATGTATCCTGGGAACATGTATTTGCTATCAACTGATAGATATAAATATAACTGGTTGACTAATTAATTATATAGTAGTATTATTTAAGACAGCCAAGAAAACAAGTTTATCAAGCATTTAGAAACATAGCCTTAAAAAGAAAATTCATGCCCATAACAAATAAATACTTACCCAGGAATGGTGGTATAAGGGATGAGCCGTCCATTCCAGAAACACTCAAAGATGTCCCTCCTTCCTCTTGCCTGACCTGTGGCTTCAGACTCCATTTCATTATTATCATCATTCTCACCAGGAGCTAAAACAAACAAACGATATCCTCTTGTGAAATGCGTATTCCTATAGTGAATTATCAACCACATTACATGTGAATACCTTGATTAACACATGAATCTTTAGGGTAGGTCTCTCTGTCATAGAGGAACGGGTGATATCGAAGGACACCCTCCACAATGCCGCCATCTGGAGATTCGGCCCTGAACTCAAATGTGTCTTTGGCTGCATTTATGAATAGAGTTTGCATGTCGTCTTCCACTTCTCTGAGATTCATCTTTTGTGGGGTTTTGGAAGCCCACAAAGTCACCTGATGAATTTAAAGAAAATGGAACATTAAAATATTTTAAAGACGTACAGAAATATTCAAACCAGATAAGAATTACTGTGATCAGCCTTACAACAATGTCAATTCTTCGGAGGTCATCTGATGTTGGAGAGACGTCTGCTTTGCAGTTTCCATTGTGCCCATGAATGTAGTAATGATAAATGTGACTGAAACCCATGAAAAACAAACATTATGACCATGACCCACACATTAGACTTGTACAGACTTTATATCAGGTGGGTGAGTAAACTCACGCGAGCGCTCTGGTCCACTCCTTAAAGCGAACAGGTAATTTCAGGTAATTGATGTGCTCCTGAAAGATTCCTGTGATGACAACCACAGTGAAGCTCTCTTTCTGAGTTTCTTCAGCGATGATGGTACGAAGAAATCGTTCATCATCTGTTATGTGTGAGACGTCTCCAGGCTGCCAGATGGAGAAGTTGTCCTGTTCACATCAACATTTCCAGAGTTTCCAGCATTTTTTTATTTGAAAAAGTAAAAGCCCTCACCATCCTGTTGAGAATTTTGCTTCTGTAAACATCCTGTTTCTTCTGCGCCTTTTCCTGGAATTCGTCCTTTGATAGAACCAACTCATGAACATCTGGAGAGCCCAGAGGTCTGCTGATCATCTGTTAATCGCAAAACATGTATACTTCTTTTTATTTTCCATGTATGTTTTTTTTTTGTTTACAAATTTAAACTGACTGAATAAAGAAAAACTTTGAAATGCCCTCATTCCTCCATTGGAATGATGTCAAAATGCTAATGAACTTACTCTGACAGCATCCCCCATGTGGAAAACGGCTCGTTTTCCTCCAACTCCGAAAAAGGAAATGTCACTGTTGAGACTGCGAGGTACATGAGCAGGTGGATCACTTCCCTCTACTTCACTAAATTCCACCATAAATGAGAAGAAATTAAATGAACAAGTAATATATCAAGGTTCTTCTTAAACAGATTAGTGAAAAGTTAATTTTTTCAGAAGGTTTTTTCAAAACAACAAAAAATACAACCTTTCAAATGTGCTGTTTTCCCTTGTGAACTTAGAGAGTCTGTAAATGGCCCAGTTATTGAGCTGCTTGGAGGTCATACCAGACCCATTATCCAACACAATGATAGCAGGCTTCCCAAATCTTTTGTTAAAAAACTGTCCAGAAAGGAAAGGAAAAAACACCCAAGTAGTTATACAGAATTATTAAAACAAAATTCTGGGGTTTCTACTTTGCTTAGTTTTTAACATTCACACAAAACTTTTACATTTCGTCTCAATATAGCCACAAACTATTCAGTGTTATATTGGGATTTTAGGTGTTAATACAAATTTATAATTGTACAGTGGAAGGAAAATTTACACATAATATTCAAAATATTTGCCAATAAATGTTTAAAAGCCATGGTGTTACTATGGACTTACTCTTCTTTAATCTAGCACTCCTAAAAAATATATCAAAAACTTTGAAGACAGTGAAACTTTTAAAAGTAAAAAGCAGAACCAACCAGCCTTATCTCTATACTCCTGACTCCAGAGTTTTTTGCAGTTGCTGAAAGAGCATTGTCCACCAGCTCAGCAAGAGCGCAGGCTGAAAAAATGACACAAAGACACCAAATGATTAAGATTATAACCTGCATTCCCCATTTACAAATTATGACATCACTTTGACTACATTAATACCCACGCAGTGATTTCTGGCCCTCAATAAAGTACTCATTTGCCCCACTTTCAATCAGTGTGTTGTAGTGAGGGACAAAGTTAATCTCCTCCTCAACTGAAGACAACAGGACTTGGTCTATTTTTCGTAGAAGATAGAGGGTTGTGCCATCTTTTAGTTGATCTGAAATGAGTGAAAGAATAATATTCCATGTTTATATTAGTGTCTTCCTTTGTTTCATAAACATGAACAGGTTTACTTACCTAATTTTTCACCATCCACTATTATTCTGTCAGTTGTGGTCAACACAAATGTCTCATTTGAAGGGACAGAAAATTCCTGTTGGAACAAATGAAAAAAGACATAAGATCCAGTTAAATAATTTTTGAGAACAGACACTGATGTGGGATGAAAACTCCTTGCAGTTTATTGAGTTTAGGTCAGTGGTGCTCACCCATGTTTGAACAGGAAGAAGACAGGAAGACCTGATTTTATGATTTTAAAATGCTAATTAAGAATTCGAAACATTCTAAAACATAATTTTTGTTCGTTGTTTTCTATTCTGTTTCTCACTATTGTCGAGAAAAGTCGAGCTCATCCCACTTCCCCATGCTGGAGATTTTAGTTTAATAGTAATAATAAATAAAATTACCTTAAAATTAATTACACAGGTGACATCAAGACCCAACAGTAGAGTCAGACGGTAATAAAATGAATCTGGTTGTGTGTGTTGTTATTGTGTCCTGCAAACTTTGTTTTAATTCTACTTTTTTCTATTTAATCATAAAAAATCAAAGTCAGGCAGAAAGAGAGTCATGAAACAGGAAGAGCTGGTTTCCTGAAGAAAGGGGAAGTTTCTGTCTTGCATCAGGCTAAAAATAGTTCAGACCATTCCTTATTTTAATGCATTAAAGGTTTTTAAAGAATAAAATCTAAACTTTTTGAGAGATTGGATAAAACCCACAGTAAAATACTTAAAATAATGACTTATAATTATGCCAATAATTAATATTGGTTTAACCAGTGGTTGATGTTGGTTTGATTATAAGAATATTTACACTTGCTCTCACACTTGTGGAAGTACTTAAAGGTGAAACAAGTAACTGTAACATGGTATCAGATAATTACAATCATGGATTATTATTGGTTTCTTTTCAGAAATGTCTGTAATAACTCACATTGTGATTATAACAAGAGTAACTAATAAGTTATGGTTATTATAACATTATAAATGAATGTTAAATCAAAGAAACTAAAAGGTTATAAATGTGATTTTGACATTGAACTTGAAAAGGTGTAAAATGTTGTAACTGTAATTAAAGGTCACTGATGTTGTGTTGGAGGTAGATGGTAGGTGGAAGGTCAGGGGAAAAGAGGAACCGATAGGAGAGCAGAGGTGACCAAGGCCTTATTGCTAAACTTCAACTTTTCTAAGAAAAGAGAACAGACATCAGGACATAACTTCTCCAAGGTGATGGATATGAGATCATCTGTCCAAGCAGTCAGCCAATGAGACAGGCACAGCAACAAAGCTAGCCAATGTAAACGCACCAAAAGGGTGGATAAACCCTTTACAAGGTGGGTGCAAAAGAGGAATCTTTGGTTGGATCCTTCAGGCAGCTTCGAGCCAAGACGGAGATGGACAAAGAACTCTGCAGCTGAAGAAGAGCCGGGGCCACAGAGCCGGAGACTGTTCTGCACATGGGGACCAACCCGTTAGCCCCGCAACATGTGGCTTCAAATCGCACTTCTCTCAACAGCTGGGTTTAGACCCCCAAAGACCAAGGCAAAGATGAAGATAAAGACAAAGGCAAAGAACAAAGGCAAAGAGGAAGAACTGGTGTGTTCCTTCCGTGGGACCAGGAAGATTGTGAGACGAGGAGAAGGGAGCTACAGAGCTGCAAGACAAGAAGCTGAGAACCTCTACGCGCATGAGGAAGTCACCCTGAGGCCCGAGACCTGCCGCTCTAAGTCAGTACTCTTCCTGTACTGGGAACCTCCTGCTGCTGCAACACCTTCTTCATCATCAGGCCAGTTCTGGGGTTCAAAATGCCAAACTCTGTCCGTCTCTCTCAAAGTTTCCCCTTTTTAGTTCTCAGTGTCAGCATTAGGGAAAGATAGGCTAGATTATTGATTTTACTTATCTGATTATTTCTGCTACTGTATTAAGCTGTACTGACCCTTGCAAAATTGCCTTACTAATAAAATAATTAGCATTTAAGAAAATCTAAAAGATGTTGTGGACATTCAATTAATGAGTCACCTTAAAGTTCTTTGATGGTTGTAAAATAGCTATGAAGTTTGATTCTGGGAGGAAAAAGTAGAAAGGTTTTATAGGTTGCTTTTAGCCAAAACTAAAACAACACCCTTGGGACTCACCCGAGTCACTAAAACCAACCTGGTTCAGTAACAAGTGCACGTTGTAAAAAAGAGAAAGAGCGACCGTTAACAGGTGTGCTCTGTGAAACTAGCTGGTTGCAGGCTGCTCAATCTGGCTAATTCACAGGGTGAAGAAGGGTGGGACATCTGGAGGGGGAGGTCGTTAGAAACCAGGCTAGTCTTTCTCGATGCCAGCTTAAACAGAGTTTACTCAGTTCTGTACAGGGTAAAATCCCATCAGATTTAGAAAACTCAAATTACCCGTTAGATGGAGAGCTGGCTGCACATCTCCCTCCTCTGAGAAGGGGAAGTAGAGTGAGAGAGAAGGGGAGGGAGGTGTTGCGCAATAACACTATTAATGTGCACCATAACACGTTGAAATGTTAATCTAAGTTTATAGTTATACTTCTTTAGTGCTGAAATTTAGCATTAAAGCAAATCTCATACTTTTCAAGTTGGGAATTTCCAGATGTTTAATGTTTTATGTGATAAGACAAATTTATTTATAAGTATTTTTCAGTTTAAGTGAACTGAAAAATACTTAAATATTTTTAAAATTACTTAACATACTTTAAAAAAAACATTTGAAGTAATCCCAAACTGTAAAAGGTGAAAACATAATTTAAATTTTATCAGTTTTTACTGTGAGTTTGTAAAAACAAGAGTTCAACTTGTCATGACCTGAATTACTAAAATGGCGCCAAGGCAAGTGTCTGCATGCATCAACGATTTCTCAGAACTCAAAAAAACCAAACGTAACAATACTGAGTTCAGATCTTAAAACAATTAGCTGCTTTAACTGTTACAGTGTAACACCAAGGTGATTCTAGTGCCAAGCCAGTCTTACAATTCTCCTCTCCCAGAGATATTTAAATGCATTCATAGTTTAGCAAATATGAATGCAACTGATATCGCCAAAATAATACCTATGAAGAGATATTACCTTTTGAACAACTTGCACAAAGCCATTGAAGTCCAAACCTCTGGTTTCCAAATTTTTCTTGACAATCTTTTCAAAGCGGCAGTCGTTCACTTGAATCATCTTGTCTTTCTTACTGCATTGAGACTGGAAGTGTGGTAAAACTGTGATGTTTAGAGATTGGCCTTAATAGAAAGTTGAAGAAAACATAAAAACTTTATTCTTAATTCTGTTCCACATCATAATACTGATCAAATCTCAATGGAACTAGTTTTCTATCTAGTTTTGAGCAGAGTCTCTCTATCATGAAATGCCCATTTCCTGATTCAGAGATTGTGGCTAAAGTTCTGCTGTTAGAATCCACCCACTCAACACAGAAACACCTACTGCAACTGAGAGACACCCACCTGGGTTGTGCAGAGAGTTTTTCTTTCTGCTGTCTGTAGGTTTCACCTATTTTCTGTGCTTTCTGATAACATGGAGCTTTAGCTGACTGCAATGACTTTGACTCATACTAGATAGAACAAGGAGATTACATCTGGTTAAGTATCAGTGGGAAGTATGTTTGTTCAATTAGTACAGGGAAATGGCAAACTTGAAAACAAAGACAAAAGTTAAAGTCTGACAAAATTGATCACTTCACATTTTGCATCTTACTTTGTTGCAATCTTTTCTCTTTTGTTAATAATAAAGCAATGGCCCAAACGTATGGTGCCCAGAAAGGACCTTCAATATTGTGCTTCAATTGGGTGCTTTTAAATCTCAACTTAAAACTCACCTGTTTAGAGTTGCTTATGGCTAAATTAGGGTTAGAGTGCCGGTTTTGATGTCTTCCATCTTTTTGTCTTTAATGTTTTTAATTTCTTCTTCTTTCTTTTCGATGTTTTAATGATGTAATGTTTTTTGATTTTATTTTTATTTTTTTTATTTTTTTAAATCTCTCTCTTTCTCACTGATTATTTCTGTTTTTATTTTAATTATGTAAAGCACTTTGAAATGCCTTGCTGCTGAAATGTGCTATACAAATAAAATTTGATTGATTGATTGATTGATATATTTGAAATAGACCGAAAAAACATATGGTGAATCTGAATGTCAAAATTTTATCTTGAAATCTGAAAAATAAGAGAAATAAGTAAAACAGGTTTTCTTACAGCTTTATACTTTAATAACTTTTCTGTGTTTCAGTTTTAGATTAGTCTTTCATTTTCTGATCTTTCTTTACACATTCAAGGAGTTTTGTTTTTTTACTTGCTCTTTGGCTCAGATTTCATGACGGGGGTGGAGTATCTGCTGCCAAGGATGTGGAATCGTGATGGGCAGCATGCCCTACATGGTTGAAGTGACTGTTCCTATCATGTTGTGTTAAAGAAACATGGGAAGTTTGATCAGCTTCCTGGCTAAATTTCAGATTTCATATAAGTTGTATTATGTTTTGGTAAAATTACTATTCTAATCTTTATTGTCATCTGGAGACAGAAGAAGATGAAAGTATTTAACTTCTTTTCTTCATACATGATTACAACACACCGCAGGTGTTGTAATTTCCCAGGTTGAGAAAGTATCCGGAGCTGCGTTTCTCTTTGGTAAACAGTTTGTGTCATACTGCTCGCTGTTTCACTTAATGTAGAACCACAGCAGTGATACAGTGAGCCACATGGAAGAACTTGTTTTAAATGTTCACAACCCAAACAAGAATGACTGAAGAGAAAATATATGAATAATCAGAGGGCCCTCAATTTTAGAAACAGGGTGACTACACCTTTAATGAGAATCTAGAGTTAGGTTTATGGATGGAGTCTGATGTCTCTATGCAAAAAAAAAAAAAGCAAACAACTGTTCAAGACTTAAATGTGTTAGATTTTAAAATTAAATACAGAAATTCAAAACTGATTAAAAAACAACAAGGAAGACTGGAAAATGAAAAAATATAATAGTAAAAACCTATTTAAATCTGAAAATTTAAAAATCTTAAACAAATGCTGTACATGCAATCAGTTAACAAAAATCAAGTTCACCAACTCAAAATCCCATTTATTTGGAAAGTGTCCATATGTCGACATCTCTACTGTATTTCATTTTGTGTTTGTTTTTATATCAGCAGTTTCCTCAAATAATAATTAGCAGCATCTACCAGCAGTTTGAAAACTTGTCTAAAATGTTGTTTCTTAAGCTCACACATCCAAACCCGACTCATCATCCAGGATCCTCTGCTGTTCAGTTCTTGAGACATCAACACTGACAGCTATTTTTCACGTTCACAGACCACTCTCTTTTACACAAACAGAAAAAAGATCCAGATATTTTTGGGGTGTATAAAAACACCATTAGCAGTGACTACTTCAGTTTAACATAAGAAACATGTGCATAAGATGTGCTCATTTAGGTTTTGCACTTCTAAATAACAAATGCCAACTTGAAAAAATGGTAAACAAATAAAAACACAATTTGGAAACAGTTTATTTTTTTTAAGAAACAACGACTTCACTGAAATGTGCCTGTCTTCCAAGTAAATTCATTTTAGAAGTTGTAAACCTAAAACATTCAAAACGGATTAAAAAGAAATACAGCAAAACAACAAAATCACAAGTTGAACTAAAACCTCTCTGGCGTATCCTTGGATCTCCGTCTTGGGCGTTTTATCATGAGGCCGGAAGGATCTGAAATGTCTTCAGGTCCTCGTTTCCCTGATCTGACTGATGCTGCAGGAGAAAAAAAACATCAGAACAATCTATATTAAACAAGGGGTAAAATGATAACACTAACGTTAACTTTAAGTTTAAATTTCTGGAACTTTTTCTCTGGACTGACTTTCTTACTTACTTATCTACAACACAAGTTCCAAAAGTACCTTTTAAATACAGGAACTTTTGGAACTGTCATGCTAAATTCCAGAAAAACAAACAAAAGTTTCAGATAGTCCCTGTTAAACTCTATGGAAGTTCAGATTAGCACCAGGTACAGTAAGGCCATTGAGAGCTTTGAGAAAGTATCTTGTGTGTAGATTTAGATTTAAGTCGAGAACCTAAGTAAAAAAAAAAAAAAAGCATTGTCTAGAAAAGTACATGTTAAGTTTAAGAAAGAGTTTGGCTAGTTCTATTAAAGAAAATGTTTAGGTTTAGTAAAAAAACTGAAAGTAATCTGTTAAGTTCCAGAAAGGCTTCAGGTAAAATACTATATCTGGTAAGTTGTGGAAAAATTCTACTAAGTATGAAGACAGGAAACACAACGTTTGTGGAAAGCATGGTCCATTTTATGGAGTGCTTCTATAAAAACGATCTTACCAAGCTGCCTTTCAATCTCCTGAAGCTCCGTCTTAGTTTCCTCCATTTCTTGTCGAGTTTCAGAAAGCTTCAGTATCGTATTATTACGCTTATCGTCCTCATCTTTTTTCTTCTCCAAAGCTGAACGAAATTGAATGAGCAACTCTATCCAACAACAAAAATAACAATATAATACTCATAATCTGACTGTGTACAAAAAAGTTAATGAAGGGAGTGTAAGATCCATCACCTCTCTCCTTCTGCAGTTCGTAGTAGCGTTGAGGTAGAGGGGCTCCAAACTTCTTCACCATGCCCTCATGTGGTGCTTTGTTCTGTGCGCCCCCAAACTTGCCGCTGGCACTGAGCCTGTTCCCATCCCGGGTCAATATGGTGGGACAGTAGATCCCTTTCTGAATAACCTGTGAGCAAGAAGTCATTTAGGGGATAAAGAAACCCTGTGGAGGTTAGCATGGTACCATCATCTGTCAAAGAGATTCACTCACCGCCTTCCTGTAATTGGTGGCAGACTCTATGTCGTCCATCAGAATAGTGTTACCAAGGATGTTTTTAAACACTGGAAAGGAAACATGAGAAAAACTTTCACATACGATGTAAACACCCAACTGCTTTTTAGATTAAAATGAAACAATAAAAAAAAAATCCTCAAATGGTTTTAATTAGATGAAAGAAGGACAATGTACAGCAGATTCCACCAAAGCTCTCAATAAATCGCGCATTTTCTAAAAAGTATATCTTTCGAACATGTTGTACTGGAAACGCAGCTAGTGACAGATGCTCATGAGGAGGAATCTCCTGTGTGAGTTTGGATTTCAGGGGAAAACCTTACTGTAACAGCAGACGATCAGACCTTGGCATCATTTAAAAATCTAAAGAGGCTACAAATCAGCATATTCCAGCTCACCGTGCTCACAGCTCTCCTCTTCGGCGGTATAAATCAGCAAGTTCCTTGCATAGAGTGGATTCCCAACTGGACTGAACAGTTCTCGGCCGTTTTTTATGTGAGGTAGAGGACTGCAACAAATTAAACAGGGCCAAATAACACAATTAAAGCAAATTTCTCCACTTGCACAGAATTTCTACTGAATGCTTTCAGTTTTAATGTTAGTGAAATATGTTTTTATCTGCTTTGGAGTTAAGATTCAGAAACAGACAGGAATAACTGGAAAACTCCAATGGATCCATTAAAAACCTCTCAACTTCTGCACACACATTTTTCTAGAGTTCTCAATTCTCTTTTCACCCCTTTTTAAGGTGTAAATGCAGAAAAACACTATGAATTCACATGAAATTTTCACAACACGCAGGATTTACACTTTAAACCTCAGAAACTACATAGTAGATGTAAAAATTGACAAACAGATGCTTGAACTGGTCGACAAACCAGGATGGATTGATGGATGAACTGACCACACAAGGAAGGGGTGAATAAACAGGAGGATGTTAAACAGATGGAGGGATTGATGGACAAAAAATGGTAGATAAACAGGAATAGGTGGAAAGATGGAGAGAGGATGGAGGACAGAGAAAATGTGGGACAGATAAAAAATGAATGATGGACAAATAGCCAAGATGAATTAAATAATAATAGATTGATGGTTGAACATACAGTTGGACAGTGGACAAAAAGGGATAAACGGATGGATCGATGAGCGACTGGATGAATGGATAATGTGGATGAAATTGGGAAGATAGATGGATAAAATAACGGAACTGAGGCTGGAAAATACAAATATTCTCCTGAATTTGTTACATTTTTCCTATATTGATGCAGAACTGCAGGAAATTGAATTCCATTACTTTTCCATATTGAAAAGAGCGACTATTCACCCTTGACTTCTTGGATTCACATAAATGCTGTCGAGGGCCATGACCTGCTGCCTGCCATATTCGCTACGGAAGATCCTCTGAGCTTCTGCCGTCGTCTTGGTGATGACGCAGTCCATTTCTGAAGACAGGTGCCAAGAGATGACCAAGGCAGCTTTCTCATCGCTAATATGAGCAAGGTGGCCCACCTGCAACCAAAACATCAAATGATTTAGACACCTGGCTCCTGAATAAAAAAGAAAATTATTTTAAAAAGATTCCATCACCTTCCCCAGAATATCTGGTCCACTGCGGTTAGCCATAGGAAACACTCTCCTGGGAATATCCTCTATTGTTTTCTTTTCATCTGCGTTTTGTTGGAGTAAGCTGTCAATATTTTGGATCTGCAAAGAGTTAAGAGTAGAAATGCTAGAGTCAGAGAAATCCACAAGATTAAGATTTAAAGAGAAGAAGAAAAAAATCCGCAAAACTTACAGATGAAGGTTGCAAAACTTGTATTCTGCTTTCTTCCAGCACTTTTTTGAGGGCTTCCTCTTTTTTGTTGGCATCCAGAACGTTTTCTTGTGGGAGGAAAATGTTTTAATGATTTGCAGCAACAAACAGAGATAGAAAAAGCTTAGAAAGTGGTTTTATGCATCAAGTTGAGATTTTTTCAAGCTTCAACATAAAATCCCCTCTTAAATGCATAATGTTAGAATCTGAAAGAAAATCACAGGTAGAGATAAAATAAGAAAGAAATCTCACTAGTAAGCAATTCACGAAGTCTGGCAAGCAAGGAACATTTTTTGTTGAGTTTCTCATAATTATCGCTCAGCTCGTCCTTTTTCTTCGTCAGTTCAGAAACTTTTCGTTGGTTTTCAGAGTCTAAAATGTGAAAATAAAGATGAACATTAACAAGAGCAGTACTACCCATTTTTAAAGCTGGTTTTGTTTTTGCCTGATCAGATTTCAGGACAAATTTCTGATTCCAATCTAACAGAAATCTCAGACTGGCCTTTTCACTTCTTGTAAATAATCTGTTCATTATTACTTCTGTTTTTATCATTTATTTTTCTCTGAATCTACTTGCTTTGACTTTGGTGCAGCCAAAATTTTCCAACTGAAGGAAAATCAAAGTTATTTGTAACTTATTCTATAGTAATTGCAGATCTAACATTCGAATTGTTTTGCATTATTTGAGGAATGATGAAGGTCTCCCTCATTTATGCTCATAGGAGAATTTAGTTGGAAATGATTGAGCTTCTGTCAACATGAGGAATCTTTTGGTTTGTTCCCAATGCATTCTTATTCCACGAAACTGACTTCAACAGATCCATAAATCATTTGCATATTAGTAGGACAGCTCTGTTATTAATAACCATTTACCGTTGTAAAAATGGAAGGGAAGTTCAAAAGGACTCAAAGATGAAGGCGGCATCACCACTTCTGGTTTGAAAATGAGAATGTATCTTCTTCCGTTCTCCCCAGGGCTGCTCTCCCTGATCGCCAGCCTCTGGCAAGAGTTGTTATTGTTAACATGACGTAACGTTCTTCATGGTAACACCACTGATGAGGAATGTTACTCACTTCGATGTGGGTGCTTCCGTCTTTTAGGTTTATTTCAACAGTGCTGACCTCTTCAAGCAGAGGGAGGTTTGTGCTTTGCTCCCCATCAGGACACTTTATGGAGACCAACACCTTGCCATTCAGGTTCTGCCCGGTTGGATTACCATACTGATCCTGAATTAATTAAAGGAAATCAGTATTATATATTTCAACAACTTCTGCTTTAAAAATGTAGTTTGAAGGACTGAAGCTCACCATAATCTTCAGAGTCATGTTCTCAACTAAAGTTCGGTTGGCGATGTCTCTGCTGTAGGACACAACTGGGATTTGTGGCTGACATTCAGGTCCTAACTTGACGGGTTGATTGGCCACTACATTTACAATGATCTATGGGATGGAAAGTAATCTTAATAAACAATATCTTGTTCGGAAAATAAGAAGCATTTTTAAAGGATTCTGAAAAGATGAGTCAATAATGAGTCACAGCTGCCAATAACTTCATGTTTCCCTTCTGAAATATGGAGCCATATTTCTCCCCTTTCATAAAACAAATCAACTAGCTTTTCAGGACTTATTTATTTTACCAAGCATAGCATCAATGCATTAAAAGCACATGCAAACCAACCTGACTACTGAACACAACTTCTGTTTTTTCAATCCGCAGGGAGAATTGTACGGTGTATGTCCCAACACTCTGTGGGATTTTTTTATCTCTGCAGTGAAACAAACCACAATGACACATTTTTTTTTTACATGATTTGAAGGATTCATTAACTGCCTTGTTGGAAGAAAATGAGTTTTTGAAACCAAAAAACATGCAAGAAGTTGTAAAAGCACCAGATTATTTAAAGAACTGTAGCTCAATATTCAACAACTATCATACAGTTGCCAGCAATGCTCTTGGCAAACAAAAAAAATAAATCATTGCTTTGCATTGCTCAACAAGACAAACATTACAGGCACGTTACCTAAAGTAATAACAGGATTTGCTGTCATTCTCCATCGGTTTGCTGCACATCAGCACAGTAGCCTGCACAACAGATGAGGAATAGTTGGATGTAAAATTATACAGATTGTCACATTAAAACAACAAACGCTGATGGATTTTATTAGTTATTTATATGACCCACCAACACAGACCAATCTAAATGTAAAAAGCAGAGGAATGGTTAATCATTTTATTTTATTTTATAAATAAAAATCCAAAAACATGCTTGGTCTGGACTTTTACTGGGTCATTCTAGTAGAGAATAGTGCTTTTGCAGACCCGTTAGAATGGTTAGGATGAATGTTTTGCATCCTAAAGGTGAATTCTGACAACAGTCTCCATCTCCACTTAAGAAGCACATCCCCGCAGCATGACGCTGCCATCGCAAAGTTTCTCACATGTTCCCACTTGAGCTTCCAATCAAACCTACCAACCACATGCTCTTGGTCTCTATGATTCTATTTTGTCATTTTTGTGCTCTGGGAAGCCTCCAAAACCTTGCAGAACATCTTCATATATACTAATATTAAATTACTCACAAGTTATTTAATCAAGTGTACTTCATTGCCTCATTAACACATTTCTGAGGCAATTGCACTTTATTTAGGATACCAGAATAATGGGGGCTAATCAAATGCTTACGCCATGATTTTTTTTGTTTTATTTGTAAAAATTCTGAAAACAACATAGAGCATTTTGCCAAATTGCCTCTCTTATTTATAGTCAACTCACTGTTTTTGGACGTGTCAATGACTCTCCACTCCAATACCACATGAACAAATCAGCAGACTTAAAAGCCGTCATTGCACTCCCTGCATCAGACAGCACGGCCACAGAGAAAACTAAAACACAAACACACACACAGCTGAGACTCCACTTCACTGGATTTCTGTGGGATTATTTTTCACTAAATAATCCTGAGGGGTTAATTAAAGGATTTGGAGAAATACAAACCAGGGAATGTGCCTCCAGCGAGAAACCTTGCACTGGTGTCGTAGTTTACTGAAAGTTTGTCGGGTTTGTTGGGATCAGGGATGATATTGAAGTTCACATGTGGACCAGGGATGGGTTTCCTGTTAAAGCACCCGAAAAATTCGAGTTGATAGTACCCCCTAGTGAAAGAAGAGAGCAGAAAGTGAAGTAGACATTGGATCACACTCACTTCAAGGCATTTCCCAAAATAAAATCTCAAAGTTTGTAGTTCTTATAATATACGTTTATTGTTTTTTAGTATGTCAAGACTTACTTTAACCCTTTCACATTAGTAACTGTAAAGGCTGCTTTTCCTTCTGCGTCCACAGGTTGTGAAGTGACAGATGTCGTCACCTGTCAACACAATATTCAACAACATCCTTCTTTGCATCTCTATTTTTTAAAAATGTGACAGATACAGACTGATGTTATTTACTGTCTCTACGGCTCACCTTCACTGTTGAGGGTGAAGCTCTCGTCTCCACCACCACTCTCTGGTCTGGGGAAGGGTTTTCCCACTCGTCACACAACTGCACGACGAACGGCGTGGAAATACCTGTACCATTCAAGATCTGCAAAGGCTGCCGACAAGTGAAGGACAAAAAGATGCAGGCTTTCGTTTAAGTTGCAAGCCAACAATTGTGTGTTAAGTTAGTTTTATTTTTACCATCTCAGGCCCACTGAGGAGTTTAAGCTTGGTGGGGATCCCGGCCATCACTTTAAAGTTAATTTGTTCTGTGTAGTCGCCGTAGCTGAAGCAAACTTCTCTGGTCCCCAGGGGCCCCGAGGTGAAACGAACTCCAGAGACTTTAACAGAGCCGCTGCTCTCCTTAAAAGTAAACGCATACAGGGAGGTTCAGAAGAATGTTCTCTTGTAGCAAAGAATTTAGTACATTTTAATTATATATTGCTTACAAAATTAAAAACTTTTATTTAGGTAACTTGACTTTTGAATTCCTGAGTGCCTTTTTTAACACAATTATTTGTGAGTTTTTTTCTAAGATAGAGATGCAAAGTTTAAGAACGGCCTGCTAAACACCAAGAAATTTTTGAAGTTCAGCACAGATGGTCTGGCGTTTTGACCCTGAGTTTAGAAAGAAGGTGTTGTTGTAGAGTCTAGTAGGACAGTTTAGATTCTGATAAGCTCTGGGTGAAAAACTGCAACAAGAGAGGAGTGACTAAGACCAAATAACCAATCTAATGCTGCTTCATGATACTGTATGAGTATATAAGGGTGTGACAAGTTAGCAGAGCCAGACCTTACATCCTCCTCTCTATGTGTACGTACATTTAATCCAGGATTAAATGTATGTACACATTTAATACGTACATTTACGTATTAAATGTACATACACATAGAGAGTGTGTACGTACACACTCTCTCATAAATGTTTTGCAGACATCATTCTGCTTACTCAGTAATTGTTTGCCACCACACTCATCTCCAGTGTTCATTGGGGGAGAGGCCTGGCCCACCTTGCACAGGTCAATAGTTCACCATAAGGCAACACATAGATACTCAGAACAGACAACCATGCACACACACTTACTCCTTGGGGAAATTTACAGAAACAAACTAACTTAATAGACACTTAGCATTAGAAAACTGATATTTTAGGCATAAAACATTTAACATTTATACGTTTGCGTAAACTGAAAAATGAGGAAGAGAAATGTTGACATCCGATGTAGGAACAGTTGGATTTTTTTTCAGGGTTAGATGGAGCTCCTGCACCACAAAAAAATTAATAAAGAAATAAAACATGGACTTAAATAAGTTCGATAGCAGTATTTAAATTCACAGTCACCTTAAAAGCAATGTGTATTCATATTCATTTGTGCATTTGTGTCCCTACCTCCCATATGAATGCAATGTTGGATTTATCGAGACCCTCAGCTTCCACAGCCATTGAAGTCACACAATCAGAGGTCAGGCTATTGGTGACATTGTCGTAGTGGTCCACAAGCTTCAACTCTGATTGGTCAAAAATATTAAGAACCACATTTTATAAAACTCTAAATATTAAAAAATATATATTTCTTTTGAGTGATTATGGGCAAGCTCACTTATGGGTGCGGTGACAGTTTCCCCGAGTTTCACCGTGTTCTCAGAAACAGTTGCCTTCAGTCGCGCTGGTTCATCTGGACAAGGCCTTTGAACAGAAATGCAAACCGATCTCTTCTTTTGGCCAAAAAATGCAGACAACCATGTACATTTATATTCACTTTGCAATTATTGACAATGTTTTTTTTTTCCAGTTTATAGCCTCAGATAAAAAAAAAAACACAATAAAGTTTGTAATTTTAATATAACAAAATGTAAAGAATAACAAGCAGTGAATACTTTTACAAGAAGCTTTAAATTCTGATATCACTTAAATTTATTTAAATGATTTCCTATATCCTCATGTGTTTCACAAACCCTTGTAACTTACACAATGGTAAAGCTGAAAGACACGCTGTGGTCCCGGTAGGAGACCTGGTGGAATCGCTCTTCCTGGACTTTTGTGGGAACCTGAACATCTGGCAGTCTCCCCATTATCAAAGCTCTCTGATCAATGACTCCTGTCCAGTTAACCTTAAACACAGCCAGGATGCATTAAATCAACTTAAGAAGCATTAGAAAATGAGTCACATTAGAAAAAACATACTAAAATGAAACACAGTGCATGCAATGACGTGTTATATAGTGAGTCCCAAACACACCTTGATGTTGGAGGCTATTTCAGGGGTGACCTCCACCTCCTTTCCAGACTCATCATAGAGCTTAAAAACCAGGTTTTCCAGCACCCCTCCAGCTTGCCACTGTATCTTTTCCTCATTCTTCAGCTCCAGCCTTTCCTCCCCCTCACAGAAAAGCTCCATCCATGAGACTCGACAGCTTGGCATGACCTTCAGCTCTGTTGTGATGGCTACAACATGCTTCTGACTCTAGAAACCAAAACAAAAAGAAACACAGAAAACTGTAAGACTGTAATTCAAGAGTTTAATGGTGGGACATTTGTTCTCAACTCACAGGCATGTCAAATTTAGCTTGCAGCATTTGTGGCTCTCCGTTGATGATTTTCAGGTTTATAGGCTCCGTCACAATCTGGCCGGTTCCTGTGCTGCTGCAGTCTGTCACCGCCAACTTAAGCCCGGGAACCTAAAAAAAAAAAAAAGTTATAGTTTATTTCTCAAAACAAAACCAAATAAAAAACACATAACAGCCCAATTATGCAGAGATATATGTTCACTAGTCACAAAACATTCAGAATATTCAACTATCTGGTGAAATGTTGACAGAAACTTGGGCCTTTAAGTTGCCACTAGATAATGATATTTTTAAGTAGAATGGCTTAGTATATATAAAAAGGTGTAAGTTAGCAGGGTTCTACTTGATATCTCTGCCCAACTTTAACAAAGTTCCTCTGGGACGATGCGTAGCATTTATATCTCCAGCAGCAATGGCAGCCAGAGATCAGCACTGACGCGAACCAGCCCACAAACATAGCCACTGTGGTTATGTACCCTTACGCAGGTTGTTTATCCTGTAGTGTAATTCTCAAATTGTTGTTATTTTTACACCAAAATCTCGTACCTGGCAGCGAACTATCTGTTTGGCGTTGGCAGTGATGTTTCCAGCCTCATCACGAACTTCAACATTAAAACTAACTGGGTTTCCATTCTCCACTTTCACTGGTTTTACTTCCGGTTTCACAAGAAGGGAATGTGGATTGCCTGAAACAGAAATAGAAAGAGAGGGAGAATTGGAAGTTTTTAACTATTTTACATGATGCCAGTCTCCAGATGTGACTTATTAATTAATTCGTTCGTTCGTTCGTTCGTTCGTTCCATCCATCCATCCATCCATCCATCCATTTTACACCCTTATCCCTTAGTGGGGTCAGGAGGGTTGCTGGTGCCTATGTCCAGCTAACGTTCCAGGCGAGAGGCGGGGTCAGCCTGGACAGGTCGCCAGTCTGTCACAGGGCTACAATGTTTTATCGACTTTCATATTTGAAAGTCAATAACATTCAAATGTGCAAAAAACTGTGATACTATAGTTATGTATAACTATAGTTATAAATAACAATGGGTATGCAGATAATATACATTTAACTACACGGTACATAGTGAAATGTACAGTTTTTCACAGGTTATCCGTTTCATATAATGCTGTCATGATATGGCGCCACTTTTAATAAATATGTAAAAAAATATATTCTGCAAGTTGCATGCTACAGCTTTAATTCATAAATAAAATCAATCTTACCAGGAAAGGGACTGATCTTGATTGTCTGTGTTTGTTTTTTCAACCCTGGCAGTGTCAGTTTCAGGTCAAAGCTCTGCAAAAACAATGAAAAAATTTTTTTTTGAGTATTACTTTATTTTAAACATCCACTAGGTCTTCTATCAAACTGGAATGGAGATTATTTCTATGTTACCCTGGTCTGTTGGTAATTCTGGACTTCCCCTATGACTTTGACACCTTCGATGGTAAAGCTGTTCCCACTGGTGGCCGTTGTCTCAAAACTTACTTCCAAATCACTGAACAAGCATAAATAAAACAAGAAAAACAAATCAAAGACTAAATATACAGTCTGAATCATGTAAATATAAATACATTTAAGAGTGACTCACCTGCATTCAAGAACAGGCTGGATATTTGGAGGAGGTTTTGTGGGGTGGCCATAAATGTCGGTCATCTGCGTGGGAATATTGAACGGCATTCCGATGCGCAGAGATGGGTTCAATGGACCAATAGTAAAGATCTCTGCATTTCCCTCTAAAAGGAGAAAAACACCAAATGTTTCTGCCTGAAGGATTGTGGAAGAAAATGAAACCACTTCCATATTGCTCACATAAAGTCACTTTACCTTTGACTGTGAACTTGTGCTTGTAGCTGGGAAGCTGTCTGCCGCCATAAGACGTTTTGGAGTTTTCACTTAACTCAGCTTGTAGAGTCAGAGTGTACTTCCCCAGATTGGTCAGGGATCCTGCATTGAAGGAAACATTTTTTCTTTGGTATTCTTTTGGGTTGTGAAAAATTCAGAGGGATAGGATGTGAAAAGAAACAAACCATTTTTTTTGAACCAGTGTCCATGACCAGGTACATATTTGGCACTTAAATCACAAACGTTTTTGGGTTGTTTGACTTCTTTGGGACCTATGTATAAAATAAGAGAAAACTACACTAAGAAACAAAACAATAAAGAACTTGAAAGCAATGCAAATGAAATGCAGTAAGGCAGTGGTTCCCAAACTTTTTCTCCTGGGCCCCCCCTATGGCTTACAAATAGCTGTCTTTTTGAATGACGTCTGTGGGGGCGGGAGGGAGAATTGGAATTTTTGGGGGCAAAATGAATGTACATAGCCGAACATAGACAACATCAGTAGCCTATAAGCTACTTGTTAACAAGCTTAAGGTGCTATATTGATATTAGCTAGTCATCTTTTAGCTAACATTACCTGCATTTAACAGCTTTACTCAACTCAGTCAGTTAGTTTGGGGAAAAACGGTGAAAAGTTATTTTCGTTTTGCTGATTTGCTGCCATGATTCACACCTGCGTAGCTCTGCACAGCAGCAGCAGGTCTAAACCCAGCGAGAGTGTTTTAGTGCTCATGTTGCGTTAAAGGCAGCTCAGAAAAACAGGTTACCAATGGATTAAACAGTTTTAACTGCTGATAAAAGTGACAGAGGACACAGATATGGGAAGCGTGGAAGTCCCTACTGTATCAAATTGACAGAGGAATAACACAGAGAGTTGCCCCCCCCCCAGTTTGGGAACCTCTGCAGTAAGGTAATGATAAGCTTGACATAAAATCTTACATAACACCAATCATATGACTATGATGCATCTGATCTTACCATGAAAGAATATTTTGAGTCCAACATTCAGTTTTATCCCTCCACCTTGAACCCCTGTTTGAATCCTGGATGAGATCGATTTCTCATTTCTGTTAACAATTTCCACAGCTAAGGGCCCTGAAACGATGCAACACAGAATGACTGTTAGCTTTATTTCTTAAAGAAAATAATATTTGAATTCAAGATTTTGATATGAGTTGGCGCAATAGGAATTCACAGTAAAAGGGGAAAAAGTAAAAGCAACAACACGTTACCTAAAGGAGTCCCAGCGGGAATAACAGCATTTTGTGGCAAAGGATTCCCTTCAGGCCACTTGACGCACAGCTTTTCTGGCAACCTGGAAACAAAGCGATGATCCCGGTCACATTTCAAAACTTCTTATTTACAAAAAAAAAAAAGAGCACAATGCAAGAGTCAAGAAAAATTTCAATTGAAAAGTTGAGTCTGGCTTAATTAATTTCTTTTATTTCATGTCTCTCTGCATACATTTATTTATTATATACTTAATAATATTAGACTTATAATATTTAATTTTCTTGCATCCATTTTTTTACACTAATCAGGAGCAACTGTAAAACATTTTGACTTTAAACAAGAATTAACTCACTTGTCAATGTCGGTCTCGATGCATCTCTTAATGCTTTCAATTGTAGCAGACCGGTCAATCTTGGAGATGGGTATAGTCCTGGTGTAATAGTCATAAAGCGCCTCTGGCACCTAAGAAAAATGTGATAGAAATCTGATGATGTTAGAATGGTTTGGTTTCCCTTATACTGTACATGTATTTATTTTAGCCCAACATAAAACTCGAAAAATCACAACATTGGAACTGGAAAACTGGATAACTGCAACTTAATTAAGAAGCAAAAATTTCACTTGAAACAAATGGTTTTTTTGTTTTTGTTTGACAGATAGTTCATAGCTGTCTTTTAGCTTTTACATTTTTTACTTACACGTGTGATTTCCACTTCTCCGCCGGTGGCAAACACATCTCCTTCATGGTCTCCGTACAGGAAAAATTTATTCACTTTGCCGTAATAAATCGGCTGAGTTTTCTTAGATTTCACCTGAGTTAAAACATGAAAAACATTAAATGTAGAAGCCTACAGTGGAAAACAGGAATTTATATAGATGTAAGAAAAAAATATTCTCACTATCTGACAATAAATCTGACAAAACTTTTCATTTCTTAGGTTAGTTAGGGTTATCAAAATTATCTTGCTTTGCTAAATGAAAAAAAATACTGATGAATAATTTCAACATTTAAAATTTTCCTTATATTTAAAACTTTTACAGTATCTTTTTAAACTGTAAAAGTTTAAAAAGATACTGTCTTTTTAAACTATATGACAGGACTCAGGGTTAAGATATCTTTCTCTCACAAAGTTTGTAAATTGTAAAATTCGTCTTGACAGAATGAATAAGTAAGCCTGTGGGCTGCAGTACTCTGCCTAAACACTTCTCTACTGAGAGCAGGTATTTCTGATGGCCACTAAAAAACATTGAGCCTATTGACCTTAATGTTGTAACTATGTTGGTGGTATGGTAGAGTCACTGTCCATTTGGAAGTCGTATGTGTGTCTGAGCTTTAACTTCCTGACTCGTGTCATAAAGCATTAATTCAGTAGCATCACATTTTATTCTTTCCCCATTCTGGTATCTATTTTATGAAGCACCCAGTCCTTTTTTTAGTAAAACACACCCACATGATGTTGCTGCCTGTGTACAAACACAAGCCATGTTTGTAGAAAAAGAGGTCTTTGTTTTGTGTTTCTTTGCATATTATAATCAAATTATAATGGGGTGTTGGTGCACTTCAGACCATGTCTGTGCAGAGCTTCTTTCACAGGGCTTATCTGTCGCTGGAAAGAGTGACAGATATTTCCTCTTTCACTCTTACCAGAATATTTACAAGCTCTTTTTTGTTTGTTTGTTTCTAGGACTGTCATGCACTGTTTGTTCTGCCGATTTTATAATACAGAATTGACAATATTATGTCTTGAAATTCCAGTGGAGTGTAAACTTGCATATATTTCTTTGAAATGATGAAAGAGGCACTTTAAAGCTTCTGGAAATTGTACCCAAAGAGGAACCAGACCTGCATAATTGCTTTTGATTACCTAAAATGCAGCACATAGTGTGTTCAATCTTAGTGTATGTACATTTCAATAATTGGAGAAAGTAAAACTGTATCTCTTCCATGTTTGGTATTTAGGAAATAAAAACAATTTTAGCAATCCTAACTCACCTAAAGTAAGAAAAGTATTTGATACAGCATCAGACAGTGAGAAATATGTTTGTATATTGTTTATATCTATCTGAATATCTACTGTGAAATATGTGCAATAAAATATTAATATTAAAACACTTACAAGATCCCCTGCTTTGTATATTTTGCCATCCAATTCAATAGCAGAGAACACTGCCCAGGGAGACTGCGACTTCTTGATGGACACATCGGGTCGTTTCACAGTCTCCACATAGCCGAGGAACTTTACCTGCTTATCAAACTGACTGTGACATTTTTCAAGCCACTGCAGGAACTCTTTCTGGATGTTTCGATGTTTTGAGGCTTTCTGTAAAATTCACAGTAAAAACCAGAAAAAAAGCATTTGAGAAGCACTATATTTTTCCACTATAAACATTATGTATAGAGTATATAATGTATTTTTTCCCTGTAGCTCAAAGAACCTACTTTAAAATACTTTTGAATACTGAACAAAAATTTAAGTTGTCATCTACTCTGGATCTTCAGAATCAGAACCGAACAAGTAAAATAAAATGTTTGTGTTCCACTAATCTGAAGTAAACATGCAGAAAACTACAAAGCTGTTCAAACACTTTAAATCAAAACTTTAAATCCATTTGTTCAGTTACCTTTGATTAGTATCTGGTGAACATAGATTAATTCTTGTCTGGATTGGAAGTTTTTAATCATTTTTCTTTATTTTGCACTCTAGTGCAATGCTTCTTGTTTTTCATTAAAGCACTTTGAAATTCCTTGTTGCTAAAATGTGCTATACATGCAAACTTGACTTAAAACACTAAATCATCACCTGAACGTTAAAAACAGGGGTGAAGAGGGTATCCTTGTGCCTCAGTTTCAGCTCCAAGTCCATAAACTTCTGTTTGCTTGCATTGACTCGGAATTTGTCGTTGGTGAAAAGCACCCCAGAGAAGCGGCTGAAACACTCCAGGGGCAATGTACTTTTAGGAGGGCGACGGCACCAATCGAACCTGGAGCACAGACAGAAAAATTTTTTACATTTGATCATTTTTCACAGAAGCAACATTAATTGATAGTCTAAAGTGGTTCTAGTCAATAAGTTGCATTTGAAGTATACCAAAACAAAAAGTAAATGTTCAACTCATTCATACAAATATATTTACTCAGAAACTGTGGTGTAAGGGATGAGTCGTCCATTCCAGAAACACTCAAAGATGTCCCTCTTCCCTCTGGCCCGATTCATGGTTCCAGACTGATTTTCATCATCTTCTTCCTCAACAGGTGCTAAAAACACAGAAGCACATCCACTTCACAGATCAAGCTACGATAAATTTTTCATAAACTGCATGAGATCTGAATACCTTGAAGAGCATGCAGCTCTTGGGGGAAGGTCTCCTTGTCGTAAAGAAATGGATGATATCTCAGGATTCCGTCCAAGGAGCCGCCGTCCGAAGTGGTGGCCTTGAACTCAAATGTGTCTACAGCTGAGTTTATGTACAGGGTCTGCAAGTCATCCTGCACTTCTCTGAGATTCTTCTGGCGCAAACCTTTAGGAGGTTTCTCCCGCAAAGTTACCTGCAAAAAACAATAATAAAAAAATAAATAAAAATCTGAAAGCAGGAGTTGGTTCTCTCTGCACCAAGTCACAAAATTATCCACCAACGTCCTGTACTCCACCTCCTGTCCCCCTTCCACACACTCCGTGATAGCCGTGTCATCTGAGTACTTTAGCAGATGGCACAGTTGGGAACAGTGCTTAAAGTCTGCAGTGTAGGTGGTGAATATAAACGGAGAAAGCACAGTTCCCTGGGGAGCTCCAATGTTACAGATTATACGGTCTGATTTGCAGCTCTGTAATCTCACATACTGAGGTGTGGCTGTCAGATAATCAATGATCCAGGTGATGAGTGATGCATCTACGTCAATTTTAGCCAGCTTCTCGCATTGTAATCCTGGCTGATGAAAATTTAAAGAAAAGGATGCAGAGAATGGTGTCAGGTCTGTCAAAAGAGGAACAGGCCCTCTAGGTATTTAATTGCATCATCCACTCCTAAGCGGGGCTGGTATGCAAACTGGAGAGGGTCTTGGGCTGCATTCACCTGTGACACCTCTGTCAAACCGGTTAAAAAGCAGGTTCAACTCGTTAGCCCATTTGAGATCCCCCCAGCAGGGCCATTAGGTTTCCTCTTCAGTCCTGTGATCTCTCTCATCCCAGTCCAAACCTCTCTAACACTGTTAGTTTTACATTTATCTCACAGCTTTCTCTTATACATAGCTCTGTCTTCACACAAAATAAACATAAATCCAGTTAAACACTTTAAAAAAAGGCTGTTTATCCAATTTACTGAGGTTGACAGGATCTGGATGGAGGAATGAGACAAAAATACTCAAAAGACAGATTTTCCAAGGATAACCTCAGGTTAGGAAAAAAAAAGAGGACAGAAATGGAGCCTTGTTGCTCTCCGCTTATTAAAAAATATTGAACAAAGCCGGTGACTTAATTTGATGCTTTATGAAATAATTAAAAGTGAAAAATATGATCAGTGGTAAAAAAAACAACAACAAAAAAACTTTGGATGCACAATACAAGACCTAAAACAAAAAACAATTACAGTAATAGTCAAAAAACTCACCAGAATATCAATTTTAGGACTGACGTCTGATTTTTGAGACTGGTCCATTTTGTGGTTTCCGTCCACTCCATGAATGTAATAATGATAAATGTGCCTGAAAAAAATAAAAATAAAAAAGCACTATTATGTCCCATGCTTCTGACATGCATGGGTTTCATACTCTATAAGAGTGAGCAAACTCACGCTAGCTGTCTGGTCCACTCGTGAAAATCATCTTTTAGATAGCTGATGTGATCAGGACAGACTCCTGTTATAACAACAGCAGTGAAGCTTTCCTTCCTGGTTTCCTCCTTGATGATGTCCTGAAGGTAGCGCTCCTCGTGTGTTATGTGCGAGAAGTCACCAGGCTGCCGCAAGAGGGTAAAATGAGATGTGCAGCTTACTTTTATCAGTGAATTCACCAAACCCTTTCATTAAAATCTCTCACCTTCCTGTTTAAGATGGTCCCTTTGTAAACATCCTCTTTGTTCTTCTCTTTTTTCTCAAATTCTTCCTTTGATAGAGCCAGCTCATGAACATCTGGAGAGCTCCTTGGTTTGCTGATCATCTGATAGTTACAAAATGCTATGGTTCATTATAGAAATACATAAGATTTTTTTTTCTCTTTACATTTAAAAAATAGTGTTATTTTTGGTCAACGGCAGTTTTAACTACATATAAACAATGAAATTAAATGACTGAACTTAAATTATACTCACCCACATGTGCTTAATCAAATGCATCATAGTTTTGTTATTGACTTATATGCTCAACCAGTAGTCTGCTGCCCCAATGGAGACCAGATCAAAGGTGTCAGATCAGCCAAATTGTTCTAATCAGGGAACATTTCTCCAATTGAAATCATCATAAGTCAGCAACTCTCTCTGGACAAGGGGTTTCCTCATCCCACTTTGCATCAGCGGGAGGAAATCAGGCAGAACTGGTTTGGAAGTGGTTTTGCTTCTGCACCAGAACCAAATCCAAGTCTGAGATCATACTCAGATTAGAATGTTTTTTTTCTTTATTTATTCATTTAGTTAAAGGTGAAGTTTAAGTCATTTTCCTCTCAGCTTCCTTGCCAAAGAGCGGGTCCATTAAGATCTGGACGGGACACCGAGGATCAAAAGAAGTGTTCCACCAGATCTCTGGGGAATTTATTTTTGGAATAGCAATACCTGCCACTTGAGATTGAGGCTGCACACTACAAAAGGTCCGGGTCACCTGTGACCAGACCAGACATGGGAAAAGGGATTTTGTTACCTTTTTCATACTGATCTGTGAAATCTCATGTACAGGCAGTTTTATAAGTATGGTGTGTGTTTGAATGGGTGCATATCTATGAGAAACAATGTCTGTTGCTTTTTACCTCCGCTTGTGGAAACTTGTGTAATTATTCATTGCCAGGGTTTCAAAATATTATTTTATAAAATCTCTTTTTGAGGGAGACTTAGCTATGAGGAAGACTGATGAAGATACACAGAAAACTTCTGCTGAAATTGGGAGAAGAGGTATTGAATCACGGTGTGTAATTTTCACCCACAGAGCACTTTTCTGCTTAATTCTGTTCTCCCATTCAGACTGACCGTGTTTATAAAAGGTTTAAAATTAAGGCTTATTCGTGTCCTACAATAATCTTTGTAACAAAACAACACATTTTAAATGGTTTCATAAGCACACTCACTCTGACTGAGTTTCCAATGTGGAACGCTGCTTGTTTTCCCCCAACTCCAAAGTAGGATATATCGCTGTTGAGACTGCGACGTACAGGTTCAGGACGAGTGTAATCCTCTCTTTCACTAGATCCCCAAAAAGATTTCCAAGAAACAAATCAGGTAATGTGACAGAATTACGTTTTGTACAAAAAGCTATTGAAGTGGACACACTCGCTGGCAAGTCTACAACGAACCTTTCAAATGTGCTGTTGTCCCTTGTGAACTTAGAGAGTCTGTAAACAGCCCAGTTATTGAGCTGCTTGGAGGTCATCCCACAGCCATTGTCCAACACGACGACAGCAAATGTTTTGTCAAAAAGCTGGCGAAAAGAACACACGTTAATTCACTCCAGTCCTAACATTATAACAAAACTGAACACAAAATTTAAGGTTAAATCAAGTCTGCATATAAAGAACCAACCAGCCGGATCTCTATCGTCCTGACTCCTGTGTTCTTAGCGGTAGCCGAAAGAGAGTTGTCCACCAGCTCAGCGAGAGAGCAGGCTGGAGGAACAGAAGACATCAGCATAAAAAAAACAAGAAACACAGAAATGAGGAAGGTTTTGATCAAGTTATCTTAATTTCTGGCGACCCATTTACAACATAGAAACTTACGCAGTGATTTTTGGCCCTCGGCAAAGTACTCAAATGTTCCGCTCTCGATTAGCGTGTTGTAATGAGGAACAAAGTTGATGACCTCCTCAGCTGCCACTGGAAGGTCTTGGTCCTCGCTTTGCAACAAGTAGAGGGTGCTGTTATCCTGAAGCTCCTCTGCAAGGAGACAAAGATACAATTTATGTTCTTACAATCATGATGCAAACTTTTTTTTTTTTTTGCATCATGTTCATAAGTCTCTTCACTTTTCAGCAAGGATTTACTCACTAAATTTGACATGATCAACAACTGTTCTGTCTGTTGTTACCAAACAAAATTTTTGCCATGGAGGAAGACCGAATTCCTGTGGGCAGAAAAAAAAAATCAGCTTTATTTAAGATGAAACATGCAGTTATTTCTAACCAACAAACATCTGTTCATCACATTTTACAAACAAAATAAGTGAGTGATAAACAAGGAATACACAGGGAACGTAAGGAAAAATGTGCTACCATTTATTTTCTAATGCATGATACAATTCCAGATGAAAAACATTACTACATACATGTGTTCAGTTTAATACAGATTTAATAAATAATTTTGCACAATAATCCCATTTTGGGCTGCAAGTAACTATCATTTTAGTAATCAATTATACTGATGATTAATCAGCTTTAACATATTGCACATTCAGAAGATTTTTCATTTAACCACTTAAGCCTTTTTATAGAATGCTACTCATTAAAAGGTGCAAACTTTTTTTTCTTTTAAAAAAAGAACATTTTATTGCTTAAAATGCAATAAAATAGCATTCCTCCAGTAGTGTATGCTTTAGCATTTGTAGCAAATGATGCATCTGCAGCTAAAAAAACATACTTCTAACATCAACATATGAAAAGCTCAGTCCTTTAGCATCAGCACAGTGCACGGTTAATATATTGACTATGTTTTGATTAACCAGAGATTTTTATTTCCTTTTTTTTTCATATCTTTTTTTAGTCAGGCTACAGTGACAATAAAATAGCCAGGTTTCGTTTTTGTAAAATCCTTATCCGACATTCTCATTCTTGCAGGTTTACAGGGAGGCTGGTGCCCATCTCCAGCAGTCAACGGGCGAGAGGCGGGGCAATGCAGAGACAGAACTAAAAGTCATGTTCTTGGACTGTGGGAGGATATAGAACCTACACATCCACAGGGAGAACAAGACTCCAGGTCCAGGACCTTCACGCTGCGAGGCAACAGATGTAAAATATGTTTAAATAATTATTTTTAATTGATAACCAAATGACAAAGTCAGTCCAATAAACACAAGTCTATTGCAATATAAAATAGCATTTGCATAGCACTTTATCAAGTCAGAGGACTCCAAAGCACTTTCCACTACTTTCAGTCATTCACACGCTGATAGTGGTAAGCAACATTGTAACCACAGCTGTCCTGGAGCCGCCTCTCACCACTACCAGCAGGCAAAGCAGCCCTATGTGAATTTACTGGGGCGAAACTGAGATTGTTGGAGAGGGGTTCAAACACCCCTCCAACAAATTTGGTCATGTGATCACCATCACATGACCAAATTTCACAACTGCTCTTTTACTCCTAAGAAAACAGCAACAAGATGGAAATGAACATTTCCGCCTACGAATTTAAGAAATGTTTCAAAACCAGAAAGTCTATTTAATTCTTGTCTGAAATCGCATACAAGGTAGGTAATTTGCGTCACTTTTCCCTTTAGATTTTTCGAAGATATTTGAAGTTTTCCCAAATACCACTTTCTCTTTTCTTTTTTTTACTAAATATTTTCCTTTATATTTTATTTTAAGTCAATTCTACTTTATAGGGTGATATGTAGCCATTCCTTTAAACCTACAGAAACCTAAAAACGTGTCTTAATAATAGATGCTAATAACAAAACAAAACTGCCTTTTGAGGCTTCAGTGACCCTTCATACAGCCCCAAAACAGAACAGAGAAGCAAAACTTACCCTGTATACAAGTACAAGAAAGTCGGCTAGATCCAAACCGAGTTTCAGAGTTTTCTTCGACCCCTGCTGGTATTTGGGTAGATAGTTGTACACATTAATCATATTGCTCACTTCTTCCTGCAGCAGCCCAGAGGAACGGTGCACCCCGTTAAACTTTCTCCGAGATTATCGACAACTTTGCTGCAGAAAACGTTTCGAAGCTCCTTGCAACATGTTCCTACGTTAAATAAACCGCCTTCGGTGTCTTCTCGTTGTAATGTTAAGTTGATTCGGATATTCCTTGCCAGACTGTGTGAAAAGCATAAATTTCGCTCGTGCGTGATGTTGCTAAGGGAGGAGGGAGAGAAAAGGCGTTACTGTGCTCGAGCTCCAGGTGGGTCTTCCGGCTGTTTTTCCGGATCCTGTTCGTTTCGTTTCGCTCACAGAAAAGATTGGGCTCTTTCGGCTTCTAATTGTGCCCTCCTAAGTGAACCTTTTTTCATTTAAAGAATGTGAAAAAGTTTAAAGTTTCTTCTTACAGAATGACTCTTCACAAGTAAGTTGGACTATATTTAGCAGTCTTTTTTATTTGCCTTTCAAAATCTGCAATGCCTAGAATCCCATTAGAATCCGAATCAACTTTTTTGGCCAATTCACACACAAATAAGAACTTGACTTCACCTCCATCTTCCTGTCATATACAGATATTTTAAATGAATGTAGATGAATTTGGTGGGAAATATTTTTGCACTGAATGGAGAAGGCAATACGCTGCACAAAATTCATGGTATTTGTCTCAAAGCTACTGAGAAACAAATCACAAAAATATGACTCTTGTTCTCCAAACTCTCCATTGGTTAACTGTTAAAAGGAGAATCACATTAAAAATACCTACTTTTGTACAAACCATTCAATGACCTTGTTCTTCCATATACAGTATGAGATGTATTGGTCATTCAGGTCCATATGCAGTTGTGTTTATGTAATACCATGCATTTTGTCCAAATCATTAGAAGCTGTTACAGATTATCTCAGTTTTTAACGCAGTGCCGCCAGAGGGATCAAAGTAGAAAAATGAACAAAATACAAAAATAAGAGAAAAAGCAAAGGCGCCTTTGGGAATTGCTTGTGCGGCTTCAAACAAAGCAATTCGGCTTGTTGCTGTGAAGTGGAGACTTTTATTAAGAGGTGTAGTCTTAATTTTAATATATGCATTGAAGGTGTGTCCTCTCCTTTTAAACCAGTTTCAAATTACTTAAATGGGATGGTCTAGAATTTTGTTACCTTCTTTAAGACCTATTCCAAACCAAAGAGAAAGAGAGAGCAAAGGTCAGAGAGCAGAGAGCAAAATTCACTCTCAAAACAGGATGTTCTCCTGCCAGTTGCATCTGGAATCTATCCGAGTTTCTCTCTTCCTAAACATTTGAACAAAGATCCTAGATATCTTACAAGTGTAGAGAGAGATTTATCTTCCCCAAACCTTGCTCCAGTTCCTGCCTGAGCGATTTATCAAAAAACAGATCCCTGCTTTAACCTAAAGTGACATGGAGGCAATTTGGAACCCATGTTCTTATTTTAAAATGCTGAAAATTGTGTGTAATATGGTTAAGTTTAAAAACTAGCAAATTCAAAATGTATTTTCCTAACAGTATCCGATTGAGTACATGGGTGGAAAAGTATTTGCAAATCATCATAATCTGTTTTTATTTATGTTTTTCACAACCTCCCAATTTTATTGGAATTGGGGTCGTAGTTACCTTTCTTCGTTCATTTGAAAGAGCCGGCACATTGAGTCGACTCAGTTACCACCAACACACATGTCGTCAACACATATGTCACTTCCTGTTCGGAGCGGATCACGTTCCTGGTTCTTACGCTTTCCTTTCAGTATCGTTTACGGAGAAATCTAATTTTCCACACACATCTCTGATATTGACAAGGCGTGGCTCCACAAGACTAAACAAGCAAATAACTAGTTCTTTAACGGTTCGCCCCGGGGTGAGCCTTCTAGCTAGCTAGCCTTCTATCCTTCGTGATGTCGGTGGTGCTTCAGAGCAACTCAGGCTGGGTTTTGGACTCCCAGTCGCTCATTGACCGAGGCTATGCGAGGTGCATCACATGGACAGGGCATCACAAGTCACATGTCAAATGCAATTTTAAAAGACAGTGTTTTCACATATTAAAGAGTCATTACGACATGAGTGGGAGAGTTGACGGAGGACACACTGTTATGACGCAGAAAACAGAGAAAGCCGCAAAGGTAGACTGTTTAAGCTGCAGGCTATAGGTCTTTGAGTGTAAACAAAAATGTGTTGAGACGTGTTCTTGGTTGATGCCATTTAATATGCGTGTTTTAAGATAAGTAGTTCTGTTATCAGTATTTAAGGAAATGTTTTGGATTTCAGAAGCGGAAACGAAAACACGGTGAGCTCAACCAAGGAGAAATTGATGCAAAGGCTTTCCATGAAAAGGTGAATACATTTTGACTGAATATCAAGTCCAGGGCTCTGCAAAACTTCTCGGAGCTTCTTCTCAACCTGTTGATGCATTCCTTGGTCTTCAGGATGGTATTTTTTATATATCATTTATCCTCTACATACAGTTAAAATATTATGCACTACCACTAAAATTCCCAAAGCATATGAAGAACAAGTTTATTTGCAAGGTGCGGTGTTTTTAATGACATTAGTGATTAAGTTTCTTCACTGAATTTCTTCAGAGATAATTGTAACAACATAATTATTCTTTTTGAATTTCGAGTCCTTTATAAGGGTCTGATAGGATGCAGCAGCTAATTGAAATATGTGAAAAAATGTGTCTGTTATTCAGAAAACATGATATGTCTACATATCTGTGGTAACAGATCAGGAGCGTTATTCTGGAGGGAACCAAGTCCTTAGTGGACTCTGCCCAGTCACTTGGATACCTGAGTGGAGAGACAGAAACGTCCCAAGATCCTCTTCCCTCCCAGGACTGCAGACTGGCAGCACTCTGCGAGATGGCTAAAGAGCTCCCTCTGGTGGCCGAAGAAGAGCAGGAGTGGACACAGTCACTTCTGACAGAGGAAGGCGGTGCTTCACATGTCGACCTGTTCTCCCAGGTGACGGAGAACAGCGAGGCCTGGGCAGCAGTGGTTCCACTGATGGGAGAGGAGTATATAATACCTCATAACACTGCATTCCTCCTTTCTGACTTCACAAGAATACAACCACTGGTACAATGTGAGTGTAATGAAAAAAAAAAGGAGTGAAATCTGGAAAATTATCAATTTTACTATCAATTTTACACACCCACCCCCCTCCCCCCCCAGCAGCGTAATGTTTAATTCTATCAGAAATTCTGCCGGAAGCAATATTACATTTTTGTGCTACTTCTCTCCCAAATAGGTGGGAGGAGATTTGACGTCATCGTCATCGATCCACCGTGGGAAAACAAGTCTGTGAAAAGAAGTCGCAGGTTATTTGGCTTTCACACGTTTCATCAAGGCAAAGTGGCGGACAATTAGAAATGCTTAAACAAATGAGAAGTTCACAATTGAGGAGTAGGAGGCAGCATAAAAGTATTTATGCTGCCTCCTGACTATCCCTGTCTGTAAACAAGCAGTGTCTATTTACATACACCAAGAAAATCCATATTACTTGCATAAAGCATATAACACATTTTTATTGCAGTCTAAGCACTTATTTGCAATATTGATCCTGGGTACAGGGATATATAACAATATATTTACAATATATATATATATATATATATATATATATATATACATATATATCATGTTGATTGAGTTTGACCTCATAAATCTTTTCCATGAAGATACAGCTCTTTGCCTTCATCCCAGCTGAAACGCCTTCCCGTCCCCCTCCTGGGATCTCCAGGCTGCTTGGTGGTCACCTGGGTAACAAACAGGCCCAGCCACCTCCGATTTGTCCGTGACGAGCTGTACCCACACTGGGGTGTAGAAGTTGTCGCTGAATGGTTCTGGGTCAAGGTAGTGGACATCTAGAGCTAAATGAATTATAATAAGTTTCACAGATGGAGGGTATTCTAATTAACCTTTCGTCCTTCAGGTCACCACATCGGGGGAGTTTGTGTTTCCTCTAGATTCACCACACAAGAAGCCATATGAAGTGCTGGTGCTGGGTCGGTACCGTCCTGCCAACGACCACACGAGGTGCGACTGACCTTCACACGGTACCCTGCATTTTTGGCGCAAATCCAAATCTGAAAAGTGTGTCCAACATTTATATTCCACCCTCTTGGGTTTTAGAGCCACTTTTCATTATAATTCAAGTGTGCATGTGTTTTCAGGCGCTAAATGAAATTATCCACGTGTTGCTAAAGCGACAAACAGGTTCATTAGAAAAGCTTATACAAGATGAGAACAAAGCCAGAGTGTAAGGAGACACACAAAGTCAGTACAAGTATTTTATATTTAAGGACAAGAGAAATGCAAAATATTTGCAAGACAGACAGACAAGTTACCATGAGAACCGACATTTCTTTATCTTTATGCCTTGCTGCTGCAGAAACCAGCTTTGGCAGTTGACCTTTGGTGTGGCAAGTGTAATAGAAAATTTAGTTTTTAGCCTTATTTTATTTTTGATGGAGCTTATGATACTTTTTACCATTTACTTACTGATTGTACCTGCTGTATTTTTGTATTTCTGCAAGTTTAAAGAATTTTCCAGATAATGTTTAGATGTTTCCACAGCTGTGATAGTGTAAGAGACCTGAAGACATCTTGGCTAAAATGCTTGATCTGGTAATTGTCATGTGAGCAATTGCAATGTAGTTTGTACCCTTGTTTGACCTGCAGCCATGACTAACTGATAAAGAAGAATTAAGGATTTCAGGAGAAATTTCTATCGGCTCTTTCCTGCCATAAAATCATCTCCTCCAAGAGGCGAGGAATGGTTCATGAGGTGGGAGTAACGATTGTGTTTGTGATCCATCTGGCAATTGAGATAAGGTCAGATTTTGGGTGGGCCTTCTTCTTGCTGTGACTATATAACGATGTGACGTGTGTCGTTCAGGGCTCTTCTCCAGTGAGACGGGTCTTTGAACGCTTTTGCCTTCGAAAAAAGAAACTTAAAGGCAAAGATTAATCTTTGTCTTATTATTGAAGCAGATTCTCATTCTTCGATAAGTGAAATTTCCACAACACAAGCAGAAAAAGTTATTGCACAGATAAGCATAACACCTGTTTACGTAACACATGTTCATGGTGTTGTGTTTGCAGCGTAACACAAGCCACTATGAGGATTGTGCATTCAGAGATTCAAAAGGGGAATAAATGCTGGGCTTTTGCAAGTCATCTTTTGTGTTTTCAAATTAAAAGTTTTAGATGAGGTAAATCCTGGGGATACTCAAAGTACTTATGTTTTTTTGCTTCAGCCCTTTACAAACCGCAAATGTTCCAGTGGAAGATAAACGTTTGATTGTGAGCGTCCCTTCGGCCTTGCACTCCCAGAAGCCATCACTGTCAGGTAAGTCCTTAAAGTGTGGTGTTTTTTCTGCGCCACTAGAGGGCAACGCTGCAGCATCGATAAAATCTAAATGCAGGACGACTTTCCTTCACGCCACTCACTCCAACTCCAGTGCTGTTTGTATTTTATTAATAAGGACAGTACCTACATGAGAAATTATGAACCACGGAATCACCTCTTTATGGAAACAAAACTCACTAAATAGAACCATGTATAGACTAAATATAGTCAAAACTTGAGCTTCTTTTTGAATGTTATCGTTGTAGGCTATCGTTGTCTGTATTTTTTATATTTACAGATAAAGAAAACCGTGACTTGTCAAAATGCTAACTTTTTCATCACACACATTAGATTTGTCTCGATTGCTCCACCTCCAGTACGCACCTTGCTGCTGAGTGTAAGAGCTTGGCAATGCATATGCAGGAACCGAGAATAAGGAAGGCTTGACGTCAGCTCATTCCCTCTCAGGGGAACGCAATTTATGGCGCAGTATGGCGGGTGAAACATGGCTGCTGTTTGCTGGTGCCCTTTCAGCAGCACAGAAAAGCTCCCCTCCCATAGAGCTAGAGGGAGATTATTGAAATGCATTGATTTAAATCATAATGATGCCTCCATGGAGCTTGGGACACCATAGAGATTCAACAGATCAGGAGAAAGATTGCGCTCGGTTTCCATGTGTGAGTCTTTGTTTGTGTCAGTGGGTCTCAGCAGGTTTCATTCACAACTGGTTTGTTTGTTCCAGTTGATCCGCTGTTGCTGACCTGGAAGCTTTTCGTTAAGCAATGAAGAAAAAAGGCACCTTAATTAAGCTTCACTGGATGATATCGAGTGATTAAGCAGCGCTGGAAACTGAAAGCAGTTTTTTTTAAAATAATTTTTGGGGATTTTTCTTTTATGCATTTTGTTGCAAGAAGGCTCTGCTGGTTGTGGGTGTGTCTCAGATCTTTTAGTGTTATGACAGAAGAATGATTCCTATAAGTTAAAGAGTTCAATTCAGATATAAGAAAAAACAATTAAGCACAATTTTGATGTTTAAATTCTTTCTGATTTGCTCATTTTTTCTGGTAAATATATAAAAATCATAGAAAAACATTAATGTTTATTGTAGCTCCATAATATCACACAAAAAATTTGTAAAAGCCAAACCTTTAATTTGCACTTATTCATCTGTGGAGAAAAAATGTATTAAGAAATAATTGATTTCAACAAAATCCCCTCTGGCACAGTCATTGATGACAGCATCCTCACTGAGCATGAAGGCAAAATAAACTTGTCTTGTATTTCCACAAACTGGATTAACTAAGACTTTGTATTTTGATCAGAAAGAAAATTCCTCTTTATTTTTCCTTTCCGCTTGTGTTTTCATCCAGACGTGCCGTTCCGTTTCTAGATTTGTCATAGTGAAACTTTTTCTCTCTTTTCAACTTGAGAGCTGAGTCATGAGTTAAGGACGAGTTAGTCACTGAGCTGCATGTCTGGCCTTTCCACACCGGGGCTTTGTCTCTGTGACGGACACAGAGAGGGGGAAAAGAGGTAAGGTTATTCAGCACATATAGGTTGGGTGGGTTTTGGGAGCAGACTTTTGAGCTCATTAACTCCCTGAGGCAGTGTCAGAGAGCAGGGGAAGTGAAACGTATCTGTCAGGTGTTCCTCTCCCGGAATATGAGCATTTATAAAGCCAAGGTCACTGGCAGACTCCTCACAGGGAGGAAAAAAGCTGTTCAGCGGTGCCAAGGAGTTCAGCAGCTGCCACTTCTGTCTTCAGCCTATGACAAAGTAACAAGTGAAGAGCTTTTATACAAAAGATCTGTGCAGGGGAGCGATGGGGAAACCCAGATTTGATTATTTTGTGCAGCATTCCCAGTGTGTTTTGCATAAAAATCCTATTTTAAGGATGCTTTTCGTTTAATTCTCAGCACCGCCGTACTCTACACTATACAGTAGAGGATGTTCCTGGAGCTAACACAAGGCAGTGTGTCATCCTATGTTATTGAAATGCAAGGGAGATGAGCCGTTGTGTGTTTGGCCGCACATTGTGTGTTGACAATCACGGTATCGTCGTTTCGTTGTCTTAACTTTCCACAGAGGTGCTGAAGTTGTATGTTGGAGCTGAAGCCAAGTGTTTGGAGCTGTTTGCGCGGAGTCTTCAGCCCGGGTGGACCAGCTGGGGAAACGAGGTGCTGAAATTTCAGCACATCAGCTACTTCGACCTGGAACCTGCAGACACCTCTAAAGCCGAGGCCACAGAAGATGCTGCGGACAACCCTGCAGAAACATGACTGCAGTTATCCTGAGAAAAGTGACTCTTACTGCATCCAGCCTTCCTAGCAATTGAGCAAATGGCCAAAGTTCAACACCTGTCGGCTGTTTTTTTTTCTTTTAACTTTGTTTTTAATAAAGATTTTTGCTGCTCCTGCGTCGCTTTTTGATCTATAATCTGCATGCATGTGGGACCTTTGATTTATCTTTTTTTGGTCTGGATGAATCTTAAGGTAGTAACGATGTTGTTTGAGAGATGAAAGAGCATTTCTCTGCAGCTGTTTTGAACCCAACTACTTCCCACACAGCAATCAGACTCCCAACTCTCCAGGTTTTTAGCCTTTTGAGTACTCCTTGGCACAGCATGTGTCTTAGGGAAGATCAAAGTATTGCTATTTTTACTCTTTCTATGCCGTTTTAAGCTGAATTTCTAAATGCGGTTGAGAAAAACGTTTCTGAAACAGAGGCTCGAACCGTAAGAGACGGTCTGCTTCTAAAGCATCGTCCACAATTTGCTTGTACCATCAATTTCAGCTAAAGACAAAATGCCTTCACATGTTTTAACTGGTCCTTTGCTCATTGGGTGGGGTCTTTCTGATAAATGTGGTGGAAGAGCATGGCCGCCTCTGAGGACGATGAGGATGAGTTATTGCCTCTGCAGCACACCACACATCAAAGCTAATGAAGCTAGAATGTGACTCCAGCCAAATCACCTCCATGTTACTGCCATCATGCTGTCCATCTTCAACACATCGACTCATAAACAGACACACACTGTGTATATACAAGACGAAAATCAAGATCATACTTGGTTCTGAACCAATTTCTCACTCTCTCACACCAGCTTCATCTTTTTCTTGCTTTTGTTCTGGAGCCAATACGGACATTTTGCACCACATCCACCACAAGCTTTTTACATTACTGCTGCGCAGCCAAACTATGTTGTAATCTTTTGAAGTGATCATCCGTTTTTGCTCTGTGGTTAGCATATCTAAGAGACAAGCATCACAAAAATGTAACAATGCCACTGAAGTAGTTTCTACATTTATACTTGCAAAAAATTTCAATTTACATGAGCAGAACCTGTAAATGACTGTAGACGACGTCTCGTGTTTCTAAACATTCATATCAGTCTGCAGCTCAGATGAAATTTGTAATCTGATGATTTAATTGATGGTAACCTGTTTAAAATGTGCAATTTCTGCACGAATATTCATTTTTATTTCACTTGACTTCACTGACCTCAGTCAAAAGTCTGGATAAAATGTGTTTTGAGAAGTTGTGGAGGAGAGGTGCTTGAAAACCTCAAAAGATTTTTTTTTTATTGTTTTCCTTCAAAGCAAAAAGCAATCAAGTAAAGGAGCCTTGATTTTTTTTTATTAATATTCTCATTCTATTCACAATTTATTATTACATTCATTCAAAGTCACCTCCGTGACTCATGTTGCTTCTCAATACCATTTTTTTTGTTTACCTGCTTTATTATCTGTCAGTGTCTCAAGCTCTGTCAGAACTTCATCTACAAAGGTTTTTGTTCTTTGGCTATTTTTGTCACCTGTTTATAAAAATAATCTATTAGTCTTCATGATGCCATAACTTCAGAGTAATTCTTCTTTTACTTTATCTTTCTTGTATTTTTTTCCTTTTTTTTTTTTTGCTCTTGCACGATGGCCAGCATCCGTGATGACGTCATCGGTTTCTAAAAGATCACAATGCGCCAAAGAATGAGGTCATCATCTCTCTCGCAGGCGCCAGTGAAAGCAGGGGTTCCTGTCAAACTAAAGATGAAGCACCAGCACAAAGACCTCACCACACAGCTTCCCTGCTCCCCCGATGGAGCCGCGAAAAATCAGCAGCAGCCCAGTGTCTTTTACCAGATCCACAGAAGTCCTTGTCTCATTCTTTCATTGTGTTCTGGTTGCCCTTCAGTGAACATTGAGATTAATATACAGACATTAGATTGCTAATGTGCTGATGTTGACTTTGACACTGACCCGAGAGGGTTTTTTGTGCCAATATTTAAAGAAAATGCAAACATTTTCTTTTTCTCAAAAACAGTTGTAACCAGAAGCTTGCAATACTTTGAGTAAATAAAATGTTTTTCTTTTTTTTCTTACTGTCTAAAATGAAATTATGATGAAAGTTTCCTGTTTCAGTTCTGTTATGATTACCAAAATGCCAGAATATTTTGGAGATACATTTTGCACACTTTTTATTGTCCTTAAGCCAAAATGGAAGGAACACTAGGTATGTTTCTGAAGGGTGAATAACATTATGATATTATGTAAAGCACAAAAAAGTCAGTTTTACATAATGCTGCTCATTTAATATTTCCACATAAAGCTCTTCCTGTGGGATGCCATCAATTTTATGAAGTGAGCGTGTTCCTCTGACAGAAAAATACCCCCACAGCCTGATGCTGCCAGCACCGTACTTCAATCAATCTGTCAATATTTTGTAAAAGCTATGAAGCCCTGATCTATTATAATGCCCTGAAGTATCAGAAAATAACAGGAGATGGGGAAAAAAAAAAATCCCAGCAATATATGAGTATTCTGATTTCAGAATGGATCAACTACTTTGCCCCAGGAGAATATTCCACATCATCAGAGGCAATTCTTTTCAAACTTTCCAAAAAGATGTTATGTTTAAAGGGCTCCAGGAAAATAATACTCTAAATAGTACGAAGCTTTGTCAATAACTTTGCTCACAGGATGAAAAACAAATCCTGTGGTTCAGAAACAGCCGCACAGCAGACCAGCCGTCGTCAGGGCCAAAATCTCCCACAGGAGGCTGCAGGAGATAATTATTTCCTAAGAGGTGCTTCTTCTTCCCGTCTGCTACCGTCCCAAACTCCGGTCCTACGTGCTTGCGTTTACTAGAAATGCTGTTATTTCTCTGGCTAAAATAGCCATGAAAGCGCAGCACACTTAGTAGTTTCATCAGTCCTCTTCAGAGGGAATGTGTAATCTGCAGTGGAGCGTGCAAACCTGAAGACAATTCCCAAGGTATAAATTTATTACCACCAGCTCTTGATGTTTAAGGCAGCAGCTTTAGTATGTTGGTACATTTCAAAACAGGAGTGTTATAATTAAAACTCAACACACGTTTCTATAAAAGACCTGTCTCATTTTTTCCATCTAATTCTACTTTTACTATAAAAGGAGCAGAGATATCTTAGTTTCTCTATTTTCTATTTTATTTTAAAACTACTCACTGTTTCAAACTATTACTAATATGTATTAAATAATTTCCTTCCCCTAAAAGGCTTAGATTTTCCAGAAATTTGGATAACCTGATACAAATTTCCTCATTTTTTGTTCTTTTTCATATTAAACTTATATGTTTCAGAGAACCAGTAACATTTATATATCAGACGGAAATAGTCTGAGTAAATACAAAAAGCGGTCTCATAGTGAACAATTCAAAATAACCTTAGTTTGAACCCTGGAACTTCTTGTTGCTGGACAGCAGTGGTACCAACTGCACCACCCTGCAGCCCCACACGGTCCTTATCGCTGCAAAAACCTGTAGAATCAAAAAATTCCTTCAACAGAACCCGTCTGACGCCTGGAGGTAGGCTGAAAAAACAGGTTTGAAATGTAAAACTTTCTAAGACATTTCTAACACTTTAAGACTCCTGTGAATCAAAGTGAGTCATTATCCACAAATGGAGAAAACACCGACCTGAGGTGAACCTTCCCAGGAGAGGGAACCTTTGGTTTAAGAGCTGAGTGGGTCCTTAATTTAAAGTATTTGAACATTTTGGGGTGGCCTGGTCAAAGTGTAAACAGTCAAACAGGCCATTCATGCTTAAAAACTCTTAAGAAGAAGAGTGAGACAAAACACCTCCTCAAAGATGCAAAAGATTGCTTTATAGTCAACAGTTGCTTCTGCCAACGGTGGCAAAAGTGGTTATTACATTTAGGGGGGGCAATCATTTTTTCAAATAAATCCAGGTTAATTTGAACATCTTTTTTCTCATTATTATTTGAAATCACCATCTACTTCTCACAGCGCTGTGTTTAGCTGTGGGAATACGTATCCATGTTTGTTGTGGGCTCTCTTGTGCCATCAAAGAAATGTTGCTGTAACAGTAAACATACTCCAGGCAAATAATTGCTTTACCAAGGGGGAGGAATATCTGGTGACGCAAGATTTGTTTTCACTGCCGTCCTGATCTGTCCCCAAGTTGACATCATCATCATCAAGTCAAACGTTTACCAGCTTTGGTGCAGTATTCTTCTCCTATATGTATATATGTATTCGTCATGGCTTTCTATTCAAGGAGATGTTTGATGAATGAATTAAAAAGTGTTTTCTGTATCAAAAACACTATTCTGACCAGAAGAACCTGGTCAAAACACGACACATTTGCAGCCATTGAAGAAATGCAATAGGTGTTTCTCTCACATTGACACATGTTTGAGATAACGAGTTGAGTCGTTCGATACCAAGTGTGAAGTCACTTTCTTAGAATAACCAAGAAGTGAGCCTGATATTGCTGTAGGTCAAATTCCAACTTGTATAATTTTTCTTTCCAGAATGTGCATTAAGTTTTGTCCTGTAATAAAGAAATCTTGAGATTAGCTACTCTGTCTTTGTCAAAGGTTCAGCATTATGTAAGAATGTAATAATAATAATAATAATAATAATAATAATAATAATAATAATAATAATAATAATAATAATAATAATAATTGGAGATTCTTAATTGCCAATTGGTCTAAATAAGAATCAGTTCAACTCCTCATTTTGCTGTTGTCCACTGCACATTGGGACAGAATTCCTGATCCGATAAGTTATTGTAAGCTGGATATTTTTCTGATATTTTATGTCACATCCATGCATATGATATCCAATTGTATCAGCTGGATAACCTGTCTGTATGTGTCCAGTGTTTACCTCTCAATGGCTCTTAAACACAAAAGAGACAGGCCTTAAAAATAACTTCTGGTCACCAATAATCTGAAATCAGCCTTCTTTTTGCCCAGAAGCAAAATCTAATGTGAAAAATCTAGGTGTTACGTTCTGACTCCTCATTAGAGTTTGACTCCGATCTGTTTCTTGTTTCTGTTTTGTTTTTTATTTAAAAGATGAAGTATGAGACATGGTCTCCCGAGGAGCTCCAGAGAATATGACTCATGATTTTGTGTCATCAAGTTTGGACTGATGCTCTTTTTACCAGTTTGGATCATCAGTTTCCCATCTGCGGCTTTGTTTTGCCGACTCTTTGGAAGTTTTTAAAAACAATCTGAAAACTATTTTCATTTCCCAAGATCTTATGTCATGGTTTAACTTACCCATAATTTATTTTGTGCAATGCTTTATGATTTTGTGACTGTAACAGGTGCTTTATAAATAAATATCACTTCTTTTACATGTACGCATGAAACTCCTCATCTCTTTATCTTCTGCTAATATCTTTGACAGCCAGCTCACAGCTGCCATTTTATACTGAAAGGGCAATGTACCCAAAACTGTTCTTGAAGACAGATTACAATCTTTTTGGCTTTATTTCCTAAAAGAGGCTAATTTAAATCATTTTTTAAAGAAACTTCCCAGTAGCCTGCTAGTCCCCGTTAGCATTCAGTGCCAGAGGAGATCCGAAGCAGATAGACAGATGGACAGCTCCATCCATATTCATTCAGAAGGTACCCCCATGTCTCTCATGTAAAGATCTGTCTGCCGGAGAGCAGCGTGTGTCGGTGAGTCAACAAAAAGGTGTCACGGAGGGGAGAAAAAGGACTATTTGCGCGCCTGAACATGAGCAGTCAGTCCAAAAGTCGTTGAAGGAGATAAATTTGGGGTTATTAGCAGTTTAGGTGTCAAGATGGCTGACAGGTGGATGGCAGCAGGCAGGAAATCACTGTGTGCCAGATTTACAAATCATCGGGCTTTGTGAGAAAGAACAATTAATGAAAGCTCTTTTTGTTTGCCTTTCCGTTTAGCCTGCTTGCTGCGTTGCTTCCTCTCATTTCAGGGAAGTTGAGAAAAAGCATGTAGGAAAACAAGATGCTCATCTGAAGCTGTAATTTCTTCTTTAAAATAATATTTCTAGCATAAAATGAGAGATTCAGATGCTTTGATCTTTAGATGGAGTTTCAGCAATGGGTCGCTGCAGGTTATTCAAGGTGTAAACAAACTAATGGATATTTTTAAATATGTAGAAGGAAAATTAATCTCTGCTAGGGAAAGAGATGCCAACTAATTGGCCAGCAACCCCTGCTGAAGGTGTTTTTAATGCTTAGTATGCTGGTGAAATTACTAGATCTTTTAATAAGGATTTACGCATGCTTCAAAGTATCTTACAATGTATTCTCAATACATGGAACTTTTCCACATTGTGTCATGTTACAGCCACTATCAATTTATTGTTTTAGGATTTTAGGCACTACACAAATACAAATTCATGCATAATTTTGAAGTCCAAGAAAATAATAAATAGTTTTCAGTTAATAAAAGTACAGTTGGTTGTAGTGGATTTAATTTAGCTGTATGTGAGTTAAGGGTATGCGTCTTTCAGATTTATTGTTTGTAAAAAAAATAAAATAAAATCCTTATGATTTTTTCCCTCATTCACTGTGGACTGCTTTGTGTTGGTCCATAATGTTACTATTGAACACTTTTAGATTTGTAACAAGAAATGTTGAAAAGATCAAGAGAAATGAACACTTTTCCAGAGAATTGTATTTTGGAGAGTGAATATTTGACAAAGCAGATGGATTATTTAAGAGAAGTAATAAAGTTTTTGACCAAAATAATATCTCACCATAGTTCCGTCTTCTCTTCAGCTGCTGTGCTGACATTAAAATGTCCCTCTCCATTATGCAATATTCCAAAAAATAACACTTTGCAAAATCGATAAACAAAAATAAAATCAAATAAAACAGTGGCTTCCAGATTTCCCACTTTCAGACTGTCTATCTTTGGCATGAAAATGGGATTCATAGCAGAAAACTGAAAGCACTTCATGACCTTTTGACTCCATTTTATGATAGATCCTCGAAAAAGAGACTTTAATCTTCCCATGTAACAAAGACAAGCTTCATTCTTCACTCTTCAATTATAGCTCTGGATGCACAGAGCCTACAAAAGTACACACATCCTTGGATGTTTTCCCCTTTTCTTTGCTTAATCAATCACTATCAACGAAATGTGGCAACAACAAAGCATTCTTCTCCACAACTTTATTTCTGACCCTTTACATTTTATCCTGACTCCCTGTGCTGTCACTCATTAGGTGAAACCTAACAACTATCTGAGATCAGCACTGAAACATTCAAGAAACGAGGCAAATTTTGATATTTAGGACTGCATGGATTCCAAACAAGGAATAACTTTTCAACAATGAAAAATGTACCCAAGCAAAAACAGGAATTTATAGAAAGGAGATTAAGGAGGTTAAATGAAAACCGAAAGATAGCCACAATAACCACACTGAGATGTCTAATTTTCATGAGGTTGAGAGAAAGATCCAGCTCATCAGCTTGCAAAAGAGAGAACAGTCTTGTCAGACCTGACTGTCTAAGTGCTGAGATGCTGTGAGCTTTGGGGGGGAAATTGTTCCTGTTGGATGAGACTTTAAGGTGAAAGTAAAAGTCAAAGGAGAAAAAAAGGCCGGTAATTAAGCACTTTACTAGCTGTGAAGAGCAGTTAGTGGTCAAATCATTAAATCATCACATCTCATCTTTTTCTTCTTTGGTGAGTGGGCAGACCTGTAATCATTAAGAAGGTGTTGCAGATAAGTTCATCAGGAAATCCTTTGTTGTGTTCACACAAGTGCCAGTCATGTATTGACTGAGCAAGTTCAAAGATGGTCCAGACCACCTGCAGGTTGCCTAACTTTAGAACAATGGATGCTTTGGCCTTTAGTTTCCCCCCTTCATATCTAATTTTGCAGTGAGTCTTGTTCTGCAGAAAGGGCATCAAAGTGGATATCTACCTTTACACGTTTTGCCTACTCTTATACAATGGTGTTAATGAAGGGGCAACATGGATGAACACGGAAACTTAAAATAAATATGACTTTGCATCATAGCGTATCTGAAATCTTTCTTTCTTTAAGAACCTCCTACTCTTTCCAACACTCCCCCTTCAGCACATAATCACAACAATGCTTCTCCTTGTCATCCAGCCGCTCTTAGAGTAGTTCATAAGCTCAGTAGGCATGCATTTTTATCAGGAGTTTCTATAATTACTATAATTACTGCTGCTGCTAGTCTAGAGGAACAGAGTGGGGGGACCAGTGCTATGTGGGGTGGAATCTTGGCTGGAATCTCAAGCTCCAAGGTGAGGATTTGGGTAAAAAGGAGGCCCATTGTATTCCTAAAACATACATAAACGAGTCAAAGTCACACTCAGGATAGGTTTTCGATGAGGGAATGCCATTATAACATGATATTAATCTTAAGAAAGTTTATTTTGCACAACACTGCCCCTTTAAAATACACAGAAAACGGCACATGGGAACAAACAGTAAATGTGAAGAAAACAGGATAGAATATACATTATCTGCAGGTAATGACAATGTTCAAATATCTTTTAGATCTCTAATTGCAAAATAAATCCCCATTAGCTTATAGCAAATTACAGATCTCATCAAAAGCTCCATGTTCATTTTCACTGAGCAAAGAGTTTGAGATGAAAAAATTACTAAAATCAGCTCTAATAAGTTAAAATGATGTTTGCACCCTCAGTACAAAGAACTAAATACTCATGAGAGTGTGTTGTTCGGTGGGTGCGGGAGCGAGATCTGATGGGAGGCGGGGTGCTCCCAACGGGCCACCGGCTCTTGTTAAATAATAATAAATCACCTTCTGACTATGGGAGATGTGAATCACCACATCAAAGGATGTATAATAAGCTCTTTAAAATGACAGTAACCAATTAGTGCTCAGAACATCAGATCTGAAAACAGGAAATATGTGGAAACCGGGACTAAACTTGGCCTCTTTCAGCACAAGATGCCACTGCTGTCTGAGGTCACCTCGGCCTCATCGGTGCTAAGTGTGTTTCCACGGGTCAGGATTGTTTATTTGGTTTTGTGTGACTTAAACGTCTACACAGAAAGGATTACGGTCTTTGTGGTTCTCAGATCTTTTCACTTGGAGGATTTCAGGTGGCTTACAACAACATGAACAAATCTAATTTGGTGATGTTGAAACATGTCTCGGTGTAATGAAGAGTCATACCTCCGAACAAATTTAGTTCCTGCTTATTCATGAGAGCCTGGCTCTGAGCCAGCTCCTTCGTGACTCATCTAATTATGTTTGCAAATCATTTAGCACAAAACCAAAGACACCAATTCATCTCCGACTGATTGTTCTTGATTTCTAATTATGAAGACATGGTTAATTTGAATAACTTTTGGCATTTTCAAAGTCGTTCTGGAAACAGAAATTGTATTAGTTCTGCCACAATGGAGGATTTTCTAGATTTTCTACCCAACCATCCTTTTTTTAACCATTCACTTGTTTATGTGACTTGGATAATTGTTATTCAGCATTGCCAAAAGTGTGCTTATTCTGAAAGAAGCAGTAAAATCAACATTTAGCTTTACAACATTTTGTTATGTTATTCTGTCATATTTACTAGACTTTGACTGAAAATTTGGCATTTCAAGTCCTATAACTATTGCGACAGGTGGGGTGAAATGGGTTAAGTGATGTCTAGTTTTTTTTCTTATCATATTTATTTTAATGTGCTGATGTCATCGGCCCTCTGGGCTCTGCCCCTTTCAAGTAAACATACAGTTTGACGTTTTTAGTCACCTTCAGCAACAGTCACGCACTTTCAAATGCGTCAACTTGATTTTTTTTTTTCTCTAAAACATTTCCCATTACCTCATTTTTTTTTTTTTTTTTTATCTATGGGACTTTTTTTGATATTCTTCATCCTTTGCCCTCTCTTGTCTCTTTTCCACTTAGCTTCACCAACACAGTCAAAATAATCCCTCCTCTTAAACTTTGGAGCTCCAGAGCCCAGGAGAGCAGATGCTGAAGTGACGGCATGTCATCGCTGTCCCATATCGGTGACTCACTGAAGCCACTGTGTGCCCCGGCCTGTCATCCGGCCTGTCGCTCTCCAGTGCCGGGCCACTTGGCAGCACAATGTTTCACCACCTCACCGTTGTTAACACCAGCTGAAAATAAATCTTTGGCTCTTAAAAAAAAAAGTAAGAACCCCTAAAATATCTCATGCACAAACATTAATCTTTCACAAAAAAAAAAAAAACATAAAATGTTAAACATGTCTGTATTTTTGTGACCGTCTGAATCGTTTCCGCTGCTGGTCAGTTTAATAGTAAGTGTCTTAGAATTGGATTTCTCTAAACTGCCGGAAACACTGTTATGTCATTACAAAGTCCTATTTAAAGCCTGGAGTACAAGCTGATGGGAACAAATGGAATAAGGAGGCCATTGATGTGGTTTGAGATATGCATCTTAAATCCCAGAGAGGTTTATGCGGTCTGGCATCTGTCAGAGTGCATTAAAAGCCATTTGTTCCTATAAAAGTAATAACAGCAAACAGTTAAATTTGAATTTGTGCTGCAATAAATGTCAGACTTGAAGATAGTTTGGTGTTGATCTATGTAAGTAGGAAGTTTTAACACATGAGGACATAAAGCCTACAGGGCTCGACAAAGACTGTTCAATGTAATGTATTAAAACGAAATCTCACATTTGAAACCAGATGTTTACATACACTTCAAAAATTAAGACTTTTTTTGTGACTATAAATTACATTAAACTTTTTCTTTTTTTAGTTCAGTAATATTGTATATCTATAAAACATTCAAAATAATCAAAGATTGTTGTTTTAAGACATTTTTTTTTAATTAAAAATGCATTGATCAAACTTTTAATAATACTATTCAGGGAATAATATTAGGGAAGAATATCCATCCATACATTTTCTTGCACCCTTGTCCCTCAAGGGGGTCGGGAGGGTTGCTGGTGCCCATCTCCAGCTAACGTTTTGGGCGAGAGGCGGGGTACACCCTGGACAGGTCGCCAGTCTGTCGCAGGGCAGGGAAGAATATATCTATTGATATTGACAGCATTTACTTTTATCTGTTTTGTTTATTTATTTATTTTTTTTAAAAAGGGAATGGTTTTAAGTGTTTTTTTTAAATAAAAAGTTACATACTGTCCAGTTTTGAAAGTAAAAACTCCCATTTCATCTCGACTGACCAGGGTAAAATCAGCAAAAGTGGTCATAAATACTATTTTCAAGCCAAATCTGCTTCTGAAATCCTTAAAAAGAAAAGTTTCTTCACTGCTAATTCAAATTATTATTACCTTGGGAGAAATAAGTGGTTGATAACTTCCCAGCAGTCAGCTCAATGCCGCAACACCAACCCACTGAGTCTGAGTCAATACTCGACAAAGGTCACTCATTGTCTTCTGTTGCATAAAGATCTGATCTATACAGCAGTGTGAGTTGACTGCTTAAACTGTGGCACTACTGCTGCCTTTGTTTGCACATCGATCAGCTAAACTGAAGATTTTTTTTTTTCCTACTTAAAAAAAAAAAGTTCACCTTTTGAGATAAAGACAAACAATTGAGGTAATTAAGGGTAGAAATGTCAGTAAAAAGCAGATTTTATATGCTGGAAGTGATATAATGTTTTAACACCATATATAAGAATCTTGGCTTCATGAACTGGAGGTTGTCCTGGACGTAATGAGGGTTGAGACCCTTTACTGACAGTGATTGATGTAAACATGTCTGAATGACCAGGTAGCTAGCTTGCACCAAAGTCTGTCAACGTTACATCCTTAATTATTATCAACCTGCATCCTACACTGACAAATATTTTCTTTCATGGTCATATACTTCACATTTGATCCTCATCAAGAGAAATTTCAGATGTGGTCAGAACAAATTAATAAAAGGGAGGACTTTGTTTCCTGTGCAATAGATACAGTGCCATAAGTACAGTAAATATAAAGATATCAGAAAAAATTATAAAGTGAATGAAGGAAGTTCAGGCCATGATTAGATTAAATAATCTTTGAAGCAACTCTCAGGAGAAACAACTTGAAGAAATCACATTTTCTAGAAAAAAAGACGACTACTCCACATCCTCAACTTTTAGCATAATCCCGATTCAATCATTTAACATAAAATACATGATTTATCACCACTGCAGTCAGAAACTACTTAGACAACTATTAAACTGAGTTTATTTCAGTCAATCAATCAGTCTCATAACACAGGAGAGATTTTTGTATATTTCTCAGTGTTTAAAATTAATTGAGAATGCATTAAATTGATCATTTTAACAAAAGAATTAACATAATCGTTCACACATCTACTAGAGGCTTCGATTAACACAGACAGTGAGTGTATTAAATAGAGGGTTTTTGTCACCTTTCAAAATCCCTGTGTGAAAATGTTTCCTGGAAAACTCTGAATAAAGGAGGATTTATTTCAAACAAGCTCATATAATGGAGATTATCCAGGAGGAAACATTGGTTTTAACCCAGTTTGGGAGTTTGTACCTTTCACAAACTGAAAGGTACAAACTGATTTTTGACATTGCTGCTTGACGTTGATGCATTATGAAGGAAACCTTAGCATGAAATATGAGGCATGTGAAGAACAGACTTTAACTGTTTTAAAATATTTTTATAAAATGTTGCATAATTCTATATTTTCAGTTTACATTAATCAAATGAAAAGCCAGAGATGATCTGATTAGTTTCTCTGTTAGTCTTAAGTGAGAGGCATTTAGTGAAAGGCGGAAAAGAGGTTTGTGCTTCCAGGCATGACAACTCTGAGGACACAAATTCCTGGTTACACAAACAGTTTTCTGGGCAGAGTTCCTGAATCACATTTAGTGCATAAAAATATAAAAAATGCAGAACATTATGTCTTATTCAAAAGATGTCTAAACAAGCGACCAGCGCCCTGCATCAAATTAGAAGATCAGCCCAAAGGAAAGACCAAAGACGTGCGTGGGATTTCATAATTTGTCACATTATCATAAATTACAAAAAGCCGATTTCAATAAGTAAATATGCCACAGTCAATAAGAAAAAGAAAGAACAAATGGGTTTGGCTGAAAATTCTTTTTCTAGACCCCCCCTCCCTCCCCGAGTCCATTTTCATCTTGTGGGGTGGAGCTTCTGTCCAGGGAAAAGTGTCAGAGGCAACATGACTTATCAGCCTGCAAGGAAAACTCCTCAAACAGATGTATGTGCTAATGTGAGTTAGCAGCAAGTCGGCCCTGCAGAGAGCTTTGTCCCGCGCCCTACTTAACCTGTCACGGCCGGCAGGGGCAAATAATAATAGATTTACCATGCATAATAAAACAGGCCTATAAAAATAAAAACATAGTAATGAAAATTAAAAATAAAACATCAAACTGCTCGGTTCCCACAAATCTTTGCTGTCTATCACACAAACCCCACATAAGAGGAAACATCAAGGTTTCTAGTTGTACCATGACAAAATGTGGGAAAGTTAAAGAAGTATAGGGTTTCCAGTAGGCAGCCCTTGTGTGCAGAGGCACAGCAGAAGCCCTGAGATGACTGATGGTCTAACACAACACCGGGATGACGTCCCTCCGTCAGAGGAGGGGGTCAGGGTGACATTTGACTACAGCTCCAGGAGGCCCAGATGTGCCTCTTTGATGGGAAGGTGATGTGTCAGCTCAGAATACTAGCATACCAGAGACAACATGCATGAAGAGAGAACAGCCTCAGGGTCCATGGGCTGCTGTCCTCTTTTTAAAAACCTGCTGGGCAGTTCAAATCAGATTGCTTATCCGCGGCTTTTCATACAGTTCCAACGGCACTGAAAGGAAGGATGTATCTCGAACACTGAAATCAATCTGCACAACATCCCTTTCCCCGAGGGATATAAATAAAACGGGGAAATAAATAAAGGGGGTTTTATCATATGCTCGCTGTCAATTAAATGAAGATCGTATCAAAGCCCTGCAGCTTTATTAAAATGCTGCGCGATGACAGGCCAATAACCTTTGACAAATTAATAGATTTTTGACAGACAGCTTGTGGCAAAAACAGCAGTGGGAATGATCAGACGCTGGTGAGCTCGACATTTTAATAGCACTTAAGCACTTATTATAAAGTGGATTTGCTGACTCACACTTCGTCAAAAACAAAAATTGAATTTAACTTAGATTAAGTTCAGAAAAAAAAATTGAACAAAACTATATAAGAAAAAAAAGTAGACCATTATCACAGAGACAGAAAGTCGCAGAAAACAATTTTCTAAGGTATTTTTTAAAATTAAGTCAAAGTCAGAGTCTTACCTTGGAGAAAAAAGTTACACAACACAGACACATTTTACTCACTAATATGGCTCTTTCATGCGTTAATAGAGAGATAAAAAAAAACATTTTTAAAAATGTATTTAAAAAAATATTTACATATTTTCTTAGAATGAAATGAGTCATTGTCTCTGAGTAACTTTTTAAATTAATAGTTAGATTTAAAATAAACCTTCAAGTCAAACATTTTAAAATGTTTTGTCTCGTTAAAGCCAAAATATGAAATTTTCCAACTTTCTGTTTTAATATGTTAAAGAATAAATGATCTGGGGCCTCATTTATAAATGCTGATATGCAGAAAACAGAGCCTGAAACTGGTGTATGTCACTTTCCACTCAAAGGTTCTTCAACAAACAAAACCGACGGGAGAGTGAGAATGGCGAGCGGTTCCCGACGCAAATGCTGACCCACAGGTACGCTGGTTCTGGAGCCGGAGGAAACTGGTGACACAGATGGTAAAGTGGGGAATTGAAGCCACACTAAACATTTTTATTTCACTCCATCTCAAACTTTAATCAACCTTGTCCTATGCATTGAAAACAGTGGTGTTATTTATGCTTCCGCTGGAGAGACAAAACTGCACATAATAAGCTTTCAAATTAAAAAAGCCCTATGAGCCAACTTCAATCGTAAATCAAAGAAAATGCACATTAAGTTTTCTCACATTCCTCTCCTCAGGTGATCACTAAGGTTACGTGCAACACAGATTAATGCATTGGATGTGACAAGGTGTGAGACAGTCAGACTGACTGCTGTAAACATTTAAATACTGTGGTGATGAAGCCATATGTAAGACTCTAGAAGGAATTACTTTCTTTTCACTTGTAGTTCAGTATGTTTACAGTACAAAAATTTGAATGTCCGAAAGCACAGATCAGATTTTGTAATGTAAAATATGACAAAATGGGAAAAACTCGCTATTTTTTTTTAACAAGTTCTAATTTAACAACTGCATTGATGCCAAGTGCTTCAAGTTGATCACTGCAGCATTTGTCCTATTAGATGTGATTACAAGGACTTTTATAGTGACAAATGGCATTAGAGTACAATAGGAAATGATTGAAGTGCATCCAAAAAACAGATATAAAAGCAGCTAGAATAAAACAAAGACATGATTGAAGTGCTTAATTTAGTAGTGTTATGTGAAGTGTCTATTTAAACAGTTCTGAGAAAAACCTTGTGGGTAAAACACACTCTAAAACATGAATCTTTGTCTTATATCACAATATTCATCATCAAGTGTTTGTTCCCTATTTATTCAGAACATTCTTTTTTTTTTATTAATTTCACTTTTTGTTTATATTCTCTTAGTACTAAATCTCTCATAGCTTTCACAGTTCACTCTACTAAATTAAATCAATCACAGAATACTTATTCTACAAGTTTATGCACTATAATTACCGTAGCAGAGTTTATTTGCTTTGTATAAGCCAAATAAACTGATTATGAAGCACTAAGTTGACTTTCCTACCAACCGTCACATGCTTGGCAAAAGCTTGAAAAAACTTTTTATTCCCCCCCCAAAAGAACGTGCTAGAAAGTGTAGAAAACTAAATGCAGACAAACTTGTTTGAGTGGTGTTGACCAATCATATCTCCAGAATATCATCAAAACAGCAGCATTTTTGTACTGCAGTAAAACCGTCAGGAGTAAAACAAAGACTTTCTCTTGTGGTCGCTACATTTAATCATTGACGTCCCTTTGCGTGTAAAGTTATCACTATTTGGCAACTTTCAGCTGCCTTGTGCTTAAATCTGTCTGTGGTGCTTCATATATGGAAATGAGCACAACCAACGTGAGAAACAAGCCCAAACACAATGGATTATATATTTTTAATTCCAGAATATATTAAATATAAATTGCAAAAAAAAAAAAAAAACACTTTGTTGGAAAACTTTCCATGTAAGACTCTTCAAAAAGTGAAATAAATCACAAAATTAAAGGCTTGGACAGTTGATGTGTACAGATTGTCTTTGACAAGACGCTTATAGGAAGCATCTCTGAGTGCTCTTGAAGGGAATTAAATCAGCCGTTCACCTTTTTACCCTCATCTGAATGAGAAGGTGAGAAGTTCAGCATTTTGAAAGCACCTTGCTGTCCAAGCATCTGTTCGGACTTTAGTCACCCGTTTTGGATGCTTTCCATGCATGACTAATAGCACTTAGGGGATGAGGAGCCTTTTTCAACAGCTTGCCTGGAAGCTCCCGGAAAACCCCAACATGAGCAGAGGAGACCCGGGGAAGAAAACGGTGATAAAACTGGAAGTTTTTTAAAATGGGTTTGAAACTTTTTTTCCCCCTCCCAGAAGTATAGGCTCAAAATTATTCACACATTTTATTTAGATTTAAACTAAGGCTTTAATTTGATCAAGATGTTTCTTCTTACTGGATTTATTAGTAAGTTTTTGGAGCAGCCCAGCAGAGTCCTGACTTTAATCTGACTTTAATCTGGAATTTTTTATTTTGTTTTTTTGAGGAAACTAAAGATAAAGGTGATAGAAAGGCCTTCAAAGACACAAACACATTGGAAATGAGAAATATTCAACAATACCAGTGGAAACATGCAAATAACTTATCAGCAACTATTGAAAAATCAGGTTATTTTGCTGTAAAGTGAAAAAAGGGTTTTTAAATTGCTTGTTTTCTTTTTAGCATACATTATTTGTGTTAGAATGTCATTTTCACAGATGACTCTTTTTAGCAAATGGTATTCCTTGAATACTGTCCTATAGGAACACATAGGGATTGAGAAATATTGCTGTCTTGTCTTTCCAATTTGAGAGGGAAACAGGAAGTTGTTTATATCTTGTTGAACGTTCCCAGACAATAATATAAAAAAATGGGGTTGACAAACGTGCTATTTTATGTCCCCCATTTATACTCAAACCATCTTTTCCAGTGTGTTTTACTGAGTATTTGAACCACAAACTAAGAACAAACTGCCCAAGGAATGTCCTCTCCCATGTTTGTTCGGGACAGCAGAAATATTTGTGAGCTACCTGCCCTCTGATGTTACCTGTTCTGACCTTTACTCCTGCAGGTGACGGGATGCGGCTCGCCGGGAGAGCGCTGCAGTGATCGCTATGATTAGACCAGGCCAGAGCTGCAGGGTGTGGTGTTCTCTGTGTCGCTGTCACACACGTCAAACAGTCAGGCGTCCCGATCCGGTATGAAGGAGCAGCAGGACACCCGCAGAAAGACCAAAGGTGGAGAGTGACTCAAACCTCCTTTTCTCCACTTTTTTTTTTTCTTTTTGGACTACTCCTCCTATCACCTCTGAGCTTGTTTACACTGTTTACTGCATGTAATGGGGAACCAGTGGGTAGGCGGATGCACGTGTGAAAACAAAGAAGAGTGGGTGTAAAAAAAAAAATGTATGTTTGCAAAAAAAAAAACTTTTTCCACGCCTCTTCACACTGACTGGCTGTATCATTTATGAACATCTCCCTGAAAATAATGGCATAGTAAAACAGCGCAAACATGACTCACTCCAATTAGTAATGTCATTTGGTCACCTCATCCCTCCCCGAGAGAAAAAATAAACAATACATTTACAGACTGGATTCATGTGGCTTAATTAAAAATCAAATTAAAGTGAATTAAGGCTGACCTTATGGACAAATCTGACTGAAACGCCAGAAAAGAATCTGATTTAAAATTTTAACGCGTCCCAGCCCAACATATTTTAAGTAAATCTGTGCTGGAAAGATGCAACGTGAGATTTGGACAATAACTGTAGATCATTCCTCCCAGCAGCTGTTAGACTCCATATCCGCTCCTGACAAACCCGTGTTCATGTCCCTGTTGTTATTTCCACAGCTTGTTCATTTTGTACATCGACTGTTTTTTATGTTATGCGTAAAAATACATGCTCATTTTGTAGTGAATAACGATCCTTCTGAGTGGCACATCTCTGTTAAAAAATATGCTATTTTTGAGATATAGATGTAGCATCATTTTTTTCCAAGGGCCTACAGTACAGTCTATTATTTTTATTTTTTTCTTTTCTATTCCGCATGCTACCATCTGCTTGTCATTTTACACCTGAATTTTCCTATTGTGAGGCAACATCGTGTTTCTATTTCTGCCCGATCATGCCCATATTCACAGTCAGAACAACAAAATGTCAAGCTAGACCTGTGATAAACAAGGTTATATCCAGATTTATCTTGGGTAGGAAGGTTAAGGCTCACTGAAAAGAGTCTACATAATGAAGATCTATTTCTAGGTTTTTCCACACATCTTTACCATAATTATGGAATCTGGTGAATGTGAATATTTTAGAGCTACATTGCCATAACAAAAAGTGTAATAAAAGGAAATGTAGATGTTAAGCTGTGCATGCTTTAAGACTCTTTGTGCATGAAAGTATGGGCAAAACTTCCACAATTACAAAAAAATGTGTTGAGTTCACCTATCTTTGTAATTTTGCACCAATGCAATTTTTTTCTTGACATTTTTAACACCATGCGTACATATCCTCTTTTATTTTATGAGCAAAATAATTTGATGTTTTCACCAAACGTTGCAACACAGATTTCAAAGCCTCGTTGTGGAACTTTCAACTCGAACCTGCACAATGCCCAACACTTTCTTTTGAGTTATTTTTTCGAAGCAATTAGGCATGTGAATGATTTATATTATTTATTTCATCTGCAAACATGAAGATTATATATGTGTGACAAGTTCTTTATTACAGACTTTTCTTATAAATAACGTCTAGTTGAAATCTGAGTCAAGATGACCTCAGTCCGGTTCTGAATTAGTACGCCAGCAGGAACATAAATTAATTATTCCGTGTGTTCCAAGGGAATTATACGATTGATGAGTTTCTTTGTGCTTTTGTATGTTATTACTAAGACTAAGAGTAATGTAAACAAAAAAAAGAAAAACCCAGAAAAAACTTATCTCTGCTGACTTCTTTTGTTAGGGCCTTAGCTTTTATTATAGGTGAAAGAAAGTCTTCTGCTGACTTCTGGGTGGAGGAGACTTTCTTTTGCACATTTCAATTTATTGTTGGTAAAGGATGGAGTGAAATAAATTCCATTTCCAGACAGAAAAAGTCCTCTGTAGTTTTCCACTGTGTGTCTCTATGTGAGCCTCAGCATCATTATGGCCAGCAGACGGTGTGATGTCAGCCTTACATCACAAACTAAAGGTGCAAGCTGGAACATCTGCTCACGCTGTTACAGTCGTGAAATCTCATGCCTCCACCCCGGCGGGATCAGGCCACTCTGCAGACATATCAGACAATAAATGCTGACAGACAGTGTTTGTTTCAACCAGTCTAAGTTTGGATTTTGCATTTAGGCAAAGATTCAAGGGACCAGGAGGCACAGCTAATGATGTCATCCAGGAGTGGCCAAAGACAAATCATCTGCACCATTTTTTTTTTTTTTCAGCAGCATTTTTAGAAAGGCTCATCTGGTGCTGTGGCTGAATTCAGTGTTTGGGGTGATTTGATGAACTGTCCCCTGGTGAAAAAAAAGTATACCTTAGTATACTTCAAACATACTTAAATTTGTGAAAGTACACTTTAAGTATACTAATTATTAAGTGTACTACCTGTAAGTATATCTGAAGTATACTAAAAATACACTTGTACCAATTTCGAAATTAGTACTTTAAACATACTTAAACATAATTGTATCAAAATACACTTTTTATATGTTACATAAAAGTATACTTTAAGTGAACAAAATATGAATGAATATATGTGGATTTTTAAGTGCCTTAATAATCTTTTACTATTTATTAAAATTGCATACAATAACAAAAGGATAATCATGATGCAATTTTTAAGAAAGTACCCAATCAATTTTCAGATGTGTGATGTAAAACCTTATAATCAACGGCATTAGCTCCAGTTCATACTCCAGACCAGATGGTGGCGGTATTGCACACTTTCATTTATTTAAAAGACACCACAAAGAGAAGAAAAAACTTGGACGCAGGGAAGATAACAGACGCTGTTCAAATTTGCCATTTTTACTCGCATAATATTGCCTTAAAAGTAGAGAGGGCCTTGACAGTAGTTACTAATTTTGGTAAATTCAAGCTGGTGACGTCCGAGTTAGACGACAACACAACGGGACAACAACCGATGGAAATGAAATGTGTGTCACAAAAGGAGCCCGGGGGGACGAAGGATGCTAAGTGTTGCTAGCTGGTGGTAAGTTTGCTTATTAATTATATTCATTTAATTATAAACAGTGCAGTAAAGATATATAACTGACGTTGGTTTCTTAAATAATTATTTTATAAATTTTATTGTGACTTGTATGATTATTACAATAGGAATCATTCAGTTTCATGTTATAACTGCATGGAGGTATTTGTTGCGACTTATACTTTAATTCATGAACTAACCTGGTTTTAATTGAGCTCCATAAGACAGAGAGACTTTGATATTGTGAGGTTGTTGTTCTAACTCGTTCATCAATGTTTTTATCTTCAACATATGTTTGCAGTCTAACTAAGCAAATGAAGATGAAAGAGGAAGCCAGAGAAATCAGGTGTTAGGAAACCTAAAGACTTTCCTGTCTCAGAAGAAGCTCTGGCTCCACCAGATCACCAGCCAGCTCTAAGGAGGAACCTTCACATTGTCTTCATGATGTAAGTTTGTTTTTTCTAGCTAGCTACATTTTCAACAACAGAAACTGGTGTGTTACCAACACTAAGTGCTTAATAAACATGATTTGATTTAAAGGTAACTGGAAAGAAGTTTTCTCTTCTTGTTAATCTAACATTTATGTTTCATTTTTTTTATTTGTTGTTGACTTTCAGGGCCCTGTGATGGACTGGTGACCTGTCCAGGGTGAACCCTGCCTCTCATCTGATGGCTGCTGGAGATGGGCACCACCAGCCCCCCTCACCACTCTGCACGGATCGTGTGTTCAGATCATGGATGGAAAGATTTTAAGGTAGTTTGTCTCCTTAAGTCCACACTTAAAACAGCTTCATACTTAATGCCAACATCAACTGATTCTATGACATTGCTGACTATTTTTTTTTCTACTTCTAACATAAACAGGCAAAGAAGACACCCATAAATGTTTTTCCACCCCAGGCATCCGGTCCCAATCATCATCAGTTCTTATGATGTCACATACACAGCGAGTACAAAACGTCTTAAAATTGTAAGTATTATTTTTTTTATTTGCCATTTTTCTGTTCTCTTTAAATATAAATGCTTTCTCTGTTTAATTGCTCTATTGTTCTTTTTTGTAGGTTTCTGTAAGGTGCAATGAACGGGAATGTTCTGTCGTTGATCCTCACTTTCATGTTTAAGTACATCGATAAAAGTATACTAAAGTATGTTAAAATTCAGTATACTAAAGTATACTTTTTTTTTCACCTGTGTCTGCAGCCACAAAAATGATTGTGCTTTAATCCATTCACAAAATATTAGAGCTGTGAATATTTTCATTCTCAGCTCATGTTGTTCTTTTCAACAGGGTTTTGCTGGGGTTCTTGATGATGGTTTAGCTTTTACCCATTTGTCTGTCCGTCCGTCTGTCCGTTCATTAGGTCTCAGTGGAAACAAGTCCATCAGGGAACTATAGACGTCCCTCAGCCAAGTGAGATCCTTTAGCTCATTCTGGAGGATCCCAAAGTTTCTCCCAGCCCAAAAAAAGATACATCGTCCTTCCAGTGACTTAAGAGTGTTTCCTCATGGGTTCTCATCCCAATGGGAAATTGCAGGAAAATTTCTAAAGGGAGGAGTCCAGAGAGATCACCTCCTCTGACTCCTCCTCTGCTTTGAGCTCCCCCTGGATAATGGAGCTCCTCACTCCTGTCATCCTTTGAAAGAAGCTAATTTTGACCTCTCTTATGTAGGATTGTATTCTTTTGGTCAGACTAAGCCTCATGGTCATAGGTAAGGGTTGAAACATAGACAGATCAGTCAATCGAGAGCTTTACCTTTTGGTTCAGTTCCCTCTTCATCACAAAAGACCAGAGCACCCTCAACCTGTCTCTTCTTCTCCTGTTCAATTCTAATATTAACAAAACAAGATATTTCAACTCCTCTGCTTATGGCAGCTACTAACCAATAAGCAGAGGCGTAGCCCACATTTTCCCAGTTGAGAACCATGGCTGCAGACTTAGAAGAGCTGATTCTGGTCTTGACTATCAGCAGTGAACCACACCATTGCAGACTGGTGGGGACGGCCTGGAGAAGCTGTGCTTAAAAAAAAATCTGTGAAATTTTACCTTCACCTAACAGGTGCATCAAATGAGTGTAAATATCGTTCTTGTAAGATCAAACACAGAAGGGTAAAAAGATCCAATTTTTTCCAGATAAATTACAGAATGTTTTACTGTAATTTGTCTGGACTGGCCCTTTATGTGCTTCGGTATTTGATTGATGAAGAATAATAACCGGTGCTTGTCACCGGGACATATGTCAAGCAGCTCATCTCCTTTTGAAGGATGTCTCCTAAGCTGGGATCACATGCTTCCAGCTGAGACCCTGGGTTTATATGATGGTTGAGTGAACAACACATGGCAAGGCGGGGGGCTCAGACATGCCTGGTGCCCTGGTGATGTAAGGTGGACAGTCTCCCTCTTCTCATTATCCTCTCTCTGGGTGTTAAGGAGGAGTGGAGATGAGAGGGTGGAGGAGACTGGCTGGCTATCCCTACATCCCCCGTGGACAGGGAACAGATGGGACCTGACTCTCTGCTCATAAATCACTGCCAAGAAGGCTTTAGCCTGCTCCAGTGACCATTTCCAAAATGGTAACTACTGTTTACCGAAACAAGACCGGAGTCATGGATCGAGGGAATGCAAAGAAAATTGAGAGATTACAGTCCAATAGCGAATAAACAAACTCCAGGTTGATGGGAGATCAAATTCAAATCCTGTCAGGTTTTATTGGATGGTATACAAACTGGAAGAATAAAACCAGAGAAGACAAATAACACACTTTTGGGAAATTTGAAAATGCTATAACAGATTCCTTTTCTGCAAATGTTCAATAACAGCAAACATTTCATTGACACCACCTAAACTTTCTTCTTCTGTCTGCTGCTAGGCAGCTGTATAAGGACAAGTCTGGATGTACAGTAGGTTTGAACAGTGTTAAATAATCTTTTTTTTTTTTTTGCACCATGTTTTGTGGTTCTCTGGCATAATTGCCATCATTTGATTTATAATATAACTTCAAAGTTTTCTAACATCACCTGCTTCTGGATATAAAGCTGATGAATTATTGCTCTCCACCTTGTGGGTGTATCAGCTGTGGTTGAGCGGGTTGTTTAAGCACCAAATAGTGTTATTTTTTCCAATGTTGTGTTATTTTTCCCAATGTTGCTTTCCAGGTAGATTTGTGGTATTAAAGACCAAAACCTGAACTTGTTTGAGAATTGATTAGTTGAAATGTTCTGGGCAGCCTGTGAGCGTGAAATACACAAAACGTAGCTGTTCTCTGCTATTGCTAAAATAATACTGTTTTCCATTAATCTTATAGGCTTTTTAATGTCCACTCATAGATGCTGAACAAAAAAGGATTCCATAATGTGTGAGGAGGCAACAAAAGAACATCATTGTGACAAAATGTCTGCTATAATAAACTCTGCAGAAGCACATAACGATCCTCCTGTGGAATTACTGGGAATGATTCATCCCACTGATGGCCCATCTCCAGCCCTCCCTCCCACTTGTCACAGGCTTAGGGTACCTGGGTAATGTAGTCATCCACTGGGGATATAATTAGAGAGCTGCCACCTGTGCTTCCTCCACGGTCCTCCTCCTCTAGAGCTCATTAGAGACTGTCTGTGTGGGGTGGGAGAGAGTAAATTAATCGACAGTGGAAATCTGACATTAATTAGTCATTTTGGCCTAAACACTTCCATGTCCACAGAGGCAATGACACGCTTACTGAATACATTTTATTTGTGCTGTCAAACACCGCAAGCAAAAACACATCAAAACATTAACAAACTCGGCTTTAATGAACATTCATGAACACAACAAAGCAGTGAAACCTTTAAGACCCCAGAGAGTTTAGTGTTATGAAAGTATTTAGCCCTTAATAAATAACCACCGAATTGATTGTTCTGTGTTATTTATATTTATGGGTTTTGACAATTAATTTCTAGCAAGTGTTATAGATTTTTACATTTCCATCTGATATTGTTCTAATTTCTTTTGCTAGATTATGTTTGGAGCAGATTATGTTGAAGAAAATAAAACACCCCAAAATTTCAGAAAATACTGCAAGTAATTAGATTATGCAAGGGAACCTTGAACATAATTTGAAAATTTGATGCCATAAATGAAAAACAATTACCAAGTAGTAAGTAAAATATGAAGATGATGCATTCCTACAAGTAAAAAAAAAAAAGTTAAAAAGTGACTTTTATCAATACGCTTATACAACAAAACAAAAATAAACCAACATCCTTTCTTACTCTTGCATCAGTTAAAAAAATGTGGCCTTGGGAGTGAAACTAACAGACAAACAAGTAATTGATGATGAAATGTAAGTGAATTTAAAATGAGAGAAAATAAATCATTCATGGATTTAGCATTCGGATGTATAGATCTGCCTCATTAAAACACAAGGATGTTTTAATCTGTTAATCAGATTCATTATTTGTCCTCAACATCATACTTTTGTCCTCCAACTGGTGGGTTCAACAGCCTCCACAGTCACCAGATCTTAATCCAGTTGAGCGTGTTTGGGATGAGGAGGAAAGGGAGATTTTCAGCCAACAAGTCTGAAGTCACTCACTGAATGTATTATGTTCCAGAAAAACTACCTTAGCAATTACTTTTTACACTCATATTCTTCCAAACCTGGAAAGGAATTAGTCCAGAGGATACTAATTTGTACTTATCTAGCATCCCTTAAAACAACAAAAAATATTTCAGTGTGCTATTTTTCCATTGATATAATTAAATTTGAGAAACCGTCTTTCATTTTAGAAATGAGGGCAACTTATCTGAGCTGAAAAAAACGTGCTTCTCTTCTAATTAACATTTAATACTTACATTATCTTGCTTTGACATGTTGAATGATTGACACGGCAGGAGAATTTAAATATTTTCAGATCAGCTCAGATTGGTTAATCAATATTATCTATTCACTGTTTCACCACAAATGCAAGTTGTTATTTACATATTACATGTTTTTAACCAGCTGCATCCCCCGAAGAAGCATTATTTCATAACTAACTCCTAGCAGAAACTTCTGGTAGTCAACTGGACTTCTTTAAATATAATGTGCTGCAATTATTAGGATTTTACTCATAAGATTTCTAACAGTTTATAATAACATTGTCCATTACAATATGCATAAATCTGTTGGAAATGTCAGTTTATTTGCAGATCTAAGATAAGAATGAGATTCTGTGACTTACAGGTGTTAAAAGAAACAGTGTAATCACAGAGTTTAACATAATTAGTTCCAGTCCACTGTAGGTGTATTCCTCGTGGTGCTGTTTCTGTCTTCAACATCGCAGCTCCTTTGACTGTGCCTTTCCCCCCCCTCTAATATTTAGTAATTTTCTATTGCGCTCCACACAAGTTATTCATGAAAGATACAACGCTCTTCAGGGCCAAAAAGATTTTAGGCCGATTCAAGCATCTCAAATGTCCTTGGATCTGGTAACAGTTTGTTTAGTCCTGAAACAATGAAAAAGATGCAATAAACATTCAAGCTAAGATGAAAACAGACGCTGAATTATATGTTTGAATTCTCCTGGAAGGAAACGGATCAAGCGGTGACAGAGCATGTCTTGTGGCTCAGTGTAGTGAAGTCATCAGAGCAGAAATGGAGAGAAAAAAGAGCTGGAGTGAAAACATCAGATGTAAATAATTTAGAAGATCTGGGAAAGGGTGTGTCAGGATTAATTTAATAGTCACAGCAGAAGCAGCGCTCATCATATAGTACTTATTAACAGAAACAGCCTATTAAAATATATATATATTCCACAGAGAGAACCAGGAATTCAGTGCAGATTTATAAAGTTTATTTTACTCACTGATCCTGTGCCAAACTGCTGAGATCTTTCAGAAAAATTGTATGAAAGGAGAAAAAAATTGAAAAAACCCCAACTTCTTACTTCGTGCCTATAACTTTTATGAAATTCCACATAATAGCTCCTTTGGAACAAGTGCTAATGCCATTCATTCTCAGATTTATTTTGCTTCGGCAGAATGAGATTAAATAAATTATTAAGGAATTATAATTTAAGGAAAGTGAAGGTGTTACGTAAAATTTTTTATTTTCATTCGCCCTCCTTTTCCTAAACCTGCACGGGTGACATAAATGGGGAACAATGGAAAATTATCCTCTAAAAGCAGAGATGTGGAATTAGGTTAAAGAAACAAAAATAAAAGTACTATACAATAGCACAGTGATGACGTGCAGTGTTTTTGTGCCTGAAACAAATTTAAAGAAGACAAACGTTACAGTAAAATACTTAATATTAAAAGTAACATCCATGAACGTCAGGAATTTGAAAATGTTTTCAGTTAAGTGCTGTTCTAGTAAGATCAAAGTAAAGAGTAGGATGCTTTTTATTTATTTTATTTTTTTTACATTGAAAAATTAAACAGGAAGAGGAGCCAGATCAGGAGTGAGAGCTTGGTTAATTAGCACTCCAGATTTAGCTGAGGATCAGGCAACACAGTTGTCAGCAACATCGTTACTGCTCTCGCCACGTGAACAAACGGCAAACTCAATGAAGAAGTTAGAGAAAGGGCGGTCACTGAATGTTAAAAAAACCAAAAACAATCGTGGCCTTGTTTCTTCATCACTTGTGCAGGCCTGGGTGTTCACACGAGCGCATGGATCGTAATAGAAAAGAGAAAAGAATGGCAGCAGAACGACTGTCCCACTACGCAGCGGGGAAGGTATGTGGGAGGAGAGAAGGAGGTTTAGACGAGGAGGAGGAGTGAATGTGTGAAGTAAGAAGAGATACTTCCACATGTCCATGTTTCCAGTGACAGCGAGGAGACAATAATGATCAGTGTGCCAATAGACCGAGGCAGTGTGTGAAAGAGGCTTAGAAACACTATAACACAGCAGGATAACAGTTTTCAGTGCAGTTTTGTAAAGACTTCTCGTGTAAAAAGAAAACATGAAAAATGAAAGCAGGCGCCAATTTAACCCATACAGGTCAATTGTGCGTAACATAGAGTCGTCATTACCTCCACAGTTCCCTTTACCCTGAAATATAAACCAAATTACAGCATTGCTCTATGTAAATGATTTATTTTTAAAATAGATTAACAATCATCTATTGGGTACATAGTTTCGTACCTTGTAGAAGAAACTTTAGCCGTTTTCTGAATTCTGTCACTTTTTTTTATTATTATTTCAGAAATACTACTTAATTCACAGCCTTCTAAAATGAAGGAAAGCAAGATTTCAGACACTTTGATGCATGACTTTAAAAAATAACAGATTTTCATTTTCACACATAGCCTCAGAAGAAATGACTTGTTAATTGAGTGTGATTTAAAAGTGACATTTGTATTTTTAATGACTTGGAGAGTCCCTCTTTCTGTCTGTTTGCCGGTGGAAACTACAGTTTGCAGGTTCTTAAACTCCATGTTCAAAAGTTCAAATATGATTTCTCAATGACAGTCAAAGACTTAGATCAACTTGTGTTCAGTAAATCCCTTTTAATAAATGTACTCGCACCTTGCAAGCAAAATAAATAAAGCTTGATGAACATTTTTTTTTATTCGTAACTAAGTTACTCAAGTTTGGGTTTGAATATCTGTAGATGAAACTTACTGAAGGAAATGTTCTCCTGCTTCATAAACTTTAAATTATTGAAACAATGGCTGGTATCACATCAGCATGTTGAACAATTTAGCTTTCCTTTACAAATAGGAGTATTCCTTTTTTGTTTGTTTGTTTCAATTCTGAAAACAGCATAAAGTAAATGCCACACTGGACTTTGTTCGTCTCATCTCCTCTGCGCTCTTCTGTGCATTGCTGTGCTGCAGGTGTTATCTTAATATCATCATTATTTAATTTCCTTGACAAAACTAGTCAAGAAAAATAATTTTTAAACCCGAAATGTGGCTGCTCATTATGGGAACACTTATAGTAGTCATGCTTTTCCTGTTGTATACCATTCAACTGGTGTTATGCCACAACATATGCGCAAGCCTGTGAGTATCTGTGCATGCAGTGCATTTTGAGGAACACCATACCAACGGTGACATTTGCGTTTTCCTCCTACTCGCCGCCACATGGAGAGAAAGCAAACAAATGCGCTCACAAGTGTGAGTGATGTCGGTGGTCAAACACATGGTTAGCTAAGCAGACGGGGAAATAAAACACCGAACATCTATTTGAGTGATTGAAAACAAGGTGGACACGTCCCTCTGCCTCTCTGCAGGGGAACTTGCAAGTGGGAGTATCAGGAACATGGCAATATTTGTTACAGAAAATAAAATCTGTGCAATCTTCTTGGTAAAGTTGTATTACAAAACCTTAATTTTTCATACTTGGTGTCCATTCGCACTTTTGCTTCGACTTTCAAAGTGTGAATTTGGAACTATTAGAGAAATTATTGAATAGTTCAAGAGAAAAAGTAATGTTTTTTTTTTCTGCTTCTCTGGTCAGGTGACAAGGTTGGAAATGTGTCCTGCATGCAAAGGAAATGTGTAAGAAAAATTCAACACTACAAGCCACCCTGAACACACCATCCTCATCAGTGGCAGCAACACGTTGGAGGGCTGATTAAGACCATTTCAGTATACAGTATAAAACCATATGCATGTGTTATGACATCACATAAGTAGTGGATTTACGGAAGACACATAAAGAAAGCTGACAAAAAAACTTGAGAAGACTAGTTTGAAGTCTGTTGCAAGATATTGATGGAACATATGGAAGGAGATCTGGAGAGATGAGAAAAAAATGTAAGTTTTTCACCAACTTGTAAAGGATTATGTGCAGAGGAAAAGAAAGACTGCACATCCCACTGAGGAGGATGACCATGTTTTACTCACATGGTAAAACATAGTAGTATCAGCATCATGCTGTGGGAGTACTTTTATCTTCTGGTGTCAGGAAAGGTGGTCAGAGTTACAGGGCTACTCTGTACTTGAGCCTGACTTTATGGTTTTGTTACAAACTGAAGATTGTTGTTTTTACTGTGGTAAAATGTGGAAATGTTCTGCTGTAATTGATATTTGAATATATGAAAGCATGGAAAGTTCATTTTAATGAAAAGTTCAGATTCAAATTCATTCTGTGAATTCTCTCAAGATTTAAGTATTTTATAAAAAAGGACTGTGATACAAAATAAAAAAACAGTATTAGATACTTTCTGTCTGTTTTAACATTTACTCTGTTGGGTAAACACAACAATAAGTGGCGTAAGTTCGGATTAATAACTGTTTGCATTCATAATCTTGGTTCACTCTGTACTTATCACATGCGAGATGAGATGTGATATTTATTCTGTGTTTTGTTTCCATCATATCTTAAAATTGCGAGCAGGTTTCTCATAAAACCACTCAGGCACTCTGGATTCCCACAAACACTCTGGTTTCTGGTGTCTTGCCAGGGACATGCTCCTACATGTAAACAGGAGGATTACAGTCCGTGAGACGGTCCATCAGTGAAGAGCTCACATTCGAAGGATATAGCCACCTGCTTTCAAAGGCATCCACATATGTCACTCCCTGTGAACGTGCAAAACTAAGAGTCACAGGCAGCATGGAAACCCCCAAGAAAGATTGATTTAAAATGTGAAAAATGCTCCCATGGATACCGCAACTGAAGATGCATCAATTTCGTCTCAAGATGCATTCATAATTAGGTCATTTAGCATTTATTCATGAGGCTGAGAATAATAGCCGGGGTTTGATTGTGAAACTCCAGAAAACCATTAGCATCTTTTTGAATCAAACACCCCCACTTCAAGAAACCAATACAAAAAAAGACCCAGTGCTAAGTAAATAAAGCCTGTAAAAAATTAAGCCGAGTGCAATTAGAAGCAACCAGGCTCAAGCAGCTGCCAGGTGGATCCCTTACAGACAAAAACAACCACCGTTCTCCACGCTCAGCGGCACATGCAAAGATTTGAACGAACAGATGCGGATTATTTTTCTCCACAGGTATCCGTCCATCTGCAGGGTTAGTTGTTCCCTAACAGGCAGTTCAGAGATGTTTCCTCTGGGTCTCCCTCTTTGTCCTGAACTCGATTCTTGGTGCTGATTTGACCGTTACCATGTCAGAAATTGATGGAAGAGTTCATCCTCCTCTTAAATGGAGCAAGCTGTTTGGCTAAACAAGTGACAGCAAAGTTTTTTGGAGCGTAACTAATAAGAACAAATTAAAGTAAAAAAAAAAAAAATGATGCAGACAAAATGAAAATGGTCTTAAAGTGGAAGATGTAGGCAGCAACAATAAAGGTTTGTCTCTCATTGACAACACATTTCACTTTCATTTTATTTTGATAGCACATCCTGATTTGGTATTTCATTTATTAAACCGGGCTAAATAAGAGGGGTTTAAAAAAAGAAGGAGGGTCTTGTTTCATGATCTTGTAGTCTCGAATGCATCTAAAATTACTTGCATAGAAAATCAGGTGAAAAAGTTTCATTAAAATAAAAATGTTTTTGTACCTTTCATACGTCACAATCGACTCACAGTAATTAACCACTATTACAAGGAAGTTTCAATCCCAAAAACGTCAACTGCATCTTAAACACATACTTCCCTTGTTCACAAATATAACAGTTGTTGCATAACTCTGTTTTTTTTTATTTATGAACAGCGCTAAAAAAAAAAAGAATGTTAATTTGCCAAGGAGTCAAAGTTCAAGCAACCACTCAAAGAAAGAAAATATCTTTTAACACCAAAAGAAGTGAGAAAATGAAATTATGCAGCGAAAGAATCCGCTTGGATTCTCAATCTACTATATGAAACCCGTTTCATTCAAAATTTTACAAGCTGTCACAGCTGGTGTTAAAGTGATGACAACCTCCTTTCGCTTTATTTTAGCACAGAAGTTTTGCAAATCAATGGCAAAAGAAGCAAGACCAACAATTTCCTCTCTGAGTTCCCCCTCTTTCCGTTTCTGAATGCACACAAATCACGACCTGCAACGCTGAAGAAAAAAAACATTTGATATGGAAACCGAGTTGCTAATTTGGTTTTTACTCCAGAGTAATTACGTCTGATTCCTCAATGGTTACATCAAACAAATGGAATATTTGGCAGACACTGACATTTCCTCCAAGCAGTCCGTTGGTCCCTTGTGAAAAGCTGATAGCAACACACAGAGCATACTTAGTATTTGCATAAACTAAATTTGGATTTTAGTAAGGGCCGAGGACAATGATGTTTTCTTAGACGTCCAGTAAAAGAAGCTGAACAAAATACGATGGGATTTTCCAACTGTTGCTGCATGAAACTCAGCAGATCTTTTGAAAACCCTGAACATCTTCGCCGTGTCACTAAAAGCAGCAATTAGGTTTATATTGCCGTTCTAGTCTTTATCTAATCTAGGTCGGGGTGAAATTAAACGACCATAGGAAGAACTTTCAAATTTCCTTTTTACATTAAATGCTGTTGTGCCATGTGGAGGTTTGTTTGAAAATCTCAATGGAGATGGTTTGCTTATTTGATCGTCTGGGTGAGCACGGTTTTTATGAAGCGGGTTTATTTGCTCAGATGTAGACTTTCAAACTCTGATAATAATATGTGTCTGTCAACAGAGCAAGCGTGGGTAAGAGCAACTCTATGAAGCGTTTCCATTTGTGATCCACAATCATTGCTTTAATTTATATATATCTCATGTATTTAATATTTGTACTTACTGTGTTTTATGTTATTTCAAAATATTATTTACTAAGATGCAAAACAGAAAGATTAAATCGAAACTTTAACAATAACAATATTGTTTTAATACTTGACGTTGCGCTATTGATTGTAAGAAGTGATAACCTATGTCACAATTGACAATAAAAATCTTTAAATAACATGGGCACATTATTTTACCTAATCAGGAGATCATTTCATTGCATTCTTTTTGAAAGCAAAAAAATTTACATTTCAAAAATTTCCTCTCAGAATCATTGCATTGACATTTCCGTTAAAACTGAATCATTATACTGGTACTACTCACCTATGATGAGCCCATTTATGGTCATGCAAATACGTATTTCATGATTATCTAAGTAGAGAAAATGAAATATGAAAGAAAAAAATCAGAATTTCATTACCAACAATCACTAGCTCAGCCTCTGTGGGTGATATAGTGAAACTCACCTTTCCCACTCAAAATTACACAACCTCATACATAAAATCTTATAATAACTTACCTCTCCTCTTCAGTGCTATCCTGAATTTCTCCTGTGAATCTGAAGGACATTTCGTTCTTTTCATTGAATCAAAACTGTTCAAACTTCTCTTTAGTGTCTGCAGCTTCTGCCTGCACGTGTCTCCAATCAAACCAGGACAGGAGGATTCCTTGCAGTGAGGGATCATTACACGGCAAATGCCAAATAAGGCCAAGAAGTTCTAAAATTAAAGTAGGAAAAAAAAAAGATGACAAGAGTGGTTTAGAATGGTAGAACTAAAGTATTAGGTTTTCCCACAAAAGACCTGGACCAAGTGGTTGGGATCTGGGGCTCTAATGCCTGGGCAGCTACCACTGTAATCCGACCCCAGATAGAGAAGATAATAATGGAGGGACAACTAATTTCTAATGTTATGGAGATATATATCATTTGCAAAAAATATTTGGCCAGTTGGATGGTCTCTTATTAACCTTGATGAACTACTTTTGTCATGTTTCAGAGGCTGAAATGGAAAAGTTCACAGAAATGGGTGAGGAAAGAAAGTGGGTTGATCATAATCACCATCACAACATTCAGCAACATTATAATCACATTTTCTTGTTGTTCCAAAGTCATTATTAATGATCTACTCTTTCCCATTTGATACTTATGTTTCCTCAAAATTGGTCAGAAAATTATTTAAAGCTCGAAATGCGATAGTTTCAGTTGTGGTGCTAAAAGCTTTGAATGCTATTCCCAGTCGTCTGTTTTCTGGCTCCAAAAGATTTATGACGATGAAAACATGTTTTGTATAAATTATATATCACATGCTTCGCTTTCCTGGCTAATTACGCCTGGAAATGATAGATCTGCTCCTCCATAGTTTCCTCATCCGACCACTGTGGTCAAATAGCGGTCACTGCTGATGGACCGGTGAATGTCATTAGCGGGGGTAAGTGTTCCCTCGCTGCAGAAAAGATATAATCCACAGCATCTTTTTGGACAACATTATTGAAAACCAGTGGCTTGTTTTGATCTCACATGTGATATGAAATACTCAGGACCTAAATTCATTGCCAATTAGCCGAGCTGTAGGTGGTGAATGATGCTGACTGCATTCGGCTAAATGGATGGGATGTGACCGCCATGTTGTCATCCTGCACCACAAGACTTTGTCTCTGTCCAGCAGAGTGAGTGTCCTTTTTCTGAATATTCTCCCTAGAAAGAAATAAATTAAGTAAAGTCTATATTTAAACTTCATTTATTTTAAACAACATAATCCTAATAGTGCAAAGGTACAACATCTCTTTCAGAAATGTTTGGCCTGTGTAAAGACGACATTAATATTGTACTTGCATTATTAATAGTCTTAGCTAAAGTGTTAAACCTATGAAACTTTGTCATATTTTATTGCATTACAGTCTTTAATGTCTTATATTAGGATTTTATGTGAATGACCCACATAAATCAGTGCATAATTGTGAAGTGGAAAGAAAATAATGCAGTTTAAAAAATCACAATAGCTTTATGCTGTGGGGATGTTTTTCTTCTGCTTGAACGTGTAACTGGTCAGAGTTTCTGGGAAAAAACATTAAAAAAAACACAAAAGCTACAGAAGAAAGCACTGTAAAGCTGTAGAAGTATTGCTACCTGGAAGAAAGTTAACATTCTAGCAGGACAATAAGCCTAAGAATAGATTCAGAGTCTGAAAGGAATGGTCCAAATCGAAACATGTCCATGTTTTAGAACGGCCTGGTCGACATCTAGAACTAAATCCAACTGAGACTCAACAGTAATTGTTCACAGTCACTCTCCATAGATTTTTGACTGAACTTAATCTATTTTATCAAAAATAATGAGCTTATATTTGAGTGTCCAGAGCGTTGAGTTCCCAAAAGATTGGCAGCTCTCACTGCAGCCAAAGTCATTCTGCAAAGCATTGACTCATATTAGTTTGTATGAAAATGTATGCTAGAAATAACATTTCAATGAAATAATGTAAAAAAAAAAAAGGTTTCGGTAATGTTAATCCGTTTTGCCTAGCACTGTATAACGGTTAGGTACTAAATCTTTTTTATGGTGTGCTTCTTACTTTTACATTTAAAATTTAAATCTGAAAACGTGATTGAGATTTAATTTAAATCTCTGAGAGGTGACATGATTGTTACAACGTCCTTGTCGAGGTAAACCTGCTGAAGATGTCCCTGGCTCTGAAAGTCTCATTTGCTATATTGTTTAAGACAAGTGTTTAATCTTCGTTCCTTATCCTGGGACTCGCCTCATGTGGAGCCAGGCTAGATCAGGTAATTTTGTGTGACAGCTGAAGCGGACAGAGAGGTAATGGTGACTTTGACAACAGGGAAATGTCGCACCTCTGCTAAGATTAAACAGCAGGTGAATCAATAGGGTGTTTGCTTCATGAATAATGTACACGGGGCGTTCTCCCGACAAGTCTCTTCAAAGCCCACAACGAGGAGGCACAAGCAAACTGTGAAATATGCAGCTGCAAATTGGATTGTTGGCCTTTGGAAAGAGGAAACGAGTAAAGAAATCAAAATAGTGATCAGAACGAGAACCTTTGACTGCAAAAGAAGAATACGTTTCGTGTAATAGTTGCGTTACTGTGATGAAATTAACAAAAAAAATCATAATTCCAATCCTGTATTTGTAGAATACAAATACATTTCAGATTAGCTTCTTAAAAGTCTTCAGTGTTGTCGCTGGGAATACCTCAACATGAAACCTCCACAATTTGAGCTGTTTTTGACATTTAAAATGGAACTGCAGCTGTAATAACAGAACAAATGTGCACAACAAAAATACAGCAAGATGGATTCCCAAAGTTTATTTCCTTTCCGAGCTTGTTCTCCATCCCGTCCCATTTCTGTTCATTGGGAACAATGACCATCACCTCAGTAGCTTTGCCAGCAAAGCCACCGCTTTTGGTCTGGACTAATATCAAGCTGACCAAAGGACTAATACACCTTTAGCCAAGTCTAAACATTGACTTCCTTCAGCATCGAGTTGAACAAATCCTCACAAGGACAGAAGTGAAGGACAAGGGACACAAACACATCAAGAAACCACCAAACCTGTGGACACCCTAAAGTCCACATGCGTTCTGCTTGATCTCTTTGGAGTGTCTCACATGAAAATATTTCAATATCAAATTATATTCTATCATTCCTTTAAGTTCCAATCCTCAAAGGATGATTAATAATTTATGTGTAAAATGATTTATTTTTTATTATTCAAAATTGTTGGCTTGTTGATTCTGCTCTCAACACCTCGAACATCAAAGTCCTTTATCTCAGGAGCCGATTTCACCCCCCCACCAACAAAGGCAGGGTTGTTTCAGCGCTGCAGCAGGCAGCATCAAAGTACCCAGTGTGTTGTGTTATGATAGAAAGTCAGTGTGCAAGTCGAAGGTCATTTCTGAATGCGGGAGCACCTGCTGAAAAATCTCCCAGTGATATAACCCGATCTTTCATTCAGACCTGCAAGAGTCATTTCATCAGAATATCAAGTAGATTATTACTTCACTTTAACTCAAAACAACTCAGACAAAAGACTAGCAGTGATTCTAGAGTAGTCTGTACTAAATTGATTTGGTTTCATACAATTGTATTTGAAGTTAGTTCAATTTTTAAAAAGTATCACAAACTCCATTAGTTTGTGTACAATTTTTCTTCAACTCCCATTTAGGTGCCTGTTTTGGGTTGGTCTGACCTCACAATAAAATCCACTGAAGATTGTGGGTTTCACATGACAAAATGTGAAAAAAAAAAAAAATCCAAGTTCCTTTACTCAGCCATCCATTGCTGGCGTTCACACTAAACATGTCCATGTGTTTCATTATTAAAGAGATGTTGTTTTGCCGAATGCATCCTAAACAATAGTCTGTCCAAATCAAGCCTTATGCATTGTATTACCTGTTGTTGGTTTCATTTTTACATGCTTGAATTTCCTCTCCCACAATTTAATTAAAAGTCCCCCACATAGCGAGAGTTGTGATAATTAAATGGCAGGTAGCTGCTCTATCTGGTGTTGATCAGATTCCAGCGCCATCGTATTTGTGGAGCTCAACAGCGTGAGACGCCTTTGCAGCTCTGCTCTTGATCAGCGAGCTCAGCTGTTGCTTTTTAATAACTGTCAAAAAAACACCTGCGCTCCATCTCATTGGTAGTCCAACTTCATCCAAACTCTCGATATGTGACCAGTTTGTCTTTAATCACCTCTCTAATACTGAATTTAATTATAAATCTTGCCACAAGTAGCTGTGTTTTTCCCACATGAGTTTAAGAGGTTGGAAACGGACTGGCTTTTGAATTTATCTCATGTCAGTTTAAAAAAAAAAAAATTATTTGCAAAGTACAAATAGAAGGATCACATTTAATGACATGTCATATTTTAATAGGGCAATTGATTTCACAGAGCATTTTCCTCAGTTCATTCTTGTTTCCAACAAAGCTGAACTTAAAGGCTTACATACTTATATTCTGAGCAGGTGGCAACATAACTTCACACAATTACCAGACCTCGACTTTTCAGACTGTTTTTTTTTCTGAAATTTGATGCAGTGGCAGGTAATTCCTGCACAGATAAATAGATGCAAACATGCATCTTTACAATGTCGCACATTCATAAGTGGGTCAGATCAATAAGGAGCGGTGGGCCTGGGCTGAATAGATGAATGTGCGTGGGTTTGGTATGGTGATGCTGTCATTTCATTAGTAAATAATCTTAAATGACTGTGTTTTATTGTATTTTCATGTAAAGCTCAGCCTCGACTGAAATCATTGCAAGAAATGTCTTTACTAATTGGCTGCTTCGAAAGTTTTCCTTGACATGTAAAGATTGAGCTTTATTAGTTCAGGCCAGACTGAGAGGTTAGTAAGCCAGGAAGAGAGAAGGAATAGCAACAGCATGCTGAATATGCATGCTTGTGAGGCTTATAAACTCTTGAGAGATCTGCTGCAAACATAGAATTCATATGTCCCTTAAATATATTTAAATACATAAATATATGTCTGTAAAACAGCTTTAGCTGTTTTTTTTCCGCTGCTTATTTGAACGGAAAAAGATGAACCCATTTGCTATTTGGTATGCAACCATAAGCAGCAACACCTCCTCTGCAGAGCCCAACTGGTCAACACTTCTTCCAAGAGGCTATTGTGTTACGCTGACTGCAAGCGTGAGAGCTGGTTGAAGAAACAAGCAGCTAATTAGCTGAAAGAACGGGGCAGGTTGACACCGAACAAGCACCTGGACAAGGAAGTCATTAAAGAGCACAAAAATATACGTTTACGGATTGAAGGTATCGTTTGTACTCTGGGGACAGTGCACAGTGCACCTACTGACATCAAAGACCTAATTATCATTAATTAAGAGAAAATAGAAAATAGATGGAGCGATGGCCGACTCCATGCGCCATACAATCGGTACTATCATGTTGCATATATTAGAATATGCGTTTCGATGAGAGCCGGTTGCCAGATCACAAGAACTTTTTGAAAATAATCTTCAAGCAAGCACTGAACCTGCTTTTCATTAAGGCCACAGTTGTGTGTTGTTCTTTAATTGCGGTTCTGATCAAATATTTTAACCTTAAATGTTTATTATTAGCTGTAAGCAGAAATAAATAATTAACAGAAACAAAATTGAGTTATTGAAATAAATGTACTTTTTTTCCAACACATTCCTTTAATGAAGATAATTGCAACAAGGAGTTTATTAAAACTTTTAACCAAAAAACTTTAGTGTTGCGATAACTGTGTAAGAAGTGTCTAATTTCAATAAATTGATTAATCTTTTTAAAGCTTGGAGGCAATAAAGTTTCATCCATTAGTTTCCTATCTTGTGCTCTCTGGCTTGTGCTCCATCCTGCATCATCTTCCTTTGACAACTTTAGACCTGTCCTGCTATCTCTGTATCGGTTTTATTTATGTATTTAGTTTAATTAAACTGGTGCACCAGTTTAATTAACGTGTCAGACTTACGATACATTTAAAAGTAGTGCATGGTGTCGAGATCAGGATTTTAAAATAACTGATTAGCCTAGAAGGGTGCATACATCATTTTCTAAAAAAATAATAATAAGGCCAGCCTGTGTGGCTTCTCTCTTTATCTTTAAATACAAGGTAAATAGATTTTAAAGTTGTGTGTATATATAGTTTTAAAAAATGTGGATCATGTAGTCAAGAAAATGCACTTTACAAACAACCATAGCCAATATTTGTTTAACATACATTGAAATGCATGTAATCGGTGTCCATTTCTTTTTCGTCAATGTGTAACAGAAAACAGAACCGATGTAAAATTTTCTACCAGTAATGTGATACACCTCAACGTCCAGGTCTGTACCCTCCATGCAAAACCCATTAATTAGAGACAAAGACATTTGAACTTTCAGGAGTGCGAGCTGACATCCATCTCAATTCATCTCACCCTCCTCACACATAATGAGGCACAATGCATCTCGTTGCATCCGAGCCACGTGAAATGTATCGCTCCCTAAAGGCAGGTGCAGCTTGTTGTCTCCTTCCAGCTTGGAATGACCTACTGAGAAATACATCGTGTTTTTATCCTAGCTAGGGAGTTTTTGTCAAGATCGAGACAAAAAGTATAAACTAGAAAGAATTTAAAAGTCACATCAGACAAGAGTACATACAAAAATAAATATTTAAACTTAAAACAAGCCCAGTGAAGGCCTTACTCATTTGATTAACGTGTGGACAGGGACCATCTGCTCTGTATATATGAATATCTAAAAGTTCGAAACATGTGGAATATTTCCGTTATTGATAACTTGACATTATATTTTTCTCACACCCATTCCTGATCATTACCACGATCATAAACCTGTAGTTGGCGTGTATTTAGTGACCCCACTCGCACCGAGCTGATGGAAACTGACAGGCTCTGTGGTAACCAGGTCACACCAAGAGGAAGCGAGGTCCACACATACACACATGACTCAGTGAGATCCTCGTTGCCCCAGTATGGGGGCTGCAGGAAGACTTGATCTGTTCTGCTCTCTCACCGGAAACTCCAGCAGGTCAAAACCCAGTTCTCAGCTCTGAAATCCCATATCCATGTTGTGAATGGATGTGGACAACTCACTGCCTGTTTGGTTCTTTTGCTCAACATAGAGGTTATTGTGAGATAAATAGAAATGATAGTCATGAATGATCGTAAACATATTTAGTCTTTAAGTAAGTGGAATTTTGGAGTCTTTTGATTCAGTGGGTTAATCTTCATCGGAACATTAAGTCTTAAATATATAAGAATTATAGGTAGTTTAATTTTTATTTTGCGTTTACTTAAGAACTGGTTGATTTGGTTCAGACAACACATTCGTTTGGAACAGAAACAAGAGGTAGGGTCTTGTCATTACATCACATTGTTAAAAGAAATGCTGGGATTTTTTTTTTCCTGTTTAAGAACAATTTGACCACTTGGCATAAAGGACAAGGCGTCTCCAGCACTTTATAGATATTTGTTTATTAAATCTGCACCACGGTAATCTGGACCTCAATTTTGAGAGACAGTCTTCCAAAGTGACAAAATGACAGCAAAGAACCATTCATTTAAAGTCTTAGCATGTCTTTTACAGGCACACAAACAGCCTGGACTTAAATTCAATTGGAAATGTCTGGAAAGACCTAAAAATGGCCTTTGACTAACACTGCAGTGCCCACACAACCTGACTGAGCTCAAGAGGATCTGCAGAGAAGAATGGAGAAAAAAATATCCCTAAAATATCCCTAAAATAGGTAGGCCACAACTAAGAGATGAAGCTCACATTGCTGCCCAAGATGCTTCAAAAACCATGAACCAATAACATGTTTTACACTGCAGAAAAATGTCTGGATGCACTTTTTTACTTTGTCATTTTAGGGCATATTGCCAAAAGAAAACTGTACTAAAATTCATTTCAGAATGTGTTTGTGAGAAAATGTAGGAAAAAAAAGTATTTTCAACTAACAACTTATTAAAAGTTTTTCCAGAAAGGCTGCTTAATAAGGTCATGTATATATACACAAGCTTGATGTTGTCTAATTGCGCTGGTTGAAATGTACAAAGTGTGCCTCCCTCCATGCTGTTTACTGCTCTTTTAGGCAAACCAACAAGTCAAAGCATGTGGGGAGTTGTATCTGTTGGCTTCGACCAACAATGTGCTAAATGCCAAAGTCCAATTAGCCTCCTGTGGCCAACACTGCTGGGTCCTCCTGTAGAGCCTTAATTCCAATCAAGCTCTCGGCCTGACATCCAGCTCCAGTTCAAGGCCATCAGAAACAAGAAGCTCTGCTGTGTCTCACTGCAACACACTGGATAGTGTGCTATTAATCAGCTAGTTAATACATAAACTTAACATTTAGGTGAAGAAGAATTCAAAATTTTAATTGGCAATTAGCTTAAATTGTGAAAATCTTTGAAACTGCACTGCAGCTTGCTTATATATTTAAGCCTGTTTTATTGGTTAACATAAGACGTTGCTGCACGTTCACACCACCGTCCAACAATTATATCCCTGTGGGGGGTTTAAATCCTCTCCTCAACTCTTTTGCATTCCAGCCACAAAAAAAAAAAAACATGCATCATTGCGATCCACTATGTTGTGCAGCTGCAGACTTGATCACTTTCAAGAAACTGATCACCAGATGTTTCACCATCATTCAGACAAATGTTGCAAACTTATCTTTAATGTGCTTTTTGAATGACTTTTCAGCAAAACAGTTTAAAAATGTTAACCCGGTGGGAAAAGAACTACAGCCGATACGTGTTGAAACACTCCTACGTCTTATGCTATCGATTTGTGCACTCGTTTCTTTATTTAAGTATGTATTTTTGTGACCATCATGTTCTCTGAATTTTGTGCATCCTCTGCCAAAAACAGGGATGCTGGGAGGGATACAACACTGCGAATGTATCACTCGGGAGTGTAAATCTGTTACAGAGAAAGTCTGTCCTGCTTCCTGTTGGTTGCATTAAGTTGGTGAAAATGTGAGCTTTTAATTGATATTAACCTTTTACATCCTCTTTTTTTTGTTGTTTTAGAATCCATTATTCGGGGCAAATGCATTCTCTCTGAGCTATAAACACAGCACTGATTGAAGAAGAGTGAGTAATTGATCATTCAATAATAGCCCTGACTGACGGAGTAAATCAGAGGGTGAGCATTGAGCTGCCCCTCAAACTTTAATGAAGGTAATGAATGAACATGAGCACATTAGCCTGTCGCTGTCATGAGCCTCCTCACACACTCAATCCTCTCTATCCGCCTACCTCATCTGTGAAACTCACTGCGGTCTAAGCAGCTGATCCATAAATGACATTAAGTCATTACCATGGAATACCCTCAAAAGATATAGTTCCCATAATGCCATTACACAAAGTCCTTTTTGATAACTTCAATAATTAGAATTTGGTGACTAAGAGGTCATAGAAAGTTTTCAACTTGCAATTTGCATGCTATTTGTTTGTTTCAAAATGCTCTTAAAGTTTGGTAAACGAGCCTCACCACATAGTCTAATTTACTGAATATGACTCTACGTGAGGCTGCGTATGTTTTATACCCTTTTCCTGACAGATACCTTTGTACAACATAAATCATTTGGATATTTCAGCTTTAGCTAAATAATCAACCAAGATATTATTATAAGGACGATAAAAATAAATAAATTCCAGGCTTGTCAAGTCTAGAAGTTAAATTACAATTAAATTGTAGTTAAACTGATGCAAATGCAAATTCCTAAGATATATTTAAATATTTTTTTCACTTATGGTTTGCTTCAATATCTGGTACTGTTTAGTGAAATTGGGCTTTACCAACAATTGCTTCCAGGTCACAATTTTGACCAGAACCAAATTCGAGTTAATTGCCCACCAAAACAACACTGCAGCTAAAGTTCGTGCCATAATTTGACAGAGCCAAAACTCCCTGTTTATCAACTCCTCTAATTCCTCTGATTCACTGAAAATGCTCAACACTGAATGACAAAATAATCAGTTAGCTAACCTTCCTTTTCTTGTTTGCTGAATTTGTGTCAAACAGGTGTCAACTGCTTGTGGTGCAAGCAGCAAAAACAACACTACCGCACCTGCTAGAGCCATCAGTCACACCCCAGGTCTCCAGTATTCATCAATTTAATCAGTCTAGGCTTTCGAGTATGACCCAGTTCAACAAAGTTCATCTAAAAATGAGTGGAAATCTCTAAATTGACATGAATTATCTTTTGTTTGGTGTGTTGCTCAACACTACTTTGCCTACACTCGCATCTACTTTCTAATTTCTAAAGATCTCTTCACTGAAAGTCCTCGTCCCCCAGATGAAGCTACTGAGAGGCGGCAAGGTCGCAGCTTCACGATCAAATTTCCACAGAGAGGGAGCCTGCCAACTCATTACACACAAAGAAGGGCGAGTGTCAACAGGACAGGGACTTAGCTTATCGCTCAATCATTTATGACATTTTTATTCAAATCCTACCTCTGAGCTAAAAATTTGTGAGGCATGTATAACCGGGACACTGCCAGCAGACAGTGAAGGACTCTAAAGTCAGCCAAACCATAAGGGTCTGTTCCTCTTTAGTTCTGCACATCCTTACTAAACTAAATGTTCAAGGAGCAATCACTAAAAAATAATGCAAGTAACGATAAATTACCTTGCCTTGGAAAATAATTAATACTCCTTGAATAGTTGAATATCTTGTCATATGACAGGAGCCAACTTTAACACGTTTTATTGTCAATTTTTTAATGGCAGGAATAGAAACAAAAGAATTCGGCTTTTGATCTTCACAAATATGAATCTGAATAGCGTGGCATGCTTTTCTTTAAGACCTCTTATTTTATAGTTGGTAGAACCATCTTTTGCTGCAGTCTTTCGGAGCATACCTCCACCATCTCTGCGCATCAAAAAAACTGAAATATTTACTCATTCTCGTTTACAAAATGGCTCAGGCTCGGTCAGATCGGACAAAGAGCATCTGTGAGCATCGGCGTTCAAATCCTGACAAACGTCCCTTATTAAATTGAAGTCTCGGCCAGTTTAAGACATAAACATGCTCTTGATCTTAACTGATCTAAAGTAGCTCCATGTTCTCTGATTAATGTTCTCTTTGACAGTTATGATTTGTGGTCTTGCCACACTCTTATCCTGAAACTGTTAACTGAACCATATGCTCCAAGAAAATCCCTGTTTGGCTTACAGAGAGCAGCTGCATTAACTGTGGGAACAAATAAACTGGAAAAGGGAAAACTATTTACTAATTAGGCGACTTTTAAAAGTATAGAGTTAACTTTGATGAAATGTTTGTCTGTAAAGACATTTTAAAATCAGACAATTTTTCCTCTACTTCACAGTTTTACCCCACATCATGTTGGTCCATCGCATAAAGCTCTGTGTTACTGTATGTTCTATGCAAACTCAAGTCACTGAGGTATCTTCTTTGACATCTCATCAAAGCAACCTTGTTGCCAATGCCAAGAAGTACATGCTTATGGGTCCACACATTGCTAATCATTTTAAAACATGTCTGCCCCAGGTTTAGTATTTCTTCAAAAAGAATGTGTCTTTTAAATTCTTTTTTTTTTTTTAAAGTTTCATTTTTACCAACTGTGTAGTTTAATCTAAATATCAATCTATAAGATGACCAAACTGAGGAAAAAAGAAAAACATAAATAGGGGGGAAAAAAACCCATCAATCAATAAAATAAGGATAGAAAAATAACAAATGAAACATACACAGAAGAGACATTAACCATAAATACAAATTTTATGGAAGTCATATCCATTTTAAGATTTCAGTGAATAAACAATCTTTTCACTTTAATATTCATGACGACATTTACATCAGCTCATCAGTATATAGTGAGGGTATGTGGCTGGGCTCTGTAGGGGGAATAAAAACTTCACAGCTCCATATTATTAAAATGTGTTTGTGCCTGTATTATTATTATTGTGCTGCGATGTTGTCTCAAGAACTCATTGTACTTATTTAATGAGAAAGTAGTATGATTTGCCTCCCTTCTTTATTGCCAGGCGGCTTTGGTGGGATATAGTTTTTATGAAAAAACATTTTTAAAGGGGAACTTTTGAATCCAGGTTCTATAGAAGAATAATACCGAAATCATTATCAGTTCTCGCTACATGAAATATTTACGCATTTCCTTTGATACCCTGATATTTTCAACCATTAGCAGCAAAACAAAGTCCAAGGGGAAAGCTTAGCTCCAAGCATGGTACAGGCACAGATTACAATAGATGGAGGTTGAGCCCGGCGGATGGAGGATCATTGTCCTCGCGGTTGCAGGGGCCCTACACTTATGCTGCCCGTAACAGTGGTGAGCCAGACAGGAGCAATTATTCACCATAAGGCTATGTGGCACTGGCTGGGAGTAAATTACTGAGAGAGAGCCTCTGCCAATTACTTCTATTAATGGTGAGACAAATCTCATTTGACACTAAAACACCCCAGCATCGAAGGGATCGATAATGAGAGAAGTCCTTGTTCAAGCTAGCTAAAGATGAGGAAACAATCCTAACCATTAAACATAGCATGGAGAAATGTTTTTGACTTTATTCGACCACTGTCGCCACCATCTTTTGCTTCTTTTTTTGTTTTTTTTTATTTAATGCTCTGTAATAAATAGAGCAAGTTAGATTGACAGCTGGTGATAAAATACTTTCAGAGTGGCTCTCTCCCACCTGTATTTTTTTTTCCACTTTTCTTTGGCCATAAACTTTAAGGTTATATGAGCCAATGACATGCAGGTTGACTTCATGCCTCCCTGCCCCATCTTCCATTATAGATTCGCCAAATGAAAATGTCTCTGCCAGAACATGCACAGCCCCTAATGAGCACAGTTATCACATCCACCATTCAGTTCATGGCAGCTCAGATCACATCACTGTATTAACTTTAAATGAAAACTAAATCTTGAAGATTAAACACTGGAGCACTTCTCAGCTGTAAGTCAAGGCTGTTAACTGTAAAGGTGACTGCTGTCAGTCAGTGTTCTTTCTACCAAAGGTAGCAATACAGTAGAAACCATATATTTATCTACATTATACTGTATATAATGCAGAGGTAGGTAGTAGCTAAAAGTTGTACTCAGGAAAGAGTCACACACATTCAGCACATTTTTAAAAAGTAGCCGTCCAAAAAATTCCTCAAGTAAATTTAAAAAAAGTATTTTGTAAAAAGGTAACTTAAGTACTTAGTAAATAATTATAACATCTAATTTAACATTTTTCAGCAGTGTCATCAGAGACCAAAAATATAAACATATGTGCAAATTCTGGTAATTGAAAAACTGATTCAGAATTACAAAATCTAAAATTTTAAGCAGAAGAGATAGAAGTCATGTTTTTTCTATTTAAAATGTCAAACTAATACTTGTAATGTTGGAGCATAGAAAATGATTTCCAGTGATCATTTTTAGTATTTATTGTACATTCACATGACCTCCAAATGAAGCCACAGACTAAGCAAATAGAAAATAGAGTCAGAACAACAAAGCTCATCTACAATAAAGTAGATTTCTCTGAAGTAAGAGTAGTGATACTTCACAATGTTGCTCAGCCTGAAGTAAAACGCAAACTACTCCTTAAAGTACATTGTTACCAAAAAGTTATTCAAGTAAATGTAACTAGTTATTATCCACCTCTGATGAAATTACACCTCTGCAAAGTTCCACATCTGTGACTAAGGGAAAGTTATGTTGCTAAGAAGGAATGGCTAAATTTATCTCTAGATGTGTAAAACTGTTAGACAAAACACCAAAACAACTGCAGTCGTAACTTCTGTGAAAGATGGTCTAACAAAACATTGATTACAAATGAATAGCACATTTGTCATATTTTTATTCGCAAAAAAAGTTTGAAAACAAAACCTTGGCCAATATTCTGCTTATACTACTCACATTTAACCATGGATTCAATTCTCTCATTTGCCCTTTTCCTTGACTCTTGCAGTACAAATATATATCTTTAAACAGCACCACAGGGTATGATTGTGGTTCTCAGTGATGCTGCTTGGCAAATGCTAAAGGAGAAGCATATACAGTAAAAAACACCCCGGAGTATTGGCTCTAAACATCTTCTGGACCGCTAGAATAAAATTGCTTTCACGAAACATGGCACGCTCTGTCTTTTAAATAAGCTTTAAGCTTAGCTGTACAATTCACTGCTAGGCAGTAACGATGGTGGTTTGTTGCTTTGCTGAGATTGGAAAAGCAACAATATGCAAGGGTCAATTAAACTGGGGGTTTATATGACTTCAAACTTGAAGTAAATCATAAAGTTTTTTTTTATTAACGACATATTTTCTTCTTACATATCTCAGATTCTTCAACAATTGCGGCAAATTTCTTAAACGTGCTTCTGGGATTTCTTCTAGAGTGAAGAAGTGTCCATTTCTTCAAATTTCTTCTGTTCTGCTATTTGGTCGCAACAATTTTAGGCCATCAAACTTAATTTTATGTCAAAGACAATCTACATAAAATGTTACTTAAAATCAATGATTTTATTGATAGGAAAAAGGTATCCAAGAAAATTTGGCATTGTGTGAAAAGAAAAAAAATAATTTAATCATAATTTGAAAATAGCTTTTTGTCTGAAAAGGCAAGACCTACTTGATGATCGAAAGTGTTCCAATGCTATGCAATAAAATGATCAAAACTTTAAGTAAAGCTCTGCTCATCTCCTTTGGCTTAAGCTTCAGCTACAAAACTACGCTATAAACATCCTTCATCTGCTTTCTCAGTCGTTTGCTCCCTGCTGCCTCATCAACACTTCCACACTACGAACAGAGACTTTTATTTCAGGCGCAGTCGCTGACTGCAAAGATGAACTGTGAACGGCTAAAGATAGTGACTCTATTTTAGTCCCTGCAGATATTAAAGATACATACGAAGCAGGCGAGACGCAGATGACAAGAGTGATAGCACACTCATTCAGACAGCGACGACGAAGCCACTTTAATCAAACAGTCGGAGGTTACTTCAAGTCAGTGGCCAGTCGCGTAATTATGCATGTTTTGTGGACGAAAGGTTATCGTGTTCCCGATTTGTGCAAATTTGTCCAACATCTGTTTATGATCGTTAACCCATTGACTCATTTTTTTTTTTTAGGTAAACAAACGAGCCGTTCAGGAGATTAAACCTCAACTTGCTGCAGTCTAATAGGAACTATAAAATCAGCATCATCCTGAACATTTGCCGCTATTGCCAAACGGATGACTTCATTCCGACGGAACGTTAATGATGTGTAAAATCCAAAGCGGGATGAATGACTCATTTACTCGACTTTGACCTGGATATGGTTCAGAACGAGCTTCCTAATCACGTATGACAGGAAATTAATTTCTTCCACAAAACAGATTGGAGCAGTCATGTAACTATTACTCAGATAATTTAGAGATATGTTTAGGCTGGAGTCAAAACAGATTACCTTCTCTGTTCATCACCTATTTATTAGGGTGTTGCTGTAAAGGGGGCCACTCAGAGGAATTGGAGGAATTTGTAAAATTACTTTGTCTATAAGGTTTTTAAGAAAACCAGAAGGCTATAGATTAAAGTTATCAAGGTAGGGTAAGGGAATACGTCTTGCTGCTGGAGGCAACAAAATCGTTATTTTTTATTTTATTTTTGGAGGTGAATCATTTATTATTGTTTGCAGTGTGAGTCTTTCTACAGCAGAGAACAGGGTTTTTTTCCCCCTACGTCAGCAGAGAGAAGATAAATTAACTCAACTTCTAACTTTAACAGGATTTAGAGCAAGCAGGTGAACTGATTTATCGCCACAATTCTGCTGATGTCGGGTGAATGATGGGCATCAAGAACTGACATTTACTGCAAGATGACAATTTATTGTCCTGTTGTTTGTTTTTAGGTCTACCTTTGTGGCCACAAGCAAGTTCTGAGCTGAAGAGAAGAGTTTTATTTTCCAACATCAGCCTTCGTGAGAATCTGGAAGCTTCTTATTCCGTTACAGTTGCAAAGCTACAGCCACTGGATCTCTGTGCGATGATTTCGTGCAGAAACAGAGTCTGCTAATGGATGGATCGATAGTGTGACGACAGTGGATACATATTAATGGTGCAGTAATGTGAGAGAGAGTGTGAGTACAGTCTAGCTGTGAGACCAACAGCATCTCTAACAATGTGAGCAAAGTGACATCAGGGGTCACCTGACAAGCTCAGTAATGAGTACAGCGCTCAAGTTCGAGTCCAGGAACACGCTCCCCAACCTCTGGCCTCCAAGCCCCCCAGACCTGAGTGACGTCTTAGGCTGGAGAGTGCTAATTGGGCTCTGATGTGCTGCATACGTCTGTGGAGAGGAGAGGCACAGTGCAAAAAAAGCTGGAGGAAAAACTCAATAAATGGCAACCGGTGTGCACTGCAGATGAAGGTTCAAAAGGAATACGGTTGCAAAATGTTGGGTATTTATGATTTTGGGGTGGAACTTTGCTCGACGGGGTTCTCAGAGCGATCAATAAAAGACGCGTGCCGTCTGCTGCGAAAAAATAAGATGAACAGAATCAACCGCGTAACATGGCGTGCAATGAACTTTTGTAAATGACGGGAGGACAGCACGCATTTGTGCTGAAGAGGTAATGAGTCTTGCGTTACTGCATGCTAGGGATTGGTGTCGGTTGTAATTGGACCTGGATTCAGATCCTGTTTGAGGCAAACATTTTTTCCAATGAAAATAAATGCAGAACTTTGATAAAGGCGAGGAAAGGAACTGGGACAAGTGAAACAACATGAAACCAAGGAGAAACGTGAACAAACAGCATAATCCAGCAGGGAGAGAATCAAAGGGAGGAGATTATATTCTGGGAACCTGATTACTGGATGAGAAACAGGCGGCTGATTGTGAACAGGCTGCAGCTGAGAGTATTGAGAGGTCTTCACATGTTTTGAGTGCTGTCCACCGGTGTGGTGGGTTAGATGTTTTTCTGGGTTCTATTGTAACCTCCTGGTTCAGACATCAGTGTGTTTTATGGTACAACATGTTTTGAAAACATAAAATCCTTTTAATTTTTATTCAAACAAAGACAAAATCTGAAATCTTAACTAGAACATTATTGTTTTTTAGCCCCTAACACCACTGGTATGAAGATTGCTGGAGGTTTTTTTTTTTTACCAGGATATATCTTAAACCTCCCATTCAAAACTCCTTCATCTGAGCAATATTCACAAACAGAGCCACATACCAAAAACAGTATTTTTTGCTTCCAGACTTCACTACTGATAGAATGATTGTCAAACTCCAGTCTTTGAGAAGAGCTATGCTTCAACTTCAGTATCCAAGAAATGAAACAATTTCAAAGTTTGTTTGTTTAGTTGTAACTGGCTTAAAAGTTTATTCTGTGGTGAACGCATCATTTTTAACTAAGATGAAAAAAGGTTTTATCACATCTAAAAAAGAAAAAGATTACTTCTCAAAGTGAGAGAGAGAAAAAAAGAAACTTTTTCAGCAAATGTTCAAGTTTCAATCTTTTATTCTAGGAAATATTCTACCATTTATTTTTAAAAATCCAATTTTTCTTCTGTCATTTTGAGAGAAACAAGTTTGTGGGAAGCATGTAAAGGCTTGTATAGAGTGAGAGCTGCCTGTAATAATGCACAGCTCATCCAGCAGGCTTTGTAATGTGTGCTACACACACAAAAATACGGTATTTTCTAATCACACTAGACTGGCGTCAGATGAAATACCCTGAATGTATTGACTTCATCAAGGTTACTCTTTTATTGCTGAAAATCTTCATTAGCAAAGGGGAAAATATGTTGTTTTTCTGGCCTTGGAAAAAAAGAAGTGTCATGTTGAGGTGGGCACTGAAAGACTCAAGTCTGGCATGAAAAAATGTTTTTCAAAGTATTTATGTTTTTTACTTCACAGCGTTGCAACAAATTTGCTGTTGTCACTCAGGTAAAGAAATGTGTCGAAGATTGGTAAAAAGAAACGTTAACAGGATCAAAACACACTATTCCTTGTGTAGAGGTTTTGTCTCCATCTGTGACCAATTCCTGTGGCAGATTTTTCTTTTTAAATGTTTGATGTAGGTCACACAGTTCGGGTGTCTTTCCACGATCTTTCTGTCGTTGGTGTTTCAACAGTGGAGCCAGTCAGGCAGCTGCTTTCTCTCTCTTTTTTTTTTTTTTAAAGTGAAGGAGTAAAATCATGAGTTTGCAGCTATTGGAACCAAATAAATCTGATAAAACTCTGTTAAGAGATTTACAAAGTTAAGCAAAGCAATTTATTTATTTATTTTTTTTAGAAATAACTGCTTGATTTTTGTCCCCAAACTCCGTCCGTGGCTTTGTTTGATCCAATTCTGCATTTCAGCATAAACTCAGACAGTGAACGGTCTCAATCAACTTTTCAAGGCTTTTAATAGAGTGACATCTTTTTCAATCCGCATAAATTTGATAAAATAGAGTAGGAAACATTTCAAGGTGTTCAAGACTGCAGGTCGCTCAGATTGTAACCAATTAGCAATATGGCTGCCAACATCAGGCTACGGTTTTATACTAAATCAGCATGACAAAATAAAATAAATGCAAAATGTTTGCTGGAAATTTAACAACCAACACAGCCTTCTTAAATGATTTATTTATTTGCTATGCATGTGCTTTCTTTTTAAGTTTTTAATTGGATTAATTCAGCTTAACTCGTGCTCATGGTTTGCAGGTGCTTCCTCAGGTAACTTCTTGCTACTTTCCATATCCGTAAAAATTTCTGCATTTATTTATTTATTTTTTTTGGTCTGCTTTATGTCTGGTTCATTTTGTTTCTGTGTGATTCGCTTGCAAAAGCATTAGTTACACTCTGTGTGCCTGTCTGTACACTGTAATGAATCACTGCATTACTCAACGTCTTCCTCCTCTCCGCCACAGACAGAGAGAGGGAGAGGAAGAGGGAGACTGTGTGACTCTCTCCGTTTGCAGCATTCAGCCCTGCAGAAGACACCAGAGCTTCGGCCGAGTCCGTCTGAGAGAAATGCATCCTTTGTGATGTTTTGTTTTCTCACGAAGGCCACCAACACACCACCCACTCCCAACGCATTCTCCCGGGACTGGTTGCTTGGCAACGGCAGCTGATTGGGTTAGCAAGGTTAAGAAAGGGTCTGGCACGGGCCGGAGGAATCAGATCACTCCCATTGATCATCCTCCCTGTGAGCTCCACTGAGAACTGAGGACGCAGCCACAAAAAAATAAAAATGAAAAAATCAAAGCCGTGCCCTCGTGTCTGAGTGGGGGGTCATCATGCGCTCACAGGGCATTGGCAGGCCTCTTTGGCCGCGTAGACAACCGTCCCAACCTTCTGCAGATATAACTTAGCTGTAGCAGGAGGAAGCTTTTAATGTCAACCTATAAGTTTTTTTTAAAGCTTTTCCTTGACACTGACATGCACGTAAAAAGGTGATGAAAGAACAGAGTGGAGGACACCAGGGTGGGTGGTGGAGTTTTAAATGCCAACTTCTGCACCCACAGAGTTTGCATTACAACAGGATATAAACTTCAGTTGTTGTTTTTTTTACAGGGTTGTTGGCAATCTGGTAACAATACAATTAGCAGTCTGGTATTTCTTCAAGCATTTTCTTCAAGGGGCAAAAGCTATCCAAAACCTAATTTAAAAGGGATGTTTAACATTTGATGATTCACTAATCAAATTTGGCCAAATCTGTAAAATCAAATAAGCTCTCCAATAGAACATAACTTAATGGTTATAGCACATTTTCAGTTTGTTTTTCTGTTTTTTCAGTATTCTTTTCTTTGGAATCTTCTTGATATTTTTATTTTTTTTTGTTGTTGATGGGGGACGGTCCAATGTCTCTGAATTGTTATAATTTAATAATTTTTTCTAGATTTTCAGAGCTCCAGTAGTTAGAGTAAAAAAAGTGGATTATAGTTAAACCACAGATATGCAGTCTATCATGGATAAGTGTCACCATTTCTATCACCCTAAATATTTTTTTACAAAATAAAGCAAAGGAATAATTGTTTATATCCTTTTTTCATGGCTTTATAATGATTATTCCTCTACATTCACACTTAAGATAGCCTCACTTCAAAATAGTAATGCAGACTGGTGTTGTCAGCACACCCACAAGTCAATGTGACTGTTCTGGGAGATGACATGTTAAACGTTTTGTGCTGCTCTTAGCCATGTAATGTGGGAGATACAGTATAACCATATGAATGAATGCAGGAAGTGCAGTGGGCGGGGCTAAGATGATGTCAGCAAATGAGCAGGTTCATGTAAGTTTGCTCAAGGTCACAAACTGATCTCTGAGATTTCTTCTTCAGGTTTGTCTTCAGGTTTTGTCCATTAGCAGAGTTCATGGTTCTGTCACTGATGACAAGTTTCTGAGGTCCTGAACCAGCAACACAATCCCCAACCATCACTCCGTCACCACCGTGTTCAACTGTGGTTATGGTGTTTGTTTTCTGAAATGCGGTGTTAGTTTAGTGAACTACTGGATGAGTCGTTCATGGATTCTTAGGCAGGTCAATTGTGAGAGATTAACCAATGTTTCATGTTTTTATTCTCATCTCTATTTAATGGCTCTCATTTTTGAATCAATTCAAACATTAAAAATACTTTATTGATCCGAAAGGAAAATTACATACACATTAACTACAGTCACAAAACCTCGGAAATGACTTCATAACCCCATCTAGAATGATAATGTCATCAACATAGTTTTTCATCTGTTCTGAATTTTTTATTTTTTTTTACATTGAGACTTATGGTTTTGCTTATTCAGATGCTTTTGCCTCCTTCTTGTGTGTCAGACTGGTTCTATGTAAGTGATTTCTGAATTTTACAGATCAAGCAACAATCAGGCTTGTGTGTGGCTCGATAAGACTTGACTGAAAACGTATGGTCAATCACAAGTAATTCATGATTTAAATAAGGGAGGCAAAGATAGGTAATCTTTGTAAATTTTAAAATTTGCTTGCTTATCCAGCTTATTGGATGTGACAAAAAAGAAAAAGCAAGTCCTGCAAGTTCTTACCGTTCATAAATTGTGTTTTTACACATGTATCCCCTGATGTCTGCGTATACAGCCTCTTCTGCTTCATATTGTTGCTCTCTTCCATGGAGCCGAGCGCGGCCAACTGTTCCTCCAGGCCCCGCAGGCCCTCGGCGGCGCCTGCTGCAGGAGGGGAGGTGTAAAGTGCACCGAGACAGCGTGTGGCGCGGGCTGGGTGATCCCTCCCACGTCTCCCTTCTACTCATGCTGTCCCAAATGGAGGCAGACACCCGACCAACTGGTGTCAACGCTCCTCCGCCAAAAACCACTGAGTCACTGAGAAAAACGGGGAGGAGAGTCTCTAAGTCCTCTCTTTCCCCTTTTGAAATTTGTTAATTCGGCTTGCTGATCATATCTGATCATATCATCCGAATGTATGATGATGAGTTGAACTTGAATGTTTGTTTGCTCTTTTACTCTGAGTAAAGTTCAGTGATTCACAGCTCATCTTTGATCTTCTTTATTTTTATTCTGTAAGACCCCATAGAGAATAGAAGTATATTTCACCTGAAAAACTATATATCTTTAGATAAATTCACATCTCAAGATATTATTAGCTTCAAAGATTGGACAAAATATTTGTTGTTTACAAAAATTTATTCATACAAATCGTACAACACCTGTTTTTTTTTTTTTTAGACATTTATTGACTCAAACTTTATAGTAATCTAATATTCACTTTCCACACAGTAAATATATATATATATATATATGTATGTATCTCTGAAGATTAATTCATTTTCGTAAGGCTATTGGCGCTTTCAATATTATACATGTCATATTTCTTGGGGGAGCTGCCACCTTCCCCCTCCCCCGCTGTTTTCACAAAAACATAGAGCTCTAAAACAAAGTGCAAAACAAAAAAAGCATTGCAAGGTGGATTTTTCGATGTCTAAGCGGCTAAAGATCCTATCAAACACAGAGACGAAAATGACAAAAAAAAATTAGTGATGAAGCGTGCGCCAAAGATGTGCAGCATTGTAGGGCCACTAAATAGCCATCCGTGATTCATGGCATTTTTTTTTTTTTTTTTTTTTTTTTTGTTACAGTCGATGCAAGGCACCACAGCTGCAAACTCCTCCCCTGCGTCACAAAGCCTGGAGGAAAACGCAGAAGTAAAGAAAAATTGATACAGTAACAGACGGATGGAACAACTTTAATCCTGTCCTTTAATTATTCCTCATACAGGAAATTAATGAATTAGAACGTCGTCAGTGAGATGATTTCTTTCAGAAATTCAATTTTAAAAAATAGTCATGTGTTCTACAGGTTCATTACACTCTGAGTGATATATCTTGAAAAGTTTCTGTATATTTTTGATTTAAATATACAGAATATAAATATAAATATGCATGATATAAAATCCCAAAACTCAAAATTTCAAAAAATGTTAACATTACGTTCAACTTTTAACAGAGAAATGCAAGGTTATAGAAGACACAATCAAAGTGAAAAGCAGTGATCTGGCAGTTGTTCAACAAGCAATCATTGACACCTAAGAGGAGGACAAACCACTGGAGAAGCTGCTTGTTCTCACATCAAAGGAAAGTTGAGTGGAAGAAAAAAGTGTGCTAGAAAAAAATACACAAGTAGTATTGGGATGATTGTGACACACTTTAAAACTGCAGCAATCCAATTCTGAATCTAGATCTGTCAATAGGAGGAATAAGGACACCAGAACCTACAATACAGGTGAGATGAAATCTATTATTATACACAGCCATTCTGTGCAGCATAATCTCTGTGCACCTCTTTCTAATGTACTATTTTCTTCCACTCAACTTTCTTTTTTTTAGACTTGCCTGCAGAACTTTTTTAAATAGCAGGCTTCTTTAGAAATGTTTTGTGGCTTGCCCTAATGATTATCTGCTGGACAACTATCTTTTTTTAAAATGAGTTTAGTCTAAATGCTTTTTTCCCCCCATTAGATTTCCATCAAACTGAAAAAAAAATATGTCACTCCATGTGTAATGAATCTACAATATCTGATAGTTGAAACTGACATTTTGTATTGAATTCCTGAAATAAATGTACTTTTGGGGATATTTCAAATTAATTCACCTGGAAGTTGGTTAACTTTGCCTGAAAATCAGCAGATTTATTGCCTGCTTCCCCTCGGTTTATGTGCTTTCTGTCCTTAATATGTCATCACTTAAGGCAGCTTTTATGCCTCTCTTTGCAGGCAGAAATCATAAGATGCTTATTTGGAATTATCTTTAAAAAAAAAGGCTTTAATAGATTGCATCAGATTGAGCAACAATAAAGTACATTCAAACCAAGGTCCAACAAACTACTTGTGTAGAAGAGTAAGTGAGAAGAACAGAGCACAAAACATCCAGCAATGGTAGATATGTATGTACGTAGAAGTCAGAAAGCAAGCAAAACCATCTAGTTGTCTGCACAGATGCAATGAGCTGGTGCAATTACTTTAATCATGCAGTCTGCTTGGAGTTTGTACAGCGGTTCACATGACAGAAAATAGGGAAGCACAAGAGATCCAGAGTTCAAACCACTTTGTATGTCCCTTACACAGAATAAACTGATGGAGAAAACCATGTAACAACCATTGTTTCTTTTTTGGGATTTTTCTGCTTGTTGTTTGCTTTTTATGCTTGAAATGTCGTTGATACTTATTTTATGGACAAAGAGACAAGAGAAAATCTCTAAACACATTGGACTGAAGTTGGTGAGTACACAGCATTGGCACTTTACATGAGTCAAAAGTGGAGGATCTCTTTGTAAACATTGCTGAAGTGGGAGGAAAAATGAGGAAAAAGTAAAAAAAAATAAAATAAAAAATAAAAATTATTTGTTCCTCCTCTCAAATCTGATATTTTCTACTTTTGGAAATCATGTGGATCTAACGGGGCTTGGACTCATTTCAGCGAGGTACTGTAAACATATAAATAGTCATATGTTTATTTGTTTGAGGCAGAAAGGTATCATATCTTAATGAATTTGTAGAAAAGTGAACAAAGAGCAGTAGAAAATTAATATAAACTGTCAAAGGGGCAGGGATTTAGTTAATTTTGCCTAATTAAAACACTCTAAAAATGTTCACACCTGGTGATCCAGCACTATATTTACTGATAATAACCGTCTACGTTTAATATAAAGTGGATTAATTAATGTGTACTAATTCTCGGACACAACACAATAATAATGCTTGATTAAATAAATGATTTTAGATGAAAACTAAAGGCATAATTTTCCAAAGTAAAAAAAACAAAATCTTAACTTACCCACCTTTGTAAACTAAGACTTGTAAGGTTCTTATTGTGCTGCCATTCGCATAGTTATTGTAATCATTTTTTTAAATTCTCACCAAAGCCGAGATACTTTACTGTTATTTTAACACTGAGATCAGTTTTGCGACGTTTTAATTTGATTATTTGTTCGCATTTTCTCATTTACGTATATATTGTGCATAATGTATTTCTTCCAATTGGTTTTACGTGTCAGTTTTGATTGTCTCAATATGAACGGTGCATGTGCATTGGGACCAGGGATGTGGAATAGGTTCGAGGGAAAGTACTTTTGCTGTGATGAGCCTTCAGTGCAGACAGAGTGTTTGCACGATGTTATGAGATTAAGTGTTGTTAACGTTGGGTCTTTTTTAGTGATATCTGAGTAGCAGTCAAACACATTTAAGGTACATATGATGCATGAGATCTGCAGGGCAGTTGAATTTTTAGCCAGTCATTGCAGCTCATTTAGCCAGTGATCTAAATATGTATACAAGTCAAATTCATAAGAAGGTGATGCTGATGTATCTTTTATGGCATTTGACCTCAAGGTAGGTATGTAGGAGAGTGGGTAATACTGAAGGTTTAGAATATTCACTTTCACTAAGGCACATAAGAATTATAATTAAGGGCTTTCTAGTGACATATGAATCTTAAAATGCATTCATTTGCATCATTTTAATGTATCAAACTATAAAGTGTGTAGGGAAGCCTATGTTTCTCCTATTTTAGCTTCTTTTCTCCAGGTCACTTTAAAAGGTCCACATCTAGTCAAACTGGCTGCTCTTATGAGCACTATGTGTGTCACTGGAATAATAACATGCAAAACCTCATGAGTGCTGATAAGTAGTTTTTACCTGTAACTTTTGCTATGTTCTATGTGAACATAGTTTTGGACACTAAAGAATTCTGATTTTTAGGGGGTGGTGTTGAAATTACAACCAGAAATTATGAATAATACAATTTCCATGTAGAAGGAGAATACAACATAATGCTCTTTGGTGTCTGAAGGACACGTTTTTAGGGACAAGGGACCATTTTTCACTGGCTATGTGATATTCGGTTGGATCAAAATACTTTAACTAGAGAAAATCTTAGTTGGCAAGTGAATCTAATCTTATTGAAACTGTTGATTTTGTATTTTCAAATTAACAGAATGTTGGAAGTGTAATGAGATATGAATTAAATAAGCAACAGATTAAATGTACTAAAACCTAGTATGCACCATATCAACATTCTCAAAGATTTCAAACTAGATTAGGCCTGAACAGCAAGTCAGTCTAAACCCACTCCACATTTTCTGTTTTAGAGAAAACTCGGCCGTAGCTGTGCTAAATGACTGCTCATAAATATTTACAATGTTCACAATAAAGTATTTGGTTTATAATGTGGGAGAACTGCTCTTACTCAAAGTTTTATTGACATAAACTCACTTGAAACCCCAACTTATACAATTCTAAGTGGTCTTATGTGAAATATAGAGAAGCCACGCTTGCATTAGCCTAGCATGTCATTAAAGCACAAAAAAGCTCAACAAAAAATGTATAGGGCCTTCAGCTTGGGCTATTTTCTTTACTTGGGTCTCTGTAAACTTCAATTAAGCTACACAACTACAGGTACTTCCCCCCCTGTGTTTTTGATCACAATGACATCTGCACTGTCTCTGGGATTCCACAATTAGCAACCTTGCAAAACCTATGCAGTGCCAACAGGTGGCGATAAGGTCAACAATACGTCAAATTTCCAAAGGAAAATATCCTAAGCATGGCTAAAGCTGTGTAGGGCAACAGATTTATCCTAAAACAGCCGCAGCTAACGTTTTCATTAACAATAATTCCCCCTCAATTATCAATTATTAACAACAAAGTCAGGAGAATGTGAAGCAGATGTGGAAAGACATTCAAACATGTCTCATTTGTTGTAGCATCTAGTACAGAAACAAAGGTGGCCAGGCTCAACGCGGGCAACTACATTATCATGTCTGCTGCACTCAGATATCTAGCACACACATAAACATCTCAAGTATTCATTTTAGAAAATATTTCTGAAAGTTAACTTTTTTTTTTTGTCTTTGGCAAAATTTCATATGGTCGTGGACGTGATGTGCAAATGCAGCAGTTTCTGTTTTGCAAAAATATCTGTTAATGTGGCCAGGTCCTTCTACTGCTCAGAGGATATATTCACTTTCCTACAAACTCACTAATGTGCAGCATCTTTCCACTACAGGTAAAGTAGATAGCATCTTTACATAACCGCTCTTTAAAAAGTCTGACCTGCCACTGTAACCTCAAAGGTTACGTCAGATTGGCCAATTTCCTTTTCTCAGTCTTCATTAGCAACCTGCGTTCCTGTTGTCCGTGAGCCAGAAGCACAGATGAGGTGAAAGGAGAGTTTGATTCGAGACTCTAAAGCAACCTCACAAAGTGAGAAAAAAAAGACTAGGACAAAGAAGAAAAAAAAAGAAGGAGGGACTTGAGAAGTCCCAGTTTCGGGAAAGAGCCGGAAACTCACCGCAAATTCGGGAGAAAACTGTTTCAGCCAGTCTCCCAAAAAAGCGTCAAGCTCATCCCCGTCCGGGAGGGCGTCAAAGTCTATCGCTTGTAGGATATGTTGAATACCTATGTCTTCAAGGCTGTTGTGAATAAAGACAACTAAACTCTTAATGTCATGTTTCAGGGAGGAAGAAAGCAGCATTTAATGCATTGATTATCTTTTAAGCTGTTTATTTCCCTCTTGTTTCTATGTCTTTGCTAAAAGTTTAAAAGACAGAACTACTAGAACAAATTTTCATGTTAGACAAGAGATATCTCTCTAAATGAACAAAAATTGGTCCACATTGGAAATAAGTGCATCCTTAAGTGCTTCAAGTACAAAATGAAAACAATATTATCAAAATATTCATTTAATGGCTTACTTCATACATAAATACATGTCTTAGGAACACAAAAAGCGATCCACTGATTGGTAAAATCTCCAAAATGACTTCATCTGGGACTGAACACATTGAATTTTTTTCTTTTTTGTGGGAGGGGAGAGGGGGCAGAGGGGTTCTCTATACTCAGGAGGCTTAGTGGGCGATGCTACAAATACGCCATCCGCCGTCCTTTGTTTCTAATTCTCTGTCTGTACCTTTTCCCCAGGACCGCCGCCAGGTATTTCTTGACAGCCATTTGCTTCCTGTAGCGGCTGTAGCTGTCTGTGAAGATCCCGTCTGAGTGTCGCTTGGAGAGGGGCTCCGAGCTGTCGTCCAGCGTTTTGCCCCCACTGTGGGAGACGAAACAGGGAGTCGTGTTACAGAGGGTCTGTGCTGGGCACATGTACAGTACATTTCAGTAACCCTAGACGGGGAATAATAACACGGCTGATTTGAGATTGTCAGGAGAAGACCTTGAATGAAGAATCGTAACCAAAGTTAGGAATTCCAGTGTGCATTTTCCCCAAACTGCATCCACCCACCTCCCTCCAATCAGAATCCACTGGGATGTAGTCCCATAAATTATTCAGAGGGAAATAAATCTAAAACTGATTAACTTAATTCTCCCCTACTGCCTTTTCCACGGCAGCCAGCTTGAAAAGTAACACTTCCGAAATGAATCAAAGAACAGTTTGCTCCTCTTCCTGGCGATTTCACGATGAGCTGATTTAGTAGGAAGGGGTGGGGGCACATATTTGGCATCACGTTGAGGGAAAACAATTACACCACAGACATATTACAGCATGAGTTATGAGCATTTAAGGACCCAGCACACAGAAACAAAGACGCACAGAGAACGAGAAACGGCAGATTTAAAGAAAAAAAAGAAGAGACGAACAAGAAGATTCTTACCCTACACGTTTTGCCATCAGAGAATGAAGGTATTTCCTTGCTGATAACTGACCCAGCGCTTTCCTGTAGGCTTTATTAAACATGCCGTCTGCATGCCTTTCCATTCTGGGATGATATAGATAGCCACATGGTAAAAATCACCACACACACTAAACGTAGCGGCACATATTCAAACTCTACAGGGCAGCAAATATCCATCCTACGATGTTATTTGGTGGAATTTGCTCAAATTTTCAGATAAAAATTTGGCAAAACTGATGAAAAGAAATCATGAGATTTTTGCTAATTATGTTTATTATTGTAGTTTAATTGAAAGATGGTATATATATAAATATATGGGATGTATATGATCTATTAAACCTTTGGTCTTAATTATCTTCTGTTTAGAATTATTTTTACAACAAGCTTTTTTTCTGACTGAACTTGTCAAAGGCATCTCCAGAAGGTGAATTAAACTATGAACAAATGAAATACAAGAAATACGGAAACATTTTGACGACACATTGATTTTACACAGAACAGATACATAGACAGGAATACTGAAACAGCATGTTCAACAGGGATGTCTCATACACTAACGAATGACAAGGTTTTATCCTCCAGTTTTGCTTGTTGAAAACAAAATCACCTTTTCTCTGACGGGTAGAACATGGTGAAGACGTCGTCTGCGACAGAAGAGGGGCTTCTCGCCTCCAACTGATCTCCATCATAATCCAGGGAGGGCAAGGAGTTGCCACCCTCATCGTAAAGCTCACTGTCAAGTCTAAAATTTTATGTTTAAAAAAAGGGAGACAAGAATTTTACAACCAAAGCAAACTTTAATTTGAAAGATTTAAATGTTTACTCTAGAAACGAGGAGAGGAAACAGTGTCTCATAGCTGTTTGTTGTATCCATTTTGCTCCAGTTTAATTCCTATTAATTATACATCCAGATAGATTGATCGATTAATTGCCAGGTCAGCCTAAGGCTGTGCCACAGCAGCCTAAACTACATTACCTCCTCTCCCTGGTAAATGTATCTCAGCCCCTATAGATTGTCTGTCAGTTGATGTTATCCTGTAATAAGCTGTAATACTCACAGATGTAACTTGCAGATCTCGTACTTGCTGCTGCGCTTGTACAGTACAGGGATTTTCAACCAGTTCTACCAATAAATAAGTGCTAAAATGACTACCTACCTTATACTTGGAAAGCTTATTCCTACAGGCGAGCAGTTGATGCTGTGATGCATTATGATTCCATAGATGAGCAGTGCTAAAGTTGCTTTACTAGACATGGTCCTGCTGAGGGGGGGGAAAATAAAATAAAAAAATAACTATGAGACTATAAAAGTGATCCTACGGATGTTATTGTATTAAATTAAATTCTGATTTTCATGGAAAGAAAAAAAAACATAATCAGAAGATGGTTTAATCCAAAATTGTATCACTTTTACGCTGCGTAAAAGCGCCTCTTCTTACCAGTTTCGAGACGATAGACACGATCTTCCGAGGACTTCAGCGAGGAGAGTGAGATTGGATCTCACTCTCTTTCTCTCTTTCTCTGGGAAGTGCTTCTTCGGCGTCCTTGTTGGGATTGTGCAGCGTACCGTGCGCCCTCTGCTCAGCTTTTTTCTTTTTCTTAGTTTTTTTTTTTTTTTTAGTAGCTCATGGACGGGACAAAAAACAAACAAACAAACAAAAAAACAAACTCCACAGCAGCAGCTGCTGTCTCTGCCAAAACTTTCCTGAGTCTTGTGAAGTTACCTCTCTTTTGGTTTTTTATCCACGAATTCGAAAGGCTCGTCTCTTTGCACTTATCATGTTGGCAGAAAGGGGTGGGAGTTAGAGTTAGAGGTGGGGTGTGGAGGTGGGTGGTTGCGTCATCAGTCCTTTCCGCCCTCACCCCTCCCTTTCTCTGTCCCATATGAGCGCAGACGTCTTCCGCGTCAATGAAAAACCCGGAGCCGACTCATAACAAAAAAAAAAAAAAAAAAAAAAAGAAACGAGCGAGTGGCTCTTCAATTCAAACATCATCATTAATTAAACCGTGAATTAATGTCAACAGCTGACGTCACGCCATAAATAGCGTCACGTGACGGGCCTTCGGAGGCTGTTGTGGGCAGGATGGGAGCTGTTCGCTACTGGAAGTGCTGAAATGAGCGTTAGAGGCAAGAGCAAGACGTAAACGGGAGGAAGTCATTTATTTCATCAGGCTACGTTCAATGATGTTTCCTTTTGGCCACTTAAGCAGTTCACACAACTTAATACTGAAGCATATAAAGTTTTTGATGAATATATATAATAGAAAATTGGTCAATATTACTATTTTTTTTTTTGATAAAGCACTTTAAAAACAACAACAGCTGTGATAAAGTGCTGTACAGAAAAAAAGCATCGAAAAACAAAAGAAAATACACATTAAGATCATTAAAATGTTAAAACGGAAGTAAGAGCAAAAGTCGCAAAAATATATATTAAACAAACTCAATTCAATTTCTATTTTTAGGTTTAAAATGAATTAAAACATATGCTTTGCATATCTGCATATTACTGTTGGTCTGAGTATGTCATGTTTTAATAACTGCACTGTATTTTTCCCCCATATGTTGTAAATGTGTTCTTACTGTACATCTTATTCTTATTTTTGTAGTTTTTACCTGCATGTTCCTGTTTACCTCAACTTGCTGCCGTGACACCTGAATTTTCCCACTCTGAAAATAGTTCTATTTTATAAAACTTGTGCAGAAAGAAAATTGGTGCATTTTCTTCAATAGAGGTTTGTGAAATATTATGCAAAACGAAATAATAAAACCCACATTTTCAAAGCTAATGACAAGGGAAAAATAAGTCTACAAATATTTCTGGTACGTTTAGTCATTCTGTCATGGAAATTCAGCGTAATTATTCTTTGAAAAACCTTTAAAAACTGTATTTGTTGTTATATCTTTATTTAAAAACATTTGTTGGCTCTTTATGAGCCGTTGTGGAAGATGCAAAGAGTGACTTAGGCATCCACAGGTTTCAGACCCGTAGTTTACTATTCAACATGCCACTGCAATGAATCATAAAACGTGGTTGTTTGCACAAGTTCAAAAAATCTATTGAGTATTTTCTTTATTCCACACAGGCTCTAAAACATACATAAACCTCCAGTAATATTTAGATACATAAATCTTAGCAAGTTGCATGAATCTTAGCAAGTTGCAGTGCAACTAAATGGTTTTTACAGGCATCGAAACATCAACGGAACAATCTTTACCAAACCTGGACATAAAAATTTGATTTGATTTATTTGTTTGTGCAACAAATGCAGTTGGGGAAGAGTTTTAATCTCCTTGTTCAGCTCCCTGTCAGTCTGGCGTCACTGTGGACGGTGACACCAGTATTCAAGCTGCTTCCAGTCTTGGTGGTTTAAGTCTGGGTGGTTCTTGAACACTGTTAAACTGAAAACCTATTTCTTCTGTGGGTGACAGTTCAGGTCATGTAGTTAATTTGGTTTGTCCAATATACAAAAGAGGCCGGCACATTCATCAGAACTGGTGTTAGAATGGGTCAGGGCAGGATAACGCCAAGCTTCTCCAGTGGACTTTACATCTTTGAGAAGCGGCCACATGAGCAAAATTAGACTATAATGCATTTTCCCAAAGTCCTGGGCAGAAGTATGAAGTTGCATAAGACTAAAACTCTGATTAAAACTTATGTTAACTTGGCTTTTTTTTTTTTTTCTCCCATTCTACCACGTTCATTAGAAGTCAGATGTGCTTTTCCTATGCGCAGGCATCATCAGGGCCATGTGTGGAATCTTTAGTAGGTGATTCAGACCTCTTCAGTCTTCTCCGCTCTTTGACGTCATCTGATGGTTTGCTTAGCTAAAAGGAAATGCTTTAATTTAAATTCTTGAGAAATAGAAGAAGGGGAATATGTAAAGGAAAACATAAAAAAAACAAAAGAACGTCTTAAAGATCAACTGTTTCTTGTACTGGGTGAGCACTGCACCCCAGTGGTTATGGGAAGAAAATGCATCACGAGTCTAAGACGGATCAAGAAAATCAGCATGTTTAGCTACCAATCTTAAATCAAAATTGCATAGAGTGAGCTAAAGTATCATTTAACTGATTTAGATACAAATATGTACTTAATGCTCTGGTGTGTAAAAATAGGTCAACTGTCTCTTGGACACTTAACCATGTAATTATGACTAAAGCAGCTAATCATAACATTTCCATGACTATCTTATGTTGAAATGAATCTAAGTAATCATTGTAAAGTGGTGATTACTTATTCAGCTTCAATCATCTCTTAATAAGCTCTTTTTCTGATTGTGGCAGGATATGTGGATCTAATTACAACCTGCATAAAGCAGATATGAATGTTTAGCTTTAATAAACCAATGCTTTGAGTCACAGCAACCTTTAAAGCCTTTACTGTATGTTTAATACTAATAAACCTGCTGACCGCAGCGCATCATATTTACCATACACTTCACTAATCAAAATGCATGATGGCACCAGGTTTTTGTTTTTTTTTGATAACTATTGCAAAAATAAATACGTGCACTGTTTGTTCAGATGTGTCTTCATACTGCTTTCTCAGAGGCTGAGGTCTAAGTAATCATATTACACCACACGGAGTAAAACTGAGCTTTATCACTTCAAACAAGACGGCAGAGGAACATATGACTCATTCTAATTTTAGCTCTGTTTGCTTTTAATAGCCTCGGCTGTCTCCGCCGTTGGTACGTTGTGTTTGAAGAATTTTATTGATGTTGCTGTCTCTTAGCTCAAGTGCTTACAGAACAAGCTTTTTTTTTTTTTTTTTGGTAATAAAATTTGAAAGGTGTGTGGGCAAAGTGGCACTGCTCACATTGTGGACCCTCTGTCACGTTGTGGGGAAGTGACTTCGAGAAAGGAAGCCCTTATCTTGTAAATCATTACATTTAATGTGAAGATTTGTGGTTAGTGTTTATCTGCAGGAAATTAACATGACTCACTGTTACAGTATAAAAAGTAAAGTTTAGTTTGGGAGAGTCTGTGTACTTTTTAACGTGATTTTTTATTTTATTTATTTTTTTGCCAATTAGAAACTGACTCAAGGAATAAAAGTTAGAAAGTTCGATCTTGTTGAGTCTACTGTCCGTTTATTGCTTGTTGTCTACTGTTTATTTTGTTCTTCTGACAGAATCTGACAAAAGGATTAAATGGTGTTATGGTGCTTTTGTGACAACTTACAAAAGACACAGTATAACATGAAGAAAAAGAAACATGAGTTCAAACACATTTTTGCAGCTTTTTTCCCCACAACACATTTGTTCAAATGCATTATCTAGCTTTTGACAAATAAAAGCTAGATAATGAATTCTGACCAAGTAACTTTTATTATTTTTGGTGTTAGATGTTTTCTGAACATTGAGGTTAAACCGTAATCTTCTTATTATCCTTGTCTTTTACTGGGGGGAAAATACTCACTTATCTAATGCACCAAAACTGATACAAACATCTTTGCCATTATTATTGGATATATGATTCAGAACAAAAAATTTAAAAAGTTGTTCCTGCAATCTTTTCAATAAAGAGTCCACAACATTTGCAAAGAGACAGATGTCTTCATTGTACAATACACAATTTAAAAATGGAAACACGTTTTAATATTTTTTTCATTAGTCATACAGCTGTTCCACACTTTCTTATCCCATGTGCAAAGATGGCAGAGCGCTGTTTTTATTTGCAATTTCAGCTTTAATATCTCCTTTAAGTTAATCATGGTAGAGTTCTCATATAAACTCTAAATTAAAAATGATCATACCTCATAAGAATTCATCGGTGGCAAGATAATTGACTTGATTTGTCAATAAACTGGGTCCATCATAGATAAATTAATGGCAGGAATAGCTCATAAACCACACTAAACCTCCTGGTATATTGTCCTGTAGGTAAACACTTCTGATAAAAGTCATCATTTAATGTAAGCAGACAAGAGAGTGAACAGATTTTATGAAGTACAATGAAGGTTAAAATAATTTGCTGTGGGCAGGAATTGTCTCCCGTAATCTCTGCATTACAGCAAATCTGTCATGATTTGCGGTTTGTGGTGGTGAGGCAGAAACGCGGTTGGACCCAGGATGAGGTGCAAACGATGAAGGTTTTAATGAAGAAACGATTTCACAAAATCCAGGCAACACAGATGAGCAGTGACAAAAGCTCTGAGTCTGGTAGCAACTAGTAAATCAAGTGATAACTGACAGCTGACACTAGACAGACGTGAGATGAGGATCCAACAAGGAGCAGGGAACACAGGTGGGATTAAACACTCAGGGAGACAATCAGGAGAAACAAAGGACAGGTGTAAACAATCAAAGGGTAGCCGGTGACAACACAGAGACTCAACAGAACACAGAAACCTAAATAAATACATAAAAAAAATCCTTACAAAGTCTGTAAAGATCTCTGACTGAAAACGCTCTCTTTTACTATAGCTACCTTTTGAAGAGGGTGCTTAGTTGTCTGTTATGTGCTTCATTTTATGAAGCATCTTTTTAAAAAGACTGCATGGGACTAGTGGCCTGTATTCAACAGTAGCTGGACAGGAGGAAGGGCATGGAGAGAAGGGAAAGACATGCAACAATTCCCAGGGTTGGGAATCAAACAGCTGCATTAAGGACAGTAGCTTCCCCGCATGGTGCTCCTGCTCTACCACTAAGCTTTGTGATGCTCCACAGAATCCTTCTTTGCCCAACCAGCTTCAGAGGTTCAGATTACTCTCTGCATGACATAGTTCCAGAAAATTTACAGTCTATTCTTGCAAAAACTGAACAACCTAAACTTCCTCAGGAACTGCAGTCTGTCCCATCCCTACTCGTAAGCAGCTTCACTGTTGCAGTGCTAGTCCAGCTTTCTGTCTAGATAAGCGCTCTGTGTAGGGAACATACACTCTACTGCTACCTCCACTTCATTTCCCGTCATGGAAATAGCGTTTGATCTATTCCCGTTTCTCCTGAAAGCTACAGCTATCTCCTATGTTTTGTTCACATTCAAGATAAGATAATGGTTTCCACCACCACCATATCTCTGTACTCAGCTTCCTGTACATAACTGACACAGCGGCATCTGCAGACTTGTCAAAGTATTTCTGCAGATGGCAAGACTCTGACTTTTACTCAAAGGATGAGGCATAGTGAAAAAGGATTGGGGAGAGTATAGTTCTTGGTGGCACCCCTTTGCTCCTGATCACCTGGTCAGACTGCAGACAGGGAGAGGCCTGAATCAAACTTGACTAGTGGGAGTCAAAAAGAGTCTCCTTAGGACCTTCATGAAATGGGATGTCATGGGAAAAGGTTGTTGAGGACCGATGGGTGATCTTTCTTTGGTACCAGATCAACGGAGGATTTCTACCACAGCACTAGAACAAGGAATCATTAGCAACCTTTTGACTTGGTTGAAGTCTTGTTATGGTCCTTAGGTGTTGGACATTTGGTTTTCAGTTATGTTTCTGTTTTGATCATTTCATTGTTGCTTACTTACTTAGACCTTTGATCTTTGTGTTAGTTCAATTATTCTCATCTTTGGTGGGTTTCCTGAGTTTTATGTTTCTTTCTGTTAGTTTTTATGTTTGTTTCAGGGTCTTCTTCTATTTGTTGAGTTTTTTTCCTCCTTTCCCTCAGCCTGTCTTTCTGTACAGCTGCTGCACATCTCCTAATCTTTCTCAGCAAACTTTCTTCCCCAGATGCCACTACTAACCTGCTCTTCTGGTTTATTTATCTCTTCCTTCTCTTCATCAGTCCTTAAGTTCCTCTCTTTCCTGTTCCTGATTTTTGTCAGTCGTTTTCATATTCCTTATTAAAGATTTTTTACCATGAGCGTCCAGAACTCTTGTCTACATTTTGATCCTCCTCTAACACTAGCCTACTCAGAAGACTAGCAAATATTTTGTTATAACTCTGTACAAAAATTGTTTCCAAGAATTTCAATATAAAAGACCTAAAAACCTACTTATTGAACCTATTGTATTTTGCATGCGTTAAAAGAACTACAAAGCTTGGTCATAAATATCGGAAATGCTCTTTTACGTAGTATTCACTCAGTAAATATTACTGTTTGACACGCAATGGATGCATAAAACCAGCAGAGGGCGCCACAAATTTACATTTGTGAATGGTAACGGTACGAGTGACTACTCCTTTTTTTTTTTTTGGGAGATTAAAAATTCTCCACGGGCCGGTCTGCTTGTTTTCACCTATCTATTTCCCTTCTGCTCTTTGTTATTTTACCCAGCGTAAGGTTTTTCACGTGAATATTTCACGCCGCGGCTGCGCTCAGACCAGCTGCACCAGACGGCTCCGTGTCTGCGTCTCCAGCTGCGTGGCTCCAGTCCCGCAGGCTGGGTCGGCCATGTTGTTGTGTGGGGGTTGATGGAAGTTTGGTAGTAGGAAGTGGAGAGGAGGCTCCATCTCTCCGGGATACTCCAGGATCCCACTTTTCCTCCTTCCTCTTTGTTTTCCATCAGCAGGCATGCCTCTGCAGGATTTTCCCTTTCAGCGATTTCGCCACATGAAGGAAAATGACAGCCTCTTGCAGCGCTAACATCAGCCTTCAGGACTGCAACACTTGATTTAACTTCAAAACCAAACCGCTGGATGGACGAAGTGAGGATGAAGGCGGATCGGTCCCGGCTGGAATAACTCGGATTTACTTTGTCCCGAACTGATTCAAGGAGAAAGTGGTGAAAATAGGAAGAAAAATCACACTGGAAGGACCGGGAAGGTAAAGGCAAAAATAATAAGGAATGTAATTATTTGTTTCTTTGTCAGAGCAGGATGATTAAAACAAGAAGGGCCAGCTGCTCCGCTGTGTGACCTGTCATCAACAAAGGACTGCAAGCACTGCCAACACTGAGCTGATTATATGCTACTGTGTTTTTATTCACCAATGTGTTATATTTAAGAAAAGCAAAAGGCAATGCACGAAATTAATCCCACTGGGAACAAAAAAAAAAAAAACACTAATTCCCTGGAAAAATTTTAATCTGGAAAATTGCATATAATTATAGCTTTATTACAAGAAACAGAAACGTTGACATATCATTATGGGGTATAGCTGTAAATGAAAACTCCCAACTCATTTTATTACCGTATTGCAATGCGTTTGACTCAAATATTTAGAATTTAAACAGCTGATTTTAATGGGTTTTCTAAAGTAGCTTATCATTTTTGGTAAACTGTTAAATTCTTAACCCACTCGTGAGTCATGCTGATTCAGCCCTCTGGAACATCAAGATTCTTTTTTTTTTAACAGCTGGAGTTTCTCTATGCCTGTCATCAGCACAAAGTCCACAGAATATCTTAAGATTAGAGCTGTTTTACTAAAATGATTCAGTAACATGTCACATCCTGAACAGCTTTTTGCACAGCTCTACCTGAATCAGCTGCTTTCAAACCTTTTAAGGTAGAGAGTTGGGAGTGCCGCTAGTCTGTATGTTAGTGTATCTAAAATGGGTTTAAATCTGACAAATGAAATAACATTTTATGTCTTATCACACACACAGGGTGATGTTTGTCACCCTGGCGTTGGGTCAGAATAGGTACCACATCTATTTTGTTTTGTTGTTTTTTTCGTTTCCATGTCAATGAAAGCATTGACCTTTCAGTTTGAGAATGAAAGGTCAATGCTCTGTGTACAGTCTTATGAGGGCTCCGAAATGGTCAATTCAGTTATTAGTTGTAATATCAGAAAGCAGGGCCAAAGTCCCTGTAATGTAGTCTGGATAAAAAGGGAAACCCATGGGTCCTAGATGTGTTGCTCAAGTTGGATGCTTTTTCTTAATATCAGTCTGAGAATCAGTTTAGACCTGCAGGAGTTGTGTGTTGTCAATCTATGTGGTAAGAAATCCATTGTGAGTCCATACACACACTCTTGCTGGGTCCAAGCATGTGTGTGAGTGAGGTGAGTGACACTTCATCAGTCAGACAGAGAACCTGATTACTGTAGCAAATGAGTAAGTAAAGTAAATATGGGATCATTATTGCAACATTTAGGTATTGTTTGATCGAATTTTATGGCGGTGGTTCATATGAGAGTTACAGTAAGATCTTCTGCTGAGAAAACATGAGACCAAAGCACGAGATGGGTTCTTTGAGGTTGACACTTTCATTTGCATTTGAGACTTTTATGTTAAGTTTTATCTCTTTTCAGGTTGTCTAATATAAATCCAGTCCATGTGAATAAAGTCCATGTGAATACAAATTCACGTGTTGCCTATCAGATATTGTAAACAAAAATATATCATGTGCCCTTTTTCCTTCCCTTCACACCTATGCTCTATTTTGTGATTATTAAATTAGAAAATGGTGAAAGTGAATATGTCATAAATACGTTTAACCACGTTCACTTACACTCTTTAAGAAATGTTAACATGGACATTTAACTTAAATAAGGTACATAATAGAAGAAACGTGTTTTGCGTTAAAATGCAAAAACACATTATTTTTAAACATGAAAAAAAATCTGACTTTGTGGAGGCATGTGACATATTAAGACCACTACAGCAGCCACATACAGTTGAATATATTTGTACTAGGCCCTCAAGCTTAAGTACAAAAAGAAAGATCCATTCATATAAAATCTCTTTTTAAAGGGAAACCTGACTAAGAGGCACACCGGTGTACAGTATGCAAAACAATGATCACAAGGTGCACACAATTAAAACAGTACAAAGTTCACTTAAATGTACACAAAATATGCAAAATAACTATCAAAAGTAGAACACAGAATTGTACTTTTGCTCCTAAATCTGTCCTAATCTGATCTAAATAGCAGGGCAATCTTAAACCAGAAATCCCTAACCCTTATAAGACTCAAAATAAACTAGCTGGTGATGGTTTTCTGAAAGGCTCTGAAGGCTTACTTGGATGTAGTGTGTTGGGCATTAAAATTAATGTGGTGCTCAGTGGCAGCCAGCATCTGCTGCAGATCTGAACTTCAGCAAGGCTCCACAGACCGCCTTCCTGCCTGTACTCACAGCTGGGCACGCTTTCAGTCGGAGCGCTGGCTGATGGATGGAGGAACTCCGGTCTCATGCTTCCTTTAAGCTCAGCTGCCGGGCTGTCATCCAGCCAAATGTCTTGTGATCTAAACCCCAGAGGAGAAGAATCTGTTTAAAACAGAGGGACTTGTTTTATTTTAGAATCGGCTCTCGGACCATTAATAATCCACAGTGCGCTTGCATCATTGCTACATCTGCTTATTTGTATTTTCAGCGGAACTCTGCAAGCTTTGTTAAAGGGGCAGGATTATTTGTTTTCCAGCCACATAGTATAATTTTTTTAGTACGATCAAAATGTCACTTTCGGTTGTATATATGACTTAAAAGATTTCTCAATTCATAACTTTAACATCTTGAAATTAGGCCTACGTGTCTTTAAATTCCTGCCCTCATCATGTCCTCACAACAACACTCTTCTATCAGGCATTTACAAATGTTCATTAGAGCACTGGACTGAGAAATAGTTCATATAATAAGGTCTGCAGATGTGCAGTTCCACCAGGGGTTTGCTAATTGCTGCTGCTGCTAGTTTGAAGGAGTGGAGTGGGGGAAGTGCCTTTTATAAGTGTTGCATTTAATCATGAAAGAATAAAAGCAATATTCCAGGTGTGATTCTGATGAGGGAATAATATTATAACATGATGTAAAGCTCGCCAATGTCGATTTTTTTTTTTTTTTTTACATACGATTGTCCCTTCAGGAGTTAAGTTTTTCCAACTAAAATTGACTCCACCAGCTACATAAACTTGCCCAAAAATAAGAAAATGAATGCTTGTCAACAATTTCTTGTCAAAAACCTGTTCATTTTCCTATAAATGGTGCCACATCTGGAACGAAATGACATTTTTGGGTTGAGCAGTAGAGATGAAGGTGTAGGTTTCACCCATGGCGAACTTGTCTAATATCTCTAAATGGCTTTTGGTGGAGGCATGAAATATGAAATTATGGATCTCCCTGCCTGTTATAAACGATTCTGGTGGTGATGGTGGCGGTATAGTGTCTGGTGTGGGGGACACTTTCTATGAGGAATGCGTCCAACACTGTGTCTTGAGTTAATAACCCAGAACCATCAAGGTGTTCGTAATAAAGTGGACGATTCCTAGACCACTGAGATCCTTTCCGGATTCACAGTTATAACTATAGGTGAGGATTTCTCTCATACCTCCAACTTGCTCTTTCTGTGAACTTTAAAAAAAATTATTTAAGTTGTGATCCTAAGAGTTTTTGCCAGAAAAAACAAAACAAAAACCTAACCTCTCCCTGTCTTATCAGCATTTCGTAAATCCTGCCTTGACTGATCACGCTGTGGTTGGAATGGAAGAAGGAAACCACAGGAAGGTCTTGGATATGCAAAGAATGATTTCCTAGCTTTAAAGCTCAGCGAGACATTGAATAATTTTTTTTTTGTGCCGCAGCTGGCCGCGGATCTCTGTTCAAAGTGGTATGTTTTTGGTTAAGCGTGCACAATCCCAGAGCCTCTGTGAAATCCCTCCAATGCTGTCGCTGCACACTGACTGGAGTGTGAATTACGAGAGCCAATATTAGTAAATCAAACTCGCAGAGATGCATGAGAGCGTGCCTCTGAGACTAATGAAAGCACCAAAGACAGAGGGTCAAGAGTCAGAGAGCCTTTTGGACACGCAGCATCTTCTGTGCACGTCGGATGTTTGTGGAAAGATTTTTCCTCTCCAGACCTCTGGAGCTGAATCAGGATGTCTGCAGATACATAGAGTTTTTGTTTGTTCTGTTTCCTGGAAAATATGACAATGATAACAATCATTACTCAACAAAGAATCATCCTTAAAAGAATGTAAATGCTTTCAGTTAGAGGCAGATCTCAGCAAGTCTTTTCTTTTTTTTCCTTTTTTTTTTAAGGGCCTTGAGCAACAGACTAAATCCCTGTTATTCCTTCAGGCAGTCCGACCTTGCTGGAAGAGGTATTAAGCAAAATTATTGCCTAATCTGCCACACTTCTTACTGGACAGAGGAATGAGGAGGAGGAGGAAAATAAGCACTAGCTGGAAAGGTACTGCTGCTTTTATTGCACATTTTTGACTGTTTTTGTGGATTATTAAGGAGAGACCACTGGCAGCATTGACCAAGTGCTTATCCCAGCCGTGTTTATATTTATGCAGAGTTTGGCTGCATAAGAAGAGATCTATGTCTGGAGGAAGAGGTTTTAAACAATCCGTTCCTGATTGCTTAACTTCGATTCAGGCTGATTTAAATGTCAAGCTCACTTATGTTTGATTTTCAGCCTCTGAAGCAAAAGAGACAGCACAAAGAGCTCCAGTTTGTATAAATGCTTACGTCTTGTCAATGCAGCTTCCTCGTTTGAACTCTTCTCCTTCCTCTGTCGCTGTGTTTGGCTCCATCTGGGAAGACTTTGAGTGTCTTCTTATGTTTGTAGGTCATGCTGTCATCCTGGGGGCGGGATGTTGTCCGCAATTACAATAAGCTGCTATAATTAGCAGCACATCATAGTTTCCCAGTGTCTGCATGGCTGTACTGGTCAGAAGTTGCCTCATGTGCAGCGAAGGGACATCTTGAGCTTTTAGATGTGCTATAAGACGTAGTTGCGTAAACTTGGCAAACAGGAACAAACACACAGATGTGATTCCAGATTGTTTCTCTGTTTTTAATGACTTTGCTGCACTAAACTAATATTTCATTCATTACGTTAAATTTGGATATACAATTGCAGAGGAAAGAATGGTATCGTTATTGATCATATAGTTCATATTTGATGGTAATGATGTTGCTGATATTTTTTTCATTTTTTATCTATTTTGCAATCATTCATTAATTTCCCGTTTTTAATTTATTTGTTGCTTAGCAGTATTGTAGAAGTTGTACTGCAACAGTACTCACAATTTAATTAATTTATTAAATAATTTGTTATTATCCTGTATTTAATGAATTGTGATGATGATTTTTTTTTAAATCAATTTGTTCCTGATAGTATGGGTAAACCTAAAATTTTAATTTAAATATTTGCATATTTATTACTCTAAATAATGACGTTTAACTATTATGTAATTATTCAATATTTTGCTAAAGTTTTATTTAAAAAATGTTACTTATGTTGCTATTATTATTATTGTACTACATAATTTTTCCAAATTAGTCTTTCTACTTGTGGTAGTAGCAGCAGCAATAGCATCAGGTCTAGTATTTGCCTCTTTATGTTTTATTTATTTGTTTGAAATCTTAAAGAGTAGCTAATACTAATTAATATTATGTCTTGAATGTCCCATGGCACGTTATAATTTTTACATTTTCTATCTAGGACGATGCACTCTTCAGTTGTTGAATTTGTATATGAAAAAGAAAACGGCGTCGTTATGCAACAGCTGTCTGATTTATCCGACTGACAGCGAGTTGTCTGGCTTTAGCTCTGGGCAAAGTCAGGCTTCTGTGTGACATTACAGGCAGGGTGAGCTTGGCCAAAATGACTACACACCCCCACGGACCCTGGTGGTCACTCTTACTTTGTTTTCTGTTATTATCCTCTTTGAGTAAATCCTTCACCCTTGTAATCCTCCTAGTACTTCCAGCTGGGAGAGCTGGCACCGTGTGTGCCTGGCTGCCCCCCTTTCATTCAGGCAGGCCTGCTGTCTCGCTTTGCCGTTTCTCCTGCTCCGCGAGCAGAAAGGTCAAAATTGTTTTTTTTTTTATTTGTGCCTACACAAACACTCGGATGAATTTTTATTTGAACTCGCTGCGCCGGACTTATCAGCGGGGATTTAGAGGCAAGGCAGTTTTATTTTTTTACAGCACATTTTCAGAAACGGGATAATTCAGAGTACTTTACATAAAGTAGAAAAATAAAACAGTTAACAAGCGAAATAAAGAAAATAGAGTAAGGAAGGACAATAGAAAGTTGAAAAACAGATGATGTTCCAGCTGTTATTGGTCAAAGGCAGCTCTGAACAAATGGATATTTCTCCTTGATTTAAAGGATCTCAGTGTTTTAGCTGTTTTGCAGTTTTCTGGAAGTTTGTTTTAGATTAGAGGAGCATAAAAACTGAATGCCTCTTCTCCACGTTTGGTTCTGACTCCAGGAATGGACAGGCTTGAACCAAAAGACCTGAGTGGTCTGGTAGGTTCACACAATGGCGACATCTTTAATGTGTTTTGGTGCTAAGCCATTCAATGACTTGTAAACTTACAAAAGTATTTTAAAGTCTGTTCTACATCTCAACAATTATTGCTGTGCATTTTCTTTAACGATCTTTGTCAGGGACTTAAGAGGTACAATATGTGTTTTTGATCTGTGCCTGACCCTGCAAGTCTAAGACATTCCACCCCCAGAAGTCACAAAAGCAGAAATTTGCTTTTCCTGTGCCATTTTACATGATTGAGTTTTTGCAAATGTGGTTTAGGCAGAAGAAGAGGACTTTCATTATTGTTCAGCTTTTCTACCACTATTGCTGTTCTATTTAAATAGCTACAAACAAAGGGTTGACTTTACCTGCTATAACATAAGCAATATAACAAATGAAACATAAATCAGTTTTCAGCCTCATTGCACCTTGTAGGCCTTACTTTTTTTTAAAAATCAATAGATTATATTTATTAAGCTTTTTTGCTTATTGTCGATATAAAATAACATAAATATAGTGGTGGTTTAGTTGAAAGGATGGAAAAGTCTTCCTGTTTTCCGGTCAGCTTGGCTAGGTAAGCGCTGAGCAAAATCAGCAGACTTTCATCAGTTTTTCTAATGAAATTTAGACCCCTCCACCTCCTGCCGTAGAGGACAGGATGAAGCCTGCCTCTGCTTTCCGTGACAGTTGTTTCATCCTGAGGCTGGAGCAGCGTCTGGCTCGGGAACTGTACGTCTCTTCTGCGTGCCAACATTCTCAGCATGTTGGCTGAACATCTAAAGTCAGACGTTGGATTTATAGCCACACTAACTTCAAACCCTTTGTAAGAAATCTGTTATTTAGAAACCTCTGTAGTGCCTTGTTACATCTAAAATTGGTTTTCTTAAGGCAACAGTTGCTGCAGCCTGCAGTTTAAGCACCTGCAACATTTTATCTGTGCAAACTGCTTTAAAATGTTTGAAAAATGCCCATTTTGTTGAATCACTTGGCAGTAAATCCGAAGAACTCTGTGAACTCTCAATTACTGTATGCACCTCCCTCTAAGATAAGACATAATACATTCTCCTAACATCAAGGCCACGGCTGCAGAATGAGAGAATGCTACACCTCTTTGACTAATCGTTGCATGATGTTGACTGAGTAATAAAGTAGCCTGATATCTTTGCAGCTACTGCTTCACCAGTGTACCATCATAAAACAATAAACAATGTGACTGCACCTTTCTAACAATAATAAACACAGAAAAATGTACTAAATCTGTCACAATCTATGTAATATACGTGAACAGACAATTATGGGCAATCTGTAATAGTAATGTTTGATTAAAGAGGGATTCTCCATAATCTGACTTTTTGGATTTTACAATCAGTTGCCAAAATGATTGTGATGAGTTCTGATAGTCACTCAATTTGCTTTGTTATAGTTCTGAATAATATTCAGTAGTTGTGAGAAAAAAAAGAGATTTGATAGAAAGTATCTATAAACATCAATTTTCAAGTCTCAGCACAGATTCCATAGTTAGATGATAGTCTGAATTTTCAACAAGCCATTCTTTGATATTCATACTTTGCCAAACTACTGTAGTGTGGTATCATAAAACCTAGTGGCTCTCTTACATGTTATCTCTCTAGTTTTTACCTCAGTACATTCAGAGACTCATTGTTCATAGCTATGTTCAAAAGCAGATTTAGAATTCACCATATGTCCCAGTTACAACAGGGCTTAAAGTCTTAGTGGTTGAAGCAGAAACAAAATGATTAACATGGAAATATCAGGTCATTATACTTTGATTTCATAACATTTGTACCAGAGCTGGCAAGCCATATGTCACGATTCCTAATCCAGACTCCTCCCTTTGTAGCCTTTCACGCCACACCGTGCACTTCTCCAGACTCTGTTTGCGTTAAATGGATCTCTTTTTGATTTGTCTGTCCGTACAGGCTGAGACGATGGGCTGCGTGAAGAGCAAAGAAAACAAAGGTCCCACCATGAAGTATCAGACCGAGAATTCCTCCCGGTCTGACCCCAACGCCTCCGCCGCCGTGCCTCACGTCGGCCACTACGGGCCAGACCCGACGCAGACGCAGCAGAATCAGGCTCCCGCGTCTTCCTCCAGCTCCGCAGCTCTGAATTTCAACCACGCCCTCACTCCGTTCGGAGGCTCCTCCTCTGCCATGACTCCCTTTGGTGGAGCGTCGACCTCCTTCTCTGGGCCCATGTCCAACTCCTTCTCTGGTGCCGTCTCTAGTGAGTGGAGTTTTCTTTCTTAAAGCTTTACGTCGTTACATTGCCACTACCCTAGTAGTTTTTCTGTTTACGTTTTGAGTGTATTTGCTTTCAAATATTTCTCGTCAGATTTTAAACGTCCTGAAATCACGCTGCCAATGCCCGCCGGCCGCTGACATTTAACTGAATTCATTTTGTTGAGCTGTTTGGTGCACTTTACAGCCAGTCGAAAAAGCTAAATTGATTGGTCAGTTAAAGACAAAAACATCCAAAGATGCTGCAGCAACCTGGTTACGTGAGTCAATATTTAACTAATATTGAGTTTCAATGACTTTAGTTTGAGTTTCTGGTAGGAGTTTCTCACATATGGACACCACTTTGTAAAAGTTCTCCAGCTCTGTCTCATTGCGAGAACATTTTGTCCACGGCCTGCCAGGTAACCTCACAGATTATATTTTGGAGTTAATAGAGGACAAAATTCATTCCAAATGAATTTTCTTCCTTTTGAGCCTTTGTTTTGTAGATTTGGACGTATGCTTTGACTCACAGTTATACTGAACAGTTGTGTTCCTGACGTTTTGTTGCCCAAAACTGACCAGTAATTAAAAATATTCATGTTTTCAGCCACCTTATTAAAACTCAGACTTTCCCTGACGCATAATTACTGCCATCATCGTGTTTTACAGTGGAGACGGCGTCGTTTCTGTTAGCCACAGTGTTGCTTCTCGCTAGAATTTTTGACCCAAAGGTTGAGGTTTGTTTTTGTCAGGGTTTAAGATTCTTTCAGAGGATTTTGAGAGCCAGGACTGGACGTTTGCTTTTGTCTTCAAATCCTAGGTAGAGACTCCCTACATTATTAGAGACCTGCTTTCTCTGTGCTTTCAAGACTAAAGAGGAAAAGGCAGTGCTTAGTTCCCATCTCTGTCAGCTTCGGAATAGCCTTCCTGTCAACCTGAGATGTCGTTTAAATTAGCATGTACATTTTGTTTACTGCAGCTGTCGATCAAAGAAACTGAATAATTAACTGTTTGTCTAGACGCCGTAGAGTTTAAAAATAACTACTAAATTTGGATTTATATAAAAAATGTTATTAAAGTTTTTAAATTTTGAATTTGCATTTTGAATGCTTTGTGTTTTTTATATTTATATTATCTCCTAATACATAAACACATCATAATAATTTACAAAGAAACAGAAAATCTGAATAAAAGTTACAGTTTTTATAATTTAAATGATAATACTATATTATTTGGCCTAACATGCAGTACATAGGGTCACTAAGCATTTTTGCAATATGGAGAAGACATTGCAAAAAGTAAACTGTGAACTTGTTTTCCATTGTTTTCTGGCTATACTTAAGAAACTTTGTACTTTTAAGCAGCACTGCAAATGGGCCACACACTGGAAAGGTCAGGACAACACAGAGACACACAGGAAACACAATGATGCATCAATAGACCCGTTCCTAAGAGCAATTTAGAGAACTGACCTAACATGTCTCTGGACGGGGAGGCGAAGGCTAGAGTACCCAGAGAAATATGATTTTTAGACGTGTATTTAACTGTTTTTTGGGTTATTCATGATGTTTTGACGCACTTTTTTGATAGAATACTGAATGAGGTGTTTACAATCCACTAATCCTGTTTCATACCGAAACCTCCTGCCTCTGTGTCATTGTTATTTTACGCTGATACATTTTTATGCAAGTCTTTCTGTCAGCCTTGATCCACAGAGAAAAGAACTGATGATCAGACCCTCCTGTTTAGATGGGATTTCGGTTGTAATCCTCCCCGGTGTTGGATTATCTGCTCTTAGACGCGTCGCTGGGTTGCTGTTTGCTTTCTGCAGGTGATAATAGGATTATTGTTGACAGCATTGTTGTCGTGAAAGGCCTCCGCGTGGGAAGGCTGCTGCACAGTAGGCATGTTGATTTACAAGATGTTGTCATGGGATGCAAAGAACGAGCCGATTTATACCATGCAATAATGACAGGTGGCTTTTAATGGTTCATTTGAGGTCATGTTCTAATAAACCAAAGCCACCAACCTGATCTGAATTATGACTCAAAGAAATGTCGTATTTCTGCCGACAGGTTGGTTATATATAGAATTTTCTTTGACCTATGTAACAATGGTATTGTCAGATTTCATCTGTCATCTTTATAGCTGATGCCAGATGTTTACATACACTGAATAAAAATGAACTTAATTTCCCCCTAGAGTTTCTTGAGATCTTGCCGTTTTTTTTCTCCTGGAAACAATCTTTAAGCGATAGAAGGCCAACTTTGTAACTGTCTTTATGTGTCTCTGTGGATGTAGACCTGGTACCTGCACAGTGAAATTACACAAAAAGGCAAATACTGGCACTTTAGCCAAATGTGCCTGTATCTGTCTCAGCTGTCTTAGACTGGCATATTTTGTAATGCTTTCTACGCGACCTTTGGTCTTCAACTGTGGGTTTTGTTTTCATATTTTCAGGTGGCGTCACCTTCTTTGTTGCCTTGTACGACTACGAAGCCAGAACGTCAGATGATCTTACATTTAAAAAGGGGGATCGCTTTCAGATCATCAACAATACGTAAGAATCTCCTCAGTTTCTCTTCAACAACTGTTTCCATGGAGGATCTGGCTCTGTTTCGTGTTCATGAATGACTTGCAGTAGTGGTCAGAAGTCTACCGTACATACACTCATCGTCGGCAATGAAGTGTTTATTATGATTTTAAGACTTCAACAACGTATTTGAATTATTCTTTTTTCCACAAAGGATTGATTAAACAACTAACTCACGTGGGGCAGTTTATAAACTATTTTTCGGTGCAGAAGTTTGAATTTAATGTGGATTTTTGCCCAAATTTGATTTTTCACTATTTGACCCAAAATATGACACTCGGGTGAAAGGACATTGTTGACCTCAAATCAACAGCTATTCAGTTGAAACTTGAAGATATGTAAGTGTTTCAGTTAGATAATCATCTTAAACACATCAAAACTGAATTTGTAATGAATAAAAAAAAATGTCGTCTGTCATCAAGATTCTGAAATAACATTTTTAAAACCATCTAAGATTTTTTGGATTATTCTTAGAGGCCGAATCTGTGGTATTAAAACACACAGGTCATAAATCACCACTTTTTGATGTCTGCAGAAAACAATTGGTATAAGTAAACCAGGCCTTAAAGGGACCTTAATCAAATATTTGTAGGAGTGTATGTATACATACAACAAATTCAAACTTGACATTGTATGCTGTATACATTATAACAATGTATGTAAACCTCCAACAGCAAAAGTAGCTTGCGGCTGCACACTTTCAATGAGAAGCAGATTTATTTCATTTTCTTCAACGTCTTTTCATAACCAAAGTTCATGTCGCAGATTCTTTGCAGAACCTCTTTCATTATAGAGTTGGACAGAAAATGATTAAGTACCATTACCAGTGTTTCATTGCTGCTCTGAGTCAGTCTGCCACATATACGTATAAGCCTCAGTCCTGACAGTTGACAGCTGAATGAACAAACCGTCTATGTGCTCTCTCCCGTGTCATTGTTCTCCTACAGCGAAGGAGACTGGTGGGAGGCTCGCTCCATTAACACCGGGAAGAAGGGCTACATCCCCAGCAATTATGTGGCCCCCGCCGACTCCATTCAGGCTGAAGAGTAAGATTGGCTTGTTGCCTCTCCTAGCCTCTGTCTGCAGAGTGTGGGTCAGAGAGTAGAGGCTGTAGCATGAGTGTAGATGTCTCGGTGTTGTCCAACATTATTAACTTCACACCCTTTTCTGTGAGCCAGAATCTGCTGGGTTCTCTGCTCATATGCTGTTTGTGTTTCACAGGTGGTACTTTGGCAAAATGGGACGCAAAGACGCCGAGAGGCTGCTCCTCAATCCCGGGAATAATCGAGGGACTTTCCTGGTGAGGGAGAGTGAAACAACTAAAGGTCAGACTTTCCTTCTTTTTGAACATTTTTCATTCAGTGTCTGCGTTTCTTTCTGGTTTTACTGGTATCCACTTTAATTTCAACATGAGCAAAAGTCTGCCGCAAGCCTCTCGGTGACATTTTAAGGCTTTTGGAGGCTTCTTTTAGCTCTCACGATGAGCTTGTTTGGATGACCAGCATGGCAACAGTTGTAGTCAGTTTGTCATGCAGTTCAACAGTTAATTTCAATTTCTGCTTTTTGTAAACTGATGGTGATAAAAATAAACTGCTTGAAAGATGTGTTTTGGTATTAAACCAACACATCATTTCAGAAAAAGAAATTCACATTTAAAGCGAAACATAATGGAGGTGGTGAGATGATCTGGGGAGGCTTTGATGCATCAGAACTTGCATAACCTGCTGCAATTGAAGGGACAATGAATTCTGCTTTCTACCGGAAAATCATGGGAAAAAAAAAAGTTTGTGACATCAAGCTCATGCGTCTTATAACAGTTTGGGACTCTGTACCATGACCTAAAACAGTCCATTCATTCTTAGAGTCCTCCAACATGGCTGAATAAAACAATTCTGGATCAAAATTGCTCCACATGAATTCAATTGATGGCAAAACCAGTTATTGTGTTTAGAGGGAGTTACTTTTTTACATAGATCCTGGATTATTTGGATTGATTTTTGTTTTCATACAAAATTAAATCATCACTTTCAAAAGAGTCTTTTGTTTTGGATCATCTGAAACATGTATGTGTGACAAAAGAAAGAAAAAGTGCAACTTTCAACAAGTTTAGCTTAACAGCAGGGATGTCACAATAGTTTGCTGAAACCTGCAACAGTAAGCTATGTTGCAGCTAACTGTATTTGTTAAGAAGGTGTTAAAGCTAGGTGATCTTGTAAGAAAGGCAGTGGACTCTGGTGCAGAAGAGGAAAATTCAAACTTAAAGTAAGTTGGGAAGGTTAGAAATAATTTTTTTGAGAAATTGTCTTTCAGGAATCTTTGGCACATACCCACTGATTCATTCTCCACTTGTGAACAGATTCCCAGAAAACCACCCGTCCCAGCCCAGTTCATAACTTTTCAAACTGGTCTTTGGACCTTTCTTTGTCGCGCCTCAGGTGCTTATTCTCTGTCCATACGCGACTGGGATGAAGCCAAAGGAGACAATGTGAAGCACTACAAGATCCGCAAGCTGGATAACGGGGGCTACTACATCACCACGCGAGCCCAGTTTGACACGCTGCCAAAGCTCGTCAAACACTACACAGGTACGGTCCTGTCCTCCCCTGCAGTCAGACCTTGGAGAATTGTCTTGAAAATTGCTCTGTGCCACACACCTCGCTGTGTTGCCAAGGGAGATGAACGCTCTTTAATTTTAATAATAGTTGACGTTATACCGTCAGATTTGGCCACGTCTTCAGCCTGGGGATGCCTCCGGTTAAGTCTCTGTGATTCCACAAGATTTCACTGTGACCCCAGAGAGGTCCTGCCTGTGATTTTAAAAAGCTTTGTGAAAGCGGAGCATCCTTGTAGCAGCCTTTTGTGTCTCCGTGTCGCAGAGCACGCAGACGGACTCTGCCACAAGCTGACCACGGTCTGCCCCACGGTCAAGCCTCAGACTCAGGGGCTCGCTAAAGATGCCTGGGAGATCCCGAGGGAGTCGCTGCAGCTGGAGGTCAAACTGGGCCAGGGATGCTTCGGAGAAGTGTGGATGGGTGAGAACAAAGCTTGTACATGTTTACTAGAAGTGGATGCAGATAATAAGGAGACTCTGTGTCTGTAGTGTCTTTCCGTTGGTGTCAAAACTGGGGAGTTATCCACTTCCTGCAGTTGCTTCCTTTGTTTGTTGTGTCCTCTTTATCGCCACATGTTAATAGCTGATGCCACAGAACTGTGCAAAACTTTTAAACCACCCTGTTGTATTTACGCGTGGAATCCAAGGATGCCGACTTTTTGCTCATTTTAAATTGACCCTGATTATTAGTCGTACAGTTTTTTTTTATACTTCTATTGCTTTACCTTTGACTGCTTTTACAAATTTTCTGTACAGTCATTAACATCAATCAAACATTTAACACAGTTTCTTGGGGGTGGGGGGTGACACACAATCAGCAAGCCTCAGCATAAAAGATGTTTTCTTCCGTCAGACTTTTTTTAAAATAGGGTTAAAAGTTGAAAACATATCTGGACAAATACATCCATTTGTGCATAAATTGTTTCTGAAGAGTTGATCAGACTGGTTTACTGAGCTTGTTTGTTTAGACCAGACATATGGACCAAAAAAAAAACGGTCCAATTTTCAACATATTTCTCTGAAAGGCGAGAAATGAGCGACCTGAAAAAGCAATGAAAGAGATGCAGCGTTCCAGACGTTTCCATTGCAAGAGTACGGTACACACTTCACACTCTGACCAAGGTTGTTGAAAAGGCCTTCGTCGTGACTTTAAAATTTTGTTGAAATAAGCTTTTATTTCATGGGCGTTCTTGAAACCTGACAGATAATGTTTTCATGGCCTTGCCTAGGTTGTTAGGATTGAAGTTTTTCTTTGGTTGCTTGTTTTACATTTGAGAATACCCCGATCTGCTGCCTTCAAATATTTCCCTCAGACTCAAGACTGATAATTGCGAGAAAATGGAGAGAGAGAGAAAAACATTTGATGACATTAAGTTGAGGAATGAAATAAATCATTTCCACAAAAGATGTCCGCTAGATGGTCAGTTCTGGTGAAAAGGTTAAATGATTCTTCTAAAATTAGATTCATCTTTGACAAGAAAATTGGTAAAAAAAAAAAAAACAACAAAAAAAACAAGCTTCAGAAAGATTTGAAGAATGCAGATGTGATAACAAAACAGTGTGGTTGCTTGGAGGAGGTGGAAAAAAATAAATAAGGGATGAACCGAGACTTTTGCACGCCATTTATTCTGCCACTTTGTTAACTGAGGTTGAATCTGCTCATAGCTGCATGACAGCACACGTCTGAGCAATTACAAGACCTAATTAATGATACGGCCTTACTCCCAGCCGATTATTCACACTGATTCCCCCCGTGACTTCCATCACTTTGCTTCCTGTCTTTGTCTCCGCAGGCACGTGGAACGGCACCACCAAAGTGGCCATAAAGACGCTGAAGCCGGGCACCATGTCGCCCGAGGCCTTCCTGCAGGAAGCTCAGATCATGAAGAAACTCAGACATGACAAACTAGTGCCTCTTTATGCTGTTGTGTCTGAGGAGCCCATCTATATCGTCACAGAGTACATGTCCAAAGGTAACCGAAACAAACATTGGGTGTTTTTCCCCCCCTGAGAAAAAAAAGCACAACCCGTCTTTATTTTCATGCAATCCTACTGAGTTCTGTTTTTAAAGAGACGCATCATAAAACCAATCTTTACAGCATGAGTTGTATTAATTTAAGATTTGAACTTCCACCTACTTTAAATATTTTCCCAGAAGTCTTTGCCAGACTTGTATCTCTACAACAGTGTAACATGCTTCCTTTTATTTGAGTTCTCAAATAATTTGAGTTAAATCAGCATAATTGTTGGAATTAATATCCAGAAAGCTTCAGAATGTCTGATAAGTAATTCATGACTAAATATTTATTGGGTGTTAAACTTTGAATGGCAAAATTTTTTTTTTACTTACTGGAATGCATATATGGGCTACAGATAGTTTTTCCAACACAGCTTGTCATTTGGACCTAAAGAGTATTTTCCAGAATCTTCTTGTATATGGTGGTTGGAACGGGAATAAAATTATTGATTTGAAATCTGGTGAAGACAGCAAGAAGAAAGGAGTCGCCAGTGTAGCTAATTATTGTGAGTAGGGTTAGAAGCAATGCTTGGAGAGCTGGCTAATGATTTATTACTGGATTATAATGCCTTCTAATCAAAAACAGGGAGAGACGTTGTAAAAATAAATGATTATACTTCATTCATATTACACCAGACCGTGTGTAGTCTTGTACGGTTTGAACCACAAAGACAAAAAAAAAAAAACAGAAAGCCTCCAATCTTAAATTCAACTACGGACAAACTGAAAAGCTGATGAAATACAAGGAAAGATAAAAATTTCCCAATAGAAAAATTGAAAAATAATTATTTGAGGAATCTAAATGCAACTTTAAGCTTGAAATGTTGAAATACTTACAGAAACTCAGTTATAGAATTTTTCAAAAGCTCTATCTTCTTACTAAAGTCATTTCTGTATGAAAAATATTCTTGGTTGCTTATGTCCGATCCCTTGAAAGCAAATTGGACTACCTGAAGCTGGATTTAACCACCAAAAGGGAAACAAGAAACTGTTGCATTCTCATTTTGTGCATTAAAAGTCTGTTAAAAGTGCCAACTTTGCATTATTTTATAAATAATGATACTTTAATGCAAAGTTGACATTTCTAAAGAACTTTCAATGCAACCTTTAGAGCAACTTTGCATTAAAAGTTTCCTTATTTACCGAATGACACTTCACAAACACACGCGCTCTAAAATAAGATCATATTTTGCGCTTTGTAGCGCAAATACTCCACTTTTAAAATAAAAAAAAAATGTTTTCCAATAACAAAAAATGGCTGCACAGTGGCGCAGTTGGTAGAGCTGTTCCCTTGCAGCAAGAAGGTTCTGGGTTTGATTCCCATCCCGGGTCTTTCTGCATGGAGTTTGCATGTTCTCCCTGTGCATGCGTGGGTTTTCTCCGGGTACTCCGGTTTTCTCCCACAGTCCAAAAACATGACTGTTAGGTTAATTGGCCTCTCCAAATTGCCCCTAGGTGTGAGTGTGTGTGTGCATGGTTGTTTGTCCTGTGGGTCTCTCTGTGTTGCCCTGCGACAGACTGTTTCTTACGCCTCCTGTTTCTTTCTCTAAGAATTAACTGGATAATGGGCTTGTGTGATACAGAACAGTGCTGACAAAAGTGATATCTCTGCTGTAGCATGTGGATTGTTTCACACAGTCACATCAACAACCTTCCTTTTTACAGCTTGTACTCTGTTCTGCTTTTCCAGGAAGCTTGCTTGACTTCGTCAAAGAAGGTGACGGCAAATTCCTGACGCTCATCACGCTGGTGGACATGGCCGCAAAGGTGAGACAAACGCCCACAGTTTCCCCTTTGCCTCAGTTTGTGCAGCACCGATTTCAGAGCTTTATTTTAAGATGTTTATAAAAAAGAATCGTTTATAAAAAGAACCGTTACGACAGGCAAGCCTGTCTGGTTTCCCTTTTTTTTTTTTTTTTGCCTTTGCTTTGTGTGTTTTATGTCCGACATTGTTTGGAGCTGAAATGACTCACGCGGATATTTTTTTATTTTTAGATTGCAGACGGGATGGCTTTCATCGAGCGGATGAACTACATTCACAGAGATCTGCGTGCCGCGAACATACTCGTGGGCGAGAACTTGGTGTGTAAGATTGCCGACTTCGGTCTGGCCAGGCTGATAGAAGACAACGAGTACACAGCCAGGCAAGGTTGGTACATTCACACAGAGAAACACCTTGTGTGTGTGTGTATGTGGAGAAGGAATGGAAAATACAGGAGAGCTATATGTGGTCTCCCATCATGGTGAATTAGGCTAATAGTGGAAACCAGACGCTGCTATTTGCTCTGATTAGTTGCACTTTTCACACACTGCGAAGTGAAGTATTTCTGTCACCGGTTAGAACACATTTCCTTCTCTACATGTTTTTGTCTTGTTCATTGTCAGATCACCATATCAAATTTTGTGCAGTGCTGCACTGTTAATCTTTTTCACATTTTGTCGTGTTGCATCGTGGCCTCAGTGTGTTTTCATTTATGTGATAGACCAACACAAAGTAGGTTAGAGTAGCAAAATGAAGGTTTTAAGACACATTTTACAAATGAAAATCTTAAAATGACTGTTGTGTATTTGTATTCAGCCCCTTTTCTTAATCCGAGACCCTGATATAAAGTCCAGTACAACCAATTAGCCATCAGAAGTCATCTAAGTTATAAACATAGTCCAGCTGTGTGTAATTTTACTTTATAAGCCCGGATTTTCGTGGAAAAAGCCCCAGCAGTTTGTCAAAGAACATTACTGAAGAAGCAGCGTCATGAAAACCAACTAACGGAGCAGACAGGTCAGTTTAAAGTGAGGACAGGTTATTAAGCCCCTCACGGTGATATGTTCAGCCAGTTATCTGGAAATGGAAAAAGGATGGAGCAACTGCACACAAGCCAAGACATGGCCAGAAACTTCAACTCAGAGATCCAAACGTTTCTGGCACAACTTTACTGACTCCTGATGAGGAAAGTGAAGATCAAAGATCTGGTGAGGCGAAGACTCCAGGAACTCTCGAGGTACTATAAAACAACTTTATTTGCAAACCAACACGTTTTGGCTTGTGACCCTAATGGGGGAAACTGACCTAAATCTGATGGAGAGTATTTGACTGCTCAGAGATGCTCTTCATGCAATTAACTGATCTTGAGAAAGTCTGCAAAGAACAATGGAGCAAAACGTTCCATGTCTTGATGTGCAAAACTGGCAAAGACATACCTCAACTATTAACTCAGGGGAGTGAATATAAATGCACAGCCTTATTAATAATGGCTTTATGACATTTATAAAACAGATATTCTTCGTCTATTTCACATTTTCTTCCTACTTTGTTCTGGTTTATATTATTAATTAAATACATTAATCCTGTGTTTGTAATTAGAACTACTTTCAGTTATGCAATACATTTTTTTTGAGGACACAGCCTCTGATCTTACACCTCTTCATAACCATCACAGGAGCCAAATTCCCAATCAAGTGGACGGCCCCCGAAGCCGCTCTGTACGGTCGCTTCACCATCAAGTCAGACGTCTGGTCCTTCGGGATCCTCCTCACCGAGCTAGTTACCAAAGGCAGGGTGCCCTATCCAGGTGAGCGACACACTCCTCCATCATACACACAAGTCTCTTTCTGATTTATGGCTGCAGCAGATTGACTCCAGTCTGTCAGGTGTTGTCATGCTGCTGTTGTTAATGTCAGAGGACAAAGTGAAGCGTCTCATACTTTGTGTAAGGTGGTTGTTAATGGCTCTGCAGGGGGACTGGAGGGTGGGTGGGGGGGTACTGACACACATTCTCACACACATGGTCAGATTTGAGATTAGATGAGGCCATCTGGTGGGAGGCGATCAGGGGACCAAACAGCTCAGTTATTAATGGCCATCTGCCGGACTCACTCTGCATCTCGATTTCCTGCAGTACCGTCGCAGATCACCTCGCAAGTGTCTAATGTGGCGTCTTTTAAGAGATTAGTTCAGACACACAGAGTAGATGTTTAAACTACGCGTTTTATTTAGAAATGTCTCTGTCATGTATCAAGTTTCAAGCTTTACAGAGCAAAGAAAATTTTGCGTTGTTGCAAAAAGTAAAATTTGCAGAAGGAGCTTCAGGAACATTTTTTTAAAAACATGCAAATTATTATAATTCAAACCAGGAGTGTAACTTTTTTAGCAAAAATTTGCAAGATTAAGAATTTGACAAGTATATTCAGTCTGGATTTTGTCCGTCCATCCGTCTGTCCATCATTAATGTCCCATACTTTAAAGACTGACCAGTGTAAGAACATCCGCAGTAAGATATGCTAAAATATTCTAAAACCTCTCAGGAATGTCTAGAATTAATATAATAATTAATTCCAGACATTAATTTGTGTATTTTGAATAAAAGATACACAAAAAGAAATTAAATCAGAATCAAGTACATTCAGACTGTCCAGATTAGTCTTTCCGTCCAGGTTTGTAATTATTAATGGTAGTGAATAAACGTCTTGTCCTGGATGTCCAGCTCTCGGTGCAATCTGCGATCCTAATGCTGCTCCTTTTAGGTATGGTGAACCGGGAGGTGCTGGAGCAGGTGGAGCGGGGTTACCGCATGCCCTGCCCACCAGGTTGCCCTGAGACCCTACATGAGATGATGATGCTCTGCTGGAAGAAGGAGCCAGATGAGAGGCCCACCTTCGAGTACCTGCAGTCCTACTTGGAGGACTACTTCACCTCCACAGAGCCTCAGTATCAGCCTGGAGAAAACCTATAGCCATAAGGAGGAAGAGGCTTTGCTAAAGACTGTTGCATACAACTCTACTTAATTTGTGTCCATTGTTTTTAATTTAGTTTTTTTTGTTCTTCCATTGTCTGTTCAGATTTTTGTTTTTACGTGATTTTTTTTTTTATCTTCTCACATCTGGCACAACAACAATGATTGGAGGGAATTTTTTTTTTTTTACCTCAACTTAAGATTTTATTAATATGTATGATTGCAGTTATGAGCAAACACATTCACATTTAAATACCAGACATCACACAGTGTTATGTTTCTGTGAAATAAGCTGTGATTGAACATCCACAATGAAATTTGTAATCATTTTTCACATCTCTATGGTTTACTAAGGCAATTTGCCTCCTTTTATTTGAACATATTCTCCCTGATTTTCTCATTTCACAGCAACTATGAAAGTATGGAATGTTATTTCATTTCTAGATAAGAAAAAAAAAAGAGCACAGATTTTTTTTTTTTTTGGTCTAGTCGGTATTCCCTACACTTATAGGGAAGAGAAGGGGCAAAGTGCAGTAGCCGGTTCAGTATGTGGTACAGACAGAAACTGTCCAGAGGTAACGCTGTAGTGTCCAGTCTTTGTAGAAGCGATCTTTGAACCCAAATATTTAGTCCCCGATCCTGACACGAGTCATTTATGATTTGCTTTTCACCCAGGCTGTTATACCTCAACGTCAAAACCATTTATACACCCAAAATGCTCATCCGATTTAAAGTAACTCGCTGCATTTAGTCAGTATTACAGGGTCCACTTTCGATTGTGCTCCACTTAACTGTGGCGTTTCTCATGATGCAGCGTGCGTTTTGTTTTGACAGCAACCGATATTTAGTCCCAACTCTATTTTCTGTAGGACAACCGTATGTTTCTGTGACTCAACTACTTCTTTGCTATAGTCTTCAATAAACTTCAGAGCAGTTTTCAGAAACGGTAGGCTAAGTTTGTTTTGTGTTTTGATATTACTCTTTGATAATTTGGCTTATAATGTGTAGAAATAACATGCAGACAAATGTCCTCCCGCCCCGTCAACTTAGCATCTTGCTTTGAACATAATAAAATCTAATGGATTGTGTTTCAGCTGCTCTCTGCCCACCGCTGTTACACAGTGAAGGTCTTTTTAAAGAGTGAAACACTTTTTGAGTGATAAGGAAAACCCAGATGTGCAGGCTTGACGAAATAATGTGAACAGCCTAGAAACAGCTTTGCAGACGTTGCAACTTGTAATACAATTGCTGCGGTCAACTGTTACATCACACTAGAAATCTGTGAACCCAAAACCCTGAACAAGCAATAATTGTTTCGTTTTCCCGAGTGTGATTTACAGCAACAATGATGAACTCTGATCAAGTTTGCCGTTTCAGCTTTTTTTTTCCACTCCATGAGCGCGTTGATAAATATAATTGTAATTAAAGTATTACTAAATGTATCTACTGTTTGTTCTTTAGCCGTGTTACTGCGTCATCGAATTGGTGTTCGAAAGTAGCCCGTTTGAAGGTTAGGTTGTATTTTCATAGCAATGTTTCTGTATGAAGGAACAGATGTGTTGCCAAAAAACTGTTTATCATCACTTTTATTATCACAGTAAAAGCCCAAAATCATTGTGACCAAGTTTTGAAAAGCATAGATTTTGTAAATGTACCATTTGTTATATTAGCAATTTCAGAAACAAGGTTAATATATTTTGTCAGTAGTTCTCAGGGGGTTAGTCTCATGCATTCTTATTCATTTTGGGGTGATAAAACTTAAAGGAAATCTTACACAACTGAATCTCACGTCCTTTGTGTGTTTTCTGTGCTCCATTTTCATATTTTGTTATATTTTCTTACATTACACAGTGTCTAATAATGTCATTTGGAGACTTTCTATTTGCTCGCCACTCAACCAAGCAGTAATTTGTGTCCTGATTATCACAGTCCTTCTCTATAACCGCTCTATATATTGTCTCACCGGTTGGGTTTTTACAGTGAAGAGCTGCTGAAGAAACCTATGGACTGAGGCTTTCTGTCAAGTCATCATGACATGAAACGTTGCTTCCAGCCAAGTTTGAAGAAGTCCTTTGCTGACCTTTGTCTTGAAGAAAGCAAAGCCTTTTATCCACTAAACTGTGACTGCTGAGAAACCTTTGGACTCGCCCGTCTATGTAACCAAAAGGACTCTGCAAACACTATATTTAAGACATTGGATGGATGTTTTTAATGTTTTTTTTTTCTTCTTCTTTCTTAATGTTGCTCTTTCATGGACTCAGCAGGATTGTATTAAGATGAAAAGTGAGCACAGGCCTTACAATGAGGGCTTTATATCATAAAATCAGAATGCATTTTGAGGCGTTAACCTGTGGGGGAATCATCTGTGGAATTTGTAGAATAAAAACTTGATTTTACACGAAACATGTCCGTATGAGACAATTTGATATGTTTCTTTAAATCGTGGTTTGTGTCTTTTTAACCAACGGCGCTGTGGTGAGTGAGTGGGTGGGATTATAATCCGCAGGTGACTGGAGAGTGAACCATTGTAATAGACTAGTTAATTTGAGTGCAAAAAATGTTGCAAAAAATAACTAATTTTACTGTGAGGGACGTGAGATTTCCTACGTCTTTGGAGCAGCACGGCTCAGATGCGATGGTAAGACGTTCATGCACAAACATCGAGCAGATTGGGTTCAGATGCAGTTAAAGACCAGGCCTTTGTGCGCTGTCTCCTGTCACGTTGCAGCACACGGACCCGGATTACTCGGCCGCCTACGTGGTTCTGGACACGGACAGTGGGCTGAAGGGCTTCGGGCTCACTTTCACTTTAGGAAAAGGAACTGAGATCGGTAAGAGTTGAAGCCGTTCTGAAGACTGTCACGGCGTGGCGTGTTCACGTGACCAGAGCTTTAACTTGGTGGTGCATTCAAGTGCTTTTAAGAAGCTCGGATATTTGAACTTCTTTGGGTTTGAGCAAGATTGACAGCTCGTGCTGATTGGTGAACAGAGGCCATAGAGAAAACAACACATTTTAGGCACAATGTAAACAGACAGATAATATGTCATGGTGATACTGAAAGAACAAGAATAATATATAATATATAAGATACAAATAAGAATTTTCACAAGTCTGACCGAAATATTTTTATATAACATATTTTTTTATTTGTGACATTTAAACTAAAATAATATGTGCATCCATTCTGAAATAATATAGGAAACATACAAAAAATTATTTTAGCAATTAAAGTTGACAAAGATTTATTTTATTTATTTTTTTTTTGGAAACCTTAAATGAACCTTTTCATTGAAATAAAAATAATTTCATTTTTTTTTAAAAAACCTGATATTTAATTTTAGTATTCAGAGAAGAAAAATCCCAAATATGTTGAAACAACTGGTTTAGTAACCTTAACAACTCCTTTAAAATAAGTTAGGGAAACTTTATAAAATTTCTGACTTAAGTTAGTTTTTGTTTGTATCTTCAATCTAGAAATCCACAATTTTCTCTGTCCTTGTGAGACAAAGAGCTTGTGAACCCACAACTGTTTATACCCGTGGCAAATTTGGAGTCAATATACTGTTTTCAGCTGCAATTTGTTTCCGACTGAAAATTTCGCTGTGGTCCAGGTAGAATCTTGGTTTGAATCAGAAAGAGAATGTGTCAGGTAGGACAGAAATCAGGATAATGGCTCAGAGGTCATCCAACCTCAAATACCTGGAGGTCATCACCAAGTAATATATAACACATATGTGGAAAACTTCAAATTTGATTATTGTTATTCAGTAGTATTTGTCGCTGGTTATTAAGAAGAGTTTAAATAATGCTTTAACTGATGAAAGACATAATGTACTGGCTTTAAAAATCTAATTTACTAACGGGTTCTGGGTAGGTGTGTTTCTAACATTGCTGCAAGAAAGCTTTTCTGTTCTCCTGTCAAAACCAACAGTGCCACCTTGTGGTCAGTCCGTGCATTTTTTTTAGACCTCTGTTGGATAAAATATTCAAATGTACTTTGCGGAATGTAGGAGCCTTTATGCATACATTAATGCATTCTAATGCAGTGTTTTTCCATGTGAACTCCTGCAGTGGTGCGTGCCGTCCAGGCTCTAGCAGGACTGGTTGTTGGGAAATCTTTGCACGACATTGTGAGCAACTTTCGGGACTTTTACCGGCTGCTGACCAGTGACGGCCAAATGAGATGGGTAAGTTGGGATGGATCTGAAACACATAAGGGCTTTTAGATTTTGAATTTGGTTGCTGTGTGAAATTTGCTTTCAGATTTCATAGAGGATTAGTGCTGCAACCAAGGAGGGTTTGGTGCAGCTTATCATGAAACAGTTTACTGATTTCTCAGTTTATGGACTCCAATCAAAAAGCAAACTTTATGTTCATTATAATTATGTTCAATATAATAAAGCACAAATTATTTGGTTATACAGACTTTTTTTCCTTTTCATATTTTAAAGGAAAGATCTAATAATAAATGCAGCTAATGTTATATATGCTTGTATTTATTTTAATCATTTTTGAATCTTTTTATCCTGGACAAAATTGAACAAACAAACAAATACAACAGAGCTGGAACTCCTGAATTCAGGCTTTTCTTTATTCACATCTGTTGTAGAACCTTACAACAGATTATTTAGATTATTTATTTTAATCATTTTTGAATCTTTTTATCCTGGACAAAATTGAACAAACAAACAAATACAACAGAGCTGGAACTCCTGAATTCAGGCTTTTCTTTATTCACATCTGTTGTAGAACCTAAACAGCACCCTATTAGAGATCAAATGTAAAGTACTGCTTTCATTAAAGCATCCACAATACCTTATCTTGGCTGGCGTAGCTGGGTCCAGAGAAAGGAGTGATCCACTTGGCCACCGCTGCCGTCCTGAATGCTGTTTGGGACCTGTGGGCTCGGGTGGAGGGCAAGGTGGGACCTTCATTTCAGGCTCTCATGATAACATTCACAGTTTGTCAGCGAGGCTCAAGATTCACAAGCTACTGTCGCTATTTCCCTGTAGCCTCTGTGGAAGCTGCTGGTCGACATGGTGAGTGTGAGATAAATCAGATTTGCGTCCAGGATGCGATCACCGAGGACAGATATTGTGTCGTGTGTCGATTCAGGATCCGAAACAGGTCGTCTCCTGCATTGACTTCAGATACATCACCGATGTCCTGACAGAGGAGGAAGCTCTTGGTGAGACACGTTAGAAAACTACTTGGCCTTTCGGTCAGGGCTTTTCATCCACTCGTATACATGAATCTGCATTGATTTGGGGATTTTAAAGACAAAATACAATATTTTAATTCACAAGTTTGAATTTGCTCTAGACTGTCTCTTATTCAAACAGGTTCAAAATTATACATACAATCTAAAGAATACAAACATATGTCCCTTAATATCTGGCTAAATGTTCCATAGAAAGCTGCAGAGAGACTTCTTTACCATAAAGAAGCCTCCAGTGCAATCCTGTTGGATGTTTGACTACACTTCTTACTAAATTTATATTTTTTTATTGATTGGTTCCCCTGTTCAGACCTTGTCTTAAAACCTATGCCACATATCTTCAGTGTAGTTAGGGTTTGAACTTTCCAGAATAGTAATGTCAACCTCCTTTATCTACTCAAAAGTTCATTTTTGATATCTGTTTGGCACAATGTCTAGTTGGAGCACCTAACTGTGTTCAATTTCCAACCAGTTAGCTGCGGATTGGGGGTGAAATTGAATAAACTGTCCTTATTTTACTCCCTTACTGCAATCCACTTTAACATCTGGCAGAAAAAAAAACTAAACCTGCACCCTGGTGGTTACTGGATTTCTTTCCCTCTGAGGGTGATCGTTTGGGTCCGATGGTTGATGATGTTAATATCATCAACCATGCTATGGGATCACATGATCCCATAGGACTATGGTCCTAAACATACATCAAAATTAAAGTAGAGATGGACAAATCAGATAAAATGAATTCCCTTGACTTCCAAAAAGCCTCACCCAAAGTCCTTTGTTCATAATTTTAAATTAACACTTGTTCTTTTTTAAGTTGTTGTTTTATGCTGTAAAATTTCTCCAACCTAAAAAAAAATGGTTCAAATGTGTCTTTAAAATGTCTAAGTCATTATATCTATTAATGAGAGGCCTTGAACTCTTCACTGTTTTTCTTAATGTGACTAGTTGGCTTTATTTGCTCCCCTCTGCTTTTTCAGGCATACTTGTGAATGCAAAGGAGGGAAAGCAGCAGAGAGGTGAGCAAACAGAAGAGCCATTAATGTCATCCCTAAATTGGATTTCACTTGAAAAACCTCTTCTGTGCTCTAAGTCAAGCACTTTTTGTTAAATTAAATATCCTCGCTAAGATCTGCTGTGGGTAGTACTCCTTAACTGTACTGACTTTTCTCACCTGCCAGAGGACCTTATGATGAGCCAGGGTTATCCTGCCTACACCACCTCCTGTGCGTGGCTGGGATACTCAGACCAACAGCTCAAACAGGTGGACTCCACAACAACCTGCTGCGTCTCCACACATTGGAGTGTCTCGTTTTTTTGTTTTTTTTGTTTTAACGATGTTTCTCCAGCTTTGCGCGGATGCTCTTCAAAACGGCTGGACCCGCTTTAAGGTGAAAGTTGGCGCTGACCTAGAGGACGATATCCGGAGGTGTCGTCTCATCAGGCAGATGATTGGGCCTAGCAACACGTTGGTAAGGTTTGTTTTTTTTTTATCCCACTTTTAAGCATGAAGCAGTGAAGTGTTTTTGTTGAATTTCGAAATATGTTCGAGTTAGATGATTGATGCCAACCAGAGATGGGACGTAGTCGAGGCCATCAGCTGGGTGACCAAACTGGCGGAGGTCAAACCTCTGTGGATCGAGGAGCCCACTTCTCCGGATGACATCCTGGGTCATGCTGCTATTTCTAAGGAAAGAGAAATGTTCATTAATATGTATTTAACAGCTCGTTAAACCAGACGGTGGTTTTCGGTGTATTGTTTTTGATTGTAGTTTGTTTCTCTAAGTTTATTTCACAACTTTTTTTTTATTTTTTCGAGAGCTTTTAACTAGCTTGTGGATTAGTTATATCTGGAATGTTTTGAAATGCAATATCAGCGTAGGCCACGTACTTCTAGAAAGGTTTACATTTTTTTTTTAGCTAACTTAAGGACTGCACATTTAGACAAACCACTAAACCTTGATAAATGATACTAAAAATACTTTTAAAAATGAATAAATATGAACAAATGTGATATGAATATTTATTTTAAATGCAAGAATTTACAAAACATTATGAAAACCTAGTATCGTAGGTCAGAACTTTAATATGTTTTTTTTTTTTTTTTTCTTAGTCCCTCTTTGATCATAAATGAATAATCTACAATTCTTTTCTCAGGCTTTGGCTCCACTTGGGATTGGAGTGGCTTCAGGCGAGCAGGTTGGAGTTCAAGCGTTTTCTACGCACTTAAAATATGGCTAAACAACTAGATTTGTTCCTCAGCGGGACAATTTTGGTTTTTACTCTGCAGTGTCACAACAGGGTGATGTTCAAGCAGTTCCTGCAGGCTTCGGCGCTGCAGTTTGTTCAAATAGACAGCTGCCGGTTGGGCAGCGTCAATGAAAACCTGACTGTGCTGCTGATGGCCCACAAGTTCAAAGGTAAAAAGCGGGGCAGCTTGTCTTCAGCCACGCATCATTCAGAGACCCATGCTCTGGAATAATGTAGTCAGCTTATTTATATAGCACCACTTCACAATAAATCTTGTCAAGGCACTTTACGACACGAACACACTCAACAAACTCGTCAGTAACTCACATTTATTTTCACTGCATCCCAGTTATATTTGGATTAAAATACACACAATCCAGTTCAGTTAGAATTCATATACAATGCAGTCAAGTTCAGTTGATTCATTCAATTCCAATTAGCAAATCTCAAGTAGCAATTTGTTGATTCGAGGCATCAGATGAGAGAGACGGGCATCTCCAGCAGAACCGGCTCGGTTATGAGTGGCCATCTGCAGTGGCAGAGACTGGTGCTTAAGAGAACAGGAAGCAGACGGAGGGAAAAGACGGAAAAGGCAGTAATCAAAGAGCACTTTCTGTAGGAAGCAAAAGCGGCAGCAGTTACTCTGTCAACAAGTTTGTCTAGCTAAACACAGGATCACTAGCTAAACCAGAGTTACCTACAATGGAAAAAAAGTAGAGTACGCAAAGTCAATTTCAACAAAGGGCAACTTTAAATGGGAGAGAAAAACAATGAGGGCACAAAGTCACGACTAAGGAGCATTGAGGCGGGTCATTTCCTGTAAGTTAGAACATGACGAGGTTCATTTGTCAGATTAAAAGACTGAAAGTCTTTTTTGCACATTGACGGGTATTAAACATGCTTTTAATACCTTTTTCAAAAGGCTGCATTTCTGCAGAAGCATTATCACAGTCAAAGACACTAATCATTCTTGTTTTGTACAAACTGATAATTATGCTGTATAAACATGACCATTTGATCCAGATGGTGACCTTTCGGTGCTGAATAATGTTGCAATGTTACTGAATAACAAAGTTGGGACTACCAATTGTACAACTCTGTTTTATCACGTATTGAATACAAAGTGTAAACATTAAACCCTGCTCCAGTGTCTTTGTTTTTAAACATTGTGTTTGTTTTTTCAGTGCCTGTGTGTCCTCATGCTGGAGGAGTCGGTCTGTGTGAACTGGTTCAGCACCTCATCCTGTTTGATTACATCTGCGTGTCGGCGGATCTCAGCGGCCGGTGAGAGGCGTTTTAATCCCCGACTGCCACGAGTGCCGGCACCGTCTGAACAACCCTTCGGTGTCTTTGCAGAATGTGTGAATATGTCGACCATCTCCACGAACACTTCACCAGTCCTGCGGTGATACAAAACGCCCACTACCTGACCCCGAAGGTAAAGGAATCACAACAAAACTCACCGTTTCGTATTTCACTGAAAGTTTATTTTGTTGGGGTTGTATGTGATGGACCAAGACAAAGATCTGCAAATTTGAAAATTGGAAAGGAAAAATGTGGCAAGGTTTACAAAATATTTTACAAGTTAAAAAAATGGCATATAATTGTAGTCAGCCCCCTTTAGTCTAAATACAATGCAACCAAATGCCTTCTCAGTTCACCTCACAGCGTATACTTGTGAAAAGATGTCCCAGTCAAAGTCCTGACCTAAATCTAATTCATCTGTCCAGTCAGACTGAACTGGAGCCATTTTGCTAAGAAACATTTCTGTCGGGCGGCGGCACGGCCAGACCTGCAGCAAAAGGTGGTTCTACAAAGCACTGACTCAGGGTGGCTGAACACCAAGACGCAACTCTTTCAATATTATTTTCTGGTCTCGTCCATCACTTAAAATAGATTTAGGCTGGTAGTTATAAATTGACAAAATGTGTGGAAAGGTTTAGAGGCGTGAACAATAATTTTACAAGGTCCTGAATCTGTGTGGTGCTTGTTGGTTTTAGGATCCAGGCTATTCCTGTGAGATGCTGGAGTCATCAGTGAAGAGACACGAGTACCCGGAAGGAGACGTTTGGAAACTACAACTCAACAAATAAGGACTTTATTGTCAACATTTCACTATTAAATACTCACTGTAAATCATTTACCTCAAATCAGCAGAGCGTTGTCAAACGCAGAATTTGGAGGGTTCTTGTGATTCGTTTGTTTCGAATCAGGTTGATCATAAAGTTTTTTTCTTTTTACAGAATTAGATAATTTTTTTAGTTATAATACAGGAAAGAAAAAAGATAGTCAAGTACCAACAAACAGTAGAAAACGTCTGGAGCAAAATAACCTTTTTCCCCCTAAATTAGGCAAAAAAAAAAGCGTTGTGGGAACCACAGTCTTTTAAGTTTAAAAGGCACACACGGCCAATTTCAGGTCTCACACGGCCATCTGCATCTTTATGGTGGGGTGTGGGTCGTAGCAGCAGATCTCAAAGTCCTCCGCCTGGAAGTCATTAATGCTTTCCACTTGCCTCTTGATTTTTAGTGTTGGAAAAGGGCGAATCTCCCTCTGGAGCTGCACATTTGAACAGATCGCATGAATCAGAAATCAAACGCAACAAAAGAAATGTTTGAGCTGAACCGATCGACCTTACCCACCTGCGCTTTCAGAGGTTCGACGTGATTGAGGTAGACGTGAGCGTCTCCCAGAGTGTGGACAAAGTCACCGGGCTGCGAGAGACGAGATGCGAGATGAGACGTTGGACAACACGTCTGCAGATTAAAACAAGAAAGGAGAGGCTCGCACGGCGCTCGTACCTTGAGTCCCGTAATGTGTGCAATCATGTAGGTGAGAAGTGCGTAGCTGGCGATGTTGAAAGGCACGCCCAGACCCATGTCGGCGGAGCGCTGGTACAGCTGACAGGACAGCTCCCCGTCGCAGACGTAGAACTGACAGAGGGCGTGGCAGGGGGGCAGCGCCATGATGGGGAGGTCTGCAGACACCGAGGATGTTCAAACAGAAAACAAATGACAGAAAAAAATACAAAATACTGTAACCTCGACTTACCTTTGGGGTTCCAGGCACACATGATGATTCGTCGGTCTTCCGGGTTTTTCTTGATGGTGTCGATGATGTTTTGCAGCTGGTCGACACCTTGTCCTGTGTAATCTGTTGAAAGCGCAGGGGAATCAACACATTTAGATGAATGAAAGTCAGACTGGATGCTGTAATTAAAGAAAGAACCCTTAGCAGATATACAGTAGTTCTTAAGAGGTTTACTGTAGGTTTTATGGGTAATTCAAGGCATACAGTGGGTATTTTGAAAAAAAGGGATATTATATTTTCATACAGTTCATGGACTTAATTAGTTATATTCCATTTTTGTTTCATATAAATAAACAAGTGTGTATTGGTTGACTTATAATAGGCATCTAATATAGCAAAAAACAAAGGGTGGGCCGGTTCAGCTCTGCAGTGTACCATAACAGCTGCAGATCCCGTTTTTCGTAGACTTGTTAAGTGCTTTGATAACAAATTTCATTAAATATATTATTAAAGTTAAAACGGTTAAAGTGAGAAAATGTATTTTCATTTTTAAAAAAAGATTATCGAATGATATGTTTTAGTGGACTTTATGGGTCAAACATTAAACATCCCACTGAAGATATTCTAATAGCTTTGCAACAGTGCAGTACCTGTGTGCATGTCCTTGTACTCTGCACCAAAGTGCCTCCATTGGAAACCATACACAGGTCCCAGATCCCCCTCCTCCCTCTCTGTGAAGCCCAGGTTGTCCAGGAAGTCACGGGACCCGTTGGCGTCCCAGATCTTCACTCCTTTCTCTGACAGCTCCTTGGCATTTGTTGATCCCTGCATCGTGCGAAACAAATGCAACAACCTCGTTAGCCCTGGTGAAACATAGAAAAATGATCAAGAGGGGGTTTCCCCATCATCTTCACCTTAATAAACCACAACAACTCCTCCAGGATGCCTTTCCAGAAAACTCTCTTAGTTGTCAATAAAGGGAACTGGTCTGCAAAGAGAACAAAAACAAAGCAGATTAACTGCTAATAATGCTCAAATATGCCTTTTACATTGCAATTCTAAGATTTTTTTGCAATTCATACCTCTGATTGACCTAAGGGACCTCTAGTGTTTTGAAAAAATAAATAAATCTTCACACAACTTTGACTTTTTCTGACTTTATTCCATCATAAACAAAATATTGCGTGGTAATTTTTTTTTCAACCCTAGCCAGCCTAGCCAAAGTGCAGGTCTGGACTTTGACTAGGCTCTGACTAAAAGCCACATTTAGGTAGAGCACAGCTTTCTCATTCCAAGTCTGTAACAACCTCGCCTTGGTCATCTTCTCATGAACTCTAATTTTCTCACTCGTTGGAAAACTAAACTAAAATCACCAGAGTTCAATGTCCTAATCTCATTTTGTTCTAAATCTTAGATCTTAGTAACTCTAAATACTGCATACTCTCTTACCATCTCTGCACCTGTACTGCATTTCCATTCATTTATTACACGACTATGTTTGGACACATGTATGGGCTAAAGCTGGTCTTTACCTCGTAGGTTGTATCGGACTTGAGCTCCGAACAAAGACAGGACTCCTGTCCCGGTTCGGTCTCCTTTCCTGGAGCCGTGCTCCATGATGTGCTCTGCTAGACTCAAATATCCCCGTTCATCACACAGAAAGCCGAACTTCGTCTCCTCTTTCTCCACTGCAGGCTTCTTGTCCGCCCGAGAGGCGGCATCTCTCCGCACCTCCTCGGTGTGTATTTTAGACGTTGCAGGCATTTTAGCAAATAAAAGTTGAGGTTGCCTCGGTTAACGAAGCAGAGTCCGAGCCTCTTGAGTTGATCAAGACAGTCACGAACCCGCGTTTGTTTGTATTCCCCGGGCAAAATTTCCCGGGCAATACAGGGCTTCCTATTGGCCCGACAATAGGAAGCCCTGTAGAAGGGGAGGAGCCACGTGGGGGGAGGTGGGGCTGCCTCCCCTGAGACTTTACCTGCTTTGGCCGAGTGAGAAAAGGCAATTTCCTTTACCTCCCACATCTCTCCCGCCACCCATTAAAAAAATAAAAATAAAAAAATTTAAAAAAAAAAAGAATTTTTTTTGCCCAAATAAAATATTACAAATATATTATTACCCTGGTAGGGTCACCCAAGGCAGACAGGTCCTAGGTGAGGAACCAGACAAAGCGCAGCCCAAAGACCCCTTATGATGGACACAAACTTTGGACTTGGTTTTCCCTCGCCCGCACGCGGGTCACCAGGGCCCCACTCTGGAGCCAGGCCTGGAGGTGAGGCACCATGGCGAGCGCCTGGTGGCCGGGCTTTTACCCACGGAGCCCGGCCGGGCTCAGCCCGAAGAGGAGACGTGGGTCCCCCTTCCGATGGGCTCACCACCTGTCGGAGGGGCCTAAGGGGTCGGGTGCATTGTGCTATGGGCGGCAGCCGAGGGGGGGGACCCTGGCGGTCTGATCCTCGGCTGCAGAAGCTGGCTCTTGGGACGTGGCTTCCTGGAGGTGAGGTGTTCCGGGCACGTCCCACCGGGAGGAGGCCTCGGGGAAGACCCAGGACATGCTGGAGGGATTATGTCTCTCGGCTGGCCTGGGAACGCCTTGGGGTTCCCCTGGAGGAGCTGGAAGAAGTGGCTGGGGAGAGGGAAGTCTTTGCCTCCCTTCTGAAGCTGCTGCCCCCGCGACCCGACCCCGGATAAGCGGAAGAAAATGGATGGATGGATATTATTACAGAATAACATTTCACACAACATATTATTTAATAATAGTCAACAGGTTATCTACACTGCATTAGCGTGGCACTGTAAAAACAAATCAAAAACGGAAGTTGCATGATGCTGATTATTGTGTAATTTTGAAAAACGGTGGTACCCAAAGTCCAGTTCTGGAATGCTACTAATCACTCACTATGCTCCATACAACCCCTATACGGATAGATTTTACTTTTATTTTATTTTTTTACTTGCATAAAAGTTGATGACTCAAGGTGTGATTTTTCTATTTCTTTATTTTCATTATTGCTGAGGATCATGCTAATGAAACGTTTGGCCCGTTAGGAAGGAAAAATAGTAACCAGTGCATCAGATACTGTAAAGCAATTCAAAATCTATCAATGAAAGCCAAGAAGCTGAAAAGCTTTCCCAATTTGTTTTAGTGATATAAACTTCAAATTAGACAAGATGAGTGGACTGGACTGCAATTTTTTTTTATCTTCAGAAATTTGTTCCGAAATGGGGGTGGTCAGTTCATTTCTGTAAGTAAAAAAAAAACAACATTTTTTATTTCTGTTCAATGTGACTGAGATACAAAAATCCATTTTAGCACTAAAGAGTTCTAAGAGTTTTTATAATCGCAGTGTTTTAACTTTGATTTCAGGATTTCAAAGGTGACACACAGTGCATCATGGGAATTAAGAAGAACATTTACGCCTTATGTGCTGCTTGTAGAGTGTCAGAGCATGGTGAGCAATATATTCCATGAAAGCAGGATCCTCCACCATCAGAGCTGCTGGGACCGATACAGTTAGAGGAGCTGAATCCAATACGGACACAACCACGCTGCTGTCAGCTCCGGGGCTGTTAGTCCTCAGTTGTTGCTGCAGATTCACCTGAAAAACAATCAGAGTACAACAGCATCATCTCACTATTTAAATGAGAACAGCTTATTTAGATTTCTGTTGATAAAGAGACTGTGTATTAGTAATATTTTATTGCAAAAAACATCAGATGCTGAATATTCACTCAATATAAATGGCAAATCTCTCCAGAATTGATGTTGCAATCCAACAAGAGAGAACGAAAAGCAACACTTTGCTTTGTAAGTTATTCTCCAGACGTACTGCGATCACCCTGAAGATGTTGCTCTGAGCCCCAGAGACATTGGCCACCCAGCTGATCCAGCCATACTCGTCCCCGGTGTCCGCAAGCCACCTCTGCGTGTCCGCTGTGTGTCTGCGGACGAGCTGCAGCCTGTCGTCATACTGGAGACGAGAGACGTTCAGCAGGGTGTGCATCTCTTCCATCTCAGAGTGCAGCTGCTGCAATCGGGGACACTCTGTGAGCAGAAACATTAATGGAAGTATCAAATTGAGGTAAAAAAAAAAACTTTTTTATGAAATCCTATGGGTTATAATGCTTAAAACATCACTGTGAACTTTAAGTCCATCTTATTTATACGATTGCAGACTCTTCGGTCTGGGTTGTGTATTTTTTCTTATGAAACACGACTGAGGTTATGCTGTTATCATTAAAACTTAATGCCCACAGATGTTGTGCAAAAACGATAATTGTATCGATAAAAACACAATTCAAACAATACAATAAAAATTGTATAAAGTTTTTAGCTAACTTATTTAAGTTGTTTTTTGGGGCTCAGTACCCCAGCAGCATCATGAAACCTCAGCTGTCCTTCGATGTTATTTTTTATTATTTCCTTTTGCGCAAATTTTTACCATTTATATACAAACTCACTGAAATTAAAACCACAGGAAGCACAACGCTGTAGGAGACAATTTTTGCTTTAATTTTCCTTTAATATTTTTCTTGTTAAACATCTTGGAAAACCATTTGTCATTTATTTTCACTTCATGCTCTACTTTCAGTTAACCCACCACTTAAAATCTGAACATAATACGTTTATTGTAACATGATAAAATGTGCGGAAAAGAAGGTCAAGGGGCAGCTGCGTGTGCCTCTATGTCAGAAAGTTAACATAACTCTTTTTATCATGGTTCTTGCTATAACCTCTACAGTGAAAGAAAGCAGTACAATTTTAGTTAGTTTAGTTAAATCAATTTATTAAGCAAACAAAGGGCTGGTAAACAACACTTTATTTACCTTTTATTAGATTGCTTCCGCAGTTCTCACACAGGTTTTGGAGCTGCCAACACTCTGATGCTTGTCTGCGGAGCGTTCGGCACAGATACCCATTTGGATGCTGTCCAAACGAAGAAAGCGATTCTGCATCTTTGGACATTAATAAGGAATTTATCATTTCTGTTCACATAAAACAAATAAAGACATAATGCATCAGGATGTGTCAGATACCTCTGTTTGAGTGGTGAAAATATTCATCAGCTTCTTGAATCTCTTCGAAGACATCCTCCACCGTGGAGCTCAATTCCTCCAGCACATCTTTCCCAAACGCAAATGCTGAGTAAAAGACGCGGACCAAACCCCAACTTTTTAAAAATCCACCATCAGATTCATCCGGCGATGCAGAGGTAGACCCCGACTGGAGCTGTGGTTGTACAAGTCACTCATGTCTGACAGCAGCTGAGTGAACGCAGCATCAGCCTGAAGAAGCTCCACGTCTGTTTCGTGCTCTTTAATCTGGCTCTCGGCTGAACCAGATTTAGGCTTATCTGAATTCAGCTCTGTGGTCTCAATCTGGGAGGCCATTTTCCTAAAAAATTCCTCAACCTGAAAATAAAGAGAGATTTTTCAGGTCAGCACCTGTTATGCGTCATCGTCACTTTCTGCCAGACTTTTTTAAGAATGAAGTCAATAGCAATAATTTTCTCACTGCAAGATGCATTCAATGATCATTAAAAATAATTGATTCTTTAGTTTCCAACCTATTATCAGAAGCTAGTACATCCATCCACAAAAAGCCAAAATTGTTATCAAATGACAAAAAAAAAATCACACCCTTTTCTTGTCTCCACTGTACTTCACTTCCTCCATCAGGTGTTTGTGCTTCTCTTTCTCTTTCTCCATTTTTTCTTTTACTTGTGTCACTCTGAGTAGAGATTCCTTTATCTGCACGTTCACATACTTCTCACCGGCTGCAGACAGATCTACACAAATCAGAGAAGCAATCAAGTTTTCCTTGATTTTTTTTCCCCTTTTCACAGTCAAATGTTTTACTGTTATGGAAGACCTTACTTGTCAGAGTGTCTTCACTCAGTGAAGGAGAATTAGCAGAACAGAGGGAAATATTAGTGATGCACAGGATTTGAACTAGAAGCCTCCTCATCCTGTTTAAAAAATGCTGAATTTAACTTATTTTTTGTTGAGTTTCTTATGTACATTGTAAATCTGGGAACGTTGGAAGACATTTAACTCAAAATATATGTGGAAGGTGTGGATTCTTTGCTATTCCAAAATTGCAGGATTTCTGTAAAGGTGGCCACAAGGTGGCGCCATTTCTCAAATCTTTCCCTCAAAACATGAAACATTTGCAACATAGTAGGAATAGTAGGAATACATGCATTAAATGCAACTTGTGTAACCATTTGTCTTACTTCATAAGTATTCTGGAAATATACAGCATTTCTGAGTGATGTAGAAAGAGAACATTGCAGACATTTTAGCTTTGATAATGTGTGTGAAGTCATTTAGACACTAACATAAAATGTCATAATGCAAAATTTCAAATGACTTCTTTGGCTGGAAAATAAATCAAAAATTCTGTTTGGAGCACCTGTATATTGTTAGCTGCTGCTTTTAATACTTTACTTTTTTGTTCATTTACGTTCTATGCAAAACAGAGGCAGAAACAGAGTAGACCAGAGTTTTACCTTGATGAATAAACCAGCCTCGGAGTGAAAGCTGCAGGTCCTCTCGGATGGGTGAGAGTGGAAGAGTCGGCCTCCTGTATTCTATTTTTGTGGAGCTGCTCAGCAGCACAGATCCTCTTAATGTATTTGCGTTATGTGTGGAGCATACACAGAGATCAACATAATACCGGCATTAATACAAATTACTGCGAGGCTCAGATGTTTACATGTCTGTCTTTTGCACATACCTGCCTGTAACAGACTGCAGAACCTTCCTCAGGTTAAACTTTACACTCTAATCTCCAACAGACTGACGGTAAGCCTCTACCTCCTGCAGAGACCCAGCACCTACTTCCTTTGTCTCAGACAGTGGCTAAGCTTCTACTTTAGAGGCCACCACATGCGCAAGACAAGAGGAGCATGTTACTGGGGAGACAAGGAAACGACTTATTTAATTTCCAGCATAAAACATGTCTATTGCACACTCATGTTCATCAGTTGGCTTGTATTTTTCTAACTCTCTTTAGCATGTTCCCAGATCCTGGACACTCTGGGAAAGCATCATGAGCATCTGTCTCTGACAGAAAGTTAGATCTAGACCTGGGTGTTTAGTTCTTTGTCTAGACATCTTCTTTCTGTTCTCTGAGGGATACAGAAAGAGTCACAGAAACCATTTTTATGAACTAAGTTAGTGGTTGACTTTTTTGTAAAGAGGCCTTCAAATCGGTATCAGAAAACGACAGTCCCCACATTCAGGGGTTTGTCCGAGCTTACTGTGGAATGTGTGTCCATGGAATACCTGTATAATTCTGAAGTCCTGCAAAGTCCTGCAGAGTCCTCCATTCTTTGAACAACATCATCTGTGTGGGACCAGCTCAAGCATCAACTCTGACCCAGTGCCAGTGCGAACAATTTCAAAGACCGGGTACAACAAACTCCGGGCGGACTTGGCGCAGATTTATGTAGAGTTGCTCTCTGATTCAGTTTCTCTGATTCAAATTGCCTCTGTACTCAGAGAGTCCCAGTCCATACTGGCATGAGACTTATCCGTATGACCTAATAATCATGACAAGACCTTTAACATGTGTGATTTCATTTCAGCTCCACCTACTCTGTCTGATTTATAGTTTGTTAGTTTGTTTTTTTTTGTCAGAAGGTGCATGAGAATTCAGATACAGATGGAGCCATGCAATCAGCCACAAGTTGATCCGTGCAACATTGTGCAGCCATAACATGAAAGTAACAAGCAATATATCACACACAACCTTCCCGTGCTGCTTAACTAAAATTGTTGGACTCTTAAGACCTATAACATTTTTTCTTGGAGTATAAACTGTTTTTGTTTTTGTTTTTCCCATGTGCAACCCAAAGATATTTAACTGGACTGAGTTTTAAGGAATTTGGAGTTAAATACTTTAGAAATCCTATTTGAAAGGTGCTTTTCTGCTTCCTGTCATTCAAGCCTGCAGCATCAATTTCCCTCTCCTTCCACCATCTCAGAAATGTTACTTGACATACTTTCTCTCCATAATATCCTCTCATGTAAGCTGCATGGTAAATGTGGAATTCCTCTGTCGTTTTGGAGCCTTGTTTTAATCCGAATCCGCTGCTGAAAAGCCTTGACCCAGCAAATGAGATCCGAGACCCTTGAGTGAAAGCCAGCAGAAGGAACCTGTAAGATATCTGACCCTGCATCTGCTTCTGATCATCTCAACACAATCTTTGAGCCCTAACACAAACCTGCTGGTGATATTATAACTGACAGTGGGATAACAGTTTTGAAGCCTTTCGAAAAACAAGAAATTAGTGTATTTGTCCTTGCGAGGTTGGTCTGGAATCTGATATATGGCATGCTTTGTAGTCTTTTGGAAAAGAAATAGAGAGAAACAGAATAAAGAATGCAGTTCAGAAGAAATGAGAGCAAGGTTTTCTAAATCCTTAATTATAAATTAGCCAGTTTGAACTTTTGTCAACATGAATTATCATCAGTGAATATCAAGACAACAGCATGCATTCTGTATTGCTTCCTGTTTGCCCTGCAGGGATGCAGCTGGGCATTCAACCTTTGATCATCGAGCTGCATCTGTAGGCCGGACAGACTGCAGATGCAGGAAGTGTTGGAATTATCACAGCACCTGGAAGAATTAAAGGAAAGTGGTTTCTTGTGGACGCTCCATTTTATAACCTTGATGAGATGGGGATCATTTCGGTTGCTTTAGGGAGGCCATCTGTCTGTCACCGATAATGTTCAATAAAATTTATTGCTGGGTAAAAAAAAGAAGAGAAATCATCTTTGTATATTAGGAATAATTAAATTTATGTATTTATTTGAGCATGTGAGTATGTAACCAAAACAGTTTTGTGTGAATATGCAAAAATATATGTATTTGTTTTTGGTTGGACTTAAGTTTGAACACTAAATAAAATACCCTTATATTATATCACAACATATATAATGATAGGAATTGGGCTAAGCTTTCTGTTTTACATATTTTTGCAGGTTTTAGGTTTATAAAACACACACACACACACACACACACACACACACACACACACACACACACACACACACACACACACCTACACACACACGCGCGCACCCACACACGCACGCACGCACGCACGCACACACAAACACACACACACGCACGCACGCACGCACACACACACACACACACACACTTTTTATTACAAATATTCCACCAATTCAACATTGACAAATTTGTTATTGACAAGATAAAAATACTTTTAAAAAATGTATTTGTTCATTCATCTATTTATAATAGGTGTAATGTGTTATCAGGTTTCTGATCTATAAAGACATAGAGAATATTAGCAAACGTTAAAAAAAATTACAAAATGTGTAAGCTGTATTTATTACTCTGTGCCTTTTTAAGTATAGAAACAAGATAATGTAAAAACAGGAACTCGGCACAAATGTTGTCCTTTTACACACAGTAATGGGTACCAGGTTTTCTCCTGGGGGATATTAATGACGACCACCCCTCCTCCCCCCCGCCGTTAAACTCATCTCCGCATGGATTTTAGGCTGCAGTGCCTCTCGTTGGAGCCTCCTCTTCCAACAGGAGTCTGGACTGTAATGCAGAAACAACAAGTCAAGCTCCAAAGAATACTGCGAAAAATACCGGAAACGGAAGAGCTGACAAAACAAAAGTTCCTCAGAGGTTGGACATTTTACTTTTTAAAATTACAAGCAGACGAATACTGTTAACTAACCACAAGACTGGTTCTTTTGTTGTTGGACCCAATAACAACATAACGCAAATTACGGTGTTTGCGTTATGCATTAACGACATGCATAACGCAAACACCGTAATTTGCATCTCTAGCAACGTTTTCTCCAGACCTGAAGCTACTTTTTGTTACGCCCTCTAGTGGATGATCCCCAGTATGCTACACGTGGCCTGATGCGATTATTAATAATGGAGGCTGTGCAAACACTTCATGAAGCGTAATCATCCATCCATTATCCACCCATTATCTTTGCTCACTTTTTCTTGCAGTGTCCATTACCTCTATCTAGCGGTCTTTGGCCGAGGGGTGGGGTTCACCTGGTCAGCTCGATTATCCACAGAGATAGGCACTTTCGTTATTTTAGTTTAAAAAATAATAAAACTAAAATATTTATATAAATTAAACAGAAACAAAAACTACTAAACACGTGTGATTAATTCAGAATTTAATATAGACATGCATTAGATTGGAATTTGATGTGTCTATACAATTGATCAATCTCATAAGAGATCTTTAGATAGCTTCTCAAAAGCAAACAGTTCAAATTTTAAAGTAAGGCCAAAAATGACAGGATATAATTCACCAATGCATTGGTTCTAAGAATGAAATACAACCTTCTTGACGTGGTCGCTAGACTGAGCTTTATTTTGAAACTAACAGCAGCAAAGGAAACTCTCGTCTAGGCCTTGTTTTGGTCAGCTTGCTTTCAGCACAAACGTCTCGGCTCAGCTCCGCGCAGCGCTGAAGGATAAGATCCTCAGATCATCAGTGCAACTTCCGGAGCTCCTCTGAACCTCAGCGAGCGGACAATCAAGAGACGATGGAATTTTAAATGCAGAGCTGGACATGAGCTCAGGCGTATAGCTTTGCAGAGTGTAAGGCAAAGAGGAAAGGTGTTGCTCTGAGCGTGAAAAGTTAACTCCTTTGCACTGGATGCGGAGATGCGCAGAAAGTGATTGAGATCCTCATCGCTACTACAAACCTCAACGAGCAATTGAAACGCCATGAAAGGTACGAACTGTGGAGCGAAGCAGTTTCATGCTTGTATTCGTAGTTTGGATTTTGGTTTAAGCTGAAAATACGTTTGTCAAATGATAAATGTGATGTAGCTCCATAGTAAAGAAGTTATAGATGACACTGAAATGACTCAAAGCAACTTGTCAAATCTCAGGCGATGTTGGAGACTTGTCAACATCAGGTCAATTAGCACAATTTGAGTTAAGTAGAGACACGTCTGTGGATGAACTTTAACATGTTACCTCAAACACATTCCTTTTTTTTTTTTAATGACATCATTGGAAATTTTAAAAGAAATAAGTGAAGATATCAGAAAGAGAATAGTGGAGTGGATAATCTAAGTTTGGGTCATTTTACATGTTCAAAACTATATGCAAACTCTATTCACATAGAGAAAGAGTCAGGTTTTGTATCTTAGAAATGAGAGTGTCTTGGTATGAAATGTTGATATCAACCACCAAACCAAAGTCCACTCAGCAATGAACAATCCAATTCTCTAAAAGCAAAGACCATCATTTCAGCAAACTATTCTGAGAATCTTGTGGAAGAATTAAACCCCTACAAAAAAAAAAAAAAAAAAACATATTTCAGTTTTTTGGCGTTGAGTAATATAAATAACTTTGGTATTCTGAAATGATCTAAAACAGGAAAAGTTTATTTAGTCTTACTTAAAATCAGACTGTGAAGGGAAAATGGAGACGTGTCTGGTTTCAACTGTATAATCATGCAGAACTGGCATGTACCAACTTACTTAATGAAACATAAATAATCAGACTCACCCACTAGCAATGTTAGTGCAAACATTAGCAAAGCAGCAAAGCTAGCTCCTGAAGGAAATTAAGAAAAACAAAACATTCTATGGGATTGTTCATGGTTCATTTATTGATTATTAAATTCCTGATTTCCTAACTCTGGCCCAAGCCCCACCGGCTTTGCCTTAAATGACTCTAGAGCAGTGGTTCTTAACCTTTTTTGAGGTACCGAACCCAGAAGTTTCATATGCGCATTCACTGAACCCTTCTGTAGTGACAAATAAAATATGATATTTTTTCTCCCAAATTCAAAACATAGATCACTAAGTCTTCTTCTGAGAACAGTTCTTCAAAATATAGCCAGTGTTTTCAACAGTTGAGCTGACTGTCCAGGAACGACCCAAGGTATTTAAAATTTGCCACAGTTTCAACAGGTTGGCCATCGAGAGAAACTGTAACCACTTTAAGGTCTTGTTTAGATCATTTATTTAGCTCTACATTCTTAAGAGAATGAAAAATTAATAATAAATAATAAAGACTTAGTAATGTAATTATATTAGTTGTGTTACCACCCCCACGCCACTAGAGGCAGTAGCAACCCCGAAAAGATGCGACTAAGGAGCAGATTTAGAAGTACACCGAAAGCTACAGAATTTGGTAAAAACGGTGAGTTTTGCTGAAGTAAATAAAGACACAAGTTCAAATCCATGCTGAGAGTGGAGCTCCTTGGCTAAGCAATGTAACGTGATCCTCTGCAGCAAGTGATGGCAAAGCGAGGCGTCATCACGACAGGTAAAGACACAAGTGTGTCTTTACCTCCGCGGCAGAGGCTCCGCCGAACCCCTGAGACCGACTCACCGAACCCCTGGGGTTCGATCGAACCCAGGTTAAGAACCACTGGTCTAGAGGTATGGCTGAAAGCCCTCCCCCAAAACACAATAGGGTGTTCATAGACATTCATCTTGGTTTTCAAAAACCTTAAAAAGAGAAGTAGCGAGGAGAATATTTTGAGATGGACAACAGTAAATCAAGTGCAGGTGTTGGCTTCTATCTGGGAAGATACAAGTCCATTCGAAAACCAAACGGCATTTCTTATCAATATAAGTTGATGAACATGAAAAGCCGTGGCTGAAATTGCTTTTTTTTCCAACAAACTGTGCAGTGAAATAGGGTACTTTTTGCTTTTGATGTAATATGACAGCACCAAGTACAAATGCTACTGTTGTAAAATTTTGGTCAGTAAGTCTGTACTTGTAAAACAACCAACTAAATATCCTGTCTCCCAATTAGTCTGGTTTGCTTCAGCTAAACTTTCAGTGACTTTGTGGAAGCCTTGAGTGTCAAGGTCCAGGACCGCTATGCTGCAGTTTTTATAGATTTGTAAAAAGTATTTAACGGCTTGTTTAACTCTATGATTCATTCTCTTGTTGGCTCAATGTCACAAAATGTTCTTCTCATGAGTCTGTATCGGAGTCAAAGGTTTTTGTGAATTGCATTGCCGCTGTGGGGTAAAATTAATCTGATGGCACACTCCCCATTTCTAAGATGATGACAGTTATTTATTTACATATGTATAAACTCTGTTGTCATGGAGTTTGACTGTCTAGTCTTCAAGTCGCATTCAGTGTCGTTACATCACATTTGTTCCACCTCAAAATGTTACTTAATGTCAATAATACAAAGGGTTTGATGATTTTAAGCGAAATGAAAACGATTGCTGCTTTTCCGGCTGTCATGTCAACACAGAATATCTTGTTTTTTGTGTTTTGCTATATATTTAAATAGATTGAAAGAAACTTCCAAGTCACATGCTAAACATGTGACTAACTTATTAGGTACAGATCTTGAACAAAAAGCCAATTCTTACAATGGCCACTTGTAACAAACTAAAGCAGGACGTGTGGCTGCACATCTTAGTTGAACTGAAGGATTTTAACATATTGTTGTTTAGTATGTTTTCTAAAGCAGGACTCTCATGAAATGAGACCTGGTAAAAAAAAATTAATAAAAAATAAAGAGAACTATTGCACCAGTCTCAACCAATGACCGCTGGAGATAGACAACAGCTCTCCTGCGACCCTTGCATGCGTAAGCAGGTGTAGGGAATTGATGAATGGAACTTTTATATCAAATTGTTAAAAATTAAACAAAAATCCAGAACAAACAGCCAAGAGATAGACCTCAACTCTTAGCCTATGTGAAAGACACTGACGCTAAGTGAATAGGAAATGGATTGAGTTTTATTTAGCACATATATAGCTTTACACTAGAGCCAAATTTGCTGATTCCTACTCATAAATTCACCTTCAGTTGCTAATTTGGTATTGAAAAGCATTGCCCACTGGAAAACCTGTACACGGCAGAGGCAAGCTGGAATCAAACCCACAACTTTGCCCACAGAGATCCACTAGTGATTCAGTCTTTATCCGCGTCTCTTCGTCTGATCTCACCCCTTCTGACCTCCTACATCGATTACCTCTCCCCTCTCACGCCTATCTTTCTCCCCTCAGCTCCATCTGCCTGTCATTACCCAAGATGCTCTCCGTGTTTTCGTCCCGGTTTTCATTGTAGTGTGGCACGGTGTAATAAGAGTTTACCGTCAACAAACCAGAGAAACCACAGCTTGTGGCATTCCTGGGATCACTGAACCCCACACATGAACACAAACACAAAGACAAGAAGTCTTCCTTGCATTCCTGCACAAATTATTTAATTTTATGATAAAAATCTAAGTATTTGGCTTCATGAACTTATCCATGTTTCTGTTTTTTATGACAACAGCATTCGATTAATTTTTTGCTGTATTTTTTTCCCCATTATGTCCCCCAGACGACTTTGGAGACGAGGAGGAAGTACAGTCTTTTGGATACAAGAGGTTCGGTGAGTGGGAACTGATTTCTGTTTTAAGTGTGTCTTAAAATTGTAGTGGAGAGAAACGAGCACACTTGGACCTCTGATTATAAAACTTTTATGGCTTTTCAAAGAAGTTGCCCTCAGGAACAGACTCTAAGTGTGTGGGCTTAACTCTTTCTGATATCAAATAGTTGCTTACATACTGCATCATGTCTCTTTATATTCAGAGACATGATGCAAAAATCGTCGTATGCCCAAACCTCACCAGATATCTGGCACGAATGCTGATGATTACATCACCTGATTTGATCTCAAAATGCAGTGAGGTCCAGCTCACTACAGGCAAAGTACTTGTTGACAGGGCTAACTGGATCAGGAGGCTTAGGAGAGTCTCTCCTCTATCTGTCTTTTATCAACTTACTGAGTCACTTGATCTCATTGACTCACATAAAAACCTCTGGGGTGGAAAAATTGGTTGCGCATGCAAAATTTGTTATTGTGGGTATGCTTTTTTTTTAGTTTTACAAATACCCTCTGGTGGTTGCTGAAGGTCATAGCAGTGTTATCACTTGAGAAGAAGAACGATTGCTGAAAGCTGAAACAAAAGGTGCTTCACAAAGCTTTTGTTTAAGGTTTGCACATTTAAGCAACAAGCTTAATGCAGTTTTTGTCCAATAAACTAGTTTGTTTTTCGCCTCAGTTATACAAGAAATGTCACCTTTTGACTTGAAAAAATCTTTAAAATGATTAATTAAAATGTAAATACAATATTAGCAGGAGGACACTTGAGAGGCCACGTGTCTGGTACTAACACTGATTGTGATGCTAGCTATTAAATACGACTGAAACTGTTCAGTTAATGGCAGAATGATCCAAAGTTTTAGAAAAATATTAGAAGTAAATGCTTTTGAAGCTGAGAAGTGTAATTCCCTAGAAAGCTGCAGTTCTTGGAAAACGTTTTTTAAGTGGAAAGACTCCTGTAGATGAACACTCTTATGAGTTTTGTCCATCAAACATCACTAACTTCATCATAACGTCTTTCTTCTTCACTGCAAATAACACACAAAAAAACCCAATTTTCTCCACTTTTCTGACATATCGATATTGTTGGCGATAGAGCACAAACCACCATCGCACTGTAATTCTGTTAATTCAACACAGGTTTGGAGACCTCCGTGTTTCTGTATGCAGGGTGTTACAGTTTAGCGTAACTCATTTAGACCAAGATTCAGACAAAGGTCCTCCACAGAGACCATGTCAAGCAACGACCGACTCTGCTCGACTCAGCACTGGAAAAGATGGATTTAAACCGTGTTGGAACGCAATCCTTTTCATCCCGGTCATCCGAGTAGGGGCATCCTGTTTGTCTTTCTCTCCGAGCGCATGTGAGTCCTGTGAATGTATTACATTAAAGATCTGTGGGGAGGGGAGCTGAATTCAGCTCATTTTTTTCAACTCTGTTCAAGCAGAGCCAGAAAGTCGCCGAACTCTTTGCCGAGTGTCCTACGAGACGCAGGGCAGCTGTTTGGGTGAGCTGGCTCCAAGGTTCTGCCTCACCCCTCCAGAGGCTTTGTTGCACAACAAGACTGCATGCATGCAAACCATCACAAGCTTTCATTCTTCTGCTGTTAGAGCCGTCGCGTCAGCTCCCCTGGGAAATCAAACAGTCAGTTCCTCTTGACATGCTTGGTCTTAATTCATTGCAGCCTCAGTACAGTCTGAGGGTGTTTAAAAATGATCAGACATGTCAAAACTGTGAGTGTTTGGAATCTGTCTCACGTTTCTACAGTCAGGTCTGAGTTCTGAAAAACAGAACAATTCATCCTGACCGTCTTATGCTGTGAATAACAAAAAAAGAGTTCCTATTAATGTTCATATTCCCATACGGGACAGTTTGTGAATAACTCCAGAAGGTTTGTTTGGTAACCATGAAGGCAAACACTGGTCAGATTTGTCGCATAGGTTAGTTTCTTGCTTTTAAATCTTCAGAAGAAGGCCCAGTACACACTTTAGTCTTACAGAATGTCATGCAGGACTGTAGAGGTTAGCCTCATGCCAAGGCTACAACCTCGCCATGCCCACACTGGTCTGGCATCACTCCCAGTAAGCTGCGATGGTCAATAGAGCCATCTGTGTGACTCTGGCTTTAACCAAAAAACAGTCCACATTCTCACCATCAATACATACAGCTGCACACTTAGACCTCTTGCATACGAACTGGTCTGCTACTTACTTCCCACTGGGCGTAAGCACACACACACACACACACACTTCCAAAATACAACCCTAGAGGATGGCTACGGCAGATTCAAACAATAACTTCTGAGATCTTTGTTCACAAGAGTGTAGCTGGATGAACATCCAGCAGAATCTTCCAACTCCAGTCACAATTAATCTCAATGCTTAACTTTGTAATCTTGAAATGTAAGTAACAAACATTAAAAAACAAAAAAACAAACAAAAAAAAAGAACGTTTCAGAAAATGTTTTATTGGTTTGAACCAAACATCTGAAGATTCCCAGTGTATATAGTATATATGGTGCTTCCGATAAAGTAAAATGGTGTACAGATCTGCTAAGTACATCATGTGCCTTCATTCTGTGATGTGATGCTCTCCTTTGTTTTGTAATAGAAAGCAGCCTACTGACATGGCCTCTATTTAGTCAAGATAAAATATATACATTCTAGTAAAGTCTGGCATGTTTCCCAGTTTCCCAAAAGGCTCCCATGAAACATGTGCTGTGTGTAACATTAACACATGTACATGTAACACAATGTGACCAGGTGCTGAAATATGTCTAGAGGTACATTTGGAACTGTCAGCGGTTTTACTGATATGCAGACTTGCCAGATTCTTGAACTCAGATTGAGCCCATTAGATCAATACACACACACACCCACACACACACACGCACCCCTACACACACGCACACACACACACATGCACGCATGCACACACACACATTGAAAGCAATGAAATGTTTATGAACCTCTCTTACTCACTCGTCATCCTGAAGGCATTTGAACATTCTCTATAAGTACACAAATACATGCAAATATATGCATGTGCCTCTTCAGCTCACTGGAGACACACAGTTGGATATATAAGCTGATCAAGTTCATCTGGTTATTCTATTGTCCGCCCTGCCAAGGTAAAGTCAGGCATGACTTGTTTCCATGCTACTCGGGGTTGAAAGATATTTCTTTTTCACTTGCATCTAAGGTCAAGCACCACCTTGAGTTTTCCCTGCTGTTGCCTGTATTTGTAGTGCAGCATCTCCGGTACAGAATCAGCACTTGACACTGAAGTTTACTAGTTTTTACCATTTAATTTGCTGTTAGAGTTCAGTTAAACAGATGAGTATCCATACCTATTAAGTGGAATGAGAATGGTTTTCCATTCTCATTCCACCTATTGAGTGGAAAGAGAATGTTTTGTATTCAGGTCACTATAGTGAATTTGAAGTCTTATAATGTTATCCTGATAAGGGTCAAGATGAATAAAAACAAATTAAGGTAAGCCCGATATAAACAATAAATTCCAAGATGGCCGATGGAGTTATAGACCGATGCTCTTACTTTCGAGGGTAACTAGAAACGAGAATTCTGGGATGTGCATTGATGTCGGAGGTCTCACTTACGCCGCTGTCTCTTGTTCCCACACATGTGGATTTGGAAAAGCTGGACTCGGGAGGGTTGCGGCTGGCGCAAGACCCCGAATGCACCGTATCCATTTCCTGCACTTGTTATGGTTTCTCCAGCGAGGCTCTGGAACATTCCTGCAGTCGTGCTCGGCATTGGAGGGGTGTCTGTGCCTTGAGCCAGCTGTGTCAGCACAGACCGGCTCGGATCAGTCCTGGGGGTCTTTGTGGTTGAGGGAGTACCCCCTGCTTCACACCGACACCTCACCCACCACCTCATCCCTCCTGGTTGATGGGGATTTAGACATGCTTATGTTAACATGAGCACTTGTAATGCCCTGACACCTTTAATGCAGGCTGCGATATTAGGATTTCATGCTCTTTTGTGTGGTTCCTGCTGTATTCTCGTGTTCTTCTTCCTTTGGCAGCGTGTGAGCACTTAATACATCTGTGAGGTGTAAAATTCCCCTTTTCACTGCCTGCCATGCCACAATTTCTTCCACTGGTTTTGAGAACTCAAAGTCAGCATGTCTCAGCAAAGACATTAATCATGTGTGTGGATGATCCTAACTTTCTTCGATCATTTCTCTTTCTCGTCATGCAGTTCACATGTATTTTCTTAAACTGCCATAATCTATTCTTCTTACTTTAAGTTACTTACTACAATAATGACGTTTGGTATCTGAAATGAAAATGTGTCTAATATATTTGCTCTTAATTTGGTTCCGCTGCTTTTGACGTGGCCAGAATCATTAAAAACAAGTTTACGGGTAACACACTGGCCTTAAATGATCATTTCATGTGGCCAAGAGCTTTGTGGCCGAGTTGCCGTGCTTCTCAGTCAATTCCATTTTGTTATACCACTGGTGTTAATAGCAAGAAATTTCAATATCTGGCCTCTTTGCAGAGGTGGCACGCAAACTAGAATTCACTAAGCAACCAAGATGGATCAGTTTTATTGACAATATACCGTATATTTATACAGAGAAATTATTTTAGTTATTTGTAAGAATTTTGGTGCTTTCAAATAACTAAAACAAGTGCATTACTAGCACTTGTACCTGAATATTTGCTATTTGCAGACATTGCTCGTTGTGTACCTCTACACATCTAAGATAAACAGTATCGTTTGCTTCATTTCCTTTGTTAAAGACGTATAACTTAATGTTGTGACATGAGGACGGTGAGGGCAAATATATGTCGTCACTGTCTTTTATGAGACAGAGCAAAAACAAATGCAAGCAGATGGTACCAATTTATTTTCCAGCAGAAACACCCAAGTGCACTGAATTAGTGTGAGTCGAAATAAATAAAATCAGACGTCCAACATTGTGTTCGCATCTCAGTTTCACTGTTTTATTTTTGCTGGACAGTAAAGCGACAGACTTGTAGATAAACAGTAGGATGATGTCTGGAAAAAGGAGGAAGGATTTTGTCAAATCTACTTTTTGGGAGTATCTCACATGTCCCAGGATAGAGAGAGACGTATCTCATAGATTTAAGATGAGTAAGGGGTTCTGGCACCATGGTATTTTATCCCAGGAGAAAGTACAGGAAAGTGAGAGGTGGGAAAAAAAAAGGCAGCTGGTTGAAAACACGGAGCAGGGAGTAGTTGGATGGGCTTGGAGGAATATGAGATACTGTTGTAAAGAGATAAATGAATTAGATGATAAAGCAAAGCTTGAATGTTTCCAGATAGAAGTGTTTATTTGAATCACACTTCCCAGACAGCATGTTACCCAAGTGCTTTCTACGGAAAAGAAAAACAAAGAGAGTTGATGGTAACCACAGGTCTGTTAGTGGAACAGCCCAGTGAAGATGCAGTTCAACACAGAAACACTGACTCAGGACTACGATGGGACAAAAAAAAAATAAGGCAAAGAGAACCCAAAGGTTAATGACAGCAATATTTATTCCAGGAAAGAGATACAGCTAAACAATTAACTAGGAGTACTGTGTAGATCTACTCAAAGTAAAGCAGTGAGGAGGCACTGCTTTACTGTATTGACAGGAGTCAGCTGAGTTGGTTTGTGCATCAGGTCAAGATTAACCCTTGTTAACAACCTTTGTACATCTTTCGCGATGTGGGGCTGGTAGAGAACTTGTTGAAGGGACTTTATTCAACCCTTCTGGCCAGAGAACTCCTTAATATCCCAACAGAGTGAGGCAGAGAGTGTTTCTGGCCTTTCCAACTCTGCAGCTCCAGATGACAAAACCTATGACCTGAATAATGTAATGACAGGCTGAAGAAAACCTCTCAAGTGGGATCTGAAACACCTCAGTTGACTTGTTCGTTTTATGGTTTGTTATGCAACTTTGATGTATCATTAAACTTCTAAAAACGGCTTCCACTGCATGGCGAGGGAACAGTGGTGGCGTTAGCTTCTTTTTGAGCTCCAAGAGGTCAAAAAGATGTCCTTTAACTCCCTTTATGTCTCTCTCATTGGTGTGGCTTCATTAAGCTACATAAAACATCACAGCAAAACTCCAGGTGCTACATATAAAGAGGCGTTGATCGGTGATGTGCTTGCCAGATGAACACATGTGCTATTAATTAGCTGCTGTTTTCAACGTAGCCTGTGATCCCCGAGCGTCAGCCGCTATTCTGACTCTCCATTAAGAGTGAAGGAAACCAGCAACGTCTGTGTGTTCCTCCTCGAGAATAATCATTGGTGTCCGTGATGTGACCCACATTACGGATGTCAGGGGAGAGTTTTAGGAGTTCACCAATGCCTCCATAAAGTGTCTTTCAAACTCTTGGGCTTGACTCTTTTGAATGAGTAATTAAATAACGGCGAAGGTTCGCCAAGACACCTGTGTTTCTGTAACTCCTGCAGTTGGAATGCTTACACTTTGCTTTGGCAAGCTGCAGTTCTCTGTTCTGCAAGAAACACGCTTGTACCTTAGCTCTTACGCCGGTGTTCCCTGGAGAGTGTGTGTTTCTACATACATGTGTGAGTTAAGCTCAAGAAAAACACACGGCATCACTCTTTTGTTGAACCAACTGGTACTTTTCCGTGCTCACAAACACCTCCGGCTGCAGAACACACAGGCGCACTTTTACAATGAGTTTGGGGATTCTAATTTTTCCCTCTTTTAGTGTAGGCAATAAACAAAAAAAACCCCCAAAAAAACTCAAAATCTGGTACTCACGCTCCAAGATGTTAATGAAAGGAGGAGAAAAAAGCAACTGAGGGTTGCCAAAATCAACCCACTGCTTCCTGGTTTGCAGAAAGGGAGTTGAAGCGGAGAGGAGCAACGTTCGACTCCAAAACCCTGTCAGTTGTATAATGGTTATCACATTTTCCATGTGTGCATGAGACTGCAGACAGATGGAATTCACTATGTTTCATTTTCTGGTGCCATTCCGCAGTTCTTATCACACAGATATGTTTAATAACAATGAATAAAAACATCCTTCAATCTACAGTACATCTCTGTTATATCGCAGATTCCATACCTGATACCGTTCGGCATAATTGGATGTAAAAGCATCTCTGAACATTCTGTTTTTAAAAGGTCTGTGTCTTGCGATTCCATCTCCAAGTTTCCAAATCCGGTAGTTTGGTTTTGTTTGTGGAGAAATAGCAGCTGATGTGCACATTAACAGGATTTTAGACTCTGACCTAATTTACTCTGAAAGCCATGAAAGAATTTGCTGGAATACTCTAGAATCCTTTGGATGAGTTTCATGTGTTTGCTGTACGACTGGACATGTATTTTTATATATTTTAAACATACAACTTGATATATATGTAAGGCCTCTAACCTGTTTGTCCAATTTAGTCCTAGTGTTTTGTTGCAGTATGTAGGTCTAGCCTTTATTTAATCACAGTTTCACAACCTTAACAGAATTAGTTGTTACTTTGACTGTACCAGGGTGAAAAACAATGTTCTTGCAGCCATGTCCTGTCTTTTAAGATAAAAAAACCACAGCTGCCTCACTTAAGTGATATGTTCTCACACATTCCCCATTTTTAATAGAGGCTAAAAATTTGCGTTTTGTCATATTTATCTAGTAGAAAAACAGAATGTCATTTAAAAAAAAATGCTTTATCAATCTAAGTTAAAGCAGGACTTTAAAAAATGACTCAACTGTCTTGTTTAGAGGTTATGTGTGTGTTTGTGTATATGTGTGCATTAATATCTTCTCTGAGAAGACAGCTGAACAAATCTGCATAAATCATCTTGTTGATGCTGAATGGCTCTTATTATAACATTCACCACACATGTAAACCCAATTCAAGACATATCCCCATTTTAGCAGATTGAACCAGGAATCAAAAGGAGAAACATGAAAGAGTTACACCAAGTGCCTAGTTCAGTTTTGGAAGTTTTTTGGTAAAATAGAAATAAATCAGCAGAAAAAAGGTCATAAATATGTGTGCAATCTTCAAGACTGCAATGACATTTTGGCTTTAATATTTGTCTCTCTTGTGGTATGAATGGAATTGCATTTTACTTTAACGTCCTGCCAAGATTTCCTCGCTGAGACTGAGAAGGATTTATGTCCTAGACTCTGCTACTGATTTGATCCTGAGATTCTTTTTTTATTCTGAAAATATTCCTGAAATTGCATCTCTCCTAAATCAAAAAGTTTGCCGCTGATTTCGGCAGTGTGAATATTGTTAGCGACAGTGGCAACAGATGAGTTTTGTCTCCAACCGATGGCTGAAAACCTCCGATTTTAAACGCCCGCTCTTGATAGAGGTTTGTCCTCTGGCACTTCAACTCTAAACAAACTGTGATGTGGAGTAATTCAATCCCCTTGTCTGGAGCTGATTATTGCTATCAGTGTGTGTGTGTGCGTGTGTGTGTGTGCGTGCGTGCGTGTGTGTGTGTGTGTGTGTGTGTGTGTGATTCACAAACCAGATGTCAGGCAGTTCCTCTTGCTTTGAGAGGGTTCATGTTGACTGCTAGGAAGTGGAGGAGCGTGCCGCCCTCACGTCTGGAGTGTGGCTGTCTGAACGGACGCTTCTTCCAGCAGCACGACGGTTTGTTGTCTTTCACACCGACTTGCCACACACTAGCATCAGACCACAGAAGAAGTCGGAGGGCCCACCCAGTAAAAAAAACCCCACCGTGCTGCATTAAAAGGTTTTGTTTCAATTGATCAGCTCTTTTTTTTGTATTTTTTATTTTTTTCTGTGTTTTGACTTGTTGATTTTGGAGGTTCAACAGCATTTGGAATATGTGCATAATTGGGTAAATTAACATTCTGCATGTGGGTTTGAAAAATGTTTGTGTCCTAAAATGAATTTTTGTGGCGAGCACTGCATACATGATTGTAGTTATGTTCTTTCCGTTCTGATGTTTCCTCCTTGATAAAGGAGTGTACAGGACTGTCCTTAATGGAAAAAAATAACCATCACTTTCTGATACTTTATATTTGTGTTGTCATGCTGTAGAGGATTCATAGTCCTTGACCTTACATTCAACTTTTCAGATTTTGTCATATTACCATGATCAAATCAAAGGGATTGTCACCTTTTAAACTTATAGCTTCAGCTACGCAGAGCACAGTTCGTCACTTGTACAATTATCTTTCCATTAGGCGTCTTCCGATGGTAACTGGACTGGATTTTATTTAGAGGTATTCAAATAACGGGGGCTGAACATCACTCTTCAGCTTCTTATTTGTAAAATGTTTTGATAACCATACAACCTGCTGCATCTCCTTCACAGTTGAGTGTGTGCTGATCTATCACGTTGTAAGACACCGTAGAGTTTTTGTCAGAAAATATATTTAAAACTCAGTTGGGCTTCAGCACCCAGACCACAGTCTTATCCGTATTTTACTGCTGCTGTTGGATGATATTACACAAAACCCTAAAATCATAGAGCGGTTTCTTCCACCGTGACCATAATGTTACATAGCCACTGCCCACAAATGACAGCGGAGGTAAAAACTCAAGAACGCTGGATTGGATAGAGAAGTCTGTCCATGAAGACCTTATTTGTCCAGGTGGCAGGGTTTGTGGTGGATAGGGCTGATGTGGTGACAAGTTTTTTTTTCTGCAGTTTGTTAGACCACTACATTCTTGGCATGTTTTCCAGAGATACAAACAACTCCTTCAACTGTTCAAGGTTTTAATGTTTCAACATCTCATCAGAGCAGTTTAGTGTGTTTTAGTGCTTTTGAAATGTCAAAGGCTGCTTTGGGATGACAGAGGAAGACATTCTCTCTTTTTATGGTGTTTTCTTTTTTTTTTTTTTTTTTTTAGATGTCAAATTGGGCTTTCAAAGTGGATTTTGAAGTTTGTAATTTTGTAACTGATTTTGTCCATCTGCATAAATTTATATCTAAAAGAGCCATCACGACCTGAGGACATAGACGTTGTGTTTGATCCCGATTCAACGTGACTAATTAACTCTAATTAGAGGCACATGGCCAGTGTATGTTGTTGTCACCTACCAGTTTAAAAATACTTCCAGATCTTTGGAAGTATTTTTGGCTTAGTAGTGTTACTGCGCCTGTTTTTAGCTTTAGATTAGCATCTTCCGTCTCCATTTTGTGACTTTTTATAAATCTAGGAGGAGTCAAATGCAAATATTTTAGGTTATGTGATTGCATTAGTTGTGCAGTGCGCTGTGCTTGTTACAGTCTAATTAACTTTTTCATCTTACTTTTGTTGTTTCCTTGTTAGTAAGTAGATTAACACAACTTTTAAAATTTATATCGCACGTTCTCATTTGTTTTCTTTGTGCTATTTGTTTTGTGGGGTTTTATAAAAACCATTAAGCATATGATTTTGGTCCGGATTGGGCTCAGGCTATAGATTTATACTCAAATTTGCATAATAGTGTCCATGAAAAATCAGATTCTTAGAGCTGGCCTTTATTTTTTTACTGCTTCCTATTATTGCACCATAAGCAACAGTTTCTCAGTTTTCTTTCCCACCTCACAACTTTAGTATTTTCATAAAAGTTATAGATTGAAATAAGACCGATGTTGTAGTGAAGTATTTTCTTTTTTTTTTTTTTTTTTGCCTTTGTGGTTATGACTAAATTGCTAAGAATGGTCAGTAATTAAAACATGCCCTTCAAAATATCTATTTGACCTATTTGTTACTTTTAGTATTACAAACTGTTCTTATAAAGCATTTTATTATGTTGAAAGCAAAGGACAACAACTTTAAAAAAAGAATTTAAAAAAACATATTCATATAGTAAGTTATTATTAAGAGATTGTCCTTTATAAAAATAAAAAAAGCTCAAGTTGATCTATACCCCAAGTGCCATTCTGGGGCTTATTATTCCAGCTGCTCATCAGAGGGAGGACGTCACTGCATTTATTTTATTCCTGGTTTTCTCCGATTAGTGACATTTTGCTGTTTGTTTTCCTTTGAACTGCTTTCCAGCGCTCCATCTGCACCGGGGGTCTTTGTAGTGGGTTCCACATTTTGACTGGCACTTGAGGCGAACAGCAGGAGGTCGAATGGAACGAGCCAGAATTTGTGTTTTGTGCTTTTGCGGGTTTAAAGCTATGACAGACAATTAAAGATTTACAGTTTGTGTTGTTTTGTGATTTTAGAGATATAACGAAGAGTGTGACATAAGTAATTTAAGCAAAGATTTTATTTTTTTTGGTAGTTTTAAAATGACCTTTGAATTGTGTTTTGAATCCTAGATCAAAATCTTTCCTGCTTTCCTGGAATCAGTTCTGACTAACTTGTCTCCTTGCTGACGGGGTTGTTTTCCCTTTAGAGTCGAGTGTGGGCAGACTATCGAGTTCTGGATGCTAATGTGATGGTAATTAAGCAGTGGGCCACACACACAAAACCAAAGGACATCACACACACACACACACTCACTCGAGGACTAGAACTTTTGGAGTACTTAAGCTCCGATGTTTTGCTTTGAAACCAAAACCCAAGTCACTCTGTGGGCCCCAAATCTCAAAGCTGAGTAAGACCATTCCCACTGCCCACTGCTTTGTTGATAAAATTTTTTGGAAAGATGAACTGTTTGTTTAACTGCAGCAAGCGCTGAGTTTCACAGTCGAGTGGGGGCCTTGGAGTTCGTGGGAGGGGAGTGGAGAAAGCAACGCAGGAACGTTTCTGGATGCTGCTGCAGCCTTGAGGAGACAGCATCTGAAAACTATTGTTCAAAGACTTCTTTACCTTTCATATCAACCGGGTTATGTAGTAGTAGGATACGTTTGGGTTACACAACCTCCTGAAAATTGAATGGGAGTAATTTTGCAATAAAGTTGTTTTTGGATTATTCTTACATCTATTTGAGATATCAAACCCCAAGCCTCAGTGTTGACTTTGGCTTTACAGAGAGTTTTGCCATCTTTTAGCTTGTTGTTCTGGATTGACAGCCGTGAAATCTGATCTCATCGGTCCAACTTCAGCAGCTTATCACAACCGGAGCCAAAAAGCTGTGATACGTCTGCTGTGCACCACCTTAGTAACAACCATAGAGAACTGACTTTATCCCACAGGATCTCCTGTAATGCTGCTTCATGTTGTTTTTGTTCAGCTTTATAAAAACAGGATAATCACTGATGTTTACTTTTTTTACTGAATAATTATTAAATGACGTAGTTAAGTTGAACTGCGTTGATCTTTTGTGGTCATTTGTCTATGGTGATTCTTGGACAGGCAACAAAGGCTTAATAAATCTCAATAAATATATTAAAGAATCACTGTTCCAGACCTGACCTTTTTAAACTAGAGATAGTAAATAGGGCCCAGGTTCCTTACAATAAGTGAAATGTTCCTTTACTTTGGCAAAGATTTTGAAACAATAAATCAGATGCCGACTTCAGCGTCATTAGAAGAGAAAAGTTTATGGCAACATTGAGCTCTGTGTTGCAGACTGTACCTTGTACCCAGAATGCCGCAGCACACACAATTCCAGTTTCTTGAAAGAAAACGAGGCCTTTAGTTTAACACCAAATTGACCTTTTTCCAGGATCCAATGATACTTTGCATCTTGGCAATTTCTTGTAATGGTATTTTTACATGCAAACAGGCGAGACAGGTCAAAGCATGTGAGAACATCATGTGTCACAACTTAAACTGGATGATATTGTTGCATCAGTTCCTTCATATTTCAAGAACTGGACAGGAAAAAGCCTTAGAAATGGACTCCTACTATGTATACCAGCTTATTTCTCTGACTTGCCAACTTCATTGTTACAAGAACTGAAGTACAATATAATTTATTTAGTTTTGATTTAGCATTTTCCATACTTTTTGATCACTGTTAGCACATTAATGGTCAATTTTTCAGGGAAAATATTCTGTGGCGAGCAAGAATGTGATTAGATAGTGAATGACTAGGGCATCATGCACTAAAGGGTTATCACTGATCATGAAAGAATGTAACTATGTTACTTGCTATTTTGTTAAAACTCAAATCTTTCTAGAAACCTCTGTTGGTAATTTATTGAAACTATCCAGGAATACTAAGTTCTACATCTGGGGTTTGTGCCATTGAGCTTAATTTCTCAGGATTTATTTCATTCTGGACAATAAGTGACCTGTAAGCAATGACCATAAGTTTCAGAACTGTTGTTCAGAACTATGTTCTGAACTGAGTTTCAGAACATAAAGAATCATCAAACTGAAATCTAATATAAACTTTATCACCATTATTCAGTAGTGGTGCAAATGTCTATGTTTTTATCCAGGGTCTATGCTGTACACAACAAAGTTGGGGGACCAACTCAGTTTTGAAATTATATGTCAATAATATATATATATTTTATAAAAATAAAAGTTTATTTGCAACTTGTACGGTAATTATTTTATTGGTAAGCTAAGATATGACTTTATCATATGCCTTTTTAGCTACAGTCTCACATTGCACTCCTCCCATGTAACACTTAACACAGAGTCTCAGTATCTTGTAATGTAGGCTAGTTCTGGTGGCCTTTTAGAATATTTTTTGACGTATTCACATGTACATCTTTTAGCTAAAGTCATAATTTACAGAGGTGCTTGAAGGATAAATGTGATCTCATTTCACTAAGTTTTCAGTTACAAAAATTGGACGCTACACACCTACTCCCCAATTTGGCTCTGTGTACATATGTTGGCAGCTCAGACTCACCAGATTAACACCATCTCCATGCACCATTACATAATTCCCACTTTGACAGAGCCAAGGTGTTTAGAGCCTGGACTTCTGAGAGATTGTAAAATAATATAAGCTTGATTTTCTTTTTTAAAACATTTTCACAGTGGGTCTGATGTTGGAGGCACATTGGGAGATCTCCCTGTCAGCGAAGTGCCACGTTTTTCTTGATCTTTCCATTTTTGAACGGTTGGTCTGTCTTGTGGCTATGTGCTGGAGAGATTCTTGGCTAATTCTTTTGACAGAAGTGAATGGATTTCACAGTTTGTCCATCATCCGTTTCTCTGTCCAGCTCTTACGTCTTTCTTTGCTTTCCTCCTCTAGTTTATAGCTTTTCTCCCAGTCCGTCCTGTTTGTAGCTAAACTTGGCTCTCTCGTCTTTACATCTCCTACTTTTCCGTCCTTTATTGACAGGCTTGGGGCTTCATGTCTGACTGTCTCGTGTGATGAAGGCGTATGCTTTCCATCACATGCAATACAAGAGACCGAGCCTGAACCAGACCACACAAGACGCCGGGATGGTGTTAGTTCCTAGTAAAGCGCCAAAGCTTTCTGATGAACTCAGAGAGGGACCCAGAACTTTGGCCTCAATTCTGCCCTTCCTCTGGTTGCGTCACTTTCCAGGTACAACCTCGAATTGAGCGCAGTAGGCATGTGAAAGGACATAATGTATTCTCCAGGCTGCTAAACAGTTATTAGGGGGAAGCATCCCGAGAGCCAGGACCACCACTGCGAGAGAAAAATATATTACCAGCAGACGGTTTTTAGCATGGATGCACAACATTTCCATTTGCTGCCTCCATTAGAGCAAAACACTCACAGGAACTCACAGGCGTCTTGCCTCAAGATATAAAACTACATTTTTTTTTCTCTCCTCTTCATTACTGCTACAACAAAATCCTCCTCAGAGTAAATATTCTCATTGAGTGCCTAATTTCACACTCAAGTCAGAACCTGAACGTTCTCTTTTTTTTTTTTGTCAAAAACATGAACGAGGGCCTCACCTGATTTAGTGCAAGACCCTTTAACGTCCCACCGAGAAATTTGAGCAGCGGGTGACTCATTTACTGGGCCGTCATCTGCCTTCTGACTGTAAAACAACTTGGCCCAGATTACATTATGTCAGAGATCCTGTAAAACATCTTAGTAACGAAGGACAGATGGTTTGACATATTACAAGACTTTGGAAAATAACAACAGGAAACAAACACGCTGGGATTTGGCAGTGCTGTGCGCAAGATCTGTGTATTACACAATTTTAGATGACTCATCACAAGATTCAATTTGTCAAAAGGATAAACATGTGTCCTTATTTTCCCTGGGAGTAGCATGAACACAATAGCTTAAGAATGAATAGGCAAGTAGACAATGGAGGTTTTTTTTAACAGGGTGGAAACTATTTTATGAGGGGAAAGATTCAAACTGGATTTGAAGGGAAACCGCCAGGTGAATTTCTTACACGTGTAAGAAATCCAGCAGCAGAACATTGATGTTCTGCTGCATCATGATGGTTGTCAGTGTGGTTCTATGTCGAATGGTTTCTACTACAAAATCCAGTCAGCTAAATGCTCCTGCATGGGTTTTCATTGTGGGTTGTTTTGAGTGTGCTTCACATTTTCTATTGCTATTCAAATCTTAACTTTAGTCAACATTAGTTTTAGATTTGATCTCTTATTCACTTCCCATGCAAACTGATGCACTATATATATATATATATATATATATATATATATATATATATATATATATATATATATATATATATATAAACGCAAGTCTGGTTTTGAAAGCTCTTTAGAACTGCCTTTAAAATTACAGATTATTTCAAGAATGTAACTGCACATTAGAAAAGAAGTGAGCAGTTTGAGATGGGGTTTCTTTGCTTGATGCATGCACCCTATGATGGATTTTTCATTCAACATTTTTCTCTCTGACTGCCAAAGGCAGAGTTCTGCACATTTTCTGAAATTCCTGCAGAAACTCAACCATTCTACTGCTCCAGACTTTAAAGAACAAACATCTGTAGCATGGCTACAGATGTTTGTGGGTTGTTCTTGAATGCCTCAAATTTCATGGTGACAGTTTTGACCACCCGGTGAACTCTTGGCCACAGTTGGCTTTTCCAGCATTGAAATGATCCCAAACACACAACAGGACTGGATTTGAAATAGCTAAATCAGGTTAATGTTAAGATTGTTGAATTGCTCCTGATTTCACTTTTCTCCAAAATGCATGGACTTTGTTTTCAATTCAGTTCCTTGTTGGGAAACCAACAAATTTGGTATGTTCTTCCGATAGTGATCAGAAAAGTATCCCGATACTCAACCAGGATCATGCAGACAGCCGTAAAAGCTTAAATATATTTGTGCTATATTTGTGCTAATCCGAATTTGTGTAGATGAGAGAGAATTAATGGTCAATTGAAACATGTGTACCTAATTCTTGTTTTTAAAAGAATCACCTATCTAATGGCTCGGATTTGTCTTTAAAGTCCAAAATTTGCTATGCTATTAATCCCCATAATAAGTGGCACAAACTCATCGGCTCTAATCAGAAATTTAAACAGAAAGAGAAGGTGAAATGGAGCCGTGGAAATGTATAAACATCTTTCACTGTTTCTATTAAACCCCGCACAGAACCGGTGAAAACCAAAGACGAATTTTTCTTCACTAGTGTAAATTTCCATATAACCGTACATCCATCACTTCTACATCCCTCTGGTGTTGTTACCTCCTCTCCGGTCGTAAACTCTTCCTCCACTGCTGCAATTTGTGTTAAACTGCTGTTTCTCTTTGGTGCCAGGTGTAATTTTCTTACCAATCTCTTGGTAGATTTGCTCTCTGCTTTCTTGAAAGTGTTTAGCGAGGCTGAGGTCCAAATCGCAGTTTCTGTGACCTAAGCAGCACACGGCCTTGTGTTCTCCATGGTTTCTATAGCGTTCCTGCCGTTGTTTACTGTAAATAAACACAGCCTTTAAATGTTAGAGGCTCATGTATCACTGTGACCTCACAGACTTTTGTTTTGGCATTTCAGAGGGTTGGTGTCTGGGTAAGGCTTTTGTTTTAGGAAATTAGGCTGATGAATGACGCGGACTTGGAGATGCATCGACATCACAAAAGGTGAACACTCTGAATCACACCAGCGCTGTGGTTTTTGCAGAAACAATGAGTGAATCTGAGCCAAAGAACATAGTGACAAAGTGAGGTTAGTAACATGTCAAAGCCAGTTCTCGCAGTGTCCTTGTTTCAGAAAAGACCCTTTATTTCCAAAGCTTTGTTTTCTTTTGCTAGGGAGTAAAAGTGTGGCTGTCAGCCTGTGGCTTCACTTCCTTGGTTATTTTTCAAGTCGTTGCCCGTGTGACCTGACTTCATCTGCCTGAGCAAGCGAAGGCATCAGCTGATGGAAAAACTACAGCTGTGGTTTCTCTCTCAGCCTTTTTCAGAGTTTTCATTTTATAAGTTACTGGTGATTTGTCGTTTATAATCCATTTTTACCTTTTTCAGTTAAAGCAGTTATTCGTATAGCATCGTATGTGACCTCCAAGGTAAATAGAGCGCCTTGCAGAAGTTCCCCAAAGGTTCTCATATTGCAACCAAAGCATGCAGTGTATGTCTGGGGGGATTTTATGCGATAGATTAAAACACTGTTGTAATTGTGAAGTGAAAGAAAAAAACTACGTGGTTCTCAATTTTCAAATTTCAAAATAAATCCTGAATCTGAAAAGTGTAGCTTATATATGCATTCAATCCGTTTGAGTCAAAGTTGTTTACATTCTCATTTTGGTACAGTTTGAACTGCAAGTCTTTGCATATAGACTCGTCACATAGTTTTAGAAAATAACTGAAGAGCAGTCAAATTGGATCGATTTTGTTTTTCTGTTTTTTGTGAGAGCGCTTAAGCGGTCCTCTAATCATATTTTCCCACCTGAGTTGGGGTTCCCTGCAACTCCTCCAGAGCCGAAATAGACCTCTTGACAGTAATTTCAAATATTTAGTATTTCTACCTGAGAGATTGTGAAGTTATTAGGGTTGAATCAAAACATGATGTCCCATCCAGAAATGAAAAAAAAAATAAATACAAGTTTCTGTTTCCTGTATCTAGTAATGTGACCTTATCTCTGACTTATCAGCCACATGTTGCATGTATTTGACCGCCATACCAAAAGTATCCAGCTTTTTACGGAGCATCTAAATGTCATTTATAACCTACAAAGTGTGTCTGTATAGTTTTTCCTCCGCAGATTTAACAAACACTGTCAGCTTGTTTACTCTGAAACAGCAGCTTTGGACAGAAGCGCCTTGATTTCTGTGAGGTGATGAACTGATATGCATGCTTCACTCTGAAGTGTGCATAAAAGAACTCCACATATATGTCAGAGGGACGTGAATGATTCCAAAATGGAGTCGTTTCATTGTGGCTGCATTCCCAGCATCCACTTTTCTGCTTGCAGTAAAGATTTCTGCTGAGTAACTCGCCCCACTCCCACATTTGTAGCAGATGTTTCTATAGTGGAGCCTAATGTTGATAAAAACCTTCCCTCGCTTTTATAAACTGTTTCTGACGTAATTGGCAAGGAATCTTAACGTGCTGATTTACAGTGGGGCAAAGTGGCCAAAAATGAAATCACTGTATTTCCGTCACTCCATTTTTTTTTTTTTTTTAATTTCAGTGTGAAGCAGCAAGATGGAAGGTTTTTTCACAACATGAATCCAGAGAAAATATGCAAAAAGTAAGAATGGACTGCCAAAAGAAATTGGGTAGATTGGCGGTATTTGAGTTAGATATAGCAAATTGGAATATTGCATTTAACTTCACAAACTTGTTCCTGTCTGTGGTGTTTCTACTTGAACCAGTCAGACATCAGGTTTTTAAATAATTTAAATCAGAGGTCAACCTGTGAATACAGACATTTAATAATCAGGTAATCCTCTTAATTGCCAGTTTTTGACACCTTACTCGTAAAGATGTGCCACATCTAACTGAAATTGCTAACTAGCTGTTACCAGTTTTATACAAATCTGATTTCTGATATTTTACTCCTAAAGAAAGTTTCTGTGAAGACGAAGAAATGACTGAGATGATTGGAATTGTTTAAAGATGGAAAAAAATCCACATTTTTCTGGTGGTTAGCTCAACTTTCTGGTGTGAACTTCTTTCAGTTTCTCAGAAATTTGTAACACGACTTTAAATGTACAGAAAATATGCTCTTGCACAACCCGTTCAGCTTGTGTTTGCAAATAAGAACAAATTAACAGAGTAAAACCCAACCAGTGGTTATAGCGGCAAATTAAATATGCCTTTTTTCTGCCATGTTTGAGATTAGAAAGGACCCAAATGCAGTCATAAACTGTAGAGTCTGAGGTTTAGCTCTCAAATTATTTTGCACTTTGCCTGAGGAAACATGATCTTTAATTTTTTTTACTTTCTTCGTTTTGGGCTTTTACAACGTTGAGTTTAGATTTAAATAATGTCGGAACCTGATAATGACCAGCTCTTAATAAACTACTTGACCCAAATCCATACATTAACTGTAAATCAGTCAATCAACAGAAGAAAAAAAACATGGATGAATATAAAATCACCTATTATGTTGGTGATATCATCTGTGGAAGATTTATTGTTAAAAAAAAAAAAGAGCTGTTTCTGTGTCTCCCAGGTCCAACCCCCAACTTTTCACCATAAACCTTCACTTCCCGTCCTGCTGGAGCGGGCGCTTAACTGACTCCTAACTCTCAGTGACCATTAACAGTCCCTTTACACCTATAAGGACAAGTCGTGCTATTAACTTTGGCATCTAAAATCCCAGTGGGATCTAGCAAAAACCAATCAGTGCTGCGAGTGTAATCTATTGAAGCTCGGCCTCATCGCTCTCGAATAGATGTGCACGATGTATGATTCCTGCCGGCTCGACTGTTTTCAAATGCTGAGTGACGGATATCTTTATACTACATCTAAGAATCGTCAGGAAGTCCTACTCCAGGTGCATAAAAGCTAGAACAGCCCCCCCTCTGCACTCACACACATACGCACTTGCCCTCCCAACCTCTCCACTCACACAGACACACACTTCCTGAATTGAAAATGAAATGCAGCTGTGTTCCCGGCAGCACTGTGGATCTTGCCACTCGTCTGTTATGAAAAATATCCTCAAAGAGGAATATTCCACTGGTGCCCTCGTAAACCAGGGGACCTTGATTTGACTCTGATCCTGCGAAGAGGAGGAGGAGGGGCCAGAGTTTGTTCTGAACAAAAGTAATTAAGGGGACTTTGCTGAGTGAACCATGAGTTCGGGGAAACAAGCATGTTACTGAGTGTAAACAAGGCAGTGTCGGGGAGCAGGGGGTGGGGGGGCTGTTTTTGTGTCCCCTTTCACCGCCCGTTCCCGGAGGGAACTGTTGCTCCCTTTAATGTAGACCCAAGGGCTGTTTATCCAGATGTGGGACTTCCAGCTCCCCTAGTGGCTTTCAAGCTCCAACAATATGTCCATGCTAAACTTTTTTTTTGCTCCAGTATGAAACACACTAAATCATGTGGTTTTCATTGTTCTCACCCAGGGATCCAGGAGGGCACCCAATGCACAAAGTGTAAGAATGAATGGGCACTGAAGACCTCCATAGCTCTGCTCTATGTGCTGTGCACCCTACTCACTATTGCTGTTGCTGTTCTTGGATATAAAGGTGAGATGAGTTTTCTCTTCTGACAGTTTTTCCTTTCATGCATATTATATCATTTCGTGCATATCATCAGTGAAATCAAAATGTGACCATGCAGTAAATAGTTATCAAAAATCTGTGTAATCTATAATTTTGTTTTCAAGAAAGGCATTCTGAATAGAAACCTGAGGTTGCTTCCATGAACACTTTTGCATGTTTTCTATTTTGAGACTTTTCCGCAGAGGTTCTGTTCTTCCAGCTCACCAACGGGGAAGCTTAAATCACCGCGCATGAAAACTTTAAAGGGCTAGCACAATGACCTGTTTTGTATTAAGTCTTAGATGTGTCTAGATTTCCTCGGGGTGGTTTATGTAACCCCGTTTCCTTCCTAACTGACTTATAAAATAAAACTGTGTGATTCAAGATAGCAGTGAAGCAACTGGTTGGTGACTTTCCCAGCTGCGAGCGTAAACTAGCCTAAAAGGCTGCAGTACGGCAGGTCAAAACTTCAGCAAATGAAGTGAGAAACAGAAACGCTTACATCTGTTACGGAGGTCTCCGGATTCCAGCTACACTTGAGGTCAAGCTGCATCGAAACAAAGCAGCCGCACCGATGCGCTTTGTGTGGGTCAGTGATGGAGAACAGAGAGAAGCACACATGTTAAGTGCATATAGGGGTCTGCGTCTTGCTGACATAACCATCTGGAGGTTGGAGTGCATTTGAACTGTGTTTCCTTTGACAGAGCAGCGCCTTCGTACAAGTAAAAACTCAATTCTAGTGGGTTCTGCTGAAGTTGCACTCAGTTCACCCGATGCCCATCTGGCAACAATTAGACCTGCATGACAACACGCAGTGTGGAACAAGAAAGACCGACTTTGCTCAAAACGTAGGGGACTGTCGTCGTACAGGCGGTCAAGGCGCAGCGATAACCTCTAAAACATGTTAAGTTCATGCCGTTTATACCAATTGAAGTAATGAGGGCACATGTGGGAATGTTTAGCACAACTGCAGCAGGGACATTACGGGTTCAAACTTGGAAAAAGACTACAGAACTGATTTCTGAACTGGAAAAAACAGAATCGGGACGTTCAGCTCAACAAAGCCTTTAAGAGGTTCTCCAGAGGTGTATGCTTGGGGGGGGTGATGGAAAAATACTGGGAGAAGGTTACGGGGTGGAGACAAATGAGCTGAATACAAAAAAAAAAAGGAAGGAAAGGCAGTCACTCAAAGCTGAAATTTAAAGGGCCTGCTTGCACAAATTACAAGAATTCAATTACTTCTTGAGGTTTGTAGGCCCAGAGATTGGCTTGGCTAAAGTGCGGAGGTCTAGAATTTTTTTTTTGTCTGCACAAAAAGGATGAAGGAGGGAAGCAGGTTTTTTTGTGTTTTTTTTTTTAAACAAATTCTACTGAAATTCTTAGAGACAGTAAGGCACATGAAAAGCAACATAGACAAACAGGAAATATGGTATTGTGAACAGATTTTCCCTTTTCTCACATTAACATTTAACTTTTAAATAAAAGAAACAATTTTAGCAAATCTACACCAATGTGAGAAAAGAATTAACCCCTTGCTGAATCATGAATAACTGCAGGCTAAAAGATGTAAAAAAAAAAAAAAAAAAAAAAAAGGATCACATCATGTCCTATTGAATGAAACAGAAGAGAAACAAAATTGCCCATCTGTCTGCAAAGGGTTGCCAAGTCATTTTAAAAGAAATGCATTTGCATTGACCATAAAATGACACCACGTGGAATTTTTGGACATCCAGCTTAGATGTTTTACAAGCTTTTCACCTTCAAAAATCTCTCCAAATTGGCCAAATAACTGTTTGTTTAAAACTGTAAAAAATAGTCCCTATAATAGAATGGCAACAGTACTGTAAATTCAAAACCCAGAAAACAGTGAAGTTTCCTACTGTGGGGCTCAGTCCTTACAGTGATTGGAGTGTGATCAATAAGTGACCTCATTTTTACTGTAGGCGATATTTGATTAATCTGTTCGACAACATGGGCAAACATTTCACACATAGACCTTAGCTTAGTAGGTACACAAATGTAAACCAATCAGCCTGAAGAGCATGACTACAGGGCCTGCATAGCTGCACACAACCAGGGTGGGCTCAATGATACGTTCGATTTCATATCGTACACTTTTGAGAACAGGAACGAAGAACTTACACTTAAGTTTATCCTGGAGATTCATCAGTGTTAGAAGGTTGTATTTCCAGGAAAGGTGCGGTGAGTCGTGGTAATGGTACGTCCCCTAAAATGATTCCTGCGATTGTTATTTTTGTAACTCTAACAGATTTGAAGTCATAATTTCCAGTCGTGATTTACAGTGTATGAAGACGTGCTGAGACAGAACGGTCATGTCATACTTGGCCACCGTGAAGGCCGCTAGTGAGACAAAGAGCTGCTAACAGGAGGCCTCATTATAATCGTAAGCTCACTGAACACCAAAGGTCTTGGCTGCATGATGAGAAATCTAATATGTTTGACCTCTCGCATTTACAACGTAGTAGAAGAAAATCATTACATTTAAGGAAACAAAGTACATTATCCTCTAATTTAAAAGATTTTCTAGTGCCACAAAACCTTGAAAAATCAAACAAGAAAGTTGGAAATAAATAAATACTAATATGCCTTTGCATTTTTCTGTGGCAGATTGGTGATTTTTTAAACACCAAAACTCATCTTCAGAGACTATAGCTAATCAAAATTATTAATTATAAATAATAATAATTGTAAAATATTTGTACCCCCAGCAGCTTAGATGTCTCTGGTCATGCCTGCAGCTGAAAAGCTACCTGAAGCCTCCAGTAAGAAAATAAGTTGTTTTCAGTTTATTGCATCAGTGTTGATGGCCGAGGAGTTAACCTCCAGTTTATATTTTTAAATTCAAAGAAGGCAAATAGTTAAGTTCAAAGTACCAACGGTCTGCTCACTAAGAAAATTGCAGATTGCATTTTTCATTCATCTTCAAAGAAAGCCTTATGAAATAATTATGTGTTAAATAAAAGTTTGTCTTGTAAAAAAAAAAAAAAACTTCATCTGACTGGACCATTGCAAAACTTGATGTACGCTTGGAATCACTGTGATGCTAAAAGGAAATCATTTGCTTTCTAATGAAGGTATGTATTAAAACTGAATGCTACTGGGAACAATTCATAACCTCATCCATCTTTGCAAAAACCATAATTGCACCTGATGAACCGTAATCCTATGTCACGGTAGACGTGGTGGTTCCTTTGGTGAAAGTCAGTGTTCAGTTTTTCTGCCCAACATAATGTTTGGAACTATACCCCAAAAGTTCATGTTAATTACCCCAAAGAAAAAAAACAAAAACATTTCTTCAGCAAAATTTTGGAAGATTTCTGCCAGAGGTGGATGTTCTCTTTGGAATAAAATAACTATGACTCTAAACTCTGCTCCTTAGTCTAATCTATATACTGTATATGCAAAAGCTGTTTGTCAATCTCATCCTGTGTATGAAAAACAAAAGTTGCATCAACAAACCAACATTTTAATCGGGGTGTGTGGACTGTTAGATACGCTCCATTTAATTTGAACAACAGCAATTTACAAGGCTCTGTGAATGCTCTCAGATTTATGATAAAACAATGGGGTGAAGATGAGCGCTTCATTTACCTTCAGGATGAAACTCAGGAAGTAGTATTCTTGGCTCATTTTGCGGCATTATTGTCAGTAGGACTGCAAACGCAACTTGTAGCTAGGCATGCATCAGCATTATCCTATCCCAGCATCTTGTCTTTCTGGTAAAAGGCTTTTTGTACCTTCCGTATTTCTTAGCTGCTGGGGTAAACAGTCTCCCGGTAGAAAAACCCATGCTGCTCCCAGTTGGAGGAAGTGTCCCCCTGGAGAGGCTGGTGGTAGAAGTGGGCTGCATCCCTGGAATCCCAGACGCATTCCAGAGGAAATGAACGCTGGTGTCGCCTGTGGGGGCGCAAAGAGCCTCCCCGCAACAGTGTCTGTCTCCAGTGGGTTGTCTTTGATCCATCTGTTTACTGAAGAATTCCCCCCCCCCCACACACACACACACCCTGATGTCAGTTCCTGTCCCCCAGGGCCCTGGCCTGTGTCCCTCCATGCAGCCTCAGCCTTGGTCCAACTCACTGACCACCCAGTATTTTTGCTGAGTCATTGCTGCTTCTTCTATTTGTCTTTTCCTCAACACATACATGTGTTGTGCAATTTCTAAATTCCTTTATTCACCTCTTGTCTTTTTTTGCTTAATGTAAGCAATGACTTTAACAAAGTCTATCTTTATTACATGCCTACAAGACATGCAGATGAATTCCTGTAGTATTAATAAGATATTTTCATTGGTTCCTCTCTGAGCTCTTTTATATGATGATGTCTGTAGCTGGAGGTCCTTCTGCCTTTTAGAAGTATGATCTTATTATAACACTAAACTTTATGTTACCCCCTTTGTTTTCTTTGCAGTGGTGCAAAGAGTCGACAGTGTGTCTGAAGGTATTGCAAGCTATGGCGGAAAGATAATTGCAGTCGAGACAGATCTAAAAAAGCTTGGTACGTATTTACTAGTACGCAAGAATACAAAAGTGAGATATCGGACAGATTTCTGCATTTCAATGTGCTGGTGGTCATTTTCAGATGACCAAACGGAAGAGAAGTCCGAGAACACCACCACGGAGATTCAGGCTTTCAAGAGCAACGTCTGGACCCTGCAGAGGCAGCTGTCTGCGGTGCAGGAACACGTCCACAGCGATCAGGTCAAGCTGAGTCAACTGCAGAGCATTGGCTCAGAGATTCAGAGCAGCCAGGGCACCATTCGGGGGCGTCTCGGCAGCAACACAGCCGCCCTGCGTTCGGTAAACGGCACGTTGCAGTCTTACGGCAACATCATCGAGAGCCTGCAGGAGGACACGGCCAGACTGCAGAGGGAGCTACAGCAGCAAGTGAAACTGCAAAGCCAGGCGCTTCTCAGCATCAGCAACCTGAACCTCACTCAGGCCCAGCAGAGAGGCCTCATTGCAGCTCTGCAGCGGGTCGTCGATGAAACCAGCCAAGCAATTCACAAAATGCGCAATGACTATCAGAACCTGGAGCAGACGGCGCGTCAGACACACTCCGACGCCGAGTGGCTTCGTGGGAAAATGGAAAACCTGCAGGTCGTAGCGAGCAACGCCTCGACTCTGGCTAAAGCCAACAACGACAGCCTGGAAGACGTGGGGGCACAGCTCGCTTTTATGACCAGCCAGCTGCAGAACACCAGCAGGCTGGCTGAGGGTCATGACCAGACGCTCAGGGAGATCATGGACCGGCAGAGGGACTTCAGCAACCTCACGTCCGCAAAGTTCGACCGGGTAGAAATGCAGGTGGATGAGCTGGAGGAAACTATGGACCGTGTTACGGGCAACATGAGCCACACCACGCAACTTCTGGGAGCCATAAACTTGAACCTCAACGACTTGCGCAGCTGCTCCGAGACCATCGGCCGTCACTCAGATGTCCTGCAGAACCTTAATGACAGCGTGTCAGACGTCAGGATGGATGCATCCAGCCTGAGATCACAACAGGAGGAGCTGGCAGCCCGCTTGGATAAGGAGGTCACCAGCCTCTCTATTGTCATGGAGGAAATGAAGCTGGTGGACACCAAGCACTCACAGCTGATAACAAACTTCACTATTTTACAGGGTGAGTAATCGGGTGAAGCCTTTCTCGAACTGCTTTTGAGAATTTTTCCTAACTTAAAATTACCTTTTAAATTTGAAGGCCCGCCTGGTCCGAGAGGACCAAGAGGGGACAGAGGACCTCAAGGACCACCTGGTCAGACGGGAACCAAGGGAGAGAGGGGTGAAAAGGGACTTCCAGGAATCAGAGGATCTAGAGGAGAGCAGGGTTCACCGGGACCACCAGGTCTCCCAGGGTTAAAGGGCCTCCCGGGTGTACCTGGAAGTCCTGGACCGAAAGGTTCTCGAGGGTCAGGAGGCAGAGCTGGACCTCCAGGAGCTAAAGGAGAACCAGGACAGGCTGGTCTTCCTGGAAGAGATGGCCAGACTGGTGTACCGGGACTGCAAGGACCACCGGGCATCCGCGGACCAATTGGACCAGCTGGGGAGCAAGGCCCAAGGGGTCTACCTGGACCAGTTGGGCCCCCAGGGCCTGTGGGACCGCCAGGGCTACCAGGAATCCCCATTCAAAGTCCAGCAGTGCCTTTTCCACAGGAAGAGGCAGTTCCTCATGCACTAATAGCCCCAGGTAAAACCTTTTCTCTTCTTTAAATGCTTCCAAACATTATCTTGTTCTCCAATGGCCGGTTTATGAAGATTAATGTGTAAATTTTCCTGAGAGTGACTCTTACTTGCTAGGTACTCACCTGGTAGCAAATCTCCTGCACTGAATGTGAACTGGAATATGCAGTTTGCTATTTTTAGTTAATCAAAGCAAACTCTTATCTTTGCTGATGACAACCCAGTTTCTCCAAAACTCAGTCTACGATGTTGTGAGGTCGTTATTTCTTTTTTAGTTGAGAACGAATCTCTAATATTTACTGTAATAATCTTGAAAGTTGTTCCCACCTTTTCCACATCCTTAACATTATTTGGAGACAAATGCAAGGCTAAAAGGAAGTTTTGTTTTCCACTGTTGCCACATGCATTCTCAGTATGTAAACGTTAAAGATGCAATGCAGTGAAACTGGCCGCATGCCGCTTCTGGATTAGGGGCTTCTCTAAATTTAGTAGCTTAATGAAGTGCTGAATAAAAAAAACAACCTTCCCAGCTGGTATTGTAAACTGATTCTTACAGGACTGTTTTGTAACTTGAGTGAAGTTGGAATGTACGTAATGGAGCTTGAATCTTTCCCTATGTCTGTATTTAATCTACTATATAATTTTCCTCAAAATAAATTGTTTTGTGAAGTGACGCTTTGTAAAACTAAATTGAATTAATGAAACTATACCCTAAAAAGAAGTTAAACCATTAGCATCTGATTATTAGTGGTTGCACAATTTTCCATCAGAGAATAATCTGGTGCATTTGCCTAACTAATTATGGAATCTCTTAACGTTTTGCAGGTTGCCCTCTTGGTTGGGTGAACTACAAAGACAGGTGCTACTACTTTTCCAAAGATCTGGACAGTTTTAATGATTCAAAAGCTAACTGTGAATCACAACTGGCAACGTTGCTGATCATCAGCGACAAAGAAGAACAGGTGATGTGTATATGTGGCCAGCAGCTGTAAACACAGTCAGAGCTGCTGTTGCGAGTTCAACTTGTGACTGATTGTTTTATTTTCCCCCTCATGTAGAAATGGTTGGAGGGGCAAATAGTTGGAAAGGGCTACTTCTGGATTGGTCTGACGGACAGAGAAGAGGAGAATGTGTGGCGCTGGGTGGATGGAACAATTCCTGCTTTCACGTCAGTGTTAAATCATCATCCAAGAGTTTTTTTCTTTGCTTCCAGAATGATGTAATCCCAATTAATTAAGCGTGTTTTGGCATTGATATCATGTACAAGTGGTGTTGTATGTTTAAAGTTTTATATCGTTACTACGTAAGCATTGTGATTCATTATGTTTCTGACTCTCCTGATTTGGCTTTTAAAGTGACCTTCTCAAGGTCTGCTTTAAGTCCATTTTAATCAACATATATTAAACTGAAATTTCACAAATATCCCAATACAATTCATTTGTAGACTATCTGCTAAACATTTATTCCAATACAAAAAAGCACAATAAAATGATTTATAAATTTAAGAAGATTAAACTTGTTCACTGAAAACTAAGGCATAATTTTCTTTACAAAACAGTTCAAACAATAGATCAAAATTATTTTAAAATGTGATCCAATTCTCTTAACATGCAACATGTAAAAAAATAAAATAAAGGGTGATAAAAATATATAGAAGACCCTAAAAACATATTAAAGCTAAATGTAGTGATCTAAAAATCCTTGTTAACACTGCAAATCTGAAGCCAAAAGTGTTCCTTTTCATATTAAAAATTTCTTTTCGGAGGTAAACTTGTGCTCTTTTTCCACCTGCCTCTCACTGTGCAGTTACTGTAACTAAAGACTGTTGTAATTATAATGTGTGATGGCCCCCTGTTGTCCACTTGCAGGAAGTGGAAGCCCGGACAGCCTGACAACTGGGGCCACAGCCATGAGTCGGGGGAAGACTGTGCAGGTCTGATCCACGAAGGTCTATGGAACGATTTCTTCTGTGAAGATCTCATTAGCTATATCTGTGAGAAAGAACTGGAGACCTGTAAGTCTGCGTCAGTGTCTGGATTTGTATTTACAGCCCGACTTGCATTTAGGCAGTCATTTTTAAGGGTTGCTCTTGTTTTTGTCTTTACAGCAAAGTCATAGCAGTTAAATAAAGGAGCACGGTGAGCAGCTCAGCTTCGTCCATCCAGCACTGATTGACTGAAGGGGCTTGTGGACAGTCTGGACGGAGAGCGGAAAGAGACGATTTTGAAAGGAGACTCGAGTGCATCATTACCAGCAAGTGCAATACAGCAGGACATCCAAATGGAGGAGAAACTGTTTAAAAAAAACAAAATCAACAACTGATTTTTCTATATAAAACATGTTATATACCTGTATTTGTACAACTAAACACCTGAATGTTTGTTTCATTAGCCAAGTTTTATAGGGAAGTATAAGGGTTATAAAGGTCAAAAGGATTGTAATTTTGTATAATTCAGAGATTACAATTTGCAAAATGATAAGTAAAAAAGAGCACATAGCAGACATACTGTCTTCAACAAAACGTGTATCTAACCTCATGAATGTGTATGTACTATTTTCATTTAAATACAAATATAATGAAGGTACATGTATATGGAAAATGCCACAATCAAATTAATTGGTGCCTAATTCAGTCAGGCACCGATTTCTTCTTTAAGGTCTCATGTGCCGATTGTGAATATAAGGACTGCAGCACATATGAGAGAAAAAAAAAGCTGTAGGTTGTTTGCTGGAGCTAATAGTTCTGAATGTTATAAGAAGTAATTATAAGATTCTTTTTATTTGGGCATAAAGTCATTTGTACCAAATCTTTATCTGGTTGTTATTGAACTCAAACAAGAGCATCACAGTAAAGCTGCATCCTAATACATTAGAATGTGATATGCAAGTTTCATTTATTGGGTTTGAAGGTGAAGATCATGCAGATTCATTGCAGAAGTGGTTTATTCTAAGCAATTTTTTATAATTTTAATAACTTAAAAATAAAAACATTACATGAATGTATTTGTCCCCGTCCTACAGTTTTGAACTTAGTACTTGAGCCCAGCTGCTATTGTACGAAATACTACATCAATCCAGCGTGGCATGGAGATAATCATCCTGTGGTTTTGATGAGGTGTAATGAAAGCACATGCAGCTTTGACGGCTGCGTTGCTGGCTCTGGAGAAAGAGTCTTGTCACTTTTCTCCTTGGCTCACGTAAGGCAATCCTGGTATTTTTCCTGTTCTTCAGGAGTTACTTGGTTTCCTGGATGTCTGGATCTGGTGGTTCTTGCAGCATTAACTCCAGCCTTAGTTCACATCCCAGAAATCTGCCTCAAACAGGTTTTTGAACTTTGCTTTAGAGTCCTCTATAGGCCGTAGTTATTCTTGTTGCTTGCTCACCTCTTTCTTCCAGTTTTTCCTTCCACTTAGCTTTCCAGTAATATTATGGGATACAATACTTTCCCTTCCTCCTCACACTAGATCCAAAGGATTTCTACTATTTGCAGGACAGCTATCAAGTCAGCAGTTTTCCGCATGACTATATGCTAGGACTTCATATATTTCAGTTAAAACCCTTTTTATTATCAGTAAACCAAAATTACACACTTAACAAAATTAATTGCCTGAAATATACCCCACTGTCTGTAATGAATCTATATTGTAAAGTATCAAGTTCTGTATTTTATAACTGAAATAAATATAATGGCATTTGAATTTACCTAGCTGTACCTGTACATGTTGGCTGATGCATTTAAAGACCAAAAAAGGTTTAAATGCTATTACTGAATGAGGGAGAAATAGCTCTTTTTAAATAGTTGCTCTGCCAAACAAAAATTAGAGAGTAAAGGAAAAACTGGCTGATCCTAATCTCAAGCCAGTCGACTGGTTCATCTCTAGGACTGTCAGTATTAATAAAACACATATGTTGAGCCTTTCTACTTGTAGAAAATGTGCTTTTTTTCTGCACTCAGGTTTAAATTACAAAACAATGAAGGGAAAACCTCACCAATAAATCCATTAAAACATAACGGCTGTTTGATTTCTGCGCAGCTTAACCGAAGTTCATCACAAACTCTCTTCGCTGTTGAAGGATTGAGTTTATTCATTTTGCACAAAAAGGTATTTTCACATTTCTTCTTAAATATCTTTTCATTCGATTTAACATTTGGTGTTTGTTTTCTCCTCTTTAACCCAGATGATAAGCAAAAAGTGTTGATTCGCTTTGATTAACCACAGTCCATGCAGATCATTGACCGACATTTTCTTTCGGGTCATTTCACATCCAGCTTTCCTGCTTCAGGTCAACTCCAATCACAGTCACTCCTTCAGCTGCACAGAAGATTGAAAAGATCTTAACAATAGCACCTTTAATAGGATATAGGCTAGCTACCTTTCTACGAGTATGGACACGTTAAAACACAAAACGAGATGCAGAACGATGACTCAGAGCGCTGACACAAATCTAAAAATGCTCTTTAACAAACTATTACCTCTGCAAAGACTCTTAGGAAGTCTTGTGGACACAGTAAACATCAAAATATTAAAATAAAGCACTAGCTGAGCCAAGCAGACAGAGTTAAGTTGGAGCTGTGCTTGCTCTAAGTGAGACGGTGTGTGGTTTAAGATTTCACATTGCATCATTTACACAAAAAGGTAAAACAAATATACACAAAAGCAGCAGCACATTTGTCTAAATGTAGATTTATTGTTGAGGTATTGTTTAACTTTTTGAACCATGATCTGTGCAGCCACGTTGTTTTTTAAAATCTGCCAATTAGTTGGGCTGAGGGACAATTCAGAGCACACAACGTACAATCTTCCTTCCACGTTTCTTCTCATGTTTCCTGTCATGACGTAGCGATGTGGCTCAGTTTCTCTTCGGTGCAATGAGATGGTGTAAAGCCAGTGGGTGAATGAAGGAATCCAGATCTCTCAGAGCTGAGACACAACTCCAGAACTGTAAACATCTTGCCAAATAACCATTCAAACAGGAATTTATCCAAGTTTTCGTCGTCGTCATCATCATCATCATCATCATCATTGCTGGTTGTCAGGCAGGTTGTCAGCTGCTTCTCGGGTCCCATGCAGTTAAGAATGCCAACAGCCAAAAAGAAAAGGTGAGATGTGTTGGGGGTGAGTGGGTGAAGCGGAGGTCAGGTGAGGGTGATGTGGAGGCAGGCTGGCTCAACAGATGAGGTGGTGCCCATCTAGTCATCCTTCTCCACTATGACTTCACCGTGGAGCACCCTCCTCCTCTGCCGCAGCATGTGCAAGTAGAGCTGAGGAAAGACTAAGAAGAAAAAGAAAGCAGCAGAGAAGGTACAATATTGTCAAGACTGCGATTTGGACACAATAGAAACACCACATTATTTAAAACAAAGAAAAATGACACTGGAAATTGTGACTATTTGTGATCAGGAAAACACAGTAGAACATGTAAAGGTGCATTGTAAGAAGTGGTTAGGAAATACATTCTTATTGGGAACCTTGAAAAGGTTAAAGTCAGATACAAGTCGTCAGAAGTTTTGGGAGAAAATAAATGCTATCAATAATTGCAGTGTACTGACTTATTTGGGGAAGAATTGATGCATTTGTTATCTGTTAATAATAATATTTATTGTTGTTATTAATAATAACAATAATATGAATATGATTATTATTATTATTATTATTATTATTATTATTATTATTATTATTATTAGAAGTAGTAGTAGTATGTTACTTCATGTATTTAGTTTATCTTCCACAATCCTTTAAAAACCGTCAACAACTTGCACGAAATGAAGAAGAAAAATAATTTCAGTAAATGTGAAATGTGGAACCAAAGTGTGGTTCCATTTTCCAGTCGGACCTAATAAAATGATGCACTACCGGCGCCGGTTTTACAGAAAGAGGTTGATTTTGAGGGGGAATGAACATAGCAGCAGAGGGAGATGGATTCTGACTGTAAAGAAGATATAAGTTGCATAACCAACAGACAAACAGTTTGTTGAGCAAAGGCAAATACTATACTAAATATTATATGTTTGTTAATTTTTAGTTCATTTTTCTTCTAATGTCATTTCACTCAGATATCAAGAGTAGGGGGAACCCAAATTTGAAAGGCTTGATGGAACAACCAACAAGTTAAAGAAAGCTGGGACTACATACTCCTTATTGCCACCTAAAACATTGCTCAGAGAGAAGAACACGACGACTCACTTGGCTCTGATAACAAAGGAAACCTTAAGACTGTTCTGGAATTAATTGCTGTCAAAAATGAAAATGTTGACATTCGTGCAGAATGCAAAGTACACAAATAAAATAATTGAGAATGAGGTTCTGGATTGTCAGGCATTCGATGGTGGCGCAGCAGGAGTTCAGGCTACAATCAAGGACCAACAACATATAACTTTTACAAACACTGTCTCAAATTAACTTTAGTGGATGTGGTCAAAGCTGTTCCACAGGCTGATTCTTTGCTGTGCTTGTAATTGTTCAAAAGTAGTAGATTTGGTTCAGTCACTGAATGACTTCAGACGGGAATTATATTTTTTGATCATATATGGTAGTGGACATTTCTGACCAATGTGATTATGTAACACCCGCAGGGGGAAAAAAAGATCAAAAAAGCTAGCCTACAAATTTGGTGACAAATCTGTTTGGACAAGTGTTGGTCAGAGAGAGTTTAAACGAGATCAAGACTTTTTTCAAACAACCTTTTTCTACCCAGTCATTAGATCAAATGCTCAGTAGGCTGAACAAGTTATTTTCAGACAAGCTTTAAATCCCAAAAGTAATTCATTTCTAACAAAACTATTTACATTTGATCGTCTGTATGATTTAAATATCGATGACCGAAGGAACAAATTACTTCATTTAAGTGCCCGTTTAGGAAGTAAAGTGCAGAAAAGGTTGCGAAGACCCTCTACTCTAGCAGATCCAATTCTGGTTCTTGAGCCATATAAGGAGGTGCTTTTCAGACTCTGCAAAATAACAATTGCAATCCCAGTGAGCACTGCAACTTGTGAACACAGCTTTTCTACCTTATGTCAGTCGTAACTGAAGAGAGATTAAAAAATCTGGGACTGCTTTGTACTGAGTCTAAATGAGCTGAGGCTTTGAGTCCTCAGCTGTTTGTTGATCCATTTTCCAAAAACCACAAAATAGAGTTACTGCAGTACTAATAAATACAATGAGTTTTCTGGTCGAGCTAATGGTGTTGGAGTTAAGGTTGCACTGAAATTTAAGAATGCATTTTTAGTTTATTTTGCTAAAAATGCAACTAGCATTAAAATGCACAGATCTGAAGTTAAAAAGAGATGCTGAGTCGAATACTGCTGTTACATGTTGTCACTGAACCACATAACTAAGAGATAGAAGTATTCTTTGTTAAATATATTTATATTTTGGAACCTTCTGAAATCTATTGTAGCTAAAGCAACTGCAAATGAATTGCTGTTATTATATTGTAGTTATAAACTAAAATTTGAGATAACGATAACTTTTGTAGGGTCGTTTTTTTTCCTTTTACAAATAAGTGTAATTTCTCTTCAACATCGTAATTATGCACTACCTTATTTTGGCCAATCCCATAAAATGCCAAATGTATACAATTAAGTTTGCATTTTTACCATGACAAAATATGTCAAAATTTAAATAAGGCGTGAATATTTTTAAGGCTATGTATTGCGTTTTCCTCATGACTGTATATCAAAGCTAAGTTATGGTAATATACACACATCGTCATCTTGCCAATGAAAGCAAGGCCATTTGTGAAATACATTCAGTTTCAATGTTTGTTTCCACAGATAGTCTTTGAATAACCCTGAGTCATCATTTCAACTTGAGTGTAACTGCTTCTTCCTGTCTGAGAGTGGTGCTGTCACTCCATTCAAGATCTTGTGCTCTATGTTTTGAGCCGCTCACTACATTAATAAGGGTTTATATACATTTGCCATATCTGGACTTAAACTTGTGAGTTACGAATCTTTTGTGCCCATTTTAAAATACGACTATGGATGACAGCGGGGCATGCTTTAAATATGAAACCTGTAAAAACCAGAGATTGAATGGAATACAAAGGGACAACAAAGGAAAACCAGAGCGTAAGGAAGAAAGACAGTTGGACAGAAAGGATTGACACACTAAAGACTGAAGAAAAATTAAGGAAACAGGAAAATGCATAAGAGAGGAGAGTAAGGAAAAAATTAACAAAAGACTTTGAAGAAGGAAAGGAGAAACAAAAGAAAAAACTGAGGTGGAAAGAAAAGTATAAAAGACTGAGGGAAGGAAAAAAGTCATGAGGAAGGATACAATAATAAAAGGAAGCAGGGAGGGACAATAGTTAGATAGTGGGAACAGCAAACAAAGTTTGGAAATACAAAGATTTTTCCCTATTGTCTTCTTCCATACTTATCCAGACCTGGAAAAAGCTGAAATAAAATTCCAGACTTTTGCAGTGTATGTCAAAAACTTGTCTATACTAATGTTGCAAGGAAAATATGTAATTGTGACACTACTGCTGAATAAAATCGACCATTTTCCCTGTATCTCGACACAATGTCCCTACTACTTTCAGAGTCAAGAGTCCTTGCAACTAGTCAAATATATTATCAAAATGCAGGGTTTGAATGCATGACATTCAAAATATAGCAAACTACCAAAAAACAAAAATCTTTGCAACTACCAAAGATGCAGATATTCATCCAAAGAATATTCTACAAATCTTGTAAAAACTTTTACACTGATATTGTAATGACAAAGTGCAATTCAATACATTTAGAAACCCTCGATTGATGTCTATTGTCACCAGACAATAGAGATCCAGTCTATTGTCTAGACTAGGCTTCGAATACACAGTAGTTTCAGAAGCTTTACATGTCAATAGAGCAATCTAAAACAACCTTAGGATCCATTTTGTTCAGATTAGACTTAGTTTTGTGAGGATTTTTCAATTAGGTCATGTTTTGAAGAATTGACAAACTTAAAGGTGTAGAGCATAAGAGAAATTTCTCCTTACGTGGGATGTAGGACAGCATGACGATGATGAGGAAGTAGTAGTAGTCGAACGACACATTATATTTGTTGGGGAGCCTCATGGAGTACATTCCAGACCTGCGCACGAATGGCAGAGCAGCGTAAATGGTGAGCAGCTCTCCGACGACTCCCAGGGGGTACAAGACGATGAAGAAGTTGTATCTGCAGAACAGAAAAACAGCAGGATGTCTTTCAATTCCAGTCTAAGTTATAGGCAAATCCAGTTGAAGACAGTAAGATGAGCACACAGAGACTTGAACACACTCGCATGCATCACCATCACTTCTTTCAGAGGTTAATTTCCTTTTGATTAAAAGCCACTTGTCACAAAAAAACAACTACAGGGTACTGATATTTTACATTCCATTATTTGTCACTACTTTGCCATTTGCATGGAAGGTCAAGCTTAATTGAAAACACTCCATAGTAATTATGGGGATTAATTGATTAGTTACTTGGAGGAACTGGAAAGAGAGAAATCTATATGATATCTTCATGTTTTCACCACTAATTGCATGCATCCAATGCCTTTACCCAATTATATAATTAAAACCTTTAATTTATGCCATCCAGGGACTTAAATGTGAGGCTAAAATAGTGAACGAGAATGGTCAATGTTTATCTGTGCTTGAGCCTGCTGCGCATTAAGCCAGCCAGCGGATCATGAAATTGAAGAAAGTGCTCTGAAGTTGGAGCTGAGGACCTTGATCCAAGATATCTGCTCCAGTCAGTGATCTGGCAACTGGAGACTGTGTGTATGAAACTGGAACGACCTGTGTGTATACATGGCCTGGCAGAGTGCACTGAAAGAACTTGTTTGGTACATACAGGTGGCCATGACATTATGGCCACCTGTATGTAACAATGTGTTTTTCCCGGCCGCGACACAATGTGGCATAGATCTCCATTGGACCCCTGAAGGTGAGTCAAGGTAACTGACACAAACATGTTCCCAGCAGATCCTTTTAGTTCTCAAAGTCTGACATGAGGCCTTCACTGATCCGACTTGTTTGTTCAGGACATTTTACAGATGCTCCGTTAGATTGATAACAAGGGAAATTTAGAGCCTAAATCTACACTCTAAACTTCTTTTGCCCCTCAAAGCTTAGCTGGAGTCTTTTTCTTTGTGAAAAGATGGGGTGTACTGCTTAGGAGGCCAGATCCAATAGGAAATATTGTATTCATGAAAGTGAGTACATGATCTGCAATAATGGCCACAAGGATGTCAGGTCCTAATATTTCCTGGCAGTCACATCATCACACTGTCTCCACATGCCACATGTGGCTGTCCACTAATGCATTCTGCAGCCACGTATTTCCCAGGTAAAGACACAATCACACATGGCAATCAACCTAATTCATCAGTTCATCAATACAGTGTACAGTACTGACATTGGGTCACCCATCAGCACGTCCTCTGTATACTGATGTCCCTTCTTCGGACCATTTTTGATAACACTGACCTCAACAGGCCAGGCAAACTCCACAGAAACAGCAGCTTTGGAGAGGCTCTAGCCAAGCCTCATATCCAATGGTTTATCTGTTATATCCCACCTTCTAACAAATACTACAATGAGGACACAGCCAGTGTGTTTCCCTACATCCATCAGTGGTCATACAATTTTGCCTGATCACTGTTCTGCCAACTGTTTAGAGTTACTCTGGGCACATTGCACTCCAGCACCAAAGCTGAAAGTGGGTCAACAGGTTCATCCCATAATAAATTGAATTTCATTACAGACAAACAACCCCACCACAACTTGAACCGGCAAGTTCAAGTTGTGGAGAAATGCAAATTGTAACATTTTAACAGCATTTAACCAAACTTGTCCAATAAACGAATGTGTTTTGTGGAACAGCAGAAAAAATGACTTGTAGTGTTTGTCCTGTGGCCATGAAGTTCCAGCAAATTCAAACAAACACAGTGTGAATCACAGCTTACAGTCATTAGACATTATTGTATGCATTTAGACGGAAAATGTCATATAAGACAGCAGTAGAAGTTCAGCAACTAAAGTAAATATAACCAAGGTTTGATTGTTGGTGTGATGCTTATTGGCATGCCAGGTCAGCAGTGATAAAAAAGCTGGCAAGTTGATCTGTTTTAGAGTGTAATAAATATAATTTGTGCCCCACATGAGCTGACCAGCAGCTCAACAGGAAGCTGCAGGGCAGAGATTTGGTTTGGCACTGTTTTATAGCAACTCAAGCCGCTGGATCAGACTGTGGCTGTAATTCGACCTCGGACAACAGTTCACAACAATAACCGCACCATGACTGGATGCACTTTGAGTATTTAACATAGTGACACTTGAATTTACACAAAGCACTATTAAAGCTGTTGTTGCGAATCAATAGTTTGGCACTGCTGAGCAGAAAATGAGGGACTTGCTGTTATGAAATGTCCTTTAAACTTTCTTTATTTCCTTTTTTCCCCTCAGCCTGTCACAGTGACACTATTTATCCAAATTTTTCATCAAATAAATCAAATAAAATGTATACCAGGGAGCCTCCAAAGACCCATCAGCTTGAAACTTGTATTACAGAAGATGATCAACTGAAAGCTGATTCATCTGTTGGGTGTAAAGATAACTTTTAGGCAAGGTATTCAGACCCCTTGAACTTTCACTCAATTGTGAACTAGAAGCAAAACGCTTGTAAACCTCAACATATCTGATCTTTAGGGAAAGGTGGCAAGAAAAAAGCCATCTGAGGTTCTGATAAAAGTTGAAAGCTTGAACAAAGGTGATTTTGTCAGGGGAGACCATTATTAAACATTATGGCCTACATGTAAAACGACGGATGTGGCAGACAGTGAAACACTGCACTAAACTCAGCAGAATTGAGAAGGAAGTCTTTTCCTTGGCATAGACAGGGGAACTGATTGAATCTGATGTCAAGAAGCTAAAAATGCAGTTCTTGAAGAAGGACAATGAACCTAAGCATACAGGCAGAGTTTGAAAAATATTCAAGTGTTGGAATTAGTCCAGCCAAAGACCAGAGCTAAATCTGAATGAAAAACTGTAAGAAGGTTGAGAAACTGGTGTGCACAGATGCTCTCCATCCAATCTAACTGAGATTGAGCGATTTTCTCAAGAATATGAAATTAAATCAGTCTCTAGATGTACAAAAACACTTGAGCTGCAACAGCAACCAGGGGTGATTCTGAGAAGCTTTGACTCAGGGACGCTGAGTACAAACGCATTTTAGAGATTTTTAGCTCTAAAACCTTGTATAACTTTCGTTTCACTTCACAGTCATGTGCTACCTTGTGTCAGTCCCAATAAAATACAGTGTAGTTGAGGGTATAACATGTCAAAAGTGAAAAGGTTGGAAAGTCATACATATTTTTGTGAGGCACTATGTCTGCTGGCAATAAGGGTTTTCTTATTTTTTAAGAAAAGGCTGCTCAATATTCTTCAATGGTGAGGAAAGCAAAGAACTTTACATGACCTCTAGAAAACACTAAAGCCCCACAATGCACTTGGGTTCCTTGAAAGCAAAATATAGAGACATTACTGGTGGTTTGAAGTGTCTCTGCAAAACTCAGATGGCCAGAAACATGATGTTTTCTGTCCTATCACTATGTACATACATCCAGGCCAAAGTCCCTGCTTCACTGTACTGTAGTATACCATGGCACGATGCAGGACAGTGGAGATTAGTGGAGACAGCAGAAAGACTCAGGGGAGCGTCTCTGCGGATGTGAGAGAAACGTCGGCTGAACATTCCATGACCAAAACAGACGGTCTTAAAAACAGGAGCAGCTGAACATGAGCCCTTCTCCGGGGGCCTGGCTCTTCCGCGCTTAAAGAAAGACGTGAAGAGCAGGGGACAGAGAGAGAATCAAGACCAGAAAGGGAGAAAAAAGCCTCCCAAAAATAATAAAGCAGATGGTCCCTGCAGGTACGACTTCAGAGGGTGTCGCAAAGAGCAACGTCTCTCTGTGGTAGTGAGTTGTACATGCAATGCCTTTCAGCACAAAGTAGTGCAAAACTGTGAACTGAAAGAAAAATGATACATATATGTATTCAGCCCTTCTAAAACGATGTTCTGTAGATCCAACCACCTTTTCCTGCAAGTCTTCAGTTAGGCCATAAATTACACCCTAGCAGATTTAGGTTTAAAGCAATTTTTTATTTTTATCAGGAAGTTTCTGCTGACTAGAAGTAAAGTTAACGTTTTGGAGTTTTGACTGGAATCTAATGTAGAATCTGAGGGAGGAGCTAAAGATTAGGGTGATGGAAAGTAAGTCTTTCCATCACCCTAAAAGACCTATGAGTCTTTACCGTTCTCACAGCTAAGTCATGCTATGCTATGCTAGCTATGCTAATTTGTACTGGTCTGCCATATAAAATCTTAGTAAAATACATGAAAGTTTATGGCTGTGACATAATAGAATGTGGAAAGGTTCAAGTCATATGAAAGTGTTTGGTGGGCTGTTATTCCAGATGGCTCTCTCTGTTCTATAAGACGTGTGCTTGGACTGCTATCAGTGTCAAAACACTAATGTCTGCGTCTGATGTTCCCTCAGACGTCTCTGGTTACAGGTGAGAAACTGTGAGGGCGGATCACCTCGTCACGAGTGATCACATGCATCGGAAGGATAGCATGACTTCCCTCTACAACTGGAAGCATTCCTACATTTTTAGGTTCTACCTGCTGATAGTTAGGGATGCAAACGTCCAAAGTTGGCAAATAGGCAATTTAAAATGCATGCAGGTTATTTCTTCTGTACAGTGTGAGTAGTTAGCTCCCAAGTGATGGATAACTGCTGTAACGAAATGCAATAACAAACACATGCATTATTTCTTTGCGAGAGACAGTTGATGAGTAATACACACACGAATGTACCATTACCAGACCAGACCAGCATGCTTGCAAAACGTATGCAGCACCACAATATTAAATCGTTAGAGACGGTGTCTCCACCTGGCCCATTTGATGAAGTACGGCAGATGGTGGAGCAGGTTGAATGTGTAATAAGAATATCTGGTAATTTCTGTCACAGTCCACACGACCAGGAAGAGGATTACACTTTCTTCGTTCTGGATCTTCAACAAAATTTACAGGTTATTGTCCATTATAGTATTAAGTGCTGGTCCCAGACATCTTACGCTGACGGCAAATACTTTGACACTTTACGGATAATTCTAAAGGCAATATTTAAAAAAATTTTCAATTACAATTGATTTACCTCCAGAAAACAGAGATACACCAACAATTCAGAGTTTATCAAAATTGACTGATGATCAGCCGTTCAGAAATAAAAATAAATCATGCTTAAGCACTATGAGTTCAGGCTGATAACAATCTAGATCTAGGACATACCAGGAAAGAAAAAAAGAAGGAAGTAAATATCAGAGTAAGGAAAGAGACTAGGCAGGAAGGAAAGAAAAATGAAATCAAAGGACATGAGGTAGGAATAAAGGGAAAGAAAACAAGGAAAGAGAGAAAACAAAGAAAGATACAAAAGGAATGAAGGAAGGAAGGAGCGACGGACCAGTAGGGAAAGAATGATGGACACAAGAGTAAACTATACACATATAAGCTTTCAATTTATTCATAAAAGGCAAAATATATTTCTTTTTACTATTATAGTGCAACTTCAGCACTATTTTAATTTCTTCCTGAAAGAAAATTGAAAAGCAACACGTCATTGGGGAAAAAGTTATGTACTGGCCAAAGTGAACTGCAGAGGTTTCAAAAAGGTACTAAGTATTGCTTCTTTGCATACGTGTCATTGCAAGAAATAATTTTTTAAAGCATACCAACAAAAAAGCAGATAAGAGACACTACGCCAAAGATCTGAGGAGTACATTTCATGCGTCGTTTGATTGGAATGAATATTTACCTGTCTGATGCTACTGGTGATGAACCAAACCATGTAAATCCTCGAACACACTTGAACCCCAGTTACAATCACGGAAGTTCTCACAATTCCTGCAGCAGAGGCAAAGAAAAGATATTCACAACCTGGGAACATACAGAAGTGTGTGAAATAGGATCAAATAAATAAATAAATGAAGTCAATCCTCACATACCAACGGCACAATGTCCCACCTGGATGACAAAGACGGTAGCAATTGGAGTTAACGATGTCTTTCACTTATTAAATAAAACTTTATTTAATATATATATATATATATATATATATATATATATATATATATATATATATATATATATATATATATATATATATATATATATTACAAACACTTACCTCAACTAATGCAAAGGTCTGGAAAAACTTGAGTGTCCTTGCTATACTTCTGTAGAGACCCTTATGTGTCCCTTTCTGGATGTAGAAGCGCATCATTGTGATTGTCAGAACCAGCCACCTGGAGAAAAAAACAAGCCCACAACCATAAATCTTGTCCAGACAAAGCCATGGTGCGCCTAAGAGACAACATTCTGTAACGGCTGATGGTATTTTTATACATTCGGAATAAAGAACGAGATCTCAACCAGTAGCTTCTGTAATGAGTTAGCATTGGAGGATTTAAATTTGTCTGCAAGAATCTCAACACAATTTTCTCTTAACAAGCTTGTTGATGGAAGGAAAGTTTTTGATCCACTGATTCTGACTAGAAGTCACTCATCTGTTCTTTGAAAAATGGCTGCTGGTTTCATATTGTAAGACATACAGCGTTATTCAAACACATTGTACTGAATCTTAATAAACTACAGTCTTGTTGCAAAAGTATTTGCAACCCTCTAATTATTTTATAATTGTGTCACAATCCCAAACTTGAATATATTTAATTTGGATTTTATTAACCAGAACACAAAGTGGTGGATATTTTTAAATCTGTCACCTGGTGCTTTTTAAAATTTTTATTTAAAAGCAGAGCAAGGATCTGAAACAGTAAGAATTTGCTTATTACCACTGAGGTAATGCTAAATATTTATGCAAATCTGCTTTAACATATTTTATCAAACAACAACTTATACAGTCACAGGTTAGTACATCAACTTTTCTTAGCTAAATATTTGTAATGGAGCCAATCATAAAAAAAAATAAAATATCCACACTGGCTGTCATATATGAGCCAAGCAATTCACACATGCAAAGAAATCAAAGTGATTAAGTCGCAAAAGAAGAGTATAGGCCAATCAATTCTTGGTAAGAAATACTTCTTGAACAAGGGGGAAATCTCAAGCATTTCTGTATCTTTATGTGGTTTGTTAATTCAAGTTATATTTCCAATCAAATTCCACAAGAGAAAAACACAAAAGACTTAATAGCCTAATCTTAGTCTGTTTGTTAGTTAATAGGCTTCAAACTACATTGATTATTTCTTGGTTTTCTAAAAACATGCAGGGTTCATTCAGCCTGTTTCCATAGTCTTGCATAAGCCTGATGTTTTCCTTTGTTGCAAAACTCAAAATTAGATATAACATTTTAAGGCAATCAATTTTATTTGTATAGCACATCTAAAGCAACAACGCAATTCAGAGAGTTTTACATGATTACAAAAAAAATAAAATAAAGCAACAAACTAGCTAAAAAAAATACATTGCATTGGAAAATTAAGGGAAAAATGATGGCAGGTTGAAAAATAGACTCCACCTTATAGCGTTCCAATTATTAATCAAATGCAATTCAATTTGTTAATTAAAAAAATGTGGGATTTTACCATTGAGATATAGGAATTCTGTTTTTCAGCATATTTGCAGTTTTCTGGAAGTTTGATCCAGATTAGTAGAACATAAAAACTGTTTCTTCCTGTTTGGTTCTGAACCTGAGGATGTAAAGCAGGCTTGAACCAGACGATCTGAGTGACAGCGAAAGAGAGAATGAGGAAGAGTGTTTGAAGATGTTCAATTCAGACCTTGAAGAAAGTGCCTTTTGTGATTTTAGTGCGCAGGAGGAAGATGCGATCAAAGACTTTTTAGGCTGCAGTATGTTATTCCTTTTTAGGCAGCTGTGTTATAGACACCATTCAAAAAAGGCATTTGCAGCTGTACATATTGGAGTTATCAGTACATATTTCATTAAAAATCTTTCCGTGTAAATATCTCATGTTACAATGTAGACACCTGAGGCTCATAGAGGAGTATGACCTATGTGAACACTTTTATTTTCCTTTGCAAAAGGGTTAGGGTGAGGCCTATAAATCAAGTGTACTTAATATTTTGGAAATTTTGGTATATATTTAGCAAGAGCAAAGGCAAAAACTGTGCTTTGATATTGGGAAAACATACAATATGTGATATATTTATATGATGCAATGCACTCACAATAAATAAACAGAATTAGAAAGTCTTTATGATACATTTTTAAGTAGTGTTATTAATTGAAAATGAGACTACCCATATGTATCGCTATATATTTGCCCAAAATTAAGCAAATATATGGAGTAGTATCCAGCTTCTGGGAAAAATGGAATCATATATTTATATTTTAACAACAGGTTTCTAATTGAACAAAAAGCTTCTAACCCACCTTTGCTGTTTTGGCACTGAAATAATTTGTAGTTTCTTGGTAGAGCGTCACTAAATACATCATGGGCAAATTTGAATGCAGTCCGGCTAGTTATATGGTTGTGATATGCATACTGCACAGTGAAAATACAATGACAATATAGGCTATTTGTGATGATGTATTCTGCAGATCTATTCATTGTACTGCTGTAGAACTGTCACAAAAGACCCACATAGAACATACCGATGTCTGTGGTTGTACACACACTATATACAATTTGTGAATGGAAGAAAGAAAAAAAAAACACTTTTCAGGACCATCTATGTGAGGGGCTATTTTCTTCCATAACCAGTTAACCAATTGTAATTTGCTTTTATGCTTTGATCTTATAAACACACCATAGCCTACTTTACTGACAGATGTGTTGTTTTTTAAAATCTGCTCATTGAGCACTTTCCCCGTCCCAGACTGGGTTCCAGTGTCACCAGCAGCTCAGTCCGGCTATACTTATCACTGCGACCGTGGGACTCACAGTGGGCCTTGACGCTGACAGCATGCAGTCAGCCCTATTTGGACACAGCTCCAACACCAGCCTGTCACTTTAAACCAGCCACTGTTCATTCATTTTCTGTCCCCTCTCTCTGAAACCCCCCCGACTGGCTTTTCTTTAAACTCGTCATTTACTCTCAGAACCAGCCTCCATAAAATATTTTTCTACCAACTCCGGCAGCCAAGCAGCTGCTAAATCCTTCGAGCTGAACAGGCACTTTCAGGCTGACACACACAGGCTCAGTCCTATAAACAGCAACACACGCTTACAGTTTTTTAGGGAGCGGCAAACTTATCCGGCTTTCTTATTAATAGGCAGCAGGAGGAAGAGAGGGGGGTGGAATAAAGGGACATACCCGGCTGTCATGGCGATGTTGTAGAAAGTGAGCCATGCGGTTATGAGGGCGCTTTTCGTTCTCTTCTTGTTGTTGTTTTCCTTCTCCTCCGCCGTGCCGTCCTCCTCGCTGGACGCCATGGCACCGGGGGCAGGGTGGGGAAGTCAGGAAGGGAGCTGACAGCTGGGGTGGGGAGCAGTGGGGTCGTCCATCCATCTAGCCACCCACAGAGACCCCCCTCTCTGTCACACTCTCTCTCTCTGTGGGGCAAGTGCGTGGCCTGCTGGTGGGCCCCTCGACGCGTAATTAAAATCAGAATCTGATAGCATAAGGGTTCATTTACATCTTTCTTAATACTTTATTAATTCCAAAGGGAAAATAAATGCTCCAACTCAGATTATCAAAGTTTCTTCAAACGTTGCAGCTCCTGATGGCTGTAGGTAGGAATTATCTTCTGTAGCAGTCTGTGTAACGGCAAATTAAAGAAGCGTCTGACTGAAAACACTATGTTCTTGTTGTGTAACAGTGTCATGAGGAGGATGCTCATGACGTTCTGTGGATTTTAGTTGGACCGTTATGAGCAGTCAGTATTACACTTGCATTAGGACATTTGCCAATTTTAAGGTGAGTCAGGAAAATAAGTAGTGGAGGTTTCACTTATTCAGTAATTTCTCCTTTAGCAAACACAATAAGCCTAAACAAAGATACTGGATTTACTGGAAGGTAAAAAAAAAAAAAAAACCCGACAAAAACTGAATTCAAAGGTGGGAGTGGGTAAACACTAAAGCATTCAGACATGAGATCTACTAAGACTCCTGATAGCCTGAGGAAAAATAATAATCCTGAGTCACTAAGACTGTAGGCTTTTACTGTTTGGAAGGCAGCTGTGTGCAGACCAAGATGTAATTTGTATGAATGTCTTGTTATAAAGCCTCTGCAGAGCTGAATGACTACTGCTGAGGAGGAGAGCCATTTGATTTCAGTGAGTTGAAGCAGAGAGGAACCCTGTTGTCAACTCTAAGCTGTACATTCAGCAACACATTCTCGTTTCCCCTGAATGACAAGAAAAAACTTTTATTAAAACACACCATGTCACCTCTAGTGACAGATTCTAATCATTTTTAGCAAGAAAAAACTTATCAGATCAGTTTAGGTGTCACTGGCTCACCATTGATATGATTTTTGCCACTAGATGGCAGTGCATCAGCGAAGAGAACCAATTTGTTTTTGCTATTGTTGAATTGGGATTCTTGAATTAAAGATCTCAAATCCACTGATGTCTACTATAGATTATAAATATATGAAATCTTTAGCTTTAGGTGCATTACAACTCCAACCTTCAAGGTGTAGAAATTGATTAACTTTGTTTGTTTTCCATATAAAAACAGACTAAATGCCAGCCGCATCACTCTGGCGATTCACAATGCCTAGTGCAGTGTAAGCAGTTGGTTGAGCAGAGAGCTCAGGCTGTGGTGTGTGGAAAATGCTAGTGGAGGCAGACAATGCCGCAGTCCGAGGGCTGACCAGCCCTCAGAGGGGCAGGGGTCGCCTCACTGCGGCAACAGCCCCCCACCGTCTCCCTCCTTTCCTTCTCTTTTTGCGATCTGCCACAGGATGGGATCAGGGAGCACACTGAAGTTTGCCCTCTGCGAGGTGCTGCAGTTTGCTGGCCTGTGTGTGCCACTCTTCATCGTGATGCAGAGATTTGCCATCATTGTGGCAAAGGTCAAAGCGTCTGCGCAGCCCCCCAGCGACACCAGCACAGCGTACTGGCTGATCGTGGCCTCCTCAATCGCCTATGTCACCTCCACCGCCCTGCTGGTGTGGGTACCCCTGAAGTACTTGGTGTTTATAAAAAAGAAGTTTCTTGTTGGGAGGAAGAAATGGTGAGTTTCCGATGTTCTTGCTGTTTGTGGTCATCTACTTGGATCCCAGTGCAGCCCAGACTGGAACAAGACCAGTTGGTGTGAGACAAAACAGGCCTGTGACTGGTTTTAAGTTCATGTAAATACCATGAGTTAGCAACTTCTGTAACTGCCTCTGTCCTGCTCTCTTATCTTTTGTTGTCCTCACTTCAGGAGGCCGGTGGCCCTGGTATATGTAATCCTGTCCACGTTACCCTGCTTTGCCTTTCTCATTGCCAGTTCTGAGGTAAAAACATGCAGATAACTATTTGATACATCTTTTTAGGTTTGGAGACCTTTGGAGCAAAGGTGACCATTAGCAAGAATCCTCTTGCTCTCAGGGGAATAATATCTAACTTAGTGGTTAAAAAACTACTGATAAGCAGCTTGGTTCCTCTTCCTGTCTATGCTGTCAAATCATCTATCCATGAGGCCCATTCTCACTTCCTTACTGGCTGCAGTCCAGGCCTGATTTGCCGTTTTGTGAAGTTTTCTCAAAAGTCTGAACTGACCCTATGGCCCTTTTCTTATCCGGTGTCTTCCAAAAATGCCATAAATTCTGCTAAGATGACCATCTTTGTCAGCTTTTTTCTGTGTTCCATCAATGTGAACTACTGACTCAAGCAAATACCATAGGTGCAAGAGATATAATGCAGCACATTGTGGTCATTCTTGCTGACTTAAAATGGAAAGATTTGGGTCATTTGTAACTCAATTACCAATCCTAACCCAAACTCATTATTGTCATCTCATTGTTTGTCCAGGTTCAGATAAACAACAACATGAAACACGACACATTTACGGAGATTCCTGTGTCTTTGGTCTTCTTCTCCTTAATCTGCATTGATGTCGTGGAGAGGATCCGACACTGCAGATTGACCGGACAGGGTGAGAGCAAAACCAGCTCCTTTAATACCCAGTCATGTGCCCATTTAGAGGTAACTTCTATTGATATTAGATGATTTTTTAGAATGGAATACAGTGATAGATTTGCTGACCTGTCCTTAGTGCATGTTGCCTCTTACTCATTGACAGCTGGAGGTAGGCCTCAGCATCCCCTGTAATCATATTAGGATAAAATACAGTGAAGGAAATTATTATTTGAACACTTGCTAATTTTGTAAGATTGCTCACTTGCAATATGAACAAGCTTTAATTTTATGGACGTTTCAAGATCCAGAATAAACACACTACTTACCGTGAAAAGTTCAAATATGACTATCATGCACGTTTATCTTCTTTCTTCAAGTACCTTTTAAATCTCCATAACAGACCTTTTACAGTTTAATTCCATTGGCTGGTGAGGACCTTTTTTATGAGTAATATATATTTCAGTGTTCAGCAGAATAGAGTGGTGGAGGTGACAAATGCACTGAAGGAATAGGGGACACTGATCTTGAATTAGAGTCTTCTTCCTCCATTGAGAGAATTGAAGATGGGTAACTAGTGACCATCAGTTAAAACTCACTCAGGAAAATCTTTGCTAGGAGATAAAAAGTTGTTGTTGCCAAGCAGTAACCTTAGGACCCAGAGAAGCATTAAGGGTACAGAGGAGTAGAGTTCTGAAATGTGTACTTAGTTATTACCAACAAGGAAAAAGTCTAGCTTTGCAAAAGAGACTTCAGTGAAGTTTTAAGTCATGGATGATCAAATAGTTATTTCACTCAGTGATGTGAATAGAGCCTTCATGTCTTTGTAAGTGAGATGACTCCATGTTTTTTGTCCATTTGTATGGCTTTGGGTTGAATTCCTTTTCAACACCTTTTTCTTATTTGGCCTTTTTTCGTTGCAGCTAATGAAATGGGAAGAGATGCTGAAATCCCCTCCACTGTCTTAACTCATGTGGAACCAATAACACTAGTATCCCCCATCGCTCCAGCTGTGTCAGGAGCTGCCGTTTCAGGACCAGCTGTGCCCGGCCCGGCTGTATCGCGGCCATCGATGCACAGGCAAGGTATGCCAAATCCTCTTCAGCCTGGAACAAGTCAGATAAGTGACAGGAACCACAATGGAGGAGGGATACATCCAGAGACCAATGGTGCCGTGCCTGGAATAAATGGGACCCCTGGCCGGCCGTTTATCATCTCTTCTCCTGAACTGAGCTCACCATCAATGAGTGGACCAGCTTATCATTTGTCTCCATACACTTACACGGGCCCTCTGAGGTTTCTATGTGTCAGTGACGCTCGAGCAGATGTGTTCGTTGATAGCTTTATGTTCTGGATGGATACGGTGGAGATGGTGAGGGTGGCAGGACATCCACTGGTCTACTACTCCGGCTGGGTCTTCCCCATCTACATCTTCAGCTATGTGTCCTGCCTACGTGTGGTGGTCATGCCCAACACCCCACTCCTTTCGTCTCTAGGAGTCGCTCTGCAGGACTTACCTTTCTTCTTCGTGCGTGTTGGCCTCATAGCCCTCTTCGGATTCGTCACGCCCGTACTCTATCTGATGAAGAATCTGTTGGTCTGTCTGGCATTTGTCTACTTTAACTTCATGACCAAGCTGAGGGTATTTAACACAGAGAGGATGTTCTTTTGAGACCATGAATGCGAGGACAGGACGCTGTCAGGAAATGCAACCTGATGGTATTCAGAAAGGGGTTCCACCAGTTTATAATTCAAGGCAAATCACAATTGGATGCAAATACACCATACATGTCATAGAGTTTTGTAACCTAACCACTACATATCATTGAAAAAAATTAATAAATTACTAAAAAGACTCAATTGAATAATCTTTTAAATAAGAGAGTTTATTAGTGAGGCAAAAGTTCAGTTTATCTGAATGAAATCAGGCTCCACACTTCTTATCAGCCCTGGTATACAGATTTGTATAAAGCTTTCCATTACATTTTTATGTTATTTTAGTAGCATAATCTAGACAGAATTTTTATTTTTTGGAAAATTAAACTTTTTTGCTTTATTTTGCTAACTTGATCTGAGTGATTAGGAATTGGTTCACTTCATCCTCCCTTTAAAAATAACAATACAGATCACTAATTTGATTAACACTCTTTAAAATGGGAAAGGCAAGAAAAAGGGGCATTCAAGGAAAACAGATGTGATGTTGTTCTTTAGTAGTTTTAAAATAAAATAAAAAAACAGTTACTTGAATAAGGAGGTCTGATTCTTCCCCTGACTAGATGCCACCCTGGGCAGTTGCCCATGTTGCTCATATCAGAAACTGCCACCAACTGAGCTAATGAGAAGCCATCATGACTATGGATGATCTAGAAACTGTGAGAGAAGGAAAGTAAATAAGTTACTGAAATGATAGGCTGGATTTCTTTTTAAAAATCACTGATATTTTGCTACTGCAGTTAAAGATTAATTTCTTTAAAGGCCCTTTGGATATCTTCACAAGGTAAACTAATTGAATTTAACTGTGAACAGCTCTGTTTTTAATAAATTTATGTAAGGAAAAATCTGTAAGAATTTTAAACACAACTTGCAATTACTTGACAAGTGTTGACACAACTTGCAAGTGTTGAAAGAGCGTATAGTTTTTCTCCCTAAAAAAAGTGGTTTCCCAGTTAGTTGAAAAAGAAAACATACATTTTCTTAAGATCAATAGTTTTGGAAAAGTGACAATATTTGTGCTCAAATGTCATAGAACAGCTGGTGGAACCAAACAGTTTGCATTTGATTAATCAAAAATGTTTTGCTGAAATAATCAAATAGTACTTTTCACAGGCCAAATGGGAGCTCTCAGGCAATGCAGACACATCTAGTGTCAAATAACTGCTGCAATATGTTTCATTAACTCCATGTGCAAATATACTGTTTGTACCCCTTTCTACTCCTTTTGGGAAAAAAATGGTTGTATGACTATGACTGTAAGCTATGTGTTTTAAACCATCATAATGTGTTGTGAATATGTGCCATATAATAAAACAGAGTTGTTTACATGAGATTTTTTTTAAATATCCATAAGAACATCCGTGTGAATTTGTAACATAAATATATTTATTTTGGTAAGATTATTAAAGAAACTCTGAAAATGTTAACTTTTATGTGTAATTCATGTTGAGCATAGATTTTCCCTTTGTTCTGCCTGTTATTGTCCCCAACTTCAACCTTTCACATTGGAATTTATACCATTTCTTCCCAAGTGCATCCCGAGAGAAGAGGTTTCCTGCCATTCTTCCTGGCAACATTCCCATCACACAGATGGGCAACAGAAGGCATGGCTACTACGCACCTGCAAAGTGTGTTGTGCTTCAGCACAGCAGCCTTCATTGTGTAGCAGTTTAGTTAAATTCAGGGCTTATAAATGTGGAGAAAAATGTTTCTCCAACATCTCTAACGTACATAACTGAGCGGCAATCATAAATTTGCTGATGTGAGAAATAAGCAAAAGAGAAACAAAGTCATGCAGACATAATTTAAATAAAATTCTATGCTATTTTCTGTATTAATTTGTGAATTCCAATGATGATAAAATAGCCATTTCGTCTTCTAAGCCTCGCATAGCAAGATGTCTTTGACTAACACCTCTACCTATTTAGTTAAATTTTTTAGCTGTCGATTCTTCTATGGTCGCACGTGGAAGAAAATCTTCTCTAAAGTGATTTTTTTCCCCCCATTTTTGAAGTTGCAAGTGAAGTAAATGCATAAAAGCGACATGTTTTGTTATTGCTAAGCTACCGCAGATGAAGATACAAGCCTTGGGTAAATCACATTACAACATGTGATGCCGTAGGACAGGCACGTGCAGAGGGAGGGGGGGGGGGGGTTGAGGGGGGCTAGGGGGGCTAGGGGTGCTTGAGCACCTGCCCTTTTTGCTTCTTGCCCCCAAGTGCCCTTTTGGTCAATTTTTTTTTTTTTTATTATTTTCTAAACCCTCTTCTGACACATAATAACATGTACTAAAATTATTTAGTTTTTTGTTGTTGTTTTTTTTGTACAACATAATAAGCCCTCCGGTCACCTTGTTACCTTTGACCTTTTGCCCGTGACACATGACGCAATTGCCTCTCGCGCAGTGAGATTAGATTAACTGGAGCTCAACGTAGCGAACGTTCTAGATTACAGAACAGTTTTTGGTGAATAAAGTGGAGTAGACTTGCTACTTGCCAGATGACAGAAAAAGTTTAAGTATCGTTTCTGCTTCAGCTTGGAGTAGCGGTTTAAGCAGAGAGGTAATAAAATACAACAGACACTGAAGCCTCTGCGTCTGTCTTTCTCTGAAGAACCACTGAGCGGGAGGAGACAGCCAGGTGAGGAAAAACTGTTCTCATCTATCGATCCAGTATTTCTATCATACAGACATTAGGCTGTTGTTGTGCTATTAGCTACCTGCTAGCTAACGACTCTGCTAGCAAAGCAAGAAAACTAAAAGCTTCTTAAATGTGTATCAGGCACATCGCCAGTCCAAAACCTATCATCTCCATAATGGAGATAAGTCTTCTAATTTCCTTTGCTGCATAATGTACATTGCATTTATTCTAGCATTAGGTAAATGTATCTTGAAGAAGAATAACACTTCTTCACGTGTGTCACGTGAAGGGGATAAAACTCATCCAGACTTTAAGAAAGTTTAGGGTCTATTTCGCAGAGTATAAAGGTAATTTTTTTCCCAATTATTCAATGGAAAAAAAACTAACCTCAGTTAAGTAAAATAAAATTGTAATCAAAACTTTTGGAATTGTAATGATTCCTTTTTTTTTTAAAACAAATCGTTTTGTTTAAAAAACAGTTTTTTAATTGAATAACAAATTTTTGTCTTGTGAACTTAGAAAGTTATTTGTCAAACATAAACTTTTATTTGCATACATCAGAAATCTTTTGTTGTGATTTTGGGCCCTGCCCACAACGTCCTGTGAGAATCACAAGCAAAACTTTGAGACAAACAAAAACTTAGAATATCAAGAAAAGATTTCTGACATGCGCAAATAAGTTTGTTTTGCAAAAAAAAAAAAAAAATGTCACTTCAATTAAAATCACAAATGTGTGATTGTAATTTTAAAAAAAGTTTTTTTTTAAGCAAAACTCAGTAGGCTTTTCTCATGGTGACATGCATTAACAATTAAATTTTTGCTTTTGATTTTTTCTTTTTTCTGCAGTTCCATGTTAAAGTTTGATGCAGCTTTGCTTTCCTGAATGGACCGTCTTCATTTCCACTGCAAGTGTAGCAAACAGGCAGCTCTTTTTATAGATTACAGTACACTAAAAGGTTGCATTGTGCTCTTGTTTATATTTTTAATAGTGTAATTCTGTAAAGACAAAATATCTCTGGTGGTCCAGCTCTGATTTACATATCTTGCTAAATTGCGGGTTTGAATATTGCAATACTTTCCTATAGCAAAACAGACCTGCAGAAAGAAATTACTAATAAAATATCTTACATATGCATAGTTGCATGCTCTATATAGAGATTTTCCTTAGCTTTGATTGTATATCTCACAATTTTGTAATTTATCATTGTTTTTTAAAATCTGAAAGCTGTGTGGCTTTGTTAATATTCTGTCCTAGAATGAGGTTAGATGTGCCCTTTTTTTTTTTTGAGCACCTGCCCCTTTAGTGGTCTCTGCCGTAGGATATGTAAAGTGATCTCCAGTGATTTAACATTCATTGGCTCCCTATGCATCTTTCAACAGACATGTAGCCAATTTACCTGTATCCATGTCACTGTTGCAACATTTCTGGATAGTCTTGCAGACCAGATTGTAATAATCTCTGCTTACTTCCCCAAACAGGAAGCAGGATTTCCTTCCTGCATACTATCTATCTACAGCTAGAATCATCTCTGTAATCGATAAATTAAAGCCTGATTTGAGGGGATCCCGTCAAGAATTAGACTGGCAAAGCAATGCAAACTTAAATTAGTCGTTCCTAAAAGCCAACGATCATTTGCGAATCATCTTGATAAATCTTTTCTGACTGATTAGATGCACATTGAAGGTCTTTTAATAACTTGTCAAACCTAAAGGACATTTGTTTCAGGTGTTGTTCTTCTACAGGTCATTTGTTTTGTGTAGTAGTGAAAGCCTACTTCCTCTTCTCTTTTTCCACAAAACTCTTTGAAATCCCAGGGAAACTGCAGACATCCGACCAACCGTGTTACCACGTGACAGGATGTCCATCACTGTGATTAAGGGCACAGAGACACCATGGTTCTGTCATTGCTGCTCTCTGTCGAGCAACTCTCCACTCAACAGACTCCCATTCTCATGACTGGGAAACCTTCTGAGTCTAATCCAGACTTTGAGGATGTCACCTTTCTCAACATTTGCTCTGATTCTTTGTCTCCTGCAAGCTCTCCACATCAAAGCTGCCATTGGTGAGTATCGTGGACACATTTGTTGATTCTGTGAGTTTGGGGGAAATTCATCAGCATATTTGTGTTGTGCTGTTGTTTTGCAGACAGTGGTATTTTTCTGATCTTCAACCAGAACCACAACAAGTGCATAAAGGTAGAAAGCGCCAGCTCGGTAATACTGGCACAGTGCAATCCCCGTGCCACAGAGCAGCAGTTTCGCTGGGTCTCAGAGTCTCGCCTTCTAAGTCTCTCCCTCAAGCTGTGTCTAGGAGCCACGGCAATTAAAGACTGGGTAAAGGTGCTTCTTTTTGAGTGCGACGAGAGTAGCAGTCTTCAGCACTGGCAATGTAAGAATGAGACCCTCTTTGGTTTGAAAGACCAAGATCTGCACCTTAATTGGGGCAACTTCAAAGAGAAGAATGTAATGATCTACAAAGGCTCAGGGGAGTGGAGTCGCTGGAAGATATTTGGCACTCAGGGGGACCTTTGCTCAAAGGGGTTTCAAGGTAGGAGTTTAGGGTCTACAATACATGAATCTATCCAGCTTTCTGGAAAGCTTGGAGATGACTCAGAGGTTCCCCATGCAATAATTTCCGTGTAAGTGAGAGTTGCACAGTCTCATTACATCAAAAATTAAAAAAAATCAAACACTGGTGCAAGTTAAAGGCAAACAACTTGAAATGCAGCTCATCAAATAACTTATTGGGTATGCTCAGCCCACTATGCATGCCCTCTGAGTTTCACATTTCTTTAAGTAAAATCTGATTTCAATATTTTTTCTGTTTTGTCAATGTTCACAGCATAATGACAATGATTCTAACCATATCTAATCTTTACATCCTCAGAGACCTTTACCATAGGAGGCAATGCATTCGGAGCCCCCTGTCAGTTTCCATTCAAGTACGCTTCGAAATGGTACGCTGAATGCACAACGGTTGGGCGCACAGACGGGCAGCTGTGGTGTGCCACTGAGAAGGATTACCACACAAATATGAAGTTTGGGTTTTGTCCAACCAAAGGTACGGCTGTTTTTTTTTTGTTTTTTTTTTCCTTTATCTTAAAGTTTCTCCTGGGTTTGTATTTTTGATCATTTTTTATATTTGTGTTCATTCTTAGTTATTCTTTGTTTTCTGTCATTTTGCACATATTTTTTATTAGACTCCCCTCTGTGCCATAACTCCTACAGCTTGCCTGTCAGATTTCTCTCTCAACTTCATTCTATCAATAGTCAGCCACCGATTCTCTATCCATTGAGCTTCCCTGGTATTTAAGCTTCTCAGTTTTCAGTCACTAACTGATGGATTCTTTTGGTGTTTCTTTCATGTTCCCTTGCACTTGTCCTCATATTGGTAGTCCATTATTTCCATGACAATTTTTATGTTACTTTACTACTCAACTTTGTTGGCCCGATGCCCTTCAGTCCTTCTGGAAAACCGTGACACTTGCATTGTATTTCTAAATTACTTTCCCTGAATTGGCTTGATCATGAGGTGATTTACAACTTTTTATACTTTTCTGGGATTTATCCCAGAAAAGGGATAAATTTTTATCAGGGTCTTGCTTGAAATACATGTACTTTCTGGTCACTAAAACTTCCCAGGTTCTTCCTAAAGCTACTCTTACTCTCCTAGATCTTAAAAACATAATTTCCCCTGGGTAATTAATCAGTTTGCTGAAACAGTACCTAGAAAATTATGGAAAGTACCTGTTTTTTTTCCTTGTTGACTTCTGTATTTCTCACAATCCAGGATCTCTTGGTTGGGACACTGACCCAGTCACCAGGGTTCAGTATCAGAGGAATACACAGGCGACTCTGACATGGCACCAGGCCAGGGTGAGCTGCCAGCAGCAGGGAGCAGATCTCCTCAGCATCGTAGAGCTGCACGAACAGTCGTACATTTCAGGTATAAAGCAAGCATTCGGTCAATTACCTGTAACATGATTCAGCTGAAAATCAATCACCCTCTGATTTATGTGTTGATAAAGGGCTAACAAATCATTTGGGAACATCTCTGTGGATTGGGCTAAACAGCTTGGACTTTGAGAGTGGATGGCAGTGGAGCAATGGAAACCCATTCAGATATCTAAACTGGGCCCCAGGTTTGCTAAAGAACTTGATTCTACAAGATTTATGTATCAAATTGGAGTCAAAGAGGTTGCAACTAACAGTGAATCCCTCAGGTAATCCATCTTCAGTCCCTGGGGACAGCTGTGCAACTCTAAATACAAGAAAAGCATCAAAATGGGAAAGCAGTGTTTGCAGCAAAAAACTAGGCTATATTTGCCGTAAAGGAAACTCAACCAGTCTGCCTCCACCACCAGGTAAATTGTTTACAGAACATATTTCAAGATGACCCCTTTCAGGGCAATGCATCTGTATTTGCATGTGTTCTTACTTCCGTTTGTCCTTAATTTCCAGATAAAGGGCCCAGCTTCTGCCCGAGTCACTGGGTGCCCTATGGAGGACAATGTTACTACCTGGAGAGGAGTAAAAAGATGTGGCGGGACGCTTTGGCAGCGTGTCACAAAGAGGAAGCAAATTTGGCCAGCATAAGCAACATAGAAGAGCAGAGCTTCATTATAACGCAGTCAGGATATTGTAAGTGGTGATTTACATTACTAGAAGTCTACAGTAGTTATAAAGCAACCAGAATTTGGTGGTAAACTACACAAATATCTGCAACGTGAATTCAGTGTTTGGTGGCGGGCGGCTAAAATACGCTTTCTTCTGAGTCGGGAAGTCCTCACCTTACTGTGACTCAAAAATGACAAACACTGCTAAGTGGTACTACTTCTTACTTTTAATGTTGTTACACATTAATGGTTATATTAGTTGCATTAAAATTCCATAATCCAGTTGAAATAGCAAAATTATATTTTTTAGCCTTTGCTTTATTTGTTTTCCAAATAAATTGTACAACAGTTATTTGGAAAGGTAAAAATGCCCATAAAACAAATGTCATTGTAGAATTTGTTTTACATGTGAAATATCAAAAGATATCTGCATAAATATATCTATGGAGACTAAGGGGCTTTACAAGTCTCACTTTCTGATGTTTATAAGTTAGGAAAACAAGGGTGGAAAAAAGACAATTCACCAAAGCATGCTGATATCTCTAGTAGGCAAATTAAAAGTTTAAAGCAAATACATCTGTGACAAACAAGGCTGGATGAATTATTTTAGCAATTAAACAAAACAAACAAACAAAAAAAAAGTCTTGCATTCACTTCCATCTCTGTGTTTTTCACCTCAGTACAGACAGATGTGCTCTGGATCGGGTTGAACGATCAGAGGAACCCGATGTTGTTTGAATGGTCTGATCGCTCTCATGTGACCTTCACCAACTGGCAGAGTGATGAACCATCTCACGCTACCAACCACCAGGAGGACTGTGTCCTGATCAGAGGAAAGGTAACATCTACAGCTGTCCTGTTGTAAAGACTGCAGTTAATGGATATGCTGTAATTGTTTCCATATTTCTCGTGAAGGAAGGAAAGTGGGCAGATCACATGTGTGAGAAGACATATGGATATATTTGTAAGAAGAAGGCTTCCACAAAACTGACCGGAGGTACCCAAGAGGAACTCAACCCAGGATGCAAGCTTGTGAGTAATGTGGCTTAACGTTAATAAAACATAGAAGTGATACGACTCAATGCGTTGACACTTTGGTTTTGTAGGGCACCACTAGATTTGGCTCCTATTGCTATGAGATTGGACGTGAAACAAAAACGTTTGAAGAGGCAATGCAGGCATGCTCAAAAGGGGGTTCGAACCTTGTAGATATTGCAGACAGGTAGGAATCATTATTAATCTTGCGACTAAATGACCTTAAATCTAATGAAATGATACAAATATTACTAATAATTGAGTTCAGATACTATTTATAGCGATTTGTGCTGAAACACTCATCAACTCTTGCTTTTTCCAAACAGATATGAGAATGCTTTTCTCGTCAGTTTAGTGGGACTGAGACCAGAAAGGTATTTTTGGATGGGGTTGACCAACACAGAGGACAGGAATATTTTCAAGTGGACGACAAGAAGACGGGTTACCTTTACTCATTTCAATGTTGGCATGCCAGGTAAAGTCCATGTTCTTTAACTGTTTAGCTGTCTATCTTTATAGTTAAATGTATGTATACGTTTCTTATTGCAGGGTGTTTTGAATTACCGTATGTTGCATATGAAAAGTGTAAAATAAACTTACCTTGCCTCAATTATGCTTTTTTAAACTATAGATTTGTTTAGTTGACCTCCGTTTTTAGTTTTTACTTAACAAATGAAAGAATCTGAGCATAAACAAGCGGTCTTTTTTTTAGATTTATTGGTAAATGTGTATATCTTCATTATAGTTCTGCATGTGAATCTAATTTACATTTGTCGTTTCTAAGTGAGTAGAACTAAGATGAGTTTATGCTTTTTTCTTTCTGGAAAAAAAAGACAGAAAACAGGGGTGTGTTGCCATGACAACTGGGACTTTTGCTGGCTTATGGGATGTTATCAGCTGCAGCAACAAAGAGAAGTATATTTGCAAAAAGAAGGCCGAGGGTGTGCTTGCGACAACCGTCCAACCGACCACCCCACAGCTGAGCTGTGCTTCTGGTTGGACGCCTGTTGCTAAAAGGAACGTCTGCTATAAAGTAAGAAGGAAGTTGTGAATTTTTTAGTTTTTTTAATAATATGATGATACTTGTAAAAATATATATATATATATACATTTTCTTTTTTATTTGAAAGGTTTACAAGAAAATGAAGGAGAATAAAAAGACTTGGCAGGAAGCACAGGACTTCTGCAAAGCCATTGGTGGAAACCTGATCAGCTTACTGAGTATGAGGGACTTAGACAATGTGAAGTATGTTAACCTGCGCTGACATCCTCGTTGGAGCTTCCTATATTTGGCCGATCCAAAAGTCCTCCGCAAATATGTTTTCTGTTTTCTTGCAGTGTTTACAGTTCTGATCCGGTCTGGATAGGCCTGAGACTCATGGGTCCCAATCAAGGTTTTGTCTGGAGTGATGGATCACCTGTAAGACATGCAGCATTTACGGCAATAGTAGTAATAATAATAAAGTTGTGACTGATCGTTTTAACTCGAATTATTCTTTTTGTCCTAAAAACTGTAATCTAGTTCAGTTTTGAGAACTGGGGCTATGGAGAACCAAACAACCACAATGACAACGAACACTGTGCAGAAGCTCAGTTTTACTATGGACGTCACTGGAACGATCGGAACTGTGACTCCTATAACGACTGGATCTGCCAGATACGCAAAGGTAAAACTCACTGTGGTCCCAACGAGAAACAAAGCTTTTCGCTTCAACGTACTGCAAACACTTAGTGTGAATCAGTCAATTTTTAAGTTTTTTGTTGTAAACATTTTCTTGACAAAAAACTTCCTCGATCAGATTTCACAAAACCAACTATTGCTAAGCACAGATAATGAGCTCAAATTGTGCGGGTTTTTTTTGTTGTTGTTTTTTTTTTGTTTGCTTTTCTTTTGTCTGTGTTGTCACAATTATATTTCTGTCTTGGAGGTGGCTTTCCTTCAGATCATCAAAGTTAGACTCATAATTACAACTCAAGGAGTGAAATATGTGGTAGTGAGTCAACATTTTGAATGTATGTATGAATTTCAATTCCACAAATGTCACAAAATTGTTATTTCTATTGCATTTTCAGGTGTGACTCCCAAACCTGAACCAGTCTTCGTTGTAGAAGGTAGGTTTCAACATTATGACCATTTTCGTCAGAAAAACTAATCAAGTAACAAGTCAAAACCTAAAGGGTAGAATAACAGTCACCTGGTTTGTTGAAAATAGAAACCAAGATTCACATGTCAGTTTTAGCAAATTAATATCATAATAAAAAGCAAAAAAACAAAAAAACTCAAGTGAAAATAAAAGATCCAAACATAACTTACCCTTGGAATACTTACCAAATTGTGATAAGCCAACACTCGTTTTTATGTGAACTAAGAAAACTGTGGGTCAAACAAAATGAGAAACAATCTTAACTAATATTGCTGACCCATAAAGCTCTTTGTGCTCTTTCCAGTATTCAACACCACAGAAGACGGGTGGCTCATATACAATGACAGTCATTACTACATAAACAAAAACAAACTACCGATGGAAGCTGCAAGAGATTACTGTAAAAAGAACTTTGGTGAACTTGCAGTCATAACAGGCGAAAGTGAAAGGAAGTTCCTCTGGAAACAGGTGAGAGTTACATTTTATTGCTCAATAAGGGAGGTCAGAATGACCACAATACTTGTTTTTTAAGTTATACAACAGTTTCTGATTTAAAGTTTCTCTTATGTTTATGCTTACACAGTTAACAAGGGACTCTCAAACACAACACCATGCACAATACTACATCGGTTTGATTGTGAACTTGGATCAGTCCTTCAGGTAAATAAATTAGTTGGGGCAATTGAGCTGACCATAGAATTTGCCAGTAGATTCAGTTTAGTCTTCTTAAATTAAATAACTCCCTATATTATCTACTGTTTTCAGCTGGGTAGATGGAACACCAGTAACGTACACTGCATGGGAAAACAATGAGCCAAACTTTGCAAATAATGATGAAAATTGCGTAACAATATACACAAGCATGGGTAAGTCTGATTAAGATAAACTTTGAATATTTACTGTTGTCACTTTGCTTTATAAATTCTGCATGTGTAGGTTATTGGAATGACATCAACTGTGGTCTGGAGCTGCCTTCTGTTTGCAAAAGAAGAGGCAGTTTTATTAATACAACAATGGCACCAACTACCCCTCCAAAAGGAGGATGTGCACCTGAGTGGCTTAACTTTAAAGGAAAGGTATTATTACAAAGTTTGGCACATATTTTCTCACTGTAGTTTCCCCAGTAAATTCTGTTTATAAATTCTAAGGATATTGGAAGTGACGCTAGCGAATAAAATTTGCCTTGTAAACTCAGTGCTACAAATTCTTTGCGGATAAGAAGAACTGGAAAGATGCCAGGACCCACTGCCAGAAAGAGGGAGGAAATCTTGTGTCTATCACCAGTGAGAGAGAGCAAGGTCAGCACCCACACTGTCTCATAAACACTCATAAAAGACGGATTCGATTTGCTTTGCTCAAGATTCACAAACCAAATCAATCTTAACTTGTACAAGTTTATCGGAGGGCTGTCTAAAGCTTAGGCACAATTTTAGTTCTGCTCTTGTGTCTATGTTTGGAATTTAAAGTTCAGATTTGACTTATTTAGAACCCCAAAAATAGCTTTACAATTTGAGTTTTTGCACATGCATTTCATGCAAGTTCCGTCTTTTCCTTTTCAGCATTCCTAACAACACAAATGCTGAGCCAAAAGGAGGATCTGTGGCTGGGCATGAACGACATCAATTGGGAAATGCATTTCTTGTGGACAGATGGCAAAGCCATTTCATTCACTAACTGGGCCAAAGGACATCCCACATCAACACCTGACGGACGCTTCTTTCTGGATGAGGTTTTTACAACTTTATTGAAGTTCTAGCCTTCAGGTCACTTGGTTGCTTTACATTTTGTTCTTTCATAATAGTTTTTTTTTCTGTCTGTCATAATATTTGTCTGCTCTTTGAGGCTACCATAGATTTTCTTCATCATAGTTTTGTTTGTTTATGTGGAAATATTTAAAATTCAGACTTTCTCACTAGAGTTTTTTTAAACTGGCACAAAAATGATCTTAATCTGATTGTCCTCAATTTTCACTCCCACTTTGCAATATAAATACTAGATACAATAGGGATATGAATATTAATGCTACATTACATATACAGATTGTGTCTTATGCTTTGTTCTTCATATTGTGGCCAGAACTATTCATTTATCGGATTAAATAAATAAATAATAAAGCAACCAGGTTTTGTACATTTTGAAAAGAAAAAGGCAACTCATTTAACTTTTCTCTTTTCTTCCTGAGGTGTTTGACTGTGTGATCCTGGTTGGCAGCATCCTCAAAATAAAAGGACAGTGGAAAGTGGAAGACTGTGGTGAAAAACGCGGCTTTGTCTGTAAAAGGAATGTTGGTGAGTAACGTGTGGGCTTACAGCAGAGAAATGAAAATAAAATGAGTAAAAATAGAATAGAATTATGTCCCATTTTAATGACATAAAACTATGGCTACACTGTAGCATATGCAATATGATGTCCAATTCAACCAGGTTGCATAGCATTTTAAAAAATACATTCAATTTGAATAATTTTTCACTTTCTAAGTTCTCAAAAAATAAATTAAACTACTTATGGGCCTGTTCGCACAAGCCATCTTTGTGTAATTTTCTACAATAAAACCTAGGGAACAAATAAGGTTTAATTCAACCTTTGTTGTTATTAAACACAACATGAGGAAAAGACAGGCCTCTAAGGTAAAATCACAAAAATAAATAAATAAAATCTTGTTGGTTTACTTTACCCCAATGACTCAAACTGGAAGTTGTACAACTCCAACAATGGGTGATTTCTTCAGCAGTAGTACTGCTTGAAGTCCTTGACATTCATTATGGCCTTTCATTTTGTTTGGAGACAGAAGTGATTTTTAAAACATGTTTAAGAAAGATGCAGTTGCCAGGACTTCTAGAATAAACCTGTCGACAACTGACTCACATGTCTTGTTTGTGCAGATTCCCAGATTGCGGTGCCAGCCACCACTGTTTCACCAAAGTCCTTTTACAAGATTGGCAATGACTCCTACAAACTGGTGGCCCAGAAGATGAGATGGGATGAGGCTCGGAGGCAATGCCAGGCAGACGATTCAGAGCTGGCCAGCATTCTGAACCCCATGATCCAGGCTTTTGTCACCTTGCAGATTTCCACACTCAAAGAACCAGTGTGGATCGGCCTCAACAACAACGTGGTAAAGCCTGCTTTTAAACATTTCCACCAGAATTATATTTTAAACATAAAACCTTTCTAGTTCTGTGCTAATTGTCAATTATTTTCTTTCCAGACCGGAGGTCGCTTTAAGTGGGTGGATAACTGGCCTCTCTCTTACACCAAATGGGGCAAGAATGAGCCAAAAAACTATGGTTGTGTGTATATAGATGTCGATCACACATGGAAGACAGGGGAATGCTCCAGCACCTACTATTCAATCTGCAAAAGGTCACAGGGTAAGCTAATCTCTTAGTTACCTTTACAGCTGTCCACTGCCTAAACTATAGAATAACAGATCTTACCTCTTTTTCAGACTTGGCGCCGACTGAACCACCACAGCTTCCTGGCAACTGTCCAGAGCCAAAGAAGGACAGATCCTGGATGCCTTTTAGGGGTCACTGCTATTATTTTCTGGGCTCTGTGGTCGACAACTGGGCTCATGCCTCAGTTGAATGTATGAAACTAGGTAAGTTGTGAAAACTTTGCACACACTTCCCTCATCTCAATGGATGAACTCCAGCCACATGTGTTTGGGTTTTCTAGGTGCTTCGCTGGCGAGCATCCAGGACCCTGTGGAGGCAGAATTCATACAGAAGAATATTGAAAGCCTGCAAGATGAAGCCAAAACTTTCTGGATTGGTCTCTACAAGTCCCATGATGGTGAGCATAATAGGGCTAATTTCAGACTTTTTTGACTTAAAAAATGTAATATTGTGCTTAAAAAACCCCATGAAGGTTTCATGTATGCACACTATTAAAAACTCATTGCAGAGGTTGCAGTTCACCGTCTCCTGGTCATGCAGATTAGTTTGTCTGATTGTTGTTTCTCTGCTTCAGATGAGTGGATGTGGATCGATAACAGTGTTGTAGACTATACCAACTGGAAAATAGGAATGCCAAAGTCCGACTCGTGTGTGAACATCCATTCTGACAGCGGCGAGTGGAGCACAAACAGCTGCAGCAGATACAGGTCTTACATCTGTAAAAGGCCTAAAGGTGAGTTTAACCTGCTGCTATGTTATTTATATCTATATTGGGCACTTACACTGAGGTCTTGCTATATTTCTACAGTCATCCCACCTACATCAAAGCCTCAGTTCGTAGGTAAGTAAATGAAGCAATTTATTCCATAGCATAATTAAAATGAATTATAGATCATTGTGTCTAATTTATGGTTCTGTTTCTTTGGCAGTTCAAACTGTTAAAGAAGCATCATCACATGGCTCTGCCGGCATCACAGTGGCTATTGTGCTGATTGTCATAGCCATAGTCGGACTCGCTGCCTTCCTCCTGTTTCGCAAACGGATACGGTTGCCCATGGCGACCCTGGCTGAGTGCACCTTTGACAACAAGCTGTACTTCAACAATCCAAATCGAGTGCCTGTGGACACTAAGGGCCTGGTGGTGAACATAGAGCAGAACGAACAAGCATGAGGAGACACCAGTAATAATCAGCACAAAAACAAATGATTCTAAATTATCTTTATTACCTTCAGTTTATGAGGAAACTGGCTGAACGACTTTGATTACACTAATTGAAAGGTCATGATGCTAGAAACCAAACTCCATTGAGTTTATGTTCATAAATGTATATATACAAGCAATATATTGCAGAAAGTATGGAATTACCCCTCTGAAAAGTATAGTTTGGCCAGTAGCGTGTAAAACCAGTGCACCTCATGTAGCCATACTGACTGCCTCTGCAAACACTGGTCATATCATAATAAGTAGAGGTGTAATAGACCTCCAAACGTTCTGAGTCCTTCCGATTACCTCAGTGAATGAGTTTCCATTGCCAAGAAAGTGTATCTAAGCTTTGCATCACCAAGTGCAATGCAAAGTGTTGCATGCAGCAGGGAAAAGCAGGCAGCTAAGTTTGGGATTGACTCCTTCCTATCACAACATGACTTTACACCAGTGCACAAAGCACGGGCCAGAAAGCCATGAATGAATGAATGAATGAATGAGCTTTGTGTGAAATAACTTTATTTCCCTCCACAGAGTCCTGACCTCAACTTGACAGGACATTTTTGTGATGATTTAGAGTGGAGACTGTGAGCCAGGCCTTCCTGTCCATCACCAGCTCCCAAATATACTTTTAAAGGAATGGCCAAAAATTAAAGTATACAAATTATTAACCCCTTTTGGAGAGTCATAAAGATTGAAATTGTTAAGATCATATTAAGCATAAATAAATAAATGAAATTATTGCAGGTAAATTCATGCATATATGAAGGCAAATATATTAATAATTTTGGCTACATAGTGCATGCATCAGTTTAATATGTACAGAAATTGGTGACAAATCAGTGTAGTTGTGAATATTTACGTGTTCGAAATCATGAAAAGAATATCTGCCTTTTGAGATCAACAGATCCTCCTCAGATGTGATGCTTGTCAATATTTGCTACAGACCATTCAGTACTCCTTACACTATTGTAAATAGACATTGAATAAATAAAAAAACGATTAAAGTCACTGGGTTTTTTTTGCCTTTTTTTCTACAGAATCTTATTAAAAGCAATGTAGAGTTGAATAACATTCTCAGAGCTTGATTTCCAAATGCACAAAGGATGTTAATCTTTTATCAAAGATTAGAGAGAGTAGAAGATGAAATACCAAATAAGGTGAAAAGGGAGGAAAGAGATTGATGGTCCCTTTTGCTTTCAAAGGTTCCTAAAATGAAGATATAATTCAAAATGAGAGCAGTAAAATCTGCTTCAGCTTTGTAAAATGCTATTTGAAAGAGATTAATTGTACTGTCATTGTTCCTTCCCATTCTTAACACTGTTGTAGATTACAACTTTTACCAGTCTGCAGTAGTTTACTCACATTACTGTTGGTGGTAATTTACTGTGAATACAATAACGCACTGAAAAATAACATAATATGAAACAATTTCTCTGTTATGGTAATTATGAGTATAATCTATTTAAGTGGTTGTTGCTGAATACTGATAAAAGAAAAAGGTAAATGGTGGTGTTTTAATAGGCCTTTCCAGGAGTTTCAAGTGAGGGAAAGTATCATCTGTAACAGTGTTGAACTTTACACAACTAAAATCAGATCTTCTTTAAACATCAGTGCAGATCTGAGTCGGGCTATAAACTGTAGCGTTGGTAATTCACTCACAACTACCATAATCTCACACCCACTACTAATCTGAATGTTGCAAATGAAGCTGTGACCCCTTTAAAACTCTCACAGCTAATCTTCAGGGACTGAGTCAAACTCTTTTTCTTCCAAGACGGCTTTACCAGCTACACCGACACTAAAAAAAAATCTCCCAAAATAAACCTTCTGCTGATCCAACAAAGACAATCTGTTGTCAGAGATAAACAAAGCTGGATGCAGCAGCTGTGAAGAGCAGAGCAGTCTGGTAGTCTGATGTGCCAGGTGTCAGTGTTGTTTTTCAGGATCGCTTTTTAGATTAAAAAATAAAAATCTTGCTGCTGTGCTGATTCGACCTGCAGGGTATCCCACGTGGGAGGGTCATAGAAAGCCTGCTGTATCTTGCTCTGTATTTTTTTATTTTTTATCTTTGATGAGTCAGAGATCATGAAAAAGTAAGAAACGCTCACTCAAGCTTGCTCTTGCCTGCTCCCAAAGTGGGAGAGACAAATTAGATCCACAAAATGTATTTACCTGTTGACAGTATGAAGCACAGTGAGAAAAGGACGAGAGATTTAAAGTATATTGTAAGGAATCAACCCGTCCCAAAGGCTGCACATCACTTCAATAGAGCAGCTTTGCGTTGTGTATTTGTTGTGTAGCTATTTGGTCCTTCTGTCCTCATTTGTCTTCAAACGCTAATTAGTTTCTCGACAGCAAACCAGCCCATTCTTCCCCCCTGTGCTCTTTCACTTGCTTGCGCTAATCCTTTTGTTTGGGGCTGAGGGGCCCAGGCTTTCACTAACTAACCACGTAGCACTGTAAGGATTGGTTCGACTCAAGAGTGCCCGCTGAGATCTCGTTTTCCATCCGCTCAACTTGACTATTTCTTCTCTTGATTTTCTTGTCTATGTTTATTATCCAGCACTGTCTTGGTTAGTCTTGTTCCCTGTCCTCGGGGCTTGAGGAAGGCTATCTACGCTGTTGGGAACATGCGCTTTTGGAGCTCGGCTCCATGTTTGGTGCTCCTGCTGCATCTTTGTGAGCTGGGGAGAGTCACAGGAGGTAAAGCACAGGACCGGCAGTATCTGCCGGAGACTCTTAGGACTTTGGGTCTACCTTTGGGGAGTGATGAGAAACCTACACTCCTGAAGAACAGGACTGGTCTACTGATCACTAAATTGCTCCAGGATGTGCACTGTGCTGAGAGGACAGGCTTCACACAGGACATGTGTGAGAAAGTAAGGCCAGTCTTATTCTTTTTATGATTCTGTTGATAATCACTTGACAGTACAGTACGGACTGTGCTGTATTCATTTCACATTCCAGGAAAAGTACAACGCTTTGCAGATAAAAATTATATTTCCTCTATCAGCCTCACAAAATGGACTTCGGTCTAGACTTTGTTTAGGCCATTCTACCAGAAAAATGTATTGATCAAATTCAGGGGTTTGGGACATTTTCTGTTGGGAACATTTTTCTGGAAGTCTTTTGTGGCCCACACTCAACTTGTAAACCCCTATGATCCAGCACTTATAATTTCACTAAGCAAACCGAGACATATGAACAGTAGATTAACAGAAATTATCAGTTTTTCATTAATATTTGGACTCACAATAAAAAAAAATATACCTTAACAAATCCACTATTTAATGCAGTTTTGAAAGATTTACGAATGCATTTATCAGACTCACCTAATGTGACTCTTGGAACTGTTACCAAGTCTCATTTGCCTTATTAAATGACAGTTTGCAACTTTTCTCCTAAACAAACGGATGCTTGCAAAGGATTTGGCTTCATCACAACCAGTCAGCTCTGCAGTCACATGTAGTCCTTCAAAACCCCTCCCTCTGCATGACGCTTAGGGCTTTTTGCTAATTCACAATAAATCCTGCCCTCATTCTATTCTTTCTGTCAAACAGGGATCTCATAATTGTTGATTGTTTTAGTATTCGAACTCTAAGGAAGCTCAGAAACTCTCATTAGCTTGCTTAGGCCTGTGATGGCGCTCCAGACTACCTTAACTCAAAGATTTGTCATCAATTTCACATTGCAATGAAAACAAAAAAAAACAAACATAGATTATCAGTTTATCAAAACCTTTCACTAGCTTGACTTATGCTGAATTTTAAATACTTAAGTCTTCACTCTTGGTTTATGTTTGTTTTATTTTAGTTAATGGCTGAAATGCAAGTGCGGAGGCTTGAGCACTTGACCTCTGTGGGCCGTTCATGCTGAGTGGCTTTAACGTTGCTCGGTTTGACCTAATAAAATGGATTTAGAAGCGGTGCATGTTTGGCCAGTTGGGCTGTCAATAGGATTATGTGCCTTTTGTGCCTTGAAAGTAAGATTTTGAATTCAATCAAGCAAATTCCTCTGCAGATTTGGACTAACAGCAGAGTTTTACCTACTTTGCAAATATTTTAGACATTGTTGGTGAGTCAAACTGAGCTTTTGTGTTTTCTTCAAAAGTAGCAGTGTCCTAACACTGATCAGGCTAATTCTTTAGATCAGAAACTAAAACAAAAACTTCATGGCCTGACGGTTTGCATCTTTCTTGTATTTCTCCTTGCAGTGCCTGACACCAAACGTGGCCCTCTCTGTGCTTGACGATGACAGGACTGAACTGACAGAGGAAGATTACCACAAGATCTCAACTGTCCTGCTGTACTACATAATTAACTTGAAGGATCTGTGCGTTTCAAACATCGGCCCTCCACCGGCCCTTCCCTCCTCGTCTGTGAACCTGCAGTTCTATCTGCTGCATTTCACCAGCCTGAATCCAAATGAAAACCATCAGTTCCTGTCACACAGCGAGACAGAGAGAATTCTGCGGCTCATCAGCCAGCACTACAATCCCTCCAACAAGGACATGCGCGATTTCCAAGTAGGGAAACTTGTTGTTTTTTGTTGGGGGTCTTTTTTTAAGACAGATGTATGTTATCAGAATGGGTGCAAATGTCTATGTAAATAATTTATCTTTGATTTCAGTGTATTCATTCAGCTCGTCTTCTCGAAGAGGTGGATGTAGATGGAAATCCTGGTGCAAGAGTGGCAGACGTTCCCAAAGTAGCAGCAGCTATAATCAGCAACATCCTGCAGGGACACTGCTTTGCACCGAGGAGCCTCCCATCCCCCGACTTCTTCATAGATTACATATTTCAGTCGCTAAATTGCTCTAATAACCTAGAGATCGTAGGTAAGTGAAAGAAAACGCCATCATGTCACAAGTTTTTACCTTATGCTTTTGGTTAAAAGAAAGTACACTGTTTCAGTGCAAAGTAGTCATAGCTTCAATTTTAATGAATGTATTAATTAACTTGTTATATGTTAATTATAGTTATATGTTAATATAAAACATAAGTTTCAAAGGCTTTCATTCACTATTATATTTAAAAAAAAAAGAATTATGTACAGTTTTGACCTTTCTTCTAATTACCTTCTGCAATTCCCGTTGAAATGGATATTTTCTTCTGCGCCAAAACCTCACTGATGGTGACACATTTTTATTTCACTATTGCTTGGTGTTGATCCAGATTTGACCGCTTCAGTTTAATGCGTTTATTCGTAATTGTTTTGCCCATTCCTGTCCCCTCTTCTAAGACAAATTTCTCCCATCTTACCTTCTTATTCACAAATCTTTTGGCGTCATGCAATAAGTTTGAACCAATGCTGCATTCTGACCATATCTCTACCCAGACCTGGAAGAGCTGCTTCATCGGTTAGGTGATGGAAAACCAATGCACTCTTACAAACAGAAGAAGACGGGCATCAAACAAAGTTCACATTTGCTACAAAACTTTAGCCACAACACTGATGGAGACTGGACACAGGTGATGTTTAATATCAATAGGGCAGTATCGCTTTAAAACTGATTTCAAATACTTTAATCAACTTGTTGTTTTTGTTCTTTTTTCACCCAACTAGGTGTGTTTGTCAGCCAACCAGTTGGTGGATATTTTTGCTCTTGACCCTCATTTATCCATTTCCAAAGAGCAATTCCAGCAAATTTGTCCTGCCATCGTTCAGCAGCTGCTAGGCAACGCCTGTGGGTCACTACAGCAAAATTCGAGAGGGTCGGTACCTACTGCTATTGAGAGTAAGCCAGTCCTATAATGGTTCATTTCATAACATCACAATCCTTTCAAATGACCGATTTTAAGTTGTAAGGTTGTTTAAAGAAAAAGAATAAAACTTAACTATAATGAATCTGAAGATTCAACAGTGTAGCATGCTTCTCCTTTTAAAAAATATCAGTCTGACTTATTCTACTTCCAGTATAATTGGTAATACCTTCAATATTTTTGGTAAAATAGCACACATTTTTAATTTGAGCTCACAGATAAAGACAGTAACTGAATAAATGCACCAGGAATTTCAGGTGATTGGAATCATTAGCTTGATCAATTCTGACCAGGCTGGTTTAATACTGAAAAATTGATTCCTCTTCCAGTCAGTCAATACGCCACACCAATGTTACCAGGTGTCGCTGAGTGAAAACTCGGTGTAAGCTGTTTCTCCAATGTAGGCAAAAATATTTTCCCTCTTTCAAATTGTTTAATTTTGTAATGCGTTTTTAATATGTTATACCTTTAATCTAGACAGAGTTTCCTCCTTCCTGTAGAGTACGGCTACAGCACAGCTGCCGTCCTGATAATCACAGTTGGATCCATGTTCGGGATCTGTCTGCTATTCTTCAACTCCTGTCAGGAGACCTACACGCTCATCCTGCAGCTGTTTGTGGGCCTGGCAGTGGGAACCCTCTCAGGTGACGCTCTCCTGCACCTTATTCCACAAGTAAGAAACCCCTGAAGCATTGGAAGGGCCCTTCCCACTGGATCGTACCTGCGCCATGACACAGAAACGTACGGTAAATCAACAACAGAACGTGGATGAAGTTTGCAGGCGTCTCTTTTTATGTGCAAAGCAGTACGAGAGCTTCCCAACTTTGGCACCAATGAATCTGTAATCCGTGTATCGTTTGTTCTCTTCTTCTGACAACCAAAAATGAAAAAGTGATTGTTTTTTAATTTGATGCAAATTTCAATTCAAAGTCTATAGATTGTGGGACATTTTGCAGACAGGATGGTGTTGGTGGTGGAATTGTTAAGACAAGAGGAAAAAAATTGTGAGTACTGAGAATGAAGTAAGGTCAACAATGTTCAAATGGTATGTTGAGATCCAGGAGACGATTCGATAGTTCAAATCCAGTGCAAAGGGTCCCTAATAATCCAAAACACATCTTACTTGTGAATTAAATTTTAAATTTGCGTACTTTCATGTCCTTTACAGATTCTTGCCCTACATGACAGCACTCATAGTCATGATGATGTGCTCTCCAATGAGGATAAAGACCATCTGTGGAAGATCTTGGGCTTGATTGCTGGGATTTATGGATTTTTTCTCCTTGAAAGGACATTTTCCTTTTTAGCCCCTTCTCATGGTCACGTAAGAGTTTTGTTTTCTGGAGCCTATATTTCGGATTTACTGACACAGAGAAAGACACTTCAACCACAGATTATCACAGGAAAGCGACTAAAACGCTGACTGATTTCTTTTAAATAAGCTGTGTGAGAGTCCTGCAAAGACAAACACTTTAGTCATGACTTTGCATGTTGAGTGATAATGGTCGCCTGATGTTCTTTTGTCTGCAGGGTCACTGCAGCGACCTTCCCCTAGACCTGAACTGTAACGGTCAGTCTCAGAGGAGCAAATCCATTTCCACCATCCAGTTGGTGAGTCTCATCGCAGCCCCGAATGAACTGACGGGTAGTTTGAGGACTCCTGGCAGAACCCACTCATTCCCGTTATCTGCCCTTCTATTTACGTTTTTGTAGAACAAGAGATGGGATACATGACAAAGCAGCTCAGAAAATCATACTGCAAAAGTTGCAGAGAACAAATAAACTCAAATAAAAATAAATATTTGCTCTATTAAATTCCCCTTGAATCCTTCCTCCTCTGTTGTTATGTAATTGTAGACGTGAAGCAGTGTGGGAGGGAGTAAAGAAACACGGCAAGTAGGATGTTGGACAATGAAGGATTACATTTTCCAGAGAGCTTGTATTGAATTGAAAAGAGGCCTTTGAATGCCTACTTGAAAATATTTTTGGACAGACACAAGTCCAAAAAAAACCAACAAAAAAATAAAACAAAGCATCAATGTTCAGGAAAAAAATCTATATGTTTACTGCACAGATACTCTTTTTTTTTTTTTTAAAGAAAATATGTTTTGGTTCATCTTTGACGTTCAATTCATTGTGGTTGAGTTTGGAATCTCAGACTTGGATCAGATGAAAGAACAGAGAACTTTGTTTAATTTGAAAGTACTTCATGCTCTGAAAACCGATACTCTAAATTTATATGTAAGTCATAATCAATGCTTGGAAACACTAACTTTTTTTCCCCCTCTTTCTTAGACTTCAATGTGTGTTGGAAAACACATTTAGCATAGTCAAAGTCCTGCTAAAATGTGATATCAATAAGTACATTAAAATATTTTGCAGGTACACGTCACAATAAAAGCATGTTAACGACTTGGTATGTTTTGTTTTACAATCTGCTACCAAATATACATTAGCAAAGATTGTCCGGTATAAAACACATATTGAGAATGAATCATGTATGCAAGTGTTTCTGGTCAGAATAACTGCCTTCTTCAAAAATAAAGTGGTGGAAAAAAAAAATGTTTTAAGTAAACAGAACTGTATATAATTTCACATCAGTCAGTTACTTTAACTGTAAATGCTTAACAAGTTCGATTCTCAGCACGTGTTTCACACAGGAAGATCATTAGTGAAGCACTGCCTCCAACCTCTACCATAGAAAACATCAATTTTGGAAATAATAATAAAAAAAAAACCCAAAATAAAAACAGAATCTTTATAGCTAAACATTACATTTACTTACTGTTTTGGGTTATTTCAATCTGATCACATGACATGCAAATATTTATAGAAACTTGAGTGAGTCAATCAAAGTGTAACATGTTTTTAATATTTTGAAATCAACGTATAAAGCACATGGAGACTAAAATGATAAAAAATAGTATGTGAAAGATGTTCAAATATGGGAATTTCCTCCCTTTGCAAGTTTGAACCCTCCTTTTGCTACCAATGCGTTGCCATGTTTTTCTAGTCTAGATATTTAAATATTAGAGATCATAACCCCTGAAGTGACCAATTTAACTCAGTGATTTATTGAAGACAAATAACCACATTCCTGACAGTAAACTATAAGCAGGTCACAAAAAGGGGTTCAAAGAAGTTGAAGGCCCAAAGGAAAGCAATTAAAATGTTGAGAGGTTAAAAAAAAATCACCTCAGAGCTCGTAATAAATGTCTCCGTTTTTTTTTAGGGTTCAGTGGAAGATGTAGAGGGCTCAGAGATTTATCCTAAATGTACAAATACAGAAAGCACTCCTGGACAGAGTAAGTAAAACAACTAATTCAGAATGAGTCAAACAGTCCTGTGCTGTGTAATTAGTAATTTGGTACAAAAGAGCAGCTGTCTGAAGACCAGCTGTAATTACACACTCTGTGTGTCCAGAACAAGGGGTTCCTGTGCTGGCTGTGATGGTAATCGTGGGAGACAGTCTTCATAACTTTGCCGATGGCCTCGTCGTCGGAGCGGCTTTCTCCTCATCAGCCGAGACCGGCATGGCAACCACTGTGGCCATTCTGTGCCACGAGATCCCACACGAGATGGGTGAGGGGTCATTATTTCTGTTTGTCCCCCTGATGTTAGAGAGCGGAAAACAATGTGCAGGAGTGACCAAAATCTGCTACTTTTCTGACTTTAAGGGGACTTTGCGGTGCTACTCAGCTCTGGGCTCTCAGTGAAGACTGCAGTGCTGATGAACTTCCTAAGCGCCCTGACGGCTTTCATGGGCCTTTACGTCGGACTCTTTGTCTCGTCAGACACAGATGTGCAGCAGTGGATCTTCTCCGTCACGGCTGGGATATTTCTCTACTTGTCCCTGGCAGAAATGGTAAGGCATTTTCATGTGCTCTAAATCTGATGCTCAATAGATTCTGAGAAGAAAAGGATTAACATACTGTCTTATAAATAGCCCCTGGTAATGAGGTGTACAAAACCCTTAAATGTTTTTTCCTTTGATAATTTTTTTTCAACCACAACACAAATATAATTTAAAACAATTGACATAAATGCATATCTAAAATGTTGATAGGTTTGCAAATAGGTCAAAAACTTATTCATTTCCCTAATACATGGATAATGATGTTGCAGGATAAAACCTGCTTTGATAGTGCAATGAGATACATCCGCAAAGAAAACAGTCTTGTAGAGGCTGATGAAGTTTTTTGTGTTTGCCTGTTTTTTGGTTTTATTGGATATGTCCCACAATGTTGTGGTGATTTTTATAGGAACATTATGGTTACAGACACACTAGTGTCTGTGAGCATATTAAATGGTAAAGAGTGAAAACAATTCACTCTTTACCATTTAATAATGTTATTTTGGGTTATAGAAACCATGTTTCATAACCTGAACGTAAACTTTGGTTTACCACATTCTTAAACAGCAGCTTCCTCTTGAGATGGTATAGAGAAAACATTGGATTAGGCAGCAATAAGAAAATTAGAGCCAATTGTTGTTTATTCACACTGCTTGGTGTTTGTAGTTTAACCTCTTATCTTCCCTCTGTCGCTAGCTTCCAGAGATGAATCGAGTGAAGACCAACAGACCGTTTGCCATGTTCCTCCTGCAGAACCTTGGTTTGCTTCTGGGCTGGACTTGTCTTTTGTTGCTGGCGCACTTTGAACACAAACTCAAATTTTAATTGCAGCTGTCACGCAAGATTAAATTGCAGCAGATGCTGACTGTATATTTTCATTTTTTTTTTGCTTCTAAGTTAATGATTAACTAACAGATACAAGCCCCACTTCCTGGAGAAAATTGCTCAGTCACAATGTAATAGAAAATATGCTCGATTTTCATGAACGTTTGAGACTCGTTTTATATTCTTGATTCATATTTTTAACCCCTTGATTTTTACTGTTGTTGAACTACATACAATGCCAGTCACTGTTATTCAAATAAAGTAATTAAAAAAAAACTAAATCCGGGTTTCCATTATCGCTTTCATTTTTCATACTTCTTAAAAATGCAAAGGAACTCAGAGTAGTCATGCTTTCACACAAAACTACTGGCAACAAGCAAAACTTTAAAGTTTTCAATAAAGAAGGACCCTCTTTTTCAGGCATTGATGTTTTTTTTTCCTGTTTTACAGCTATTTATAAAACTCTGTTGTTATAGTTGTTTCTCTCATCTTCGACGCTTTGTTCTTTGTTTTTCCGAGGTCTCTGTGTGATCCAATATGAGGGCATTTCCACCCACCTGAGCTACTCGTTTTCTCCATCCACCAACCTGGGTGACTAATGCCTGATACTGTACAAACACACAGAGTCCGACCCACACAGTGCAAAACACTCTTCAGCTGTCAAAGTGGGCCTGCAGGAGGAGGAGGAGGAGGTAGAGGACAGCAAGATGAATAGATCAGCTGCAATAAAATAAGTGAAAGATAATTTGACCATAGAACTGAATTTGTGATAATCACATACAGTGAGTGGGCTAAAAAAAAAAGTTTTGTTTCTTTCTTAATCAGTCTGTGATTAACCCTGTAATCTTGTTTTTTTTTGTTAAACTGCACAATCAGTTCCATCGGCGGTGCTCTCTGGGATTATTTCCCTATCATGTCAGAAAAAGCTGACGCCGTTTACTGCGGCTTCCCGATCAGTGTCCAAACAATGGAAGGAAGTCCACAGCCTTTTCTCCTATTCTTGCAAAACTGATGTTGGTTTAGAAAGTGCCAGCACTCGTTGGCATTTCCAGGAAAGCACGGACCATGTGCGTTGTGTGTAAGTCTGCACTTTATCAGTGAAAAAGACTATTTTTTTGGCACGTGTGCATCTTTTCAAGGCAACCGATGCCAGCATGGAGGAAGGAAGAGCTTTCAACTTGGGGCACATTGTTGTGCAACGCTGTCTATCCTCGCTTTTCTCAGCAGAGACCTGACGGAAGAGTTCAGCTGCAAGGGCACGAGAGCGCACAAACAAGAGAGAGCAGAGAGACAAGGCAGGAAACATAAAAAGATTTTTTCTTTTTTTTATTTAAACCACATCAGTGGCCATAATCCTTTGGATTTGGATTTTTTGCATTCAGACAAACCCGCACAGGACCAATCCATAATTTTCAGCAGCAAAAATTATTTCACACCATCTGTGAGATTTGTGTACAGCAGATTTTTTCCCAGCCCTTTTGTCAAAGAATTGCTTGTTTAACCTTTTTAAGAGTGTGAAAGTCGCAAGTTGAAAACAAAACAGCGCAGAAACAAGACTGGTTGATTTGTGTGTGATGTGTCGTCTGTAACCTCAGGAAAATGTTTGTGCAGAAGTATCACTTGGCATGTTAATGGTTTTCCAGATAGACAAATAGATAGATACATAGATGCTATCCTGCTATTATCACAGACTGAGTCACAGAAACTGCAACAAGGAAACCAACCTGAGATATTCTGTGCATTTAGAAGCAATATAATGCAAATGCACCGAGAGCCACCAGAGGGCGATGATGCAAAGAGAATGCAGCAGCTCTCAGCCGATCTTCACAGAGCTGCTCCAGGTTTATTTGACATAAGAAAAATTAATTATTATACATTTAACTCAACAAGAAATGTTTGCTTTAAATCATTTACATCATGTTAAACTTGTCAGAAAAATACATGTATATTTACATGGATTTTGGATGAGAAAATCAGTTGTCTATGACTGACATTTAGTTTTACATTTTATCCATCCATTTTTTTTTTACACCCTTGTCCCTCAGTGGGGTCGGGAGGGTTGCTGGTGCCTATCTTCGGCTAACGTTCTGGGTGAGAGGCGGGGTACACCCTGGACAGGTCGACAGTCTGTCACAGGGCAACACAAAGACACCCAGGACAAACAACCATGTGCACACACACACTCACACCTAGGGGCAATTTGGAGTCATGTTTTTGGACTGTGGGAGTACCTGGAGAAAACAGACACATGCACAGGGAGAACATGCAAACTCCATGCAGAAAGACCGGGGCCGGGAATCGAACCCAGAACCTTCTTGCTGCAAGGCAACAGCTCTACCAACTGTGCCACTGTGCTGCCCCCGTTTTACATTTTAGTATGAAAAAAAAACTAGCTAAACTGTATCATGTTTGTTTTATAGAAAAATAGAGTAAAGAATAGATTTCACAGTGAACAAAGACAAAGTTCAGCCTCTCTGTATTTTCTATTTATTGTGTGACTGTTTTGTATGATATAGGTCTATCGTGGTGTGTTGTACATGTAATTTTGAAAAAATTTAACTCATTTAGATTAATAAAATAGTCATATCTGTCACACTGTGATCTGAAAAAAAGAATGTTTTTGACATAAGCAATAGGTTGCTCAGTAGCTGGACATTATAATACTGACAAACAGTTTTATTTTTTCTTAACTGGTTGGACCCTGTCCAGATCAAAGACTAACTGAGAATAAGTAAGCTAAAAAATGATGCTCAAAGACTTTCAAAGACACAGATACTGCCTGAGTCTGTCATAAAACATTCTTCTCAAACTCCTGTCCTCAAGGGACAACCCTTAGCACACCTGGCTCCAATATCAGCTCATTAGCAGCGTTCAGTGGAACTCGACTACATGCTAGCACCTTGTGTTTAGAAATGGGGTCCAACCGACCCCACACCCGTAAAACTTGTATCATTTGCCAGTCCTCAGTCCTCACACGCACAAGGGCTAGTGAGGCTTGTTTTACCATTTTATTCAATGTAAAGGACAATGGACACATCTAAAAGTTACAGGTCTCTGGACTTGAAGGACTGCAATTTGAAACCACCGCCATACAGTCTGGGAAAAACGTCTTCATCCGAAAGTACAAGTGCAAAGGACTTGTGTAGTTTCAGCGGAAGAGGAGTGACAATTTAAAAAAATAAAATGTAACATTTTAAATTGCATATAATTTAAGCCGTATTTTACCTTCACTTCCACATTTATGCACTACTTTGTGTTGGTCTGACCGCCACATAATCTCAAAATACGTTGAACCTTGAGGACATATTGTGATAATATTAATACTATTGCTTTCGGCGCAATACACTCCCGCGGAAACAATTAAGCATTTTTGTTCCCTGTAAACGTGTCACTCCTTGACGCGGCTCTTTATAATCTGAAGAATTAATGTTAAACTTGCCTCTTCTGGAGGGACTCTGTGATTTAAGTTCATCCCATGACAGTGTGAGGAGGCTGGGCGGTGGAGGACAGGGCGCATGGAGCGGCGACAGCAGCGCGCGCGCGCTCTCTCTCTCTCTCTCTCTCTCTCTCTCTCTCTCTCTCTCTCTCTCTCTCTCTCTCAGCCCGTGTGGGAAGGAGAGCGCTGCTCAGGAGGCTCTGTGATGCTGAAGGCTAAAATAAAACAAGGAGTCACATCATCACCGGCATCGGAATCCGAGTGGCTCCTCCTCTAATCCTGCCGAGTCAAACTTGAAGATTGGCGCTGAGAGCTGAGCAACAAGCAGCTCCTCTCCCCTGCTCGGCACACACGTGTTAGGCATGCGCGTTTGCGTTCGTCTCGGTCGCAAGTGGGGTATTTCTCCAAGAAAAAGAGGGTCCCTCAGTGTTTTTATGAAGTGGTGTAATGGTCGTCAACAATAGCCCCAAAGCTAAAGCAGAAAACCCTCCGGAAAGTCACATGGAGACTCTGGAACACCCGACTCTTCAAGTAAGTTGTTTTAATTTAAAGTAATTTAACTTCCTGCTCTTCATAGTGTTTAACGAAAACAAAAGTTTAGACGGTGATAACAATCTAATTAACAACTCACCTGTCTACTTCCGTTTTTCTTATTGGTGAAAACGTTCTTAAATTAAAATACTGGCGATGTGTCAAATATATTTGTGCAATACATCATTGATTGTGTGCCATTTCTTGGTAATTTATTTTGGATCACATTTTCTGTTATTCTTTAGTTTATTTATAAAATGTTTAGATTTTTCCACTGCTTCTTTTCGTCTTCACTCTACAGGTTTTTTTTTTTACTTATCTGTATTTAATCAATTTTAGTTTGTTTTTCACTTATGTAAAACACACTTGCAACATTTGTCTGTTTGAGAAGTGCAATGAAAACAGTCTGGTTATCTGACTGGTGAATGTTAATGGTTCACAACTATTATTTAAAATTCTGGTGAATTTTAGCTGCAGGTTGGGTTATCCTCTGTCTTAATTGATATTCTGAGTAGAAATGCATTTCACACCCCAATAAATAAATAAATAAAAAGAGGTCAGCCTATTCAAAAAGTTATTACTGCAATAATTACTTTTTCTAGCCAAATTGCACTGTTAGATTAATCTTAAAATTATTCATTTTCTAGATTTCAACTCTTCCTCCTAGTTTGTTCATATGTTTGTGACATCATTTTTTTCCCCCCAAATTTCTTGAGTTTTAACAGTTTAGTTGATTACCGGTATATAATATTTTCTGCGGTTGTTCTCATGACGTTTAGCTGAAGTGGGGCTGTTGAGGAGCAGCTCTCTGTGTTCTCGTTTTATATGCATATTTAAACATGTCCCAGGGGAGTGAGCTAGACTGAAAGGCAGGCTGGAAATAAATGTCTGTTATTCAGTTGCTAATGACAACATATGAGCATTTGCGCTCCAGGCTACGTTTCCAACCCCTTCATCTTACTGCGGAGAAAGTGGACCACCCACATAATTGCCATCATTCTGTGAAATTGAACGAATGCTACACCTGAGAGAAAGCAACTTTATTATTGAGTTAACAACGATTTGATGGGCTATTTAAAATAGTACGTGTGAGACCACATCTGAGGACAAACTGTCAAGCAGTTACCTCTGAAGATGGCATTTTCTGTCTTTTACAGCTGTTTTTGGTTTGTCTCTTTTCATTTTGTTGGAGAAATATTTCTTTAAATATGTGTCATTTTGTCTCTTCAGACTCAAGGCAAAGGAGCCAGGAGAAAAGGTCGGTTCAAAGGATCCGACGGCAGCACTTCTTCTGACACTACAACAAACAGCCTTGTTCGGCAGGTAACTACGCCATTAAGTTTTATTTTAAAAAACCCTCTCGACATTTTCAGTTTGCATATAGTGGGAACTTTTGATATGTGCTTTTCCAACACATGGGAACAAGTTTCCATTATTTTGTACATAAACTTTATTTTTATCACCATTAATTGGGTGCCAACTTGTTCTCACTCCCCACTGACCTGCAAAAACTCACAGAATGTAAGGCAATGGACGGACGGACTGATATAAGTTTATATATAATAAATCTGCAAATACACATTTAAAAAAAATCCATAGTTTCCTTGTGTTTACCCAGAGCGGAAATCGGATTCCTTACTTTTTCCGGGCTGCACAGTAACCCCGCACTTCAGTGAGATGCACTTTGATGTCTTGTATACATTTTCTTTTCCTTTGGAGTCCAACACTTGTGTTTGTGTGTGTCTGAGTTTTTTTTGTAAACAAATTGACAGCAAAAGCAATTCAGCTCAAGAGCTCAACCTCAGTCATCATCATCCATCACGGAGAAGATGTGCACAGCAGCGAAAGGCTTCTGTAAACACCTCTGGGTACGTTGTGTTGAGTGGAAGTCTCTCGTCTTAGCTGCATTCTGGTGTGGCTGAAGCTTCAGCTCAGCGGTTTGTTATAAAGCAGACCCTGAGAGGAACATATTTAATGAGCCTGCTCTTTGTTGAGCTGACCTGCAAAGGGACAGGACAGGTCGGGATGAGGATGCACACTGCTGAATAGTTCTGCCTTTTTTGGAGGAGGCATGGGTTGTCTTGTCTTTGGCACGGCGGCGGCAGAGAGACGGGAAGCCGGAGCAGATCAGAACAAAATGGCACCTCCTAGACGGCCATCTGCTTCGTCTCAGTGCTTCAGAGAAGCTGCTTAGTAAGAAATTGCCGGATTGTACCACCACCACCCCTGGGAGCTCATTCCCATTCCCACAGTCCTTTTCCTAAATGAGGATTTTCCCTGCAGTCGGAGTCGTCTCTTAAGCGGGCAGTGATTGGTCATCCCTTTGCTTTCTTACACCATCATCTAAAGAGAGATGTGGCTGTTTATTAGCACGGGGATGTGAAGATGAGGTCAGCGAGGACCTTGTATGCTGAACAAAAATATCCTCCTTTACATATTTGCTGCAGGACGATCCCAGAAATAGCAAGCTTTCCCGTAACCTCCCCTCTGTTTGGATAATAATGTAAACACTGTTATTCAGCTGTGGTGGCAGCTCTGACCTTATTCTTCCTTTTATTTGTTGTGAATTATAGTTCTCCTTTCTGCACAAAGAAGAAAACACAGCACAAAACTTACACCGTCTTGGATTGAGTCACACAAATCAGTCTTCTTGTCTTTTTTGATCGGCGATATAACAACTTGCCAGTAACCAGGAGTTTGGAAAAAATGTTGAACGTTCCTGCTTCCTGTCTGACCTTTTATTTCTGCACTTTTATAAATGTTTCGGACCTGTAGGTGTCTTCGGAACATCTCATAAGCGTCGCTGTTTGATCGATCCCCTACCGCCCCAAGCGTCGGCTGCAACTTCCGCTAACTTCTCACGAACAGCTCCTGCAGGACAGAATTACTCATGCCGAGAGACAGAGAGCTGGTTGCGAGAGAGAGGATGAGAGATGCTCCCTGTGGTCACGGCCCGATGCCCTGGGGGGAAGCATGTAGGAGGCTGGGAAGGATGCAGGGCCATGCCAGACATGACTGCTCAGCCGTGGGAGTAGCGGGGTCAGCGTTTAACTAGAGCTCGCCGCTCCATTGAGAGGGGAGCAGGGCAACACTGACTCAGATTTGGTAGCAAATGTAAACATCCAGAGATAAATGGTTTGATATTTTCGTGGAGGTGGATTAGTTTTGCTGTGGAACTGTGTGCTTTGCTAGCATCTGCCTGTTTTTAGATGTGCTGAAGGGCTTTAGTCCGTTTTGCAGTGTAGTTTGCTGTTTAAATCGAGTCAAGCTTTGGCAATCACTTGTCAAAGTGCAAGATACCAGAATGTAGCCTGCGTGTTACTGGCTTGCCCATCCATTTTTTTTAAGGTACCTTGTTTCAGTTTTGCACACTGCACAAATATTTATCATGGACTCATAATGAAGTGTTGTCTTTATACTTGAAATCTTGGAACCAGCAGGTCCCGGGTCCAAATCTGGGTTTTACAGAGCATTCATATCCTCTCCTGGTACTCCAACTTTGATTTTCCCTAAACTGCTTTCAAAAGTGAGTGTGTTTGTGCATGACTGTGTGTGGGGTTTGGATGGAATGGCAACATGCTTCTCGATTGATCGATACCATCGCTTCCCTGACAAGGACTATGTTGGTGCTGAAGGTGGTGGGCTCAATTCTTGAGTGTAAGTAAGAGCTAATAAAAATAATTGTCACCAACTTTACTACAATGTTTTTTTTTGTTTGTTTTATTTTAATAGGTTCAACAGTATCAAGAGCCATTCTACATTTTCCCTCTGGTCAGTAAAATGTCACCAATGGTCTGTTGAAGCTGTGAAACTTATAGAAAACCTGAAAAGTGACTGTGAGCAGTAAAAAGGCTAAAATTATTTTAATTTTTGGATATTTCCTGTACATTTACACTTTCAGTCAATTAAAAAACAATCACCATAATGTTTATTTAGTTCATTAGTGAAGCTTCTATGTCACATAGATTAATTACAGTTGGTGTCGGTACATCTGACTGTGTGGACAAGTTCCAAGTCCTACTGGAAAGTAAAACTCACAAGAAAGCTTGTGAGCAGAGGGAAGCATGAAATTCACTAATGTGGCAGATGGCTAGAAATGATCAAACTCAGCAGACATCAGATATGACATGGCCTCCTCTCGACTCTTCCTCCTGGGTTTTGAAGTTTGATTTTCATATGAAAAGCATAATTGACTTCTGTCTCTTCTTTTCTCTTTCCCCGAAGTAAGATTACTCTAGTGTTGTCTTTGATTCAGTCAAGGAATGTCACATTTGTATATTCGTAGATGGGTCTGCAAACAGCCAGCTTTTAATTAGTCTTGTGTAATATTCAAATTTTTTTGTGAAATTACACTTGCTGGCAAGGAAAAACTCTGGCAGTGCCACAAGTTAGCTCTACGCTACAGCAGTAGTGGCAATTATGCAATATTCAGGGTTTGCAGCTCAAATCCTTAACTGTGTAAGTCAGATATACGTAGCTTCACATAGCTGTTGCTCATAAATACTTGAATCCTTATTTGCGATCAACAGTGGAAACTACGATCTACCCCTCAGACACACAGTCAGTTTTCTGTAGTGGGTGAGTCCATTAAACATTACACATCTGTAAGCTAATCTATTTTCAATTTCTACTTTTGTATGAAGCTTCCTGAATCTGATCTAGACTGTCATTACAGTAGAGACTCTCTTACAGCAGAGCTGACAAGACAGAGAGCCAGAAACGGAAGAACAAAACAAACAAAATCCAAACAGATACTTCGCTGTACTGTGACCCATTAGATTGTTGCCCTTTGCAGTGATTAAGAAAATGACTAACCTTTTAAAGCAGAAAAATGTTGTCATGTCAGTCTTTTTAAGACTGTATTTATCTCTGTTCATTTATTTACTTCTGTCTTAAGATGCCGGTTTGTCTGCGCTCAACAAATCGGGTTATAAATACAAAAGTTTCATTCAGACCTTATATTTATCAATAAGTCATATGCTGTGATCTTTTTAGTTTACACCATAAGCAGAAGTAGAAATCTTGCGTTGATTATATTTGCTTTATTTCAGGCTTTATTTCAGTAATTTACTAAAATACTCAATTTTCACCCCTATTCCTCTCCAGAAGCATAACAACCCCCCCAACAGAACAAGCAGCTATTGAGGAGCTTTAGCCAGTATAAATGAGGATACAGAAACGCAGTTCAATCAGTGATTTTTTATTTTTATTTTTATGTAACTCCGAGCGTTACGTCATAATTAACCTCTTGCTTCTTCCCACACTTATGTAGATGTAAATGATTGCTTCAAGTTGCCCACTTCCACTTTCTGTTGCCCGCCTCCTCCTTCTTTCACTCCATCTTTTTTACAAACGTCTCATGATTCCATCTACTGCATTACTGCTGTGTAATTTTACTTATTGTACCACATTTACCAATAAACGTTGCTCAAACGTTCAAATGACAACAAAAACACACTTTTTGTTCTTTCTTTATGAGCTTCTCTCCATCTTCTGGACTGTGTTTACTCCAAATGGTAATTTATATTCTGTGATTAGAAGTTAATTCCTCGCACCAAAATCTTTGTGGATTCTAGAATAGAAGTAAGACGTCTTGAAGATGCTGTGGACGCTTTTATCATTTGTCACAGTGGCACAAGACTGACATCTAGTGGTAAAATATAACATTGCTGGTATATAAACTGAATATCGTAACACCTTGAAATGTGAATGAAACCTACGTTGCGTAACCTGTTCAAACTCGTTCCCCTGTATACAAGATGTCATACAGTTTCTTTTGTTTTCTTGACTCGTGTTGTTGATGCGACGTAATAGGATTGAATGCACTTGTAATGCTTTGTGCAAGCTTCCATGTGGAGGATACAGTTGGTCTTTATCAGTAAAAAAAAAAAAATCTTGATTCACTTTTTAAAGTTGATTAAAGCTCTCTATTATTTTTTTTTTGGTTCTTCTTTTTAATAGAATTCTTTGCACAGTGATCCAAATTTGTGTTTATCTTTTGTTGGATCTACATCATCTTGCATTTTTTCCAGTGTTACCACACAGAGCCGACACCCATCTTCGGTTTCTTCTGGGTTGCAAACGGCTCTGTTAGCTTTGGCTTCCTGCACTGCTGGGCAAGAGCCAGCAGCTTGGCTAATACAGCTTAGTCCTCCAGCAGTTCAGCATCTGGATGGGGAAAGAGTGCTGCGAGTCAGAGGAACTCACTGTGGTTAGCTGCTGATTGTATTCCTAGGTTTTTGTGCTTACAGCTTTATGTCCAAATCAGTTACTTTCAAAAGGGTCTTTGTGGAAGTTTACCGTGAAATATCAGACCTACAAAGAGTGATTTTAAATATTATTTGGAAGCAGTTTCATAATATGACGAATTTGTAGCCTCTACAATATGTTTGAATTGAAAATGGCTCATCTCTCAATGAAATTGAGGAATTTTTGAATCGGTTTGGGATTAGATTAAATTATTTACTAGTCTAAAAATTATTAGCTGGTTGCTAGGTTACTGCAGAGCTCCTGTCTTTGGTACAAATATGACAGGAGGAGAATCATTGACAATTTGTTAATATCTAGGGAGCTCTTAAGTCTCTGTGACCTAAAGCAAACATATTTGATCCAAAAGTGTCTCATAGGAAAGGGAAGCTAAACATAGTTTTGAGGGCAAAAGTTTAATCTAATGAAACTCTGAAGTAAATGCTTAGAGAGTTTTGTTTATTTTCATAAAACTTAAAAAAAAAAAACTGGGATAGTTGCCGTTTTTATCTTTTGTTTTCATCCAGAAAAATCTCCCGAGGGAAGCGCTGACCTTCTTTCTTGTTTGCCTTATATGTGTCAGTCAGAGGAAAGAGGATGTGGGGAACATCATGAAACAAACAGTTTAACCTAACTGTTTCAAAAATAAAATAAAAAAAATGGTGTTGAGAGGTTTGTGGGAGTGATCGTTGCAGATCAGAGTTATGGTTTGTGAATAATTCTGTGATAATTCCAGTTGTGATGCTTCGATACTCCGATCGGCTTCAAATTCACATGTAGCCGAGGTCGGTGATGAACAGCTGATCTCGGATGAGCATCTGATCCATGCCAACTCGAACGTCGTTGAAAATCTTGGTTGGCGAGGGTGAACTTCCCATGCAGGTTTTGCTATTGCATCCTGAAGAAGCAATCTGGAAACCCAATGAAGGCCAACGGGATGAATTTTCTTGAATACAGTAAGACACAAAGTCAGTCACAGGAGGATACTTCCAGCATAGTGACTAACGTTAGATTGCTTCAACCAAGTTGGACAATCTGGCAACACCGAGAAGTCATGCTGGTCCTCTAAGCTTGTGGCCTGATGAGGTGATTGGAAACACTCGAGTGGAGCCCAGCAGGAACAGCCCCACTCTTATGAGGAATTAGCAGCACAGGCAAAGGAGGGAGACACCGAAGTAGAGGACAGCGTAGGAAAACAAAATCACTTAATCGTTTTATGACAGAAATTAACAGATTTTTAGTACGTAGAACAAAAGTGAGCGTGAGAGAAATCTATTGGAAGCACAAGGGGTTATTAAAAGATTTTTGATTAGTTTTTTTTTTCTCAAAGTAGTCCTTTTATAAGGCACTCAAAACTTGTTTGAAATGTGTAATGAGCAACTTTGTTGTGCTTGGTATGACGTTTGTAGACTGCTGTTAGACCATTGAGGCAGCTTTTGCACTTTATGAAGGATTTTTAGGGGCTTGGGACGTGCTTAACTAAGCTTAATTTGCCTAATCTACTCAGTATAATAATGTTGGGAGGGGAAAAAAATGGCACTGTTTGAAGTTTAACTTGCTGAAGTTCTTGTTGGAACTTGCTATGTTTGCTTAAAAGCTAAATCAAGAAGGAATGTTTATTTACTACTGTCCAGCTTGGAAAGTTTCATATTTTGTTTTTAACAAGTTTTTTTTTTTTAAGGGGTTCAGTCTTTAACTTGTCAAAATCTCCATTAAATGAGAAATCTAGTAAGATCAAGTTGTTCAGAAACATAAACAAGATTTTTGGAATTTGCCAGTTTTCTGCCACTTCATGTAGTGTCATAGAAAACAGTGGAGTTGCTGGTTCAGACCCAAATACATGTCACCTGCCCTGCCTGCTGGTAGTGGTCAGTTCAATGGTAGCTCTCCACCAGCGGTACACAATGGGTGAGTGACCGATCATACTGAAGCGCTAAACAAGTGCGGGCTATTGCCATTTATCAAAACATTTCAAACAAGCTGCTAGAAAAAAACAAAGTCTATGAAAAACACGTTATGCATAGAAAAGCGAGAACGTCTCGCACTGATCCATAACGAGCGTGTTTAATTACGTCGATTTGGTGTTTTTAATCAGAAAATGGAGTAATTTAATTAACTTGTTCCCATGTATTAAAAGCCTGCTCCTGCTGCCTGGGTGATTAATTGATGCTGTCATGATTGTACAGAGAGAAATAAACACATCTTAGCTGTTTTATTACTACCATGATTAGACTGAGTTTGTTTATTGTATGCAATGAGCAAAACCCAAAGCAGGAGTAAATGCATCGTTTAAGTTCTTAAAAAAAGAAAAAAAGAAAATTGTAATTAAAATGAAAGCTTTTTTTATCTGTGATGTTGCTCTCCAGAGTTATTATTGGCACCAGTTGGTGACTGATGATTATGTCTTAACAGTGACAGGCTCTGACAGGTTAACTGATATATAGTGCTCCCCTCTCACTGTAAGGTCTGCAGTTCTGCTTATAATGACGCCTTTTCATCACAGCAGACACATGTCAGCCCATGAAGTATTGCTGCAGGAAGCTTTGGCCCTGATGAACGACGTTGCCAAGTTCCTGTTGGATTCTGTGTTCGTCAAGCCTGGAGAAATATATAGATACTGATATACTGTCATGGATGAGCACGGACTGTCACAGCTGACGGTGTGCGTTTTGTTCACTGGTGATGGAGGAGAATTCCTCATAAGAAAAGAAATACCCAAATTCGAGAGAGAGAGAAAAAATCTTACTTGTTTTTATTTTCTTTGGCAAAAACCACAACCTACATTATTAATGAGGAAAACTGAGTTGAACTCAAATTAAACGATCACATCGCAGCCTAATTCACTTGCGCATAATTTTTGTTTGTTGTTGGAAACAACAAAACATTTTTAGTTTTCCTATTTTTTTAAAAATACGCCTGGAATGATTTAACACAGATGTTCACATTAAACAGTGTATTTGATTAATAAAGATTATATTTTAACATCCCTTCAAATTCCAGTTGCAAAAACTGAAGTACCAAAGACGATCCACTCATGAACAGGGAGAAAATACTCTTGTCCCGGTTTAGAGTCCAGGACCTTCTTGTTGCAAAGGCCAACAGAGCTCACAGCTGAGCGTTTTCAGTAGCTGTGCTCTGAATTTTGATCGCTTGTCTTTCTTAAGTTGCAGTTTATATGGCAATGCCACCTGCTGGCCCTGAACGGGTTCCGCATTATTATTAGGTAGCCATTTATTCTTGTCTGGATGGAGATTGTTGCTTGAACTTTAGATCAATTTAAATACAAAGTAGACAGTAAATTCTGAGAAATGCAAAAGGCCTGCTCTCAGGCTGCCTTTTTATATTGAACGTCAGATTGTGTGTTGGCACAGAGAACGGAGATCATCAACTAACATGTCCATGATCAAGGGTGAAGTAACTGATATCAGACTAAGACAACATTGTAACTCTTTTTTTTTTCTGCTTATAATTAATTTACCATATCTGCCTTGTTTAAATGTTGTTTCAAAAGCATTTATTATTTATTTCTTATCAATAGTTGGACTTTCCATGAGGGATGTACCAGAAACTCCTCGACTTGCCGATACCAATTTTAGCCACTTCCACTTTCATTTTATTACAGTGTAAGAAAATGCAAAACAATTATTCAAATATTGTTTTCGAGCTTTCATGCTCTGAGTGATTATTGATTATTTACTGTATGTGTATAAAAGAGCAGTTGCTGTAACACCAGAATTTATTAACATGAAAAACATGACAAGATGGCAGCCACCTCCAGAACTCTCCAGTAATGCGAAGCAATTTCTGCTTGCAGGTGAATTTTATTTTTTTTTGTTAGAAAATACACTGGGTTGCTGTTCTGCTCATGATCAAAGTTAATTTAAGACTATCGCCTGATTCAAATTTATGAGGTGATTTATTTATGGAAATATGCATCTTATTGAAAGTATAAGTAGATAAGTCTCCTAAAATTGAAATTTGTTGTTGCAATGTTTCAAATTGGATCAATTTAAAGGGGGTAGGTATACTTTAGCAGAGCTCTGTATGTCTTCAAGCTTTGAAACGAGGAGAGAATGAGTGATTTTTGTGTTTCACTAACTAACCATTAGAAAGTCTTTCATTTGGGAGGAAAGACAAGAGTGTGTGTGATTAAAACAGATCACACCAACAGTGCTGCTACGGTCGCAACTGAAGTGTGCAAATGACTTCCCTCCGGTGCATAAGCGTGGACGGGCTGCGGCTCTGCTCTCTTCTGCTCTCTTTGTAACATCAAGGTAGAGTCCAGCCTTTTAAGTCACCACGTCTCGTTTCAGTCCGGCCCCATCATCCACACCTGAATGCATGAAAGCTGTTGCATTGCAAATGAGAACCGAGTGATGACACAGGCGCTATCTGGGGACAAAAAAGTAACTTTACGAAGCCATTGTGTGTGCGCGTGTGCGCATCTGTATGTGTATAAAGCTTTTAAAGTAAGAGCAGAGTTGTGAACCAAAGAGGCGTAGTGGCTCGTACATTGGTCTATCAAGGACACTTGGAACTCCACCTCCCATGCTGCTGAGAAGAAACTTGTGTGCAACGAATGGGTCAAAATCTACTTGCAGCTAAAACAGCGTGCCAGCCTGCACAGCAGTGCTGCAGAGGATTTGGCAGCACAAAAGATGTCCTGGAGCGTGGACAGATTCTGGAGTGGGGTAAACAGTTTAGGCGTGCACCTCGCTGGCGGACGGCGGGAGCCCTGCTGCAACAGTCTGGAGATGGGTCGGCAGGGGAGGATCACAATCTGACTTTCTGAATCATCCGAACTAGCGGGTGGGGGGAGTGGATGAGGTGGAGGGGCTGGTGAGTAGGACAGTCCTGTACTCTCTTGTCTCACTCCTGCAGTGTGTGTCCTTGGCATTTGTGTGTGTGTTTCGGTGGTCCGCAACGCTGTGGATCAAGTCTGCACGCATGGATCGAGGCTGAGCGTCGCAAACGCCTCTGCCTGATGGGGAGTCTGTGAGACGGCCGCCCATTCCTCCCCTCCCTGGTCCCCTTCATGCCGTGCTGTGGGCTGGGCCATCGCCGGAGAGCAGAGCTTCCATATGTGAGTTTGATGCTCTGATCCTGATTCATCCGGGGGGGATCGCGAGGAGAGATTAAAAAAACATGACGAAGGCAAAAGTGGGCATCCTGTGCAAATTAATAATCTGTTTTCTTTCAAATAACAGTCTGACATGAGGTTTGCTGTGTGAATAATTTATTGGAGAACATGCTTCAAACACCAGCTTTCCTTCTTGATTTAATCACCGCTCTGCAATTTTTAGATTGTATTCTGAAAGAGTCCAAAATCCTGCATCATTTAGATGAGTTTTTTTTTTTTTTGCACTTGCTGTATGCTGAAAATTTCCAGCATTCAGCCAGACATCATAAATGTTTAATTCTATGTTTATTCTAGGCTTTGCACGGACAACTGAGATGGTGACATGTTTGAACACAATGGCTTCCAGTTTAATTATTACAGAGTTGACACTTTGACTTTATTGGCCACTGCTGGTTTATTGTTGTTTGTTTGCTGGTGTCTAAAATTAGAAATGTCACACGGCAGTGTGTTCCCAACAATCATTCTGTAGAGATTTGTACGCTTAAATCAGCCTTTCATCATTTGAGTAGATTCTCTTAAGTGCTTTCACTTGTACTCTCTGTGGGAAGAGATATTTTCTGCTTCTGTTTTCTAAACTGGAGCTGTAGATGCTTTTCAGCCAATGCTTTTCGACTGCAGAGAAATTGTTCACACTGTTTAAGTTCTCCACTAGATGGCCTTGTTATGCTTTTTAACTTTATACTCGCATGAGAGCAAGTGTGCGCAGTGCAAAGGCATCAACAAAACTATTCTACACAGACTTAATTTCCCAACATTATTGAGACATTATTACATTTTAATAACGCTGAATTTTCTTAACATATTGCTTAAAATGAGTCATTTCAACATTGGAGACAGTAATTCTTTGAGTACAGGAACACTGTGTTCCCATCACATAAAACGGGATAACAAAGCGCACATGGATTCATACTTGGTTTTTAATTGTGCTGTTTTGTTCAGTTTTATCCTACACCTGGCTTTGGGGTTTGAAGTGTTGGAAAGGCATGATAGACTTTCAAAAAGACTTTAAATGTAATGGCGCCATTACTGCTGTTCTGTGTTTTTACTATGAACATGCAATCTGCTTTAATCAATAAAATTACTAATAATTACATTCTTTGCATACAGTCTTTGATGCACTTAAAATGTTAATATAAATGTAACTTCTTGTCCAGTTCAGGATAAAAAGTAAGGATGGAGATTTTTTTGATTTTTTTTTTTATGCTTTTCCCCTCATGACTGATCACTTATTTCTGTCCTGCAAATAGCATTAAAGTTAACTAAATTAATGCTATATACACTTGAAACCAGATGAGAAATGAAGTTGAGATGGTCCCTCGAATCACATCTTTGGGTCAAATGTTTTGGATATTCTTCCGCAAGCTTATTGACAATTTTTTTTTCAAGAATTTTTGTCCACTTCTCCTGATACTTCTGGTATGGCTGGGTCAGGTTTGTGGGCTGCCTTTCTATGCCCACAAACTCTATGTATTCAGGACTTGATAGCCTCTCCAAAACATTGATTTATTGTCTTCAAGCCACTTTGAATCTAATTTGGCTGTCTGATTAGGGTCATTGTCCATTTGGAAGACTTAAATGTTCCCAAGTTTGAATTCCCTGACATATCCTCTTGAAAGTGTATTTTAAATGGCAAAATCATAGTTCTATTTTTCTCTAGTAGTAGTGATTTCTTCCTTTCTGAGTGGACTTTCAATCCATATTTGTAAAACTTGTGTCACTGTGGATAATGACTCCCTTTTACCCACTTCTGTCAGCACCTCAACAGTGTCTTCTAATTTTTTTTCTGTGGTGTACTTCTCCTCTAACCCAGTCTGAGATATCTTAGAAGAAAAAAAGATGACAAACTCGGAGTCCTACAGTTTGGTCACATCGCTTGGATTTATGTTATGCAACGTTTACTGTACGACTGAGCAAGCTTTAATTTAGCAGATGATTGGATTGTTGCTTGCCCATATCTTGAGACACTAGTAAAGAATGTTAAAGTGCATGACTAAGAGGTTTGCATGAAAACAAGCATTTGCTGTGGCTGAGGATCTCTACCAGCATGTGTTTGCTTGATGACTGGGCAGAAAAGAACCATGAAGAAATGAATATAATGAGCTGGACTGTTGGCTGGGGGAACAGCGTGGCTGAACTTCAGAGGACTCCAGCTGCTGTGACACAGCTCTCAGTCTATGTCACCCCTTCTCACGTTTCCAATATGGGGCACCAAACCGCCGTTTTACATCTGAAATGGGGCAGAACACAATTCTGCTCTGGATGGAATGTGGAGCACAGAGACCCGGCCGGATGGGAATCTGTCTAAAAGACTTGGTAGCCAATCCCAGACACTCCTCATGGAAAGTCGGCTAATTGAAGACAGCAGGCCTGCTTTCGTTCCCCAATTTGCATTCAAGGTTCTCCTGCTTACCGTGAAGCAGCAGCAGAAACCCGAATCAGGATGAGGTTATGAGATCTCAGCAAAATCTGCTCAGATTAATTGGATCCAGCAGTCGGTCTCAGAGCCCTGCCATTATTTTGCCCTTTTTTAAAATGAACCCTTGTCCTATTCATGGTCATCACTGACATTAATAGGCAAGAGATAGTGTCATCATCAGACAATGTTTTAGTCTCAACCAGCTCACTTGACACTTTCTGACACAACGTGGAAAGCAAACCTGAGTTATAACGCAGACTAGTGTAATTCTTCCCAGACTATAGTTTTTTTTGTTGTTTGTTTTAGTTGAGCTTTCATGGTAAAAGTGTATGCTGGAATTCCTTTTTTTTTCTGCCACTGGGAAGCACGCCCAGTGAGGTGAGTCCAGCCAGCACAGAGTTTACTGCAGCAGGGTTTCCTTGGCAGCAGCTACACGTTCTTTCACATTTCCAGAGCATGTAGAAATCTCCGGAAACCGAGCGACTAATTGGTCACAAAGGCCCCTCAGGAATGTCTCAGATTTTTTTTTTTTTCATTACCATTGCATAATGTATCTCGTCATCGGAATGGAAAGTGTGATATATATCTGCGGAGGTATTCGCAGCGTATAGCTCGATTCCAGCCTGGAAACACTGATGTCAACGAGATCTTGCCTACAGACTTACAGTGCTGCAGTTACGACTGTCTGAGTTTTATGTAGTTCACTGGTCTGGAAAAAGTGAAATAATGGCTGGAAAGCCTTAGAATTTTCTTTAATATATCTTAAAATCGATTTAAACCGCTCTAATAATTACTAATGTTTTTTTTATGTTTTATATAGTTAATTTTAACTGTATATTAGAGTTTAATCTAATAAATATGCACTTTCTATAAGTGTGCTAAATCTTGTTTTTTTCTTTCATATTTTCCTCCATTTTCTACAAAGAAATGTTTGTCAGGTTTATTCTGACAAACATTATTTTAGCCATACATATGAGTGACAAAGTTGTCACTTTTAGTCCACAGGTTTGCTTGGCCTTTAACCAAATTAGATGATTGACCTTTGTCCAGATTTAACACCCACTTGTACCAGCTGAGAATTAACGTTAATAACTTTAACATACTATAAAACTAGATGAACTAAACTAAGAGAACAATGGACTATGGAGGAACTGGCAACTTTCTGTGACACAAGTCGCAAAATGTAGAGCAACGGTAACTGTGTGTGATGATATGTTGCTACACAGCAATTTGCCATGTGTGTCTCCCTCCCATAATGTGCCGTTTGCAGCTATCAGAGAAAAGCAGCTGCTCTGAGGGCTGCAGTGCTGTCATCTTTTTTTTTGTGAGGCTTGTAGTTTCTGGCACAGCCTGCTTAGAAATTCCATCTTTAGGTGTCGTCACATTATATAACAGCACTACACATGTCTTTAGAGGAGAATGTCTCAGTATGTCCTCTGGTGTTTGTTAAGCTGTGGTGTTTGCTAGTTTTTTTTCCTCCCCTTTTTGTTTAAAGACTAATTTATGCTTTATTCCTTTAAAACCATACAAACACAGCTACCGTCGTTCCTATTTATTTATTTTTTTCCATTTAATTTTCGGTCTTAAGTAACTGCTGGCAAATTTGCTGGCTTTAATTTCCCAACATGATTAAATCTGTGTAAAAGTGTGTAGTTTTGCTGACTTTAGACTATTAGAGCTCACACCTCTGGCAAGGATGCCCAAACTGAGCATCACTGGAAACAGGAGCAGATGTTTGTTGAGGCCAATTAACAGCATTGAGAAGAAGACAACGTTGTGCACCGGAGGGGGGTTTGCTGGCTAATATGCATGCTATAAAATTAATTAGATTGACAGACATGGATCACGAGGTGTGCTTGGCCTTGATTAACTGAGATTTTTTTTTTTTTTGCATGCTATTTTTAGTGTTTTATAATTTTAATGAACTGTGTTTCATCCTCATTTAGGTAATATTTTCCCCACACAAATTGTAACATTAGACATGACTTTTAATTGGATACGAGTTGTTCCTTTGTAAAGAGTTAAATGTCCTTTTTTTTGGTCCTAATTTTACTGACTAGGTAATTGACAAATTACCATATTATTAGCCACACATACTCAGTCTTGCAGTCATTAGTTGTGTTAAGGTAATTATTGGAGTGTAAAGTAATGTCAGTAATGCGTACTACACCCAAGCATTCTTCCATGACTGACCAAACATTCAAAATGTCTTCCAGAGGTCCTTGCAACATGTCAAGGAATATTTGTCCAATAAAACCAAAACTATGGACTGAAATTGAGTTTCCTGACACATGTTCATACTTTGTTTCAATGGCAGTAAAACCGTCAGATTCAAGCCTGAAGCCAATTAAGAGCCTGAGGACTTGGATGTACTGGAATGCAACATCAGAGATATGTCGGCATATTTCAGGCAAGAAGAAGCAGACATTTTGTTTTTGACAAGCAATTCCCTGTTCAAATTTTAAGCACTAACGTAATCTTCATCTTATAATCCGCTGCACAGGCCACAAGGCTTATCTGAGTGCTGTTGAATGAGAGACTTTTAGTAAAAAATGAATGCTATTTTTCCTCCTACAGTGTGATGAGAGAGAGATAATTTTACTCTCCAATGTACGAGCCAACAAACTAAATGCATCCACAAAACTGATTAGAGATGCACCAATTAGCTAGAGACTGGAAGTGGTCAGGTCTTATTTTGCTCCTTGGTGATCTATAGATCAACTGCTGGAAAATAGGAGGGAAAAATATTGTCCACTAAATGCCTCAAAACTAAGAACTCATGTTCAGTCTGTACAACCACATTACTCGATAGCATACATGTGTTTGTGTTTTAAAAGATCAAGTAAAGGTTAAGTCCACACACATTGGTTAAAAATCTCATTAATTTCTGAAATTTACTATGTTGTGTTGGATTCAAAACTACTAACTCTGACAAAGAAGCTGCAGCATATTTTCTCCTATATTGATATCATTTTCAGGAAAGGAATTTGAATCTGCAGCTCAGATCTCTGAGAAAATTGGATCGTCTACAAAATGTCTTAATTATTGCAGACTACAGAAAACTAAATAAGTTAACAAAGGCATTACAGTTGCACAAAATAAAAAAAAAGTTAATAAAAGAGAGTGAATAAACAGTCTGTCCTATCTGAAATTCACCAACGTTTTGAAAATCTGTTTTTACCCCCAAAAAACTGCAGCTACAAAGTGGATTATCAAATTAATATTTCCTGGATTTACATTTGCCAAACAAATTAGTGATTTAGTTGATTCCTTCCTATCTATTTATCTAAGTATACAGCTTGAACAATCCGCAACTAGTATTATTGTTATGTCCCCTACTTGGTGAGACAGTAGCATAATGCCAATATAAGAGCAAAGGCATGACCTCAATATTTTGATGAAGTCCCTTTTTTGTAGCTAATGTTACACCAAATATACATAAAAACTGATTTAAAATACACTAACTCCAGATAGACATTGTCTTGTTGTACAGGACACCAACCATTTTTTGCAGACGCTGATCAATTCCAGCTAAGTTTAGCTTTTAAAATCAAACTGTGCAGCTCTTTTTAGTGTAAGTGACAGGGGAAGCTGTGACAAAAGTGAGTGAAGCAGGAATCCAGAGGGGTTGAGATCAAAGTCTCATTTATTCCTTGTGGTTTATAAAAGAGAGGATTTAATATAATAAAAGGCTATTACAAAAGACATCAAAGGCAGCGCCGCCTAGCCTTTTTCTTAATATCTGTCCCGGTATTTGTCTCTTAGCAAAAGGGCACCATGACAACAGATAGTAGTCAGATGACAAAATGCACCCCTGGGAGAATAAGAGCAGAAAATACCAGACTGTAATGAGTGGAAAAGGAAACTACAGTAGATTAAGCAACTCCAATTTGAATTATTATTTTTTTTTTATGTCTGTTGCTTGTTGTTTATTTACTCACTGATATTTGTTTTGTGTACTTGACAATGAAGAGCTCTGTTCTCTCCTCCAGAGAGTCACTGTCTTCATCCTAATACTTCTATAAGCTCACCCTCGGGAGCTGGCCACGGCAATCTGCTCTGCGATTGGGCACATGCTGTGGCTCAGGAGGGCGGGGTTAAAACTGAAGGGATGCTTCATAATAGTAAGCTTAAATTCATAACCAGTCCATCAGGTCACATAGCGCTGGTATCAGAAGGAGATACGGAACGTTTTCACCCTGTTTTGGCTTTCTTTGCCTCGTCAAGGAGCCTGAAGAAGTCTGTGAACTTTCTTGTTACTCCATGCAGCGGGACTGGAGACTTGTCAGACACAGTGTTCAGTAAGAGCGGACATGGTTGCCTTGTGGGTTTGCAGGACAGAAAATGACCCATGGCTGAGCTTGACTTGCCCCCGGGCCATCAACCTTTGAACCCGCTCAGACACGCCCAGGAAGAAGGTGGTTGGGCTGACATCTGCTGAGGACCTGGGCTCCTCTTGCAACCCCACCAGCCTGCACTTGTTGCCATGATCAAACAAAACAAGAATAAAAATGTCTCATGGGTAAGTGGTGAATATTTGTGTAATTTTACCCTTTTGATTTTAATTGGAGTGATTTCTGTTTTTTTTTTTCTTTCTCCAGACCAGCTGAAAATCACAATATGTAGCATTGTACACTGGAACTGATGAGATGTATTGTATTTCTGACGTGCATTATCCTTGATTTCTAATGCTTTGGAACCTTTTGCCTGTTCCAAATAGGGGCTTAGAGATTTAGTTATTATATAACTACAAGTTACTACATGTCCACTTTATGAAATCTAGTCATTAAGGCTGCTAAAACTATCTATTTTACAAAAACAAAGTTAGATTGTCAAGATAATTTAGAAAACGAGTTCTAGCTTCTGAGAAAAGGTTTACACGGTGAAAACATGAATAATTACATCAGATACACCAGTGTCTTTTTTCATAAGTCAGGTTTTTTTTTAACATGTGCGTGTTTGATATCTGATTCCCTGCCAGTGCAGATGGATCAGGGGAGATTATAATGAGAGTGGCTTTGCTGGGGATGAAATCAGCTACTTGGAAGTGGGGGAGAAGTGGCAGGAAATGTAGGATGGAGGTAGGGTGTACGATTGGATGCACTTCCTGTATAATTTTCTTGACACATTTACTGATTATTTATTTTAAAAAAAGATGTGCTACCTCCAGCTTTTTATTTTATGTAATTAACAAAGAGTCAGCAGATTTACCCACACTGGTGTAACGTAAATACAAACCAAATTAATTTGTGTAACACAGTAAAGTCTGCAGACTTTGTGATAACATAAAAATATAGATTCATGTATTCATGTGGGGCATCTAAAGCCTAATTTAACTTCATCTTATGCACTTTCCATTAATTAGCAGTTTGAATTGTCATTTTTGTGCAGCACAGTGTACTCATGGACATGTGTACACTTATGTGTTTTCCTCCGGAGGGAAACACTGCTCCACTTTCCCTCAACCTATCCATATGGCACATATGTCATGCTGCTGCTTTCTGTGTCCTCACCCTGAACCTAAATACTCCTGCAATGGACAGAGCTGGAAAGCTGAGGTTGTTAACCTAATAAAATGTATTCTTGGCGTGGTGGGAGATCGACGCTCTCCTTCACACCCTGCCTCGCCCACAGTCTGTGGGAGGAAATCGGAGTACCCTGAGAGAACCCACAAATGCAGGGAGAACGTACAAATTTTGTGCCGTAGGGAAGTCCTCATTTCGGGATTCAAACTTTGAACCTGATGCAAGGCCAAAAAGTGCCCAACTATTTATTTTTTTACATATATTCCTACAATTGTTATGAACAGAGACCAAAAAATATTGCTTACCAAGAGAAAAAGAAATTGAAATAAATGAACTTTTCAGTGATTTTTATTATTATTATTTCAATAATTCAATTCAAAAAGGGAAACTCGTGTAGATTTAATGCACAATGTGTTATATTTCGCATCAGATGCTGATGTTAGAAGAGAAAGCTGCTCACATAAGGTTGGGAGCATGAAACTGTCCCATGATGCCATTCTTTACAACTGTTTATCTGGCAGTTTGGTTTGCACACCAAGTGCAAACCAAATGGATGCAGCTGCTTGGTCATGAAAACACGTTTAATGAAGTTCTGTACACCCTGTTTCTCAGGCTGATCTGAACACACAAAGAGCTTGTTGTCTGCAGACAACTGCTGACCTCTGCACCACATTTACCACATAGGTCCTGAGTTGCTTTTATTTCCAGTCACATCCATGTTGTCATAAAATAAACAGATGACTAATATGGAGTTGGGAGGAAAACTCGTGACTGTGCACAGGTTGCACCTTAATCCAGTACCATATTGGATTTCACTGAGCTCCTGCAAACAACCACTTCTTTGACAAATATTTGTCGATGCAGTCTGCAGGCATAGGTGCAGCATTTTCTCTACGTATGGTCTTAGAAGCGATTGGAACGCCTGAATTCAGCCAGTAACCAGTACTTTGGGGAATGTGGTGTATGCTTTCCTAGCTGATGAATAAAGTGACCTCACAGATTGGAAAATGTCTCGTCCCACATAAGAACAAAAGAACACACCTCCAAATTGTGCATATAGGCTCGTTTCTGAGAGACAGAGCAAATTTGTGTGTTTTTTTTTTTATACAGCCTTTTAAATAAAACTTATTTGTTAGACTATTGAGCAGGATACTGATGTATAGTTGGAGGTTCCAGCTGGGTAAGCTGAGATGTTTCACACATTTAGTGATAAATGTTTTTGCCAATGCTTGCGTGCAAAATAACTCAACCTCAGTCTGACTGCATTAAGCGTATGTAGGGCAACAATTTTCAAGTCTTCCCACAGATTATGAAATGGTTTTAGGTTTTGGACTTTGAATAGGACATTCTCGCACATTTATCTGAACAAAGCCATTGCATTGTAACTCTGACTCTATGTCTAGTGTTGCTCTTTTATAGGGTGAACCTCTGCACCAGTCCAAAGGCTCTAACATTTTATTGCAAGACAAAGAGAGGAGGAGACAAAATCATTTAAAGACTTGTTCTTCAAGAAATTATAAGTTACACATTATAAAAGACTTGTGATAAGTTACATAAAGTAAAAACAAAAAAATAATAAAGCTTTCTTCCTAGTCTTTCCAGTCTTTCTCTGTTCAACTGTTGTTCATCTAGATTCTATATGAAAGTAACTGCATGCATTGAGTTATCGAACTTTTGCAACCAGTGGAAAAAATTCATTTTTAAATAAGCAAAGCCTTTTTTTCCCCCTCACATGTCAACTTGCATTACCATTTTTTTTTTCTTTTTCTCGGTTGAAACTTTTTGGGCCCAGCGGTCTACCCTTCTGCGACCCGCCCATCCAGCGCATCCACTTGTCTGTCCAATAAGCCTAATGACTCCGAGGACCACGTTTATAATCACCGGGGTGGGCCATGCCAGGCGGATTAGAACTCCAGATGGTGCTGTTACTGCCTGCCTGCCTGTCTGTCTTACCACGGATGCACAGCTGCAGGAGGTCACATGTTTTACAGCAGAAGTCCAAGCCGTTTGGCATCATTGTGACACTGCGACTGAACGTTGCTCCTAACTGCTGAGTGCTGTTGGGAGTTTTAAGGTGTTTGCAGGATGTGTGTGCATGTGGTTTTTTTTTTGTTGTTTTTTTTCTCATGCTGATTTAGATTGTCTCTTAAGGTTGAGTGGCCCATGTAACAGATGTCACGCTATCAAATTAAAGCTTAATGCCAAGCCAGATAAAGAATAACACTGCAGGGCTAACCGTGACACCACAGAGCTTAAACACTTGGTTGTGTGTCAACTTGAGTCCATGTCAGTGTGTGATCTGCCTCTGTTGAGACTCTTCGGTCGACTTCACTCTACTACACTGACTTGAAACGTACCATTAGAAGAGGTCTTCAATATGCTGACAGCTCACCTCCTCTGCAGTAAGTTTCATCTACAGCTGGAAAACCACTTGTATTTATTTAAGAGCTACTTGGCAGGCAGAGGAGTAGTCACCGTTATCGGTTTTGACTGGGAACGACAGTTTTTCTTTTTTTCTTTTTTTTTGTTTTAATAATGCCAGGCGTCAGATGTTTGCACCCCAGGGTCCTGGTACTGTGAACAGAAAAAAAAAAAAAAAAGCAGGGTTTGCATAATTCATGACAGTCGCTGCAGAGCGGAAAGACGGCACAGGTGTTCTGCTCGTTGTGGGAGAGCAAGCATGTCAAAGAAGAAAAAGGTAAAAACAAAAGTCATTTCTATGTAAATCTACAGCTTGCTTCTCTATCCAGGGTTTATCCCTTGATTATTCACTGTCTCAGTGATGGTTCACATCCTTTTATTGTGGCGTCTGTGCTGATGTTTGTGCATCACGATTAAGATAGTTAATGGATGAGGTCTGTTCCACAGAATCTACTCTTAGTGGACTTTTTGCCTGGTTCGTTGCTGCCTTCTTTCTGCAGATTGCTGTTGGTGAAAGACAATCTGCAGGATCGTCTTTCTGTCTTGCTGATGAGTTACTCGGGTCCGACAGAAAAAACAGGCTCGCTTAGCTAAACCCTCTGTTGAATCATTCAGAGAACGTTTCAGCTTTTTTTTCCCCCCTCTTTGTTCTAGAAAGCTGATGTGTGCTCTGGAAGGCCTTGTCGTATAAAGTCCTCTGCACATTTTAAAACTTCCAAAAGGATTTATTTTATAAAGACAATGCTGTAGACCCTGGAAGACATCAGAAATCATTTTATCCCCTGTAAACTTAGTGAAAATAGAGATCCAACTAAATCCCACCGCCAAAGTAAACCTTTTACCTCAGAAATGTGTTCTAAACACACCCTCAAATACAAAAGTATTTTTTGTATGCTGATTTCAGGCTTCCTTCTATTCTTAACCCTTGATGTGCTGAAAGACTGACAAGGATTTAAGTCTCCTTAAAGAAGCAATCATTACAACGAGAGTTGGGATTAACTGGACGCAAACAGTCACCTCTGCTTGTGAGCGATTTGAATTTTGTCCTCCTGATTGTAACAATAAGAATGGATGTTACTAAGCTGCTCAGACAGCTGGACTGTGTTGTTGCTTTTATTGCGTCCAAAGGCAACAGAAACGGACACGAATGGACAGTTTTAGGCATGACTGTTCAAACTTGGCTGCAAAATAAGCGGCTTTGTGAACATTTCAAGTGTTTGTGACTTAGAAATTGAGAGATTATTGCTGACTTTTAATGTGACATGAATCTTGTACAAGGGGTAAGCAGAAAAGGTCAGATAAGTGCATAGGCTCTGAGAACTAATACTTGATCGAAGCACGCTTTAAGTTTCAGCAGTCACCTTTTTGAGTTCACATCTGCCATTAGCTCTTGTGAATCTGATTAACCGTAATAAAGTTCAGCTGTCCCAGAGGATTTTTCTGACATTTTCAGTCTTTAACCAAAGCCACGTTCAGAAAGCTGATGAAAAGGCCGAAGCGATTGTCAGGAAATTAAATTAGGGCAACACAATTTCTCTTTTAAGTTCATTGCATTAATTCACGCTCCATCAGTCTAGTACATTTTATTAAGTTATCTCCGTCCTGTTTACTCAGTTACTCTGTTTTTGTTTTATGAAAGCGTTGTAGACCCACAGCCCGCTCCACCCTCTGCCTCCGCTTGTCCTGGTCCCATGCGTGACCGCATTGGTCACAGCAATTCCAGTTTGCCAGTTGGAGTGATTTTTCCAATGACTCCATGTGGAACAGCCGATGTGTTGATGTGCTCAGCGAGCGTGAAGTGACTCAGTTAGCACCATAAGCAGCGCTAGACGTCGCACACCGTTTTACATGTCAGCACTTCATAAGTCATCAAGTGCTCCCACCTCTGAGCTCATGATTTTCATTCCTGTTGACCTGCTTGACTTGCTTCCTTTGTCTCCGCGGACAAGACTCTTTTTGGAAAGGGTAAGATTGTGCCAAGTTTTCAGTTTTGTTTTTGCATTCTTTTGGAAATCTCTTGGTTTGTAATTCAGGGTGTAATGTCTGAGTGGTAGCCTGATTTCTGTGGGGAGTGACCAGCTTTAGAGCTGCTTTTAGCTCTGCTGTATGCAGTAGTGGGATGCCCTGTGGTGGAGAGGAAGAAACAGCCGTCAAACTCTTTAATTGTTCCGGGTGAAAACAGAAGATACAGCAGATGCGGCTTCCGTCTCACGCTCCGCTTCTGTTCATCTTGCTTAGCGCAGTATTTTCCATCTAATCTTTCTTTTACTCTTTTTACCTTCATTGCTTTCTTTCTTCATCTGTAATTAGAGATGCTCCCAGGACTCGGGCGCCCTGGTATGTGCTGGAACGTCAGTCTGATGCTGGCTGCCGACTCCAGGGTTTTCAGTGGGCTACAATCACATCCATATAAAGCCTGGCATGGTCCATGCAACTCTGATCTTTATTATGTTATAGATTTAGGTTATAATTTCTTTTTCTATAGAAACTAATCCCTGGAAGTCTGAAATATATGTTAGATTTTTGTTAATCAAGCACAATAAGATTGGGAATTTTTCTGTTCTCTCCGTATCGCTTATCCTGACAAATAATTGTCCATCCATCCATTTTCTTGCACCCTTGTCCCTTGGTGGGGTTGGGAGGGTTGCTGGTGCCTATTTCCAGCTATCGTTTCGGGCGAGAGGCAGGGTACACCCTGGACAGGTCGCCAGTCTGTCACAGGGCAACACAGAGACACACAGGACACACAACCACACAACACACACACTCATACCTAGGGGCAATTTGGTGAGGCCAATTAACCTGACAGTCATGTTTTTGGACTGTGGGAGGAAACCGGAATACCCGGAGAAAACCCACGCAGGCACAGGGAGAACATGCAAACTCCATGCAGAAAGACCCCAGGCCGGGAATCGAACCCAGAACCTTCTTGCTGCAAGGCAACAGCTCTACCACCTGCGCCACTGTGCAGCCCCTGACAAATAATTGTAAAATGTCTAAACAAAACACAACAAATTTTCCATCTAAAGTAGATATGGACTCATGTGAGGGCCTTATGACATGACAGTCATTGTCTGATTGGCTGCAGAGCAGTTGTTGGGACCAGGGTTTCTGGCTGTGTTGTGTATGTTTGGGTTCTTTCTAGTTTTCCCAGCTTCCTCCCATAGTGAAAAAGCCTGAATGTTTTTGGGTTTTTTTTTTTTAAGTTTGAGAGTGTTGATGGACCAGTGAGTACCTCGCCTCTTGCACAATGACCACTGGAGATGGGAAGCAGCTCTTTTATCAGGCCATTAAGTGCTGCTCTATAGAAAAAATAAGGCATAATATTTTGTGCAGGAAGCACATTTACTTAAAAAAAACATTACTGTAAGCTATTCTGTATCCATTATTATAACTCTAATCATCTTCCCGTCTTGCTGCTTTTGCAGCAGTATCAATAATTGATGCTTTTTGGCTTTAAAACGAAGCAATTGCTTATATAGTTTAACCTGTCAGGTTAAACTATATAAGAAAACCGACCAACTTCTTATCTTTTTGTATGTCTGATCTCAGCACTCTAAAGAAAAGTAGGATAAGATGATAACTTCTTTAGTCAAATGATAACCAGTTGTGAGCGATTATTTTTCCAGACTGAAAAAAACAAAGATCCAGCAGTACTTGAAGGCTTCTTGGAGAGTTTCATCTGTGTAATGGCATTCTTGGCAAAGCATGACCCCTTTGGAGAGGCCTTTCTTGATATTTTCTCAGTCATGTATTTATAGTGCTCTTAAGCCTTTCGGGGATCTATTTCAGTTTACTAAGCATTGAATCCATGTTACCATAGCACCTTTGACAGAGAGCAAAACCCTGTTTATAGTACTGGACAGTCTCTGTCGCTGGCAACAAGCCATGTAAAAATCTGTAAGCTTGATTTATAATTTTAGTTGTAGACTAATGAATAATCCTGTGTGGTTTATCACATGGGTTGTTTATTTCAATAGCAAGTGGTGGCTGTAGTCTCTGTTAAGCTGGGCAATATAAAAATACATTCTTAGTGTAAAGTTATCTTTTTTTATTGATCTCCACTTTCCGTCTTCGATTACGTGCCTCTGAGTGGTGACTACTGAACTGAGTCTGTAGCGGAAGGACTTATTTAAATACAGTTGATCCGCACTTATTTACATCTCATTGCTTATTTGTTGATTTTTTTTTATTCCTGTGGAACTTGACTCTAAATTATTTGCAGAAAATTTGCCAATTTGCATTCTGTTAACTGTATTAAAAGATGCACCTTGGAGAGCTGAGATACCTTGGTATAATACTATTGGCTGACATTTGCAAAGCTGCCAATCCAGGTAGAGCCAAGCCAGTGCACACTCTGCGTATTAATGCATATTAAGGGGACTCAGGTTTGTACAGATTTTAGCTATTTGCAGATGATTGTGTGGTACCTCCAACTCTTTGACCGTTTCCCTCTAGATTTATTACATTGTAGGAGCAACGAGACACAATCTGAAGTAAAAGTGTACAAAAAGACCATTTGTAGTTTGATGATTAAATCATTTAGAAATGGACCTTTAATTTAAACTTTACATGACACCGGACTTCAATTTATTTTGAATGAACAGAGTACAGGAAGATTGTTTTTTGTATTATACTCTTTACATTTTCAGGTATTCTAAAACTGAAAAGATTAAACATCTGTAATCATTAACAAAACAAAAATGATAAACCATCAATCTTTTTCAAAAGGATTTTATATTTTACAATGCAATAACCTGGATAATATTTGCGGGTTTACGTACAGTGAGAAGGTTCTCAATCTAATGTTGCAGAGATGTAAGATTTTTGTATTATACACACTGCTGTCAATGAAGTGTTCACCACCTTGCAGATTTCTTCGGATCTTGTTTTTGGTGACACTGAAATGTTCCAGATCAAATAAATGTTAACATGCGTGATTGTTTAACCATTTTCATTGACATCGACCATCAGCTTTAAAGTGTTGGTGGCTGGTGCCGGTGAGTCTTTGACATTGCTGCGGAGGAACTTTGGTCAAGTCTTCTTTCAGAATTAATTTAACATGATCATATGTATATTATTGAGTTTTCAAGCATGAACAACTTGGTTAAGTTGGATTTAAAAAGCCCGACTTTGAGTAGGCCAGTGAACACAGCATTTGAGCTTAAGGCAAATGATCTGCCACAGACCATCACGCTATCACTGGAGTTAATTACAGTTAATTGGTGACTGTGTGGCGTCTTATATGACTTTGTATTTTTATGCTTTTTATGATGTGGAACACTTTGAACTGCCTTGCTGCTGAACTGAGCTTGGTTAATTCTCACTGTGACACAAAGGACAGTTTGAAATATATAATGAGTTAGGTTTACATAACTTTTTTCTGTTAAAGTAATTCTAAAATCAGTTTTGTTTTTACTTAAGTTGTCTTCATCTAATGTCTCAACGTGTTAGATGATCTGTAACAGAAAGAATCCGTATGGGGCAAATTCTTCTTTCCTGCACTGTATGTTCATCAGATTTTGAATTAGTCAAAAAATAAGAGGAAACCGACTGGAATCAGACTCAAAATGGAAACAAACGTACAAACATGACTTCTGCTTTCTGCATATGATGCAGAAAATGCAGTGGCTATCAGACCGTCCACACAATAGTCAAATGTTGTTGTGTAACCTCTAGATTTTAACAAAAACACAGCTAAATGTTGTATCTATTGTCTATTTTACGTGTTAAAGTCATTGTGGGGGCGGTCACTGCTGGCAAAATGTTTTACAAAAATATTGCCTGAATGTAAATGTAAAGTCGGGCAATAAATAACTAATTTCTTTATAATGGAGTGATGACCAGGTAGGGAGCCATGTCATTTGCTTCACAGAGTACAAGGTGACTTTGTAATTACAGGAAACAACTGTTGGCAGTTTATGGGATGTCATATTGATTCCCTCACATGGTCCAATTACTGTAAGCTGGTATTGTAAGCTACCGATGTTTGTCTGCGTGTGTTTGTCAGTGTGAATGTCTGATGACGTCACTGCGTGCATGGACACTGATCGATAGGCCAAAGGCAGAGCAGTGACTGCTTTCTGAGCTGAATGGACATTGATCTGTTCAAGCCTACTGAGATGGCAGAAACGCTTTTATATTGTGTTTGGTGTAACGTAAGCTGGGCTGTTGGATCAAATAAACTCCTGGTCGTGTCGGTTGTAGCTGCAGAAGAATGACAAACGAGCCATAATTTTCATCTATCATCCAAGAGAGTGAATTTATCTTTCGTTTTTACAAAACGCATTGAAATGACTTCTGTTTTATGGAAACGTGACAGACAGAGACATCAAACCAGGTAATGGAAATATCACAGTTACTTTTTGTCCTGTAACTTTAATGGAAATTCACAGAAAAAAATGGGGAAAAAGATTAACTTGAATAACTTGGAAGCAGGTTTTTTTTTTCTTTATAGTGACATTAATGGTTTATGTTCTACTAAGATACCCCTAAATCAAATCCAGTGGAACTATTAGCCAATGAGCTGCACTGTTGAGAGGTTGTTGGATAACTTCTTTCGAGAACAGAGTTATGTGGAGCATTATGAAGATGCAAGAGGCAGGGTTAGGTTTTAATAAGAGGTCAAAACATGGCCGCTCACCTAAACTGTCCTGCCAGGTAAAGAGAGCATCATTTAGAGAAGTGACAACAGGACTCTGGATAATCTAGACAGGACAACCAGTCTCGCACTTCGCAGGAAGGGCGGCAAAGAGATATTTTTGTAAGAAAACCACAAAAAATCATGTTTAAAGTTTGCAACACAAAGCATGGTGCAGCTATTTGTGAGTGACTGTTTATTTTTGTTGTTTTTTTCCCCCCGCATATCTGATTTGCATTAAAACTGGAAATAGTAGAAAAGTAGAATGTTTTCGACTTCTGCTCTGATCAAATACAATAAGGACTTGAAACATTTGCTACGGTCAAGCAGGGATAACAATTCATCAAATTGCACGCGCCACACGCACGCACACACACACACACACAACCTGATGCTAATCCTCAGAGAGGGGCTAACCCTGATCAAACACAATATAATCTAGGATTTATGTTGGGCTGCCCAGAAAACATTTTTCTACAAATCTGGGTTTAGCAGACAGTTGAATAAAGCTCAGCAGCCGGGCGATCGTACAGGTCGGACGAACACAACGTGTGTAGATTAGTTTCCTCCAGAAACTTTACTGCTTTCTTCAGTTGTTGCTTCTGTTTTAAAACCGGAACACTTGGATTAGCTAGGGTTACATTTTTGGAAACTCATGACCAAAAGAGTTTCGCTCGTGTTTTACTGCCTCTGTAATATTTAGTGTGTCTCCCTGCATCCTCTGAGCAGCTTTGATTTCAAAGCACAACACGGTGTCTGATCCCAGATCAGAAAGATAGATCTAATCTTCCAAGTAACCGCTACATTTGTTAGATGCAAGCCAGCTGCTCTGTCTCTTGATTACTTACCCGTCCCTTTTATATGCCTGTAACGTTAATAGAGGAGCTCGCACTATGTAAATGCGCTTTAGCTCTCCCCGAGAAACATTACTTTTTAACCTCGAGTCAAACACAAGCAGGCTGATGTGCCATCAAAACGTCCGCACAGACGGGGTTTTGCTGGTTTTCATCCCGATGATGATGAAAGCAAATATGGCATTTTTTCGATCTAGTGGAGATAATTACTTCCTGACATTTCGGTCTCTGCAGCCATGTGTCGACACAGTCAGCTCAGATCTTTCAGGAGCCTCTTGAAAGCAAAGGAGAACACACATAAACTTTGCAGATCACACGCTCAGACATAAAAAGCCACTGCAGCTGCTTTTGGTGTTTTCTGGAATTTTCAGGCTGGCCCCATTGGTCGGAGATCTTACTTCCTAACTAGCAGAGTGTGTGTGTGTGTGCGTGTGTGCGTGTGTGTGTGTGTGTGTGTGTGTGTGTGTGTGTGTGTGTGTGTGTGTGTGTGTGCGTGTGTGTGTGTGTGTGTGTGACAGAGAGAGCGTGTGGGTATGTGGGAGGAGAGAGGGGCAGAGGGGGCTTGTTTTTTGTGACTGGAGGACGGTCGCAGTTCTCCGAAGGAGTGCTCCTCCAGCGTGGGAAAGACGGTTGACTTTGCCTCTGCCTCTCAGGGACTAAAGTAGGCCAAAGAAAGACTGAGGGGAGCCAACTTTCCTTCTCCGGCTAAAACTTTCTATGCTTGGGCTGCTCGGGAAGAGCTGTTCCCCGCTGGAGCTGGGGTAGGAGGGTTTGTAGGTGCGAAGTATTCCGGCTGGCTGGAAGTTCTTGCTTTCGGACAGAAGATGAGCAGTAGCTGAGGAGCTTTCTCCCTGCCCAGCTCATTTGGCTAGAAATGTTTTACTCTACGAGTGAGGAGTCAGATCTGGTGAGTCTGTTTAAACATATGCTAAACTTTTCGGAGCCCCATTCCTGTATCGTTTAAACAAAGAGGGAGGGCTGGGAGTGCTGGAGAACGGAGGGCATAAATGCAGGATTTAAAGAGGCAAAAATGGTACAAAGACGATCTTATTTTCTGGGAAAATAGCAAACCTCCAGGAAGATGCATTTTGTGAATCTCCTATCGAATAAAGTTTTAAGACAAAGGCATCCACTGGGAATCTGTATGAGCTTGGATTGGAGGAAGGAGCTTCAAATGCTGAAAGGAGAAAAAGAAAACACCCAGGATACGTTTGACTAGACCGGCAGCGAGCACGAAACCTGGTTTAGCCTCAAGACTTCACGTTCGGAGCTGAAAGGCACAAAAATCCAAGTTTCTAAGCTCTGTTGGCGTAAATAAGCTGACACAATGTCTTCACTAATTCAAGTTATTCATATCCTGTTTGAGAAATTGCATTCTGTGGTTATCGTGAGCACTTCTATAAGTAAATAACCCATGAGATAAACATAAAACTATGATAAAAGCTCACAGAAAATCCATGCATTTATGATCAGGCTTACATTTCATTTGAGGACTCCTAAAATAATATGGATTTTTTTTTTTCATAGGGATTTCCACATAAATGTTACACAATTATGTTTTGGAGCAAGACTCTTATTACAGGATATAATAAATGACAAATTGTCTTTGCAAATGTGGAAACTGTGGCATGCATCTGTATTTAGCACCCCTTGAGTCAATATTTTGTAGAACCACCTTTCACTATAATTACAGTTGTAAGTCTTTTGTAGTGTGTCTCTTAACAGCTTTGCACATGCAGACAGGAGATCTTTGCATGTTTTTTTTCTTCACAAAATAGCTGCAGCTCAGTCAGAACGTGTTCAGAGAGTCTGTGAGCATTAATCTTCAAGTCACGCCACTGTTTAAATTGGATTTAGGTTTGGACTTTGACTGGGCCACTGCGGCCATCCAATTTGCCAGATGGTTTGCTCAGTGGTTGTTTTCCTCCACACGTAGCACGTAGTGTGTAGACACAAAAGCTTAACTTTGGTTCTGTTGGACCAGATTGTCGTCTTCTATGTGACTTTTCATGGCTCTCATCTTGTCACTCTAACATCCGATTTGGGGAATGAACAACTAAAAATGGACTTGTTAACACATTACGTTTGCTTAAGTTGTTGATCTATGTAGCTTTCAAAGACAATTGTTTGCACTACTGTCTCAGTTACTGCAGTGGAGTCCTCCCTCTGATTTTGGATATTGCACAGTTGGAAGGATTTTTGCTCTTACTTTTTTTTTTTCCTTTTGGACAGTTGTCACGATGCATAATCAACAAGCAAAAAAAGTATTGTTTTAACTCTCTCTCTCTCTCTGCTCGGCTTTCTAACCGTACGGCCAGACAAATTTAAAGAGCAGCAAAAGCAGATGAGGTGGAGTAGTAGTGCTTGCCAAGAACTGATGGTGTCATCCAGGATGTGCTGTAGTGGAATATTGTCTCTGCTGCCTGATATGGAGTTTTTGAAAGTCATGAGACTGCCGTACAGAAACCGTCTTCACTCTTCAGGCATGTTGCAAGTCTGACTACAACTGGAGATTCTTCCCGCCCACAGAATCACCCTCCACAATGACTTTTTGAAGACACTTGGATGATAAGAGTAATGACAAAATTAAATTTCCCCCTTTGGGATAAAGAAAGCACTTTTTGAACATGTCAGATAGAAAATTGAGTGGATAGACGAAATTTTCCCCAATCAATTTGGACTCGCATTCCACAGGAAAATCCATGAATAGGTGAATCTGCGAGGACTGAGCCACAATTTTTATTGCATAAAATATGGTACGATGCACTGAAGTTAAAAGTTGTGACTTGCCACAGTGTAAAAACGTTGAAGAGGAATTTGTTATTTTGCAAACTGTTGTAGTTGATTAAAATGGACTTTATAATGTTTCAGTTTTCCATTGTGCACATCTCCTGCTAGTTGCATGCATAGTTTCCTCAGCTGACTTGAAGTTGGACCTACATGAGACAAACCACTTAACGTATGGCTCGCTGCTCCTCATTAGTTCCTAAAGTATCAGTTGCACACAAAAGCTAGTTTGGTTATACACTCCTGATCAAAATCTTAAGACCAGTCAAAAAATTGCAAGAATTTGCATTTTGCACTATTGGATCTTAAGAAGGTTCTAAGTAGAGCTTCACAATGTTAAAGTAAAAAATCAGTGCAAGAGACGAGAACTTTTGAGCAGGGAATTTTCTGAAAACTGCATTTACACTCAAACAGGATTTTTTCAGCTGATCAAAAGTTTAAGGCCGTAGACTTTAAAAGCCAAAAGCTGTGCAAAAATCTGGATTCCATGTCATTTTCTGTCAAGTCTTTACACTGTCAAGACCTCCTGATGGCAAAAGCAAAAAAAGCTCAATGACTTTGAACGTGGTAGGATTGTTGAGCTGCATAAGCAAGGCCTCTCACAACGTGCCATCGCTGCTGAGGTTGGACGCAGTAAGACATTTTGCATTTTTTAAATGATCCTGAGGGTTATGGAACAAAAAAGTCAAGTGGTAGACCCAAAAAAATTTCACCAGCTCTGAGCGACAGGATCCGATTGGCTGTCCGTCAAGACACGGGACGATCCTCTACCCAAATTAAGGCCATTATTGGTTCTGACTGCAACCCAATAACCATCAGACGGCATCTGCGAGAGAAGGGCTTCAGAAACAAAAAACGTCTTCAAAGGCCACGTCTTCTTCAATGCCTCAAAATTGCCTGTTTGGACTTTGGAAGGGTTCACCAAACAAGGGACATTGAAAGGTGGAAGAAAGTTGTCTTCTATGATGAGAAAAAATTTAACCTTGATGGTCCTGATGGCCATCAAGAACCTTGATGGCCATCAAAAATCATTAAAATCACCAATGACCTCCTTATGGCAGCTGACTCCGGCTTGCTGTCCATTCTCATCCTACTTGATTTGAGTGCAGCGTTTGACACTATCTGCCATACCACCCTACTCAACAGACTTTCCTCTATTGGCATCACTCAGACTCCTCTAAACTGGTTTAAATCATATCTCTCTGGCCGCACTCAGTTCATTCGGATCAAAACCTTCTCTTCCCAGCCTTCCTCTGTCACATCAGGAGTTCCACAGGGATCTGTCTTAGGGCCCCTTCTCTTCATTATTTATCTCCTTCCCCTTGGCAATATTTTCCGCAAGTATGGCATTGATTTCCACTGTTATGCGGATGACACCCAGCTCTATGTTTCCAGTAAGCCCGCCTCCAACCTCCCACCATCTTCGCTTACTGACTGCTTGACTGAAATAAAATCCTGGTTCTCCTCAAATCTGCTTCAGCTTAACAGTGATAAAACAGAGGTTCTTCTCATTGGTACCAAATCTACTCTGGCCAAAATCAAAAGCTTCAGTCTTGTAATTGATAACTGTCCCGTTTCTCCCTCCCCTCAGGTAAAGAGTCTGGGTGTCATCCTTGACAGCACCCTGTCTTTCCAGTCTCATATTAATAACATAACCCGCTCGGCTTATTTTCACCTACGCAACATCAACCGCCTCCGCCCCTCCCTTACTCCCCATTCCACTGCCATCCTTGTTCACTGTCTTGTGACATCACGCCTGGACTACTGCAACTCCCTTCTGTTTGGTCTCACCCAGAAATCTCTTCATAAGCTCCAACTGGTCCAGAATTCAGCTGCCCGTATCATTACCAAAACCCCATCCATGCACCACATCACTCCTGTCCTGCAAAGACTCCATTGGCTGCCCACCAAGTTCCGCATAGATTACAAAATTCTTCTGTACACTTTCAAGGCCCTTTACAATCTCTCCCCACCATATCTTTCAAATCTTATTCATATTGCCATTCCCTCTCGCTCCCTCAGATCATCCTCCTCAATCCATTTCACTGTCCCCTCTGCCCGTCTCACCACCATGGGGAGCAGAGCTTTCAGTCGCTCTGCTCCCCAACTATGGAACTCATTACCACCATACCTTAGAAACATAAAGTCATTATCAAATTTTAAAACCGAACTCAAAACACACCTTTTTAGATCTGCCTTTTCCACATGACACAATTGGTTTGCCTGATTTTACATAGTTTTTATATAGATACATTGTTTTGTTTTATTTATTTTTATCTACTTTTACTTGTTACATTTTATTTGTTTCTGTCACAGTTTTTTTATTATTGTACGGTGTCCTTGAGTGCCAGAAAGGCGCCTTTGAAATAAAATGTATTATTATTATTATTATTATTATGGTCCTGGACCATCAGGACCATCATGGTCCATCAGGTCCTGATGGACAAGCTGGGGACAAGCTTGTCTGGGGACACTGCTTGTCTTGGCAAGACAAGCAGATCCCACCTGAGATGTTTTCTACCCGGCACAGTGGTGGGGGTGCCATCATGATTTGGGGTGCGTTTTCCTTCAATGGAACAATGGAGCTTCAGGTTGTGCAGGGGCGTCAAACAGCAGCTGGCTATGTGGAGATGTTGCAGCGGGCCTCCCTCATAACTGAGGGCCCTCGTCTGAGTGGTAATGATTGGGTTTTCAACAGGACAATGCTGCAGTTCACAATGCCCGCATGACAAAGGAGTTCTTCCAAGAGAATAACATCACTCTTTTGGACCATCCTGCATGTTCCCCGGATCTAAACCCAATTGAGAACATTTGGGGTTGGATGGCAAGGGAAGTTTACAAAAATGGACATCAGTTCCAGACAGTGGATGCCCTTCATGAAGCCATCTTCAACACTTGGAGCAACGTTCCCACTAGCCTCCTGGAAACACTGGATCAAGCCTAGACGATTGTTTGAAGTCATCAACAAGAATCGTGAAGCTACTCATTACTGAGTCCTTTTTTTTTTTGACACTTTGATTTCTGTTTTGGGGGGCTTGGGTTTTTTTTTTTTGAGCTATGGTCTTAAACTTTTGATCAGCTGAAAAAATCATGTTTGAGTGTAAATGCAGTTTTCAATTAATTCCCCGCTCAAAAGTTTTTGTCTCTTACGCTGATTGCTTCTTTTAACATTGTGAAGCTCTACTTAGAACCTTCTTAAGATCCAATAGTGCAAAATGCAAATTCTTGCAGTTTTTTAACTGGTCTTAAGATTTTGATCAGGAGTGTATATAGGTTGTCCTCATGGGTCGCTGTTCAAAGTGTCCACATATCTTTTTCTGTAAACTAAGGTGTAGCTTTGTCAGCAAGCGCTGTGAAAAGGTCACTTGATTTGATATTGCTAAATTTCAGGAGGTGCTTGTAGGATGAACTTCAGTTTGGGCCTTGGATTGGACCTGCTAAAGTTAAGCATTCAACAAAAATCAGCTGTTCTCATAGTTGTTAGAAACAGGTGCTCACATCTCAATAGGAGTCTTAAAAATTTGTGTTTTTAATAAACATCTAAACAAAAAGCGTTAACTTTTGAGATGTAACTGGAATCCTGTCAACCTTTGGCTGGCACATTAACCCGTCAACGCTATACTGTTGAACTCTCGTTGCAAAGCCTCAACATTTTCTAAGCTGCAGCTCTGGTTTAAAGTTGCTGCTTAGTGTTGTTATCAGTGTGCAGAAAGTGAAAGATGGAGAACTGTTTTATTACAGACAGATCTAGTTAGTGGACTGTTTATTTTTACAGTCATAAGAAGCTCGTTCTGCTCTTTGAGCCAGTTCTCATCAATCATGCGCTGCCTGCCTCACACAGGAAGCTGTCTGAAAATTGCTGATGCAAGCACAAAGAAAGCAGCAACTGGAGTTTTTTTTTTTTTTTTTTACGATGTCTTGATTGGCTCTCATCCTATTACTGCTCTGTCTATCTTTGCACTGAGAAACCTGAAAAAGAATGGACAGCTAGTTAACCTGATCTAATTGAGGCAATGCTGCACATTTCCATGTGCATTTGGCTTCACTTGCACTCAAGCACTGAGTTTGAACCCCCCTAAACTTGGCTGTTTAGCATCTGATTGGTGCTTTTGGAGAACAAGTATGGTACCCTTTTCAGGTTCGGGGTTATTGGCCGCAAAGAATCAAAAATGCTAAAATTTCTCATCTTCTCTCGGAGCATCCCAGCTCGCCATTGTTGTTTAAATGCATATATTTCATTATACTTTGCTCCTAAGAAGCCAGATTTTCTTGCAATCGTCCTTCTTTTACTTTTGAACATATATAACAGATTAAATTTTGCAGAGATTACAACTATTTAATTTTTAACTATTTATTTAACTATTTAATAACACAAAATATTATATAATATAATGTTTTATTTCTGTAATTATTAAAAGCTGTTACCTAATATTTGAGAGAGAGAGAAAAAACAACTCTCACTACAAATACAACATCAACTAAAACACAAAGCCTCTTCAGTCTCTTAACATGGAATAGTAGTATGGAATATTCACTTATCAGAGAATTTTGTCTCTGGCCATCATTTGATTTCTTGTTGAATCTCCATTAGTCTCGTTTTCTATCAAAAGTTAATTCGTGCAGATATTTTTGAATGCTGATAACCTTGTTTGTTCTTCTCAGACTAAATAGGTTTAGTCTGGAAGCTAAATAGCCTGTTTAGTTTCCAGACTATTTCCAGTCTCCGTGTTGGTTTTTGGTCCTTCCCAGCTTGCTTTAAACTACAGCAACACTCAGTAATCCTGTCAGGTGACAGATTACGTGATGATTCTCATATTTGATATACTGGTTTATGTAGTGCTGAGTAAACACTTCTGGAGGGACTGTCAGTCTCACCTCAACATCTGCACAGCATTGTACAATACGTCTTTACTAATTTCTTTCTCCCGTTCTTCCCTTTCTCCTTGTGCAGATGCACCATCAATCTGTTTCTCTTCCCCTTTCTTGCTCTCCTGCTTTTTATTTCTTGCACTGTAAAAAGTTTAGTAACCAATTATTGTAGCAATGACACGTCTCTCACACTTGGCTGTCATGTCGGCTGCCATTGTCTCCTTCTTGACGAAGGAGACACTGTTTGTAATTTAATTGACTTTGCGCTGCATCAACTGAAGTGGCAGTGATGGACAGATGGCAGGAAAAAGAAGAAGCTTTAGTTCTTGCCAGCAATGAGTCACTCAACGTCTGAAGCTGCTTGCACACTCGCTCAGCCTATTGTCAGCTTGCTTCCGTCAGCTACAGTGTATCACAATGATCTCTAGAGGCTTTGGCATCAGTAATGGCATGTTTTAGACAGCTATAATAAAAGATGCAAAGCAGAACGTGGACTGACCAGTTTATATGCTGTCTTTGAGTAAAGACTAGGGCAATTTTTTGGTAAATTTAACAGATTGTACTCTAGTTATTGTGTAATACTCATGTTATTCTTTATTATACTGCATAATGCATTAAAGTACCCAGATACTCTTCTAATCTTTTCATATTGTCTTTAATAATGTTTCTTCAGGCTTTCTAAATATCTTTTTTGGTCCTCTTCACTCGCTTTCTAAGCCTTATCCGACCTTTTACTGAGGAATTTTTTTGTTTCGCCTCTCAACTCTGATCTATGACTCAGCCACTCAGTCCTGGTCATTTTGCTCTTTCGTCACATTGTATTTTTGCATTTTGATCTATTTGTTGACCCAAGACTGAGCTGTTTGTGCTTCTGACTAACAACTACGACTAACTAGAAGTTACTCGTTGTTATTTTGGTTTGATAAGGAGTCAAATGGTCTAAACCGGCATCTGGATCAAATCTTCAGAACGTAATATGCAGTTAAAGTAAGAGTGAGATTTGAGGAATTTTTATGAATAATCTCCACAATTCTTCAAAAATACTGAACTACCAAGAGAATTAAACTGATATGCAAAGGTTTAGTACTTGGATGTGATACCATACTTCATTTCCAGGTATCAGATAGGGTATGGTGAAAAGTAGAAAGCAGGAGTGGATGAAATAGTGAAATAGTGATTCCTGGATCTAAAATAGATTTTTTAATTGCCGAAAGGTCAAATCGAACAGGAGACTCAAACTTGGCACACAAACAGAACTTTTTCACATTTATTTGGGAAATAACCAAATTTTGTTGCTGATTATTATAATTTTTTTGTGTTACATAGTAATGACAGATAAAAGAGAAGCAAGGAATAGCTTTACTAGATTTGACAATATATGAATGTAAGGACCATCCATTACTTTTGCATGTGCTTCATATCATAAACTCAACAGATGCAACTGTGTGTTATTTTATATGAGCTAGGAAAAGAGATAAAAAGAATAATATGGACTAAGTACAGAAAAGTTGTCTTTTATGAAATATTTCAAGTTTTGTATAACATCTTTACTCATTAGGATTAATTGTTTTGATGCTTAAAACTGGTTTAATGAAGTTTCAGTTTCACAAATGCAATAGAAAATATCAATACAGTCAAAAAGGTATAAAATATGAATTTTTTTTAATATTGCTATTTTGAAATGATTGCACTTTCATTCATTTTTTTCACTGAGTTTTACATTTTAAATAAAAATAACTACAAATATTACTGTATCCTAACCACTGACAATCTAGAAAACTATTTACAGATGAGATATAAATTATTTATATATCTTCACCTCTTATGGTTCTTATTGCTTTCAAGCACTCGATTCTTGCTAGAGGAAGGGTTTCACTTTCTGGTGTGAACTCTGTAAAAATACAGTTAAATTATGAATCTTTTTCTATATATCACCACTCACCTTTGCTGCTTCTATCATCATACAGATCAAATCTACGGGGAATTTTGATCAATCTTGTCGCAGAACTAAATCAAACGGCTCTGGCTGAGCTCACGGCAGTAAACAGAGGGCATCAAGTGGGATTTGAGGAAAATACGTCAGTGGCTAAATGCGTAACCATCTTCCTCTGCTTGCGCAAAACCAGTGAGTCAAGAACGTCAAAGCTACTGGGAATACTGGGATGGAAGTAGCAGAGAGAGGGAGAGAGAGAGAAAGACAGAGGAGAGAATAAAAGAGACGGGAATGGAAAAAGGTGAAATCAAATAACAGGAAAAAGGAAGGTAATGGAGGGATACTTAAATGACAAATGGCATTATTGAGAGTGCAGCTTAGAGTCAAGTATGTAAGGTTGAATAATGGACCACACACGGAAACAACCTGAACTTTTCTGCGCGACTGCAATTTTTTTTTTAGTGGACTTCTATAAAGCCATGATAAAAGTGACTTAATGTGAATATGGGAGCTTTCAGGCAATGAAGGGGTGTGCTGCTGTAGCTGCTTCAGCCACAGTAAGTGATTATGTCAGATAGAGGAGGCTGCACAAGCTGACTCAGGACCTTTTCCTCCACTCTCGCTATTACAGCTGTGATTTGTATGTTCTAATGTAGTCATCACCATGCAGTCGCTCCATGTAGGGGTCGCTGGTGGTCCTGGAGAGCCGACCTCTGCTTAATGAACCGTGATTAACAGTGGAGACTCCAGGATCGTTACCTAAAACCTCCTTGGGTGGATAGAACATTTTTAATAGTCTGGTACAACCCAGCACCCACTCTGGGTTCATTCAAGAAGAGAGTCCTTGTTGTAGTTCCTAACCACATGACAGATGCTTTAGAGAAATATATTTTGTTATTCAGAAACCATCAGTTCCCTCACAGAATAAATTATTTAAAAAAGAATACAATATACAAATACAATTTAAATATGAATTTCTGAACTTGTGTTTTTGGAGTAAAAATCGTATCTCCATTTTGCCCCAGTACATTGTGAGTTCATCATTTACTTCCTCTAGTTCACATTTGTTAAAAAAACATTCTGTTCCTATATCCATATTAATCTGTTCATTTCTAGTTGTAGGGAAATATGCTGATGATTTCTAAAGATAAAACAGTCATAAAAATGTTCCAATCTCACACATCAATGCAAAGTTTAGAGATATATCAAGTTTTAAATAAAACCAAAATAAAATCTAACTCATTTTAAAGTCCACACGTCTAAATCAGGACTTCAAAGCTGGATGTACTCTTCTATTTATCATTAAAGCTGCAGCATGCTTTAACAGCACTGTCTGAAATATCCCCTGTGGTAATCTCAGAATTGATCATTTTGTAGATGGAGTGAGAAGTTCTACTACAACCATCATCTTGATAGGAAACGTGGGTGAGCTTTATATGTAAATATGTAAAGCGAACAGATTTCTCCTCCCCCATATGTTGGACTGTTGAAACAGTTTGTCTGCGAGCGTCATGAAACGGTTGCAACCTTTGGTTTAAAGGAGATGGCAACTAATAGTTGATTTATCATGGTCAGTATGACTGTTGTTTTTGAACTTTTAAGTTGACTAGTTATTGCTAATAATTCTTGTCAGAGCCAGGGAATAAAGTAAAATGTCTATATTAATGCCTCCATCACTTTAGTGTTTTGATTTAAAGTTTTTACAACAAGCCTTCATTCACCAGACTGGTTTAAACACAGAGAGCTTTTAAATCTCTGGGTAAGGTGCTGGTTTGTTGCGTCTCCAATCGACTGCTCTCTTTACTTCCTTGTCTTTATTTTATAAATTGCCATGCGGCGTTTGGGTTAAACTGTTTCCACGGATTCTGGTTCAAATCCTCATTTTTACCAGGGCAAGTTATGACTTGATGAAACCAAAACTGCCCTGGCGTAGCATTCATTGGAGTCAGTTAATTACATTTACTTGTACTAAAATATGGTTTTATCACAGAAAATAGCAAGTCAGAAAGTTTTCAAATTGACATAAAATATCTGACAAGGTGAAAACAAACTGATGCGTGCTTGGAAAAGAACTAAAACTGCAAAAGTATTAGATTATGAAAAGGACAAAATAATCACCATGTCAGAAAGAATCAGGATATTGCTGCTTTTCATCAAGGGCTGAAGTTTATATAGTTTTCCAAGTTTAAGTTAATAGAAAAATGTTTGCGCAGTGAAGCAAAGAATCAAGAAAATCATTGGTTATCATCTCTTTTTGGCCACATATTTTTTTGTATCTAAACAAGCCAAAACTGTAACATTTTAGCAGACGATAAGATAATTAGTTTGGCCGTAAATTTCATGGTACATTATCTAAAAGCATTCAGTTAAATTTTACCCAGAATAACAAATATCAACCTAATTACAGCATTAGATGAATGTCATGAGATTCCCTGATATAACTTCTTAGAAGGACAGATTTCTAAACCCGTTTTAACTCATTTCAAGGAGATGTTTTTCCCGAATGCAAAGACTGTAGAGATTTTTTTTCCTGGTTATGCAACGCTGAAGAAGTGGCAGCAAGAACCCTTCATTAGCAGAATTAATTCGAGTTTTCCGAGAATCAGTTTTATGGAGGTTTCTCGATACCAGCTGCTTCAAACAGAGCTCCGATTGTCTCTCGGCCTGAAGAAGACCTAAATGTCATCATACCACTGCCGTATCGTTATTAGCGGGTTTTGTGGGAGTGACGCTATGCTGTCGGGGTCAGCACAGCATCGGGTCAGGAGGCCTGTAGTGTCGGGTCGCCCCGGGTCCTTTCTGTCGCTGTGTGTTTTTGTCAGAGCTGCCAGCAGAGTGCAGCCTTCACAGACGGCGTTAACGCCCTCCTCTCTGGTCCGGAGCATCTGCGTCCTGCCCTGAGAGCAGCGGTGGCAAGTGTCAACACGGCACATCAAAACATGTGCGACATTCGGACAGAAGCGTTGGCTTGTGGAGTTCTTTGACGCCGACATTGTTGCGTAGAGCTGATGCTACAAGATTTCTTGCAGACATGATTTACTCAAGTAGTCATTGTGACTTTAATGTAACTTCTTTAAGATATTAGACTGTCATCATTTTCCGTCCATACCAGCTCACCTTTAGAAAAAAAAAAAAACGTATTTACCCACATTTAATTGATATAATTTCCTTCTTCATTAGCTTGTTTAGTCTAAAGAAGCTATAATCACACATGTTACATTTATTGATGAGGACAACATTTATACTAAAATGAAAAATCTTTACTTATTTTAATGAGCAGCAATGATTAAGACAGAAACATTAGGTTTCTTCAGAATATTTTGACAAATGTTTCTGCAGTATTGCCAAATATTTTGTGTTTTTATGTGTGAAACAACTGCCTGTCAGATGTAGTTTTCACTTATTCATTCTCCTGTCCTGATCTCTTCTTACATGAAGGCTCTCTTGTAGGATAAGAGAGCTTTTGATTAAACAATAAGTTGTGTAATCAAATGAGCTGCACTCAGGTTACTTAATAATGTAATTTAGTCTTAATTTACACAAATATGTGAAACTTTTGCGGCATCCGGCCTGTCACAATCTTTCCTTAGTTTTACAGCATCATCGTAAAACTATGTCAAATCTTTGCTTTGGTGCAACCGATCGATGTCAAAATCACAACAAAGTTTTCATGTCAGCAGTTAGAAAAGACTGTTCCTAAAAATGTTAAGATTTGTTTTTACTTTGTTTGAGACAAAGATTTTCAGGGAAAGTAATTTTATTTCATAACGGAGTAAATTAAAGTTATAATTTCATATACAAGAGGTTGGCACATTTGGTTGCATTGTTGCCTTGTAGCATGAAGATCCTGGGTTTAAATCCAAGTTGGAGATCTTTCTCTCTGTACATATTCTCGGCACTCAGACTTCCTCCCATAACCCAGAAATATGACTTTTAGATTAATTAGCCTGCGACGTTAAAGTAATTATGTGTGCAAACCAGAATCCAATAAGTCCCAGGATTCTGGTTTGCACACCAAAATCCTGGTATGCAAACCAGAATTCTGGTACCAAGTACAACATGAACTTTTTCAGATGTCGTCATTTTTTATGTGATGGAGCAACACAGAGTCACGTTTTATTGTCACATTAAAACTTATATTTAATCAGTAGAGTCCACTTAAGTGTAATTGAAGCTCAGTATAAACACAGCTGTTGTGTGAAGGCCTCAGTGGATTTTCCTTAGAGAGCAAACAGCATCCTGACAGCAAAGCAGCACAGCAGACAAAGGACAAACTTATGGAAAAGTTCAAATCATTTTATACAATTTGTCAAGGTTTGAACATATCTGAGAGCTCTGTTCCGTCCATCATCTGGGAAAAAAAGGGAGCATGGAAGAACGTCAAACCTTCCAAGAAATGGCCGTCCGCCCAAACTGGCAGGACACTAATCAGAGATGCAGGCAAGAGGCAAACTAAAGAAAACAATTGTTAAGAGAAAGAAGGAAAGTACTGCCAAATTATAGAAAATGTGGAATAAGGTACTCTGCTCATAAGAGAACAAAAGGAAACTTTCTCGCCTAAAAGTGACAGCTAGAAGAAAATAAACAATATTACTCACACTAAAACATGGCAGTGGCAGGATAATTCTGGGGGATGCTTTTCTTCAGCAGAGTCTGGGAAGCTGGTCAAAAGTAACTGGAAGATCAATTAAGCTTAAATGCGACGTAGTGCTGGGAGAAAACCATTTAGTGGCAGATAAAGTCTCGAGACCAAGGCAGAAATGAACTTTCTGGAGAGAAAACGACACTAAACATGCAGCCAGAGCAACAAGGAATAATCTTTTGGTGTTTATTGGTGTCCTCGGGTGTTTATGTTAAAAAAAGTTTTATTTTTCTTCCACTCCATATCTATGCTCCTGAAATCACAATAAAATACATTGAAGTTTGTTGTTTTAACATTAAAACCATAAAGGAGTGTCAATACTTTTGCAAGACTGACATTGGACATGCAACAAAGGACATTCTATATCTATTAGTGCAAAAGAAACTCAAATGTATGCACTGTTGACTCATGACCACCATTCATACAGAACATGCAGTTTCTAGAAATGATTGCTGCAGAGACACGAGGAGCAGATGGACTGACTGTGTGAGGGGGAAAAAAAAAGAAGAAGAGAGGTGATGGAGGAAAAGGGTTGAGGTAGAGAAAGAAGAAATGCTGAAATGGCACAGCGGAGCTTGTAAGAAGGAGTCGGGAAGAGACACTCTGACAAGCCAAGTCACAGCGTGAGAAAGGGAGAGCTTGCACCAGCAGTGGCAGCAGCTTCATTATCATCGGCGGGAGAGTCGGTCACATGCAGCCACACCGGGACTCTCGCAGATGAACCGTCAAGCGTCGCTCGCGGAGTAGTGCGAGGCGCCAGCGACGCAGCAGGACGGGGAAGCTTGATGGAGGGGATGAGGAGCATCGCTGCCACCTGACTCACTCTGGGAGTCAGCCTCAGCACCTGCAGCGGCACGCCGAGCTCTCCCTCCACCAAGGAGTCTGAGGCAGACGAGGGGGAGAGAGCTGCTGAGATTATGCGCGGGGCAGCGAGCTCCAGCGGATTCCCCATCTTTGCCAACAGCGACAGCGGCGGCAGCAGCAGCAGGGGTAGTTGGAGCTTTGGCTCTCCAGACGACAGCAGAGCCAACTGGAGCTGCAGCAGAACAAGGAGCTCCGACTCTGAAGCTATTTATTTATCCGGGGATGAAAGCAGCATTCGCAGCCCCGGCGTAAGAGGAACCAGCTGCCGATGTAGCCACAGTGTTGAATGTACCTGTAGCCAAAGCAGTGACAGCTGCTGCAAAGCTGGTGCAAAGGACACCTCAGCGGTGCAGTTTGGTTTAGTTGTAGTAGCAGCAGGGGGGGGCAGTGGCTCAGGACACTGAATGACCAGTGTGGCTCATGAAGGCCACCTGGATCCGCTTGCTGAAACGAGCCAAAGGAGGTCGAGTCAAGAGCTCCGATGCCTGCGTAAGGAGGATTTTCTACCGTTTATGTTGTGAAAGTTGCTTCTGTGCATGCATTCGTGTGTAATTCGTGGAGTCTGTGCTTTCCCCGTGCATCCATCGCCAGCGCGAAGTGTTGGGGTTCAGCGTGGCGGTGTTGTGACGATGAGAAGTTGTGTGTTGGTATCAGTTATGGCTGTCAGATTCTGGGCAGAGCTCCAGATCACCTCCATGCGACCCACTGGGACGGCTGCTCATGATCACGTCTCTTATTTAAAGGTGACACTCGAGGGAGGCCAGGTGCGCTCACCTGCATCTTTCGCAACCAAACATACCTCGCAAGCAGTAAATTTCATTTCACTTGAGTGTGGCATCGTAACCTTGAGCAGGTGTTAAACTGCCGCTCATTGCTTTTCTAATCAAATCTGATTAGTAAGACTGGATCTGTTTGTTTTTTATTTATCTCTTCTCTGTAGCAAAGTGGGGAACATGAAAGACATTCAGATGATTGATGAGCAGCAGGGTTTTGCGTAAGATGGAGGGCGTGAATATGACCCACCTTGTTCTGTCTAGAACAACAGCACCTCCTGGGTTGTCTCCTTTGCATAAGTCAGATGGTGCAAGAAGAGAGGATGAAGTGGTATGATCTTGGTTTGGTAATTCTAATCATGCACAGATTGAGGGGAGGCTATTTTTAACTCAGACAGCAGAGTGTAATGGTGCAGTGAGATGAATGAAAGACCTTGTGTGAGTGGCTGCCACAGGAGCGTGCAGGTAAGGATAAAAGGTGCACCGACTCCGCTGGATGAAAGACGAGCTGCTTTTATTCGCGGTACTTGATGACTGTCTTAGAAAAATGAAGGGGTGTTCCTCATTCACAAACGGAAGCTCTGTGCCACATTATTAGGACGATTCCATTCATATTTAAGTGTTTACACAAACCTTGAAATAAATTAATAATCTAGTGCAGAAGCGTAATCTCACACAAGAATGTTTAGAAACACACAGCTGTTGATTTGAATAAATGTAATTTATTGGAGGGAAACAAATCTCCCTTCAAGAAAGAAATCACCAGTGCAGGAAGGTTGTGAATTTTTTTTTTTGAAGAACCCTTTTTTGTCAATAAGACAATGAATTGTGTACCATAAAATTTTACAATGTTAGAGCCAGGGGTGAAAGTAAGGGGATACGGCAGGGTACTGCGTACCCCTAAAAGATTTAGCTGGGGTACGCAGTATCTGCAAGAGAGGGGAGCAGCAGTCTGCTGTAAAATAAAATGAATGGGTTCACTGTGCAGCCGTGAGTGATTAGTTTTTCAAGAACAATCTAAAACACGACTTAATCAGTTAATAAATAGCTTTTTTCTCATTTCATATTGTTTCTGAACCGTTTGTGCTTTACGCAGGGGTGCAATATGTCGATCGCGGAAGGTTTTGAGTCGATCTCGGCATTAGGTGACAAACTGAACGTCGCCAGGACGCTGAGACCCGCACTTCCTCCTCTGACTCGCTTAAAACGTTCGTAACTTTATTAAAGAACAACAACAAAAATCAATAAAACGTGTTCAAATTAATGACCCAACAGCAATAATGATCTCAGTAATTATTGTTTCAACAAGGTGTTGCACAATTCTGTGCGTTTCGGTTCCATTACCAAAATAACTAGCAGAGCAGGAGTTTAAAATGAACTAATCAACTACAGCTGTGTCCAGGAAGGCTTATTAATAATCGCAAAATAAATATCAAGCCTGCAAACCTAGTATCGTAACGGAGTGAGTGTTTTTAACGTAATCTCTGGTCGGCTTGTGTAGCGCAGGCGGTTGCCATGGCAACGGGTGTGCTTAAATAACAGAGAGAGACGGAAAGTAAAAAGGTGCGAGTGGTTTAGAGTTGATCACCTGTTCAGGTTGTTTTGCTTTTGTTTACCTTTGTCTTGGTGCATCACAGCCGCTGTAGTTTCTGAACGTTCAATAAACGACAAACTTGAACTAATTACCTCGTTCTTTGTGAGTATACTTCAATCGCAACAAACATCAAACACGGTAAACATTAAGTATCTAACAAACAAATGGCTTCTACCGCGATAATTATGTGAAATTAAATTAATTGTCTAATTAAAAAAATAGTTTGGTGCTGTCGGGCTCAGAGTCTGAGAAGTTTTTCCTTTATCAAACTATTTTTTTTTGCCTCTTATTTAGTGGAAATATTGATGTTGATGAGACTTTCTCCAAAATGATAACCTTTTTCAACCTTTATAGCTCCACTCCACTCAAATGACAGTGAAATAAAATCCAGTCCAACATCTGGTTTGAGGTGATTCCTCTGGAATCTGTTGGAAAAATATCCCAACTTCAGAAGATGAGCTTTTAACCTAACAGCTCTGTGGTTCCTCCTGTCAGTATGAGAGTCAGGGTGAGGAGGCACCATGTTAGGAAGAGAAGTGGAAGCTGCAGGATCTTCAGAACAAACAGGTCATGATGCTGGGCTACTGATTATCTCTGTCTGGACACAGGATCAATAGAACCAGTTTAAAAGCTAAAATGAATGGTTATATGCCAGACATGGAAAACTGGGATGCACTCCATGCCATGATGTTCAGGATTTAGGTCTCATGGCATCTCAAGGTGTCAACATTGCAGCCAGTGGGCTGAAGGAAATACAGCTTTATTTTGTAACAATTAAAGAGCTACCCAGCTTTTATTGCTTCGCAAAAAAATTCATCAGCACAGAAACTCTAAAGCACACAAATAAGCTATGTATGTATGTATATATATATATATATATATATATATATATATATTTATTTTTTATTTTTTTTGTCATAGTACCCCCAAGAACTTAAAACTACTTTCACCCCTGTTTAGAGCATACAGTGAGATGGATCTTTGAGTCACAAATTCGATCAGATGCTCCTCTCTTCTGCTCACTTTATGGATTTTCTTTTGGATTTAGGTCTAGGAGTCTTAAATTCTTCAATTATTTCAATATTATCGCTCAGAAAGTCTAGTTAAGGTTTTTAATACCAGGTCTTAAAATGTGTATCGTCAGCTATTGCTGCTTTTTTTTTTTTTATTACCTTTTTTAAATTTAAAAATACTGCCACTATTTTACAATAATGCATTAGTGTATTTTATTTCAGGATGTTTAAATTGGGTATTGGAAGTGTAAAAGCACTGCATTTCCATGGCATTATTAAAACAAATACCAAATTGTTCATACTTGCAGTTAAGAATACACAGATATGAAAATTTACACTGGTATTCGAAATTAATATTGCTATTATAGCAGATATCTTAAGCAGATACTTAACAGGCAAACAGATGGGTGTGTAGATGATAACTTTTAATGTGATTTTTTTTTCTGCAGTGGATTAATTAAAACCTCCAAGGTTTTCAAAAATACTTCTATTGTTCCCAAGCTGTGAGTTCATCTTTGTTCAGTTGTAGTTGTTGCTGAGGTGCCGCTGTTTGTGTTTCCACAGGGTTCGGCCGACTCTTACACCAGCCGTCCATCAGACTCCGATGTTTCCCTTGAGGAGGATAAGGAGGCAGCGCGCAGAGAGGCAGAGCGACAGGCTCAGGCACAGCTCGACAAAGCCAAGGTTGGATTCTTTAAGCCAGGGATCGGAAGCTCACTTTCCCTTGTTTACCTGGCAACGTCAAATAGCACTAAAAGGGTCACTTTGAATGATTTAAAAAGCATTCTGATAAGGTTTTTTGTGCGATCTCAATTTTACAAAAAGAAAAAAAGTTTCCGCTCTGTTTTGTGGAATTTGTTTCTTGTTTACTACACAAAAACAGTGCAAAAGCTTCATATAACAAATATATGTAAGAAATAGAAATTATCATCAGTTAATGTAACCCACCTCTATAAAATCAGAAAAGACTTAACAGCATTGGCCATAAAGAGGCAACTGGCCATCCATCTGGGTAGAGTTATAATGTCATCACCAAACAATTTGAATTCCATCATTCCATCTTAAAGAAGATTATTCATGAATGGAAAATATTTAGGGTAGGTTCCAATCTGCATCTTAAACTTTACCCATAGATCTGCATGCTCATAAAAAGTCCTAAGTCTGATCAATAGGTATTAAATTGGATTTAGCAAAGTCCCACATAGATCTATTAATTCTGCAGTTTTGAATATGTAACAATTCTGACATAAATACGCTGATGTTCTATGATGGTGTAAAAGAAGGCATGTTTCTGGACATCACTTTATTTAAATTGTGACATCCCTCCTTTTCTGAAGGTCTGGTACTATATAATTTGATTTGGTGGTCGACTCCCCCTAGTGGTCTGGAGCACCTCCATTCTGTGGGGAAAGTTTGCAGCATTTCATACTTGCTGTTGTTTTTGCTAGTTTTGGCACTTTCTCTTGTGCTTCTATTTCTTGTGGCTGCAGTATTTTGTCTGTGGTTGTAACATTTCTTTCTGTGTTGCATAAATTTTTGGTTTCTTTGGGGGAAAAGAATTGTCATGTATAAAATTAGCCCTCCAATGTGTTTTCTTCCTAAGGTGGTTCATGAGGTGCACTTAGTTTTCACAGTTTTTTCCTATTGGCTTCACCTCTGTTTAACACATAATGACAGCATAACATCTGATGTAGTTTTTTGTAAACTTTTGAATGGATTTAAGTAATTCTAGAAGCCTGTTGAAGACCAGATAATTTCTTTTGCATATCTTTAAACATAATCCTTGAATTTAAAGAGGATGTGGTGTAGGGTTTTATTACAAAATGCAAGTTATGTTGATGGTAATTAATAAAAGTAAGACCTTGCAAGAAATGTCTACAAGTATAGAAATATAAATATGTGCTTGCAGATAAAATTGGTTTATTTTGTTTGATTAAGTGATGGCAGGCATCACTCAAACTATGATGTAAACTTTACATGGATCTGTTTGTTGTTACAAAGCTGAGTCCACTTCCTTTCTGGAATTCCTCCGAAAGTCCTCCATGTTACTCAGTTTGCTCCATTTAGACTTTAGTTAGGTGAATTATGCGACGCACTTTGTGTCAAATGGTTCCAACCGGACTTAAAGTAAATCTATTTTCATTATGGCTCCTCTCTTAGCTTTGAGATAACTCTAAGTTAAAACTTTTTTTTTTTTTTATGGATTTCTAAAGAAGCAGGATGTTAGAGCAGAGTTCAGCTGGTCATATGAAGTGGTCCTTCTCAGTGACCACTGATGTGAGAGGTTAGGGGCCTCAGAGGTCTCGGCGTCACTGTTTGTCAGAGCTATAAGCCTCGCCTGATCTGCTCTCGGCCGCAATTAGCAGCACATAAACAAACACACACATGACAGAGTGGGCTCGCCTTTTGCGCAACAGGAATTCCAATCAGAGCCCACTTCCACGGAATCACTGAAATGCTCTGTTGAGATGCAAGTCTTTGATCTGCAAAAATAATTTTGCTGTGCGTCTTGCTCTCTCTTCCGGCCCACTGGACGGCTCGTGGTGTTACATTTTTCACATTAATTCAAGCGACTGCGAAATGTTTGTGTTGTCTTTCATCGGGTGTTTAGTGTCTGTAACAGCTAGTTAAGCTTTTGGCTATCCATTCATTCAGGCAGACATTTTCCTCCTGCGCTTCGTCTCAGAGTAGCTCCTAGCTGGCAGAGACGGATCATTCCTGCAGATCTGTGTCGTTATTTTCCAGAGTCGCCCTCTCTAGCACACTAATTAAAATGATAAGTTGACTTTATAGATAACCTGGCATAGATTACCCCCGCTGGCATTTTACATGACAGATGAGTGGTAAAAAATAGCTTCTGGTGGTCTGGCCAGCAGAGAGAGACGGAGCAGGCTGAGGTCAGAGGAAGTGCAGACTCTCTGACTGTGAGCTTTTATGTGCAGAAAGTCACACTCGCTTCCCTTCAACTACAAATCCGTAAGGATTTAGGAAAGATTGGATACTGCCAATGACTATATTTTATTCCTGACATGCATGAAGGAAACCAAACCAAAATGGGCTCCTCCTAATGGTTTTTTACGTCATAATCAGTAAATGCGCTACTTTTAAATTAACTAATCCACTGAAAAGGAATTGAAGGAAAGTACATTGTAAGTAAAGTGATTTGCTGAGAAAAATACAAATAATTTTAAAACATAAGCATAAAAAAGATTCCCTGATTGCATAAAAAAAAAACCTTCTGTAGGGAACTTGTTGCAATTATTGGTGACTAAACCTCCATATTCCACATGGATTATAATAGAGGGATTTATAAATTAGTTAAATCACTGCATTGCTATGTCCTCATTTGTATGTTACTTTGCATTAAGCCTCTGTCAAATGCACAAACATAATTAAAAACAGTGTATTATGCTAAACTTGCTGCAAACTCAACCGTTAAGTGAACACAGTTTTTTCCCTCCAGCTATCACCTTATTACAGCAGAATTCACCTACGGTAGGCGTGTAACCTTGCAGCACAGCAGAGGACACTTAAAGGCACGAGTTAGAAGCTACTAAAAGAACACAGGAAAGACTCTTAAGTTTCCACATGTTCTCTGTTTGCAGATTGGTCAAAAGTTATTTTGTTTCATGCCCACACTAAGACAACTAAATGACAGAGAAGAGGGCATTTTTCAACACCGAGTCTACTTTTACTCCTTTTTTGATATCTGAATGTCTCTAGCTAAACTTGGACTGCATTTAACCTCATAACCTTATTTATGAAACTAACATAAAACTGAAAGCATTTCAGGCCCCCTCCCAACTCAAATCAAGACTTTCTGACCACGGCATGAATCAGAGGCCAAGTAAGCTGAATTTCTTAATAGTTCAGAATATTTTCTGACATTTCATGATACATGATGATCAATTTATGATAATCACTAATCATTTTCTTTTTGTTTCTGATCGGTTCTGGCAATTTCTGATATTTCCTGAGCAGAGCTGATTAATTAGCACTGTGAGTACACGAGCATGACTCACTCACAATATGTTTTAAAAAAAACATATTGTCTATAAAAGTTACATATTACAGCTTTAAGAGTTTGAAACACTGCAGTTTTAACTCTGTAATTCACAGATCAGTAGTTACATATTGCTTTGGTGGTTCTAATGCTATTGAAGATCGGCGTTTTAAACAAGTAAACACACAGAGAAATTATTAAATGTTGTAAATAAAACAGTCGCTCTCCAGCTGTGCAGGAAAATGAGAAGAGTAAATACCTGGCAGCTGGAAGGGCCCGGTCGATATACTCAAGCAACCTTGGAGAATTATAGAACAATCTTCCCATTATGGAATAATAAAAGTTATTATGGTGCCATATAATAATGGATGCTACAGACTGGGAGTACAGCCTGAGGCCGGTTGCACAGAGCTGTGGAGAAATCATTTCAAATCGATCCACAACATTCAAGGTGAAACAATGTTGGGTTGTTGATTTATAGTGTGTGGCCCAGTGTGTGTGTGTGTGTGTGCGTGTGTGTGTGTTCTAGTCTTGGAAAGCTGTGGTATGGAAAACGGTAAATCAGCCACAGCAAAGGCAAGTGTTCACTCAGCTGGTGAAAAATACATATGAGGTGATATTAGATCAAGCATTGTGGGTTGTTTCCAACTCTCACAGAGTTCCTAGTTAAAGTTTAATTGGCTATGCTGTGTCTCATTCTCTTTTCCTTTTTCCTTTTTTCCTATCGAGTTGTTTTCCTTGTTTTTCGTCCTCATCATTGTCTGTTTTGTTGCACCCTGCACAGCCTCCATAACGAAGGCTTGTGTTTTGTAAGAAGCAGCGTGGTTCTGATATGCAGATGAAGAGTCTCCGTTCAGAAGTCTGCAGTAGATGTCTCGTTTGAATCTTTCAGTCATCAGCGATGTACCTGAGCGTGTGTGCGCATGATTGCCTCCGGGTTCTCATATGTCCCGATAAAGCCAAGTCAAGCTGAGCATAAGGACGGGAGAAAGGAAAAGAGGCAGCTGTCTGTGAAATGAATGAAACGGCATAAATTTGTAATGGACTTCACAACTTCATTCAGTGTACGCAACGCCAAGGACTCTCTGTCCTTCAAGACCTCCAGCATTTCATATTTTCAACTGGGCGTTTTAGGGGAGGCACATTTGCATACGTTAGACTAAAAATATCACTACTCTGAATATTTACATTGTTATCTGCATGAAGGGAATTGTTCCATAGGCGGTTTTTAATTAGTCATCATTATCATTTTAAGCTGGTTGTTTTTCTGACAAGTATTCTACAGTGCTGGGATTCAACAAGCGTTACTAGCAATTTCCTGCAAATGCAGCAGGAAAAAAATGCTAACCTACAGAATTTATATAAATCAAATGAGTCTTCCCAGCTACGGTAGATTTTATATTGTCCCAACAAGCCTTTTTTTCTATTACTCGCTGCTTGAAAACTCAGTAGCTTTAAAGTGCAATAAAAATAACACCAAGTTTCACCAGTATTAAATGGGTCGTGTATTAGTATTGTTCTTGTGACCCATCACCAATGACATTCGGGATGTTGTCGTCTCTCTGAGCTAAGATTTATCTACATATATCTGACTCAGTGCTTGCAGATACACTTCATTATGCTTCTCCTCATGCTGTTGCCATGTGAAGCAGTTTGCTAAAATGTTAGGACAGGGTTGCTGTGTTTAATCTTTGTTTTGATATGACTCATTGATAATTTGGCTCTTTTAATGCAGCTGCAGTTAACCGTGGGTAGAAAAAAAGCCAACAGAAAGCTTTCCCGCATCAGACTCTCGTTCTCTAGCTTTATAAACTTAGCATTGTTCTTTGCATATGTTTTAGCTAGCTGCTCTTTGCATTGTTTTTTCCATCAGTGTGCAAAGGAGGTCACATGACACAAACAGACTGGAAGGTGCAGCAACCATCAGTGTGGACAGGGGGTGGAAAAAGTACTTACATGAATGAAGTATTTGTTTGCCTAATCGAACAAAGAACTTTGAAATAAAATTGTTTCCTGATTTTCACATAATGGCAAGTGAACGAAATCTGAAATTCATACATTAAATATCTTTATATTTCTGTCTTTAACTCTGAAACATCCAGAGAATTTTGGACCGGTTGCACTTCTGAATGATTCATATGTCACAGTTTATTGGACAAATATATTAGGATTTCTAAAGTGCCTTGATATTGAATTGGAATTGAGAAGAAAGCCAGACTCCAGAGACTAAGATACAAACACCTTTTATAAAATCTCTTTTCAAAGTGGTGCCTGTCAAATAGTAACATCCAGTCAGTGGCTGTCATTTTCATTTTAGTTCATCATTTTATTTAAGTGTATTAGCTTTTTTCTTTGAATGCACACTGTCATAAAAAAAAAATCACATCACATTAAATGGTCAGCTCTAATATCTAAATATCTACTCTTTTTTTTTTAATATATTGATAAGTAGGGGGAAAAAATCATCAGACAAATTATATGTCCAAATTTTTTTAGGAAAACCTGCAGGCTATCATGGAGTGTCCTATTTATTTTTGCCTAATTCTAACCTGCACTAAGAATGATGTATAGGATGTATAGATGGTCAGGATTGATCTTTTGCAAGTGCAATATACAGGTCCTTCTCAAACAATTTGCATATTGTGATAAAGTTAATTATTTTCCATAATGTAATGATAAAAATTAAACTGTCACATATTTTAGATTCATTGCACACCAACTAAAATATTTCAGGTCTTTTATTGTTTTAATACTGATGATTTTGGCATACAGCTCATGAAAACCCAAAATCCCTGTCTCAAAAAATTAGCATATCATGAAAAAGGTTCTCTGAATGAGCAGTTAACCTACTCATCTGAATCAACAAAGTAACTCTAAACACATGCAAAAGATTCCTGAGGCTTTTAAAAACTCCCAGCCTGGTTCATTACTCAAAACCGCAATCATGGGTAAGACTTCTGACCTGACTGCTGTCCAGAAGGCCATCTTGACGCCCTCAATGAGCAAGAGGGTAAGACACAGAAAGAAATTTCTGAACGAGTGGCTGTTCCCAGAGTGCTGTATCAAGGCACCTCAGTGGGAAGGAAAAGTGTGGCAGAAAACGCTGCACAACAAGAAGAGGTGACCGGACTCTGAGGAAGATTGTGCAGAAGGGTCGATTCCAGACCTTGGGGAACCTGCGGAAGCAGCGGACTGAGTCTGGAGTAGAAGCATCCAGAGCCACCATGCACAGGCGTGTGCAGGAAAGGGCTACAGGTGCGGCATTCCCCAGGTCAAAGGTCAAGCCACTTTTGAACCAGAAACAGCGGAAGTAGCTCCTGACCTGGGCTACAGAGAAGCAGCACTGGACTGTTGCTCAGTGGTCCAAAGTACTTTTTTCAGATAAAAGCAAATTTTGCATGTCATTCAGAAATCAAGGTGCCAGAGTCTGGAGGGAGACTGGGGAGAAGGAAATGCCAAAATGCCAGAAGTCCAGTGTCAAGTACCCACAGTCAGTGATGGTCTGGGGAACCATGTCAGCTGCTGGTGTTGGTCCACTGTGTTTTATCAAGGGCAGGGTCAATGCAGCAGCTATCAGGAGATTTTGGAGCCCTTCATGCTTCCACCTGCTGAAAAGCTTTATGGAGATGAAGATTTCATTTTTCAGCACAACCTGGCACCTCCTCACAGTGCCATTACTGACCATGGTATTACTGAGCTCAATTAACCTGCCAACTCTCCTGACCTGAACCCCATAGAGAATCTGTGGGATATTGTGAAGAGAAAGTTGAGAGACGCAAGACCCAAAACTCTGGATGAGCTTAAGGCCATCGAAGCATCCTGGGCTCCATAACACCTCAGCAGAACCACAGGCTGATTGCCTCCATGCCACGTCGCATTGAAGGCTGCAAAAGGATTCCCGACCAAGTACTGAGTGCATAACTGAACATAATTATTTGAAGGTTGACTTTTTTGGTATTAAAACACATTTCTTTTATTGGTCGGATGAAATGTGCTAATTTTTTGAGACAGGGATTTTGGGTTTTCATGAGCTGTATGCCAAAATCATCAGTATTAAAACAATAAAAGACCTGAAATATTTCAGTTGGTGTGCAATGAATCTAAAATATATGATCATTACATTATGGAAAATAATGAACTTTATCACAATATGCTAATTTGTTTAGAAGGACCTGTATTATAGCGTAGAGACCTTCTAGTCTGTTGTTTGGATCTTGGTTTCATCTAATCAGAAGCAATCAGTGCAGCTTTAAAAGGACAGCACAACATATTTTGACTCTTACTACAGGGTGAGATATTCTAATCTGTTCTGTGTTTCTCATGGAGTTTTGCTATAGGGCTAACACTGTGGTGAATTTTATCTCTGTTTTCCTGTTTTGTTTTTTGGTTGCCTAGAGAAAATCAGATTGCAGTCCAGCAGGGGAGATTTGAGTGCACTTTGAAAGCATTTCTCAAAATCTGTGTAAAGTCCAGCTGAATTATAGCCTCAAAGCTCTGATCCAGTGGGTTCCTTTTGGTATCCTGGTTGGATACTGCACATCACAGCTCTCTCTTTTTATCTGCAGGTAAATATTTAGCATGTGAGGGTGCAGCTGGGGGATTATTTTAAGCTGCATCCTCGTGCATTCTGTTTGTTTTTTTCCAGTTGACTTTTATCCAGCTTTTTGCTCCGTCAAAGGCTGAGCAAATGTAATCTGTTTGAGGGCATGACCATGCTGCCAACTGTTGCAGCCACTGCCGCCAGACTGGCTCCAAGATTATGTCCAAAAGCATTTTATGTAACTCTTGTTGTGTGCCTCAATTTGATATTTTAGCGTGACCAAAATAATACCAAATCTTAATTATCGCGCAGAAAGAGGAGGTGTGTGTTCTTGCAGCAAAATAATCGGGGGTGAAAAGGTGCTCCCATCACCCCTCGCAGTCTTCCAGAAATATTTCATTAGATCTTGCTTTATCGTAATGATTATGTGTCCAAAAGAGGAAGGCCAGCAGTTATCAGACAGGAAGGTCATTATTGATCCTGCCGTCATAAAGATTGTTAAATTGATTTATGAAGCATTTGCACAAGAGCTGTTTGTGCTTTTTATAAGTGTAAGACAAGAGTGCTGTTTTACAAAAAGGTGTGGAAACATTGACCGGCTGACAGGCTGCATGTGAATTACAATAGAAATGGTAAACTCGTCACAGAGGCAGTCCAGATGAATCAGAACTTGCACAGGTCTCTTACCCAAGCGTATTTTTACATCTGTAAAAACGAGAATTTCAGCTCTCCAGTAATGGAAGTCATTAAACTGGGATGAGTCGGGTGAAATTGTATGAAAAGTGTGGTTAATTATAGTTAACTCGTGATTTAAACGGGTTAGGTTACTTTTTCCACATAGGAATAGGTTGATTTGGTATTTTCTTTCACTCTTGATAAATAAAATCCAATTTTAAAAGCTGTTTTTTTATTATTATTGTTATTTTATTAAAATTGTTTTTGTCTATTTGCATTACTTTGATGTTTTGAACCATTTAAGAAATCTGCAAGTTCTTTGTTGATGGCTACAAAACCTGTGGATTAGCAGCTACAACTTTCCAAGAGACATTTAACCAAACATTTCTGGGAATGCATAAATTTGAGTTTGTACTTAGTATATTGACTCTGCGTGGATTGCTATTAAAAATGTAAGCTTTTTCACTCGATTCTTGATTGTTTCATGTTGTAAATTAGCTCCACCTTGGAAAAGAAGCAGTTCAATTGTGTCATTGAAGGTCAAAATTCCTATGACATTTGTGATAATGATGATGAATTTATCTTAACGTCCCACAATAAATGTTTCTTTGTCAAATCAAGAGTTTGTTTGATCTGACATTTCTGTCTTTCTTTCCATTTTGTTCCCTCTGGTAGACCAAACCAGTTGCATTTGCTGTCCGCACAAATGTCAGCTACAGCCCGAGTCATGACGACGACGTACCTGTGCCCGGCATGGCTATCTCCTTCGACGCTAAGGACTTCCTCCATGTCAAAGAGGTGAGCAGTTACTGTTGAAGTTGACATTTAAGACGCTGATATTAGGGATGCTCCTCATACCTTTAAGTGTATTGTTCTGGCAGAAATTCAACAACGACTGGTGGATAGGACGTCTAGTGAAAGAAGGCTGTGAAATTGGCTTCATTCCCAGTCCGGTGAAGCTGGAAAACACTCGCATCCTCCAGGAGCAGAGAGCCAAACAGGGCAAGTTCCACTCCAGGTATTACCAACCTGTTCGTCTCTGTCATTTTTGTTTGGCTATGAAATCCGTTACAATGAGCAAAAACTGTTTCCGCTCTAGTTTTTTTTCTGACTTAAATGACAAAAATTTGCGGTTTCAGCAAACTGGGAGCAAACTCATCGTCTAGTTTAGGTGAAGTGGTTCCTAACTCCAGGAAATCTACTCCTCCTTCATCTGGTAAGTAGCATTGTAGAAAAATGTAACTTTTTGTTCATTTTTAACCAACCTTTAACAACTGAAATCTAACTGAAGGCAAAGGGAACATTTTCTAGCAATATGTATGTATATATAAATATATATATATATATTTTTTTTTACTTCATTTTACTCTCTCTGTAGTAACTCCATTCTGCGCTACATTCAGTGCGACCAGTCAGCTGTGATTACCTCTGTGTGACGTTGCTCTTGTCTGTCTGTGTCGGTAGCTGTTGACATAGATGCCACAGGTTTAGACCCAGAAGAAAATGAGCTCCCAGTCAACCTGCGCTCCCCTAAAGCCAGTCCAAACACTGTTATATCACCCCTAGCAAAAGAGAAACGAATGCCCTTCTTTAAGAAGGTAAACTCTAGAGCTCCGCACTCCCTCTTCTTCTTCTCTGCCCGCCGGCACGGCTCCGTCTAAAAAAAACGGCTGACCTCACACAGCGCCCTCGCTCGTTTGTCAAGCACCAGTGTCCCTGTCGTCCCACGATGTGCACTCCACTGTTAGCATGCCTGCCTGATCTTAACCTCTCTCTCTTTCCCTTTCTTCTGGCTAATCACAGCTAAGCAGAAGCAGAAGTCGGTAAGTTTTGGTGTTCAGACCAACAAGACAGCAGGGTCTGAGGAGGAATCTTCTGATCTGTTTAAACTCTGCCTTTCCTAAGCAAGAGGTTTCACCTCTTTACTAACTTCCTGCCCTTCTCACTGTTCCCACAAACCTCTGTGTGTGTTGACGTTTGTATGTGATGTTGTAATCCTGACTTACTGGGACCTCATTGTGAGCGGTTTTTCACTAAGAGTCAGTGTAGGCACCACAATGTTTTTAGTTTATATCATTATTTGTAGGACTAATACTTACAAAAATTTAGCACATTTTAATCTCACTGTGCAATGTAAACAATTTCTGAACTGGCGGTTGAACCTTACGGAGCTAAACTGAAAACATCACTTGTGGCTCTACACATTGTTCATTCACAGCAGAGTACAGAGTCAAAGAGACTAAAACCAAGTAATGGCAACAATTTGCCTGCCAAAACGAGGTTGAAGTAGCATTACAACTAAACTTGGTATTGAACAACAGATGGGAGGAGAAAAAAATATTAAGAGAAAATTATGTTCCTTGAGGGGCTAAATAAGAGAATTTAGAAAATCTTGACTTGGTTTGTCCAATCATTATTTTTTTATTTTTTTAACCAAAACTCTGAAATTGCATCTTTCCTTAAATGTCAAACTTGTTCTGTAGTCTGTCAAAGACATCGATAAGGATGGATTCAGACAACATTCCAGTGAGCTTGGCATTCTCAGTTTGATGAAAAGCCATGTTTCACATGATCACATTGTGTTACAAGGATTAACTTCGTCCCACCAGAAGTATTTGAGCAGAAGCACATTGTTCAATAATAGCCCTGCTCTAGCCAATGGCAGTGTTCATCCGTTCCCACAGCGTAGTGACGTGAGAAAACATTCAGAAGTGGGTCGATGAGTAAGAGAGGGTGATGGACTGCAAGACAAAAGTCACAATAAATCCACTGAAACACTTATTAAAACAACATATACGGTTGAGACAGGGACATCAGCTTCAGGGGTGACGGAGAACACGACTGGCTGATGAATGAAAAATCCTTTAGATTAGGTTCCTGTTTCTCAGCTGGCTGCCCCAGAGTTCATGTTGAGTCACGGACCGTTTCTTCTTCAGGGAATAGAGGATTTTAGTGTTTATGTGGTGCTTTTCAACATGAGGCATCCAATTTAAAATTAAAAACTTAAACTGTCTTTAAAGAATACATAAATAGAAAAGGAGATCAGCAGTGGCCCATTGGCTTTAAAAGCTTATAAGGATTTATTTAGTGTATAAGATTGGTTAATGGGGATTTTCAAGGCTTGGACAGGAACGATTTTTTTTTTTTTTTTAGATTTCAGATGTTATTTCTTATACCTTGTCTAGAAACAGTGTCCAAAGTGTGGCTCATTAAGCATATGTGAGCAGTAAAAAGTTGACCTGCCGGTGCAGGCGGTTGATGTGGATTTACACTATTGGTCAAGACTTTCACTTTCAAAGCGGTTGCATACAGTGGAAAATGTTGGGCAGGACACAAATTGTTCTTCTTTTAAGAACAATTAACCTCATATTTTGATTGTAATCTAGTTTCACTTTAAATGGGACATCTGACTATCAATCAAATGTAGGGTTGACTAAACCTGGATTAATACAGCAAGCATCGTATAAGAAACTAAATTCAGCTCTAGGGATGATTAAATATTCAAAATGAAGTAAAATTGAAATTGGATCATCCTCCTTCTTGTTGACCTTAAAAATTTGTTCCTGTTATTTTTCTTTAATAACAAAATCACACCAGCAGTTCACAAGTGTAACTCAAGAATTCGTCGTCATTTCAAGAGACACACTTGAGTTTTCAGTGAATATTAATTCCTTTTAATACTTTTCCTCATCTTCATCTGGGGTTCCTATAAGAAAGGAAGTTGAAGTGGTTTTAACGAGAACAGAAAATAACAAACAAAGGGTTTTATTTGGAGACTGAAATAACTTCAGCTCAGCAAAAAAACATCTCAATTCATATTTTAATGGAGTTTAAGTCTCCAGCGTTCGCTGATTTCTATTCAAAGAGAGAATTCCAACAGATTACTCCATCTGACATTTGCAAACTAAGTAAGTTATGTACAATAACCAGATAATGGACTGAAAGACTTTACTAAATATAGTGGATACCTACCGTGACACTGGTGCTGAATGCTGATCTGAAACTCCTCAGACTGAGATCCCAGCTTGTCCCAACAGTGAGCTTGTTTTTCTAGCTGTGTCCTCTGTTGATCTTCTGTCTCCGACTAACCGTCCCTGTACGACGACCTTCTCCTTTTTTTTTTTTTCCTGTTTGTAGTGACATGGACCATGACACATGCGATACGATCCGTCTCAAGTTTCTTTTGAGTTTATTCAATTTTTGCTTATAGTGGTCTCTTTTTATATACTCCAAAACCACTAACATTGTTAAAACTTGAGCTAACTGGCTAATTGTGTTAGACATCAAAGCCTGCTTGTGTTGCGATGGGCTCAACGGGACATACTGTGTCATGGTTCTGTAAAGTTCTAGCATTTTTAAATATATGTTATAAGTTCAAGTGTTTGTGTCTATCTTTTTATTAAAAACTGAGTTTCTCCTTTGTCGTTTTTTTTAAGACGGAACACATTCCTCCATACGACGTTGTGCCTTCCATGCGGCCCGTAGTTCTGGTTGGACCGTCTCTGAAGGGCTACGAGGTGCAGCAAATTTTTTTGCGTTTTAAAACTTTGACACATCCAGCGTGAGCAAACTGTAACTTTCGGTCACCACCTCTCGCCAATCTCCTGTCAACAGGTGACGGACATGATGCAAAAAGCACTGTTTGACTTCCTGAAACACCGATTTGAGGGAAGGTGAGTGCGCTTAAGTTAACAAACACAAGCTTCTCATCCCACTTCCTTCCTGAATTCTTTCTCTCTCCATGTCAATAGGCTGGTATTTATCTGTCCCCTGAGGTTAGAGAAGGGAGTGTGTTACACGTTTGCTTGGCCTGGAGATGTGTGCTGCTGCTTTAAATAGGTCCTCTCCATGTCCTTAATAGGCCATAATGAGCCCTGGAGCAGAGCAGGGTTCTTTTTATTCAATGCTGAAGCCATGGAAGTTACTTGAGATCCACTCAGGCTGTCAGCAGCAGCAAAGAACATTGCTCATTTGATTGTAATCTGATAATAGGGTGTTATTTGCCCTCAGTCTTTACTTTGTTGGCAGTTATTTTCTCGCTTGTCCTTAAATGCAATGAGGTTATGCGTGATACTCATCTGTAACCTATAGGTTAACATCTAAATTACCAGGGATAACGTGTGACGCCCATGGGAGTCGAATGGAAAGTGGTCTAACCCTATAAATACTTTTAAAACAGTATTTTAACAATACAAGTCTTACTCATTTGCCCATGCTTTTACACAGCAATAGGTATGCAACTATGGGTTGAGCCTTGCCAAACGGCCCTTCGACATATCGTGGGGAAAACTGGTGTCAAACTCACAGCTGCTGATTACCAGACAATTGAAACACGTGAAAATTATATTGTTTATTAACATGTAAAATATTGTCCCACACATTTCACATGTGAAAATTGGACGTTTTAGTAATGTGAAAACTTTCCACAAGTTAAATACAATTCCGCTCTTGTTTGGATATTGCATCTTGTAGTGCTATGTAAAGTACATCTCTATGTGTTTCTTCATGTGACAATCATATTGTGTGGTGACGTGAAACACTTGTTATGTAAATACATTCCCACAGATGTTTTACATGTGAAAATTGCATCATGTAGTAAAGTGTAAAAACTTAAAATGTAGGATGAATTTCCACGTGTTTCATGTTTGGAGTTGATTTTGTATAATAACATGTTAAAAGTATATTATCTCTGTCCACGTGTAGAAACATTTCCCCACTGTTTTCACATGTGGAATCTGTGATACTAGCATGTGTGTGCACAAGTGTTAAAAGCTTTGGCAGGCAAAACATTTTTTTGATGTTTCACATATGAAGTTGATACAATGTGACATGAACTCTATAGAAACATTTAACTTAATTTTTAAAATCTATTACATGTGGAAATTATGTTATGCAGTAAAATGTGAAACAAATGTAAAATCTTATACGTGTGAGATAAAATTACACACATTTTACATTTGTGTAATAATGTTGCCAGAAATGTTGTGGCTTAATACTCTTCTTGTCCAGGAACTATTCACTTCACTGGCCATTCACTAAATCTTAAACTGAATTGAAACTATTCAAGGAATTTAGCTTTTTTTTTTCTTTCCAAATCAAACACAGATTAGTTCCTTGATCATCTGTTCTGCTTTTCGGCCGTCTTGTTTGTTTTACTGTGAGCCAAATAGTTTCTCAGAAATCACTAAAAGAGGTATCTGCTTTCCTTTCAATATAACTGAGCATGATGGAATTTGGTTGGTGCTGCTCAAAGCAGCGAAAAGAATAAATGTGTTTGACATGTGATTGTTATGAGGCAGGTTTTTCTTCTTTTTTTTTAACGACGTTGGTTCAGCTGACTGAGGTTTTGCAGACATTCATTTCTGTGCAAATCTGTTAAGGTTTTAGCACAGCATTTCAAAGGGCGTTAAACCAGGAGACACGTGTTTTTTTTTAATCATTATTATTAAAACTTTGCGAACTTAAGTCATTCCCAGGTTATGGACCACTGACAGTTGCTTGCCGAAAGTCATCGCTTATGTCCTACAACCATCTTTTTGTTGCTTAACATTGTGTGTGTGTATATATATATATATATATATATATATATATATATATTTTTTTTTTTTATTATTTTTTTTTTTTGGTTGAGTCAAATTGATTCAATAAACTTCATCCTTCTCTTTTTCAGAATTTCAATCACCCGTGTCACAGCGGATATCTCGCTTGCCAAACGCTCGGTTCTGAACAATCCCAGCAAGCACGCCATCATCGAGCGCTCCAACACGCGATCCAACTTGGGTAAGTTTGCTCTAAATCAGCCTGGGAACATCTGGGTTCCCTGATTCATAATGTTTTCAAGGAGAACAGTTGACGCAAACGCGGAAGGAAACAATTATAGAAACTCTTGACAACGATAACGATGACTCCCAAAAGCTCTCTGTGGCCTTTGCTGGCCTCGCTTTGTTGGGGAATGAAAGATTGGGTGTAGAGGAACGATAACAAGCACCACAGCTGCTCTGATATGACTTATGTTGATTAGAATTTAGATGTGATTAGAATGAAAGGGATTCCTGAGCAAAATAAAGGCGACAAAGGCTAATCTTGACTATTTATCACCAGAATCATCAGTCAGCAGCTACGGCAGCACTAGGAGCCCCTGCCAAAGTGAATAATGAAAGCAAAACATGCTATTATATCATTTGTGCTTAAAGATCTCGTCATTTAAGAGAGTTACCGCACTGTATGATGATGATTTAGTCAGTTTCTTGTTGTTTTTTCTACTCAGATTGTTTTTTTTAGCTTAACATATCAGAACAGTTACTTAAAGCAAATGATTGTGCTTACTTTATATTTGATGAGTCCCACATGAGACCTATTGAGTCAGTTCACTAACAGAAATATCCCTCTCTTTATGAAATAATTGAATAGAATATGATGGTTGAAAGAAGATCGCTGGAAGATTAGAACAATTATTTGCGGACAACGTCTTATTGAAAACGAGTGGAAATAATTTTTCTGCTTTGGTTGTTTTGTCGGGAGAATGACACTTTGAATGAGTTGTGGTTCCTACGGTATGACTGGAACGTTTTTAATGTCTGTTTACGTCAGGCTTAGTTACTGTTGGGAGTTTTAAACTTTTACTCCTGTCTTTCTGGGTTTTGCTGTTAAATCTCTACTGTTTCAGTCCCATCTGTCGGAGCGTGGTTTTCTGTCTGTCCGGAGACATTTGAACTCATTTAAATATTCTCCTGATTGGGACGAGCAAGGGAAAAAGCCTGGAATTTGAGTGAAGTATTTCTAGGTTTGTGTGGTAAAAAGGAAACAGTTGCTTGGAAATGTTACAAATGTAAAACCATGTTTCCTTTACCATTGTCTAAAGGTTATGTGTGCATCCAACCAGACATCCATCCATCTGCCCATCCATCTATTCATTAGTCTTATTCATCTCTCCCTCTAGTTTGTAGTTTTTCCAGGTTGGATATTAGATCAATGACGTCTGAAGAAATACCTGCTCAAAAATTCATGGTGAACGTTTGTATTTATAATTTAAAAATGACTCAAAAAAAGCAAAGAGAAGGTAAACATTTTTTGTCATTTTGGCATTAAAAGTGTATAAAACCTGAAATGAACTGAAGCCCTACCCCTCAGATCCTAATGATTTTACACCTGAACCAACGTCTCACGTTTTACTTCTTTCGCTAGCTTTAACCAAATACAACTCCACAGCTGGTATAAAACTAAGTCTTCCCAGTTCTAACAGGAATCTCATCCTTTCAGCTGAAGTCCAAAGCGAGATCGAGCGGATTTTTGAACTGGCCCGCACGTTGCAGCTGGTGGTTCTGGATGCCGACACCATCAACCATCCGTCTCAGCTTGGGAAGACATCCTTAGCCCCCATCATCGTCTACGTGAAGATCACCTCCCCCAAGGTGAGAAAAAATCGGCACTAAAACAAGTTTTTCTGTAGGCATTTAAACCGTCACGGCTTTGCTGTTTTCCCGTAACTTTGCCGCTCCCTGGCAATAATCTTAATTTCAGTATGTCAGACGGGATTGCCAATTTGTGAGAAAGAAATGTAGGGGAGGACTGATTCATCACTCTGACCTTCACCAAGTGTAAAAAAAAAAAGAAAAAAAGATGGATCGTGATTCAACGATCGGTCGAAACAGGCATGTGAGTAATGCAGAAAATGAAATTAGACACTAAAGATATAAATGATGAGGCTTTAAGTCTGTGGGTGATGTTCACAGTGAGACATAATGAATTGGCTTTAATGACTGTACTTTATGTTACCACAAAGACAAAATCATGGTTTATATTGTAGAACTCATGTTGCCTATGAACAGTGAGCGGAGGAGAAGTCAAATCAATAAATTATGTTTAATCAGTTCAATCCATCTGATGACTCCAAAGGATTAAAACAACCTTACTTTGATTTGGAGTTTCATGCAAAAGGCTTAAGCCGGACTTTAATACTCTTTGAAGTCGACTAGGTTCTCTAATCTTTTAAAGTAGCCTTGATCAATTTTTATTCAAAATAACCAAAACTCTGCTGCTATTTCCTTGGACTCTATTGTCTAATTTCATTCTTTAGCAGCTGTGAGTTTGTGAGGATTTTATTTTGTTCTCCTTTATTTTTTTTTAGGTGAAGACAAACTGACTGTAGCATTTTTTCCCACACAAGTCTTGATTTAATTTAGTTTTCTGTCCCTACTTGCTTTCAGGTGCTGCAGCGGCTCATCAAGTCCAGAGGCAAGTCTCAGGCCAAACACCTGAATGTCCAGATGGTGGCCGCTGACAAGTTGGCGCAGTGTCCTTCTGTGAGTACAGACAGATCTTCACTAATGGGACCGGGGTTTAAATAACTTTCAGTTTGGTGTTCTTTGGCTCAAACTTGAAGTGTTTTTTTTGGGGGGGTTTTCTCAATAGTTTCTTTAACCGAAAGCTTCATATTTCTCGCCAGTAATTTTTCCACTCATTAATCAGCTTGGTTGTTATTTTTGAAAGTGGGGTGAGCACCCCCAGCTTGCAAAAGAACAGGCTTAATTTAATTCAAATAGCCCTGGGTGTTCTCAGGGAATTACCGTTCCAAGGTTTTCCTGAGAATTCCTCGCTAAAGTTAGGGGGGACGTTTTATTCGGAGGAATGTTTGCTCAACATAAGCTCTGACATTTTGTGCTCATGAAGAGTAGGGCGAGTTTTTAACCATTGAACGCGTCTGTCGTCATCTGCGGACTTCTCACGACATTCCGATAGTCAGTTTCTCAACAGTACAGCCTGATACTCCTTGACCTGGTCAAGTCGTGTGTCTGTTTCATTTCCTTAACACTGGGACTGTCTCTCTTCTCCCAGGAGATGTTTGATATCATCCTCGATGAGAACCAGCTGGAAGATGCGTGTGAGCACATGGCTGATTACCTCGAAGCTTACTGGAGGAGTACTCACCCCACCAGTTCCAGCCCCCCTGACCCGGTACTGACAAACCTGCCCGCAGTGGCCCTCCCAAGCGCGCAGACGCCAGCCTCTGCCGTGCAGGTATGAATCCCGAGGAGTTTGGCACAAGGACAATAGCACATGTGCAGTCGGAGTTATGCAGTGTTAGAAACTGGCTGTACTGGTCAGTCGTTAAAATTATGTTTGCATTCCAAAATGAGCCATTTTGATTTTCTAACATTTAGCTTTATTTGAAATACATCCTTAAAAGCGCCATATGGTGCCGGGCTGCATGATACAAGAAAAAACCAACAATGCAATTCACCTGATATAGACCTATGAGTTTTAAATAAAGTAGAATGTTTACAAAACATGTATTTGTTTAAAAAAAAATCTTTCGCAAAAAAAATCGGGCCTCTGTAAGCCTTTTCTATAGTCTCTTTTTAAGGAAAGTCTAAAGGTATTTGGTCGATTATATTTTAGGGTATCATATTGGAGAGGGTCAAACACAAATCTACGGCATTTGTAGACTTTTGAGAAAAATGTAAAAGCACATTATGTCTTTCTATTTCAAAACCATACCTGTGTTGATCTATGACATGAACGACCAACAAAACACTGAACTTTATGGTTGCAAAGTAGAAAAATGGGGAAAAAGTCCCAGGAGTTTGAATAGTTTTGGAGACTCACTTAACTGTCTGTTTTATTAATGCTCAGCCTGTAGAACAAGTAGTTACAGAAGTCTGCAAATGGTAAGGTGTTTACCTGCACTCTTTCTCCACCCACTGCCATCATTATGGGAAATGTAAGACTGAGAATGAGGACAATGCCGATGAGGATGAGGAGTGAGCTTATATTTGCTTGTGTGGTAAGTGTGGCGAAGCCGCGCGACTGAGGTGGAAAGAGTAGCTTAAAACCTTTCCTGGATTTGACAAACATTTCTGTGCTCTTGTGTGACGATCCATGCAGGGAAGCTGTGCATGACGCTAAATGATTCTGCGCTGAACTGGATGTGCTGAGTGATATTTTCTGTGAGGTTTGCAGTGAGGTTTCCTGGATGTTCTCACTGTTTTGTCTGTATTAATAAAGTGCCACTGCTTCCAGGGCAACGGTACGGAGCAGAAAGGAGAAAAGGCGTTGGTGGAGAGGAAGGGGTCCAAAGAAGACAACCAGCAGCATCATCATCATCACAAGCACCATCACCACCACCACCAGAGCCAGGAGCAGGCGGACATAGAGGCTGACGGGGACAGCAATGAGGAGGAGAGGCCTCTAAGGACAGAGTCCAGCAAGAGAGCCCCACACATCCACCACAGGTCATCGTTCACCAGAACTGAGCATCACAACCACCACCACCACCACCATCACAGCAACAAAGTCAGGGGCCTCTCCCGGCAGGAGACTTTGGACTCCGAGACCCCCGAGAGCAGAGAGAGTCGCGAGAGCAAGGACTCGGCTCGCATCGAGTCGCGGGCTCCGCTCCGCCATCAGGACGAGGAGGACGAGGACGAGGAGGATGAGGAAGAGGAGGAGGAAGACGACGACGACGAGGAGTTAGGGGAGGGCCACCCCCAGCAGCAGCAGCGCTATGAGCCACTGCCCCACCGGGACCACAACCACCATCACCACCACCACCATCACCGCAGCGGGGCGGACGAGGCCGGCCAGGGACATCACCGCTCCAAAGAGCACGAGCAGGACCACAACGAGCGAAACAAGCAGCGCTCTCACCACCACCACCGCCCAGCGCGAGACCACCACCACCACCACCACTACGAGCGGGACAGGGACAGGGAGCGGGACCGTGAGGGGGAGGTGGCTCCCAAAAAGAGAGGTGAGGCAGGTGAGGTGTGGGTCAGAGACTCACACATCCATCAATGACAGACCAAAGTCCTGCTGAAGCCCTTCTGGACTCTTCGTCCCCCCATCATGCTGCTAAACCCTGAAGCATCCCGTTTCTCTCCCCATCTTTGTAAATGCTGACACGTCTTTTACAGGATTTTGATTACATAGATATAAATATATATCTATATATAGATATATATCTATATATCTATATATATATGTGTGTGTGTGTATCTATGCATAGACATTGTTTATGTGTGGATATGCATGACTATTTTTAAATATGCATATTTTAAACCTGTGTTTTGATCGAGCATGACACAACAGCAGATTTTTTTCTGTTCTGAGCTGTGCTTTCTGTGATTAGCATTATAATTTTTATTATTATTATTTTTAATATTATTGTTTTATTGCTTGCTACCACTTGAATAATTTGTTCCTTCAGACTACTGGGAGAGGGGTGGGAGGCTTACTGGCCAACATGGTTTGATGCTGTAATTTGAGATTAGCCTGGCACTTTGGGAAATTTGCTTATTTGGATTAAAACCCAGTAAAAAAAAAAAAAAAGTTGAAAAATATTTATTTCTAATGCAAAAGTACTGCAACAAATATATTTCTGTTGGAATTTCATTCTTAAGTAAAGAATTGTATCTGACTTGATGTAACTTCATTTTACTGCTACTGTACTGCAAGACATTTTCATGTCATGAAGGTTGATCCTGGTTTTGAGAGATTTGGATTTAACTTTATGAATATTTTAGCCAAAAAGCAAAACTACTAACAAACCACACCCATTCACACAAAGTGGACATGACTTGGATTCCCTAATGCAGAGATGTTCAAATTTTTTTGACACAAAACTGTCAAGTCAACAAAGCTTGCCAGCCAAAAAAAATAAAAAGTTTTGTCCAAGCTGCCATATTTTAATTAAGCAAATAGTTTTAATTGGAAAGGGTTATCAATTGTATATCCAAAACTTAAGATAGGTTTTGCAGATTTGCCTCATTAAAAAGAATGGCATCCAGTTTCAAATTTATTCAGATCTAAAAAAATAAAAATAACTTTGTGCGGTTTTTGAATTGCAATCAGGAGTCACAAAATAATCTCGCAAATGGCCCGTGAGCCGCACTTTGGACATCCCTGCATTACGTTGCATCTGTAAAGCTATGCTCTAATGCTACATTGCTCCTGGAATGTTTCATGTTATGAGGGTTGATTCTGATTTGGAGGGATGTGGGCTTAGCTTTATGATTATTTTAGACAAGACAAGAACTTTCGTCCTAAGCCTTACTTACTTTTCCCAAAAGTTTAAAACATACAATTTTAACTACAAAAGTAATAAAGTGAGAAATATCCTCATTCATACACCCACATGATTTTGTAAGAGTCTGAGCTGACTTTAGTCTTTATATTTACCAGAAAATATAAACATAAAGGAAGCTTTTTCCCCAAAGTGTCAGACTACTCCTTACATTTTCTGTTCAATTTCCACTGCTCAGTTCCTTCTCTTCATTCTGTATCCACGGTTTCAGACATTTACTTTTGGCATATTTATGCCTCCTTTGAGGCGGATGAGCTCAACAGTAACCCTCTCTGTATAAACATGCAGTACTATTCCTCTTATGGGTCCAGAAATGTTTTCTAACATTGGTACACCATTTATCCTGCATTTTGTTTCCGATTCATGCCAGCTTCAAACAGACGTGGTTTCATACGACACTTAGGAAATCTCCATTCTGGTTCATCTTTTCTCAAGTCTGACCCATTTCCTAATGAATGTTGTTGAATTCCCTGCTGGACTCCCACTTCTTACAGTACAAAGAATGTTAATTATAGGAAATGTTCAGAGTGTTCTGCACTTAAAATATTCATTCATAAAACAAGCTCAAAGTGTTCTAAATGTTCCTGTCCGCCATCTGTTCACTCCCCCAACCTGATCCGTGCAGTTTCCACCAGATATTTCTGCTCGATCTACGTCTGACTGTTTTTTTTTATTTTGACTCCTCTATTTTCACCCCCATCCTCCCACCACCACCTTTTTGTTCCCACCTGACAAGTGTAATTATAAAGACTATTTCTATGCTACATTTGTAGCCCCACAAATTTTATAATAGTGTACATGTGTATGTACATAATGCATAAATATGAAGAATAAAGTTGAGAACGGAGAAATGTAATGGCGGGGGGGAAGATCTTGATGTGTGCTTTGTCAGAGGAGTCTGTTTCAGGAGGGATGCTGCGTCTATAAATAGTCAGGAGAAACTCTGCTGGAGGAGAGAAAAAAAGAAAACAACTGAGGAAGGCTCACCGGCCCTTCCCGCCCAGCCTCCAGTCGTCATGACAACCTCAACATCAATGACAACATGGAGCGTCTAAAATAGCAAGGCGCGTCTTTACGCAGATCTGCCATCTGCACAGACGAGTCCTCCTGTGGGTGCAGCTGATTGGCTCCTTTTAAAAACGTCAGCAGTCAAGCTGCTCTTATCACAGTGGCTTCCATGTTTACAGAAAGGGGTGCAATGCATATAGAGCAATAGCACTTTGCTTAAAAATTTTATTTTATTATAAAAACATATGATTAAAATAAAAGGTTTTAGTATGTCTAAGGCATGTCGCTACAGTTCCTTCCATGCCTCAAACAGTGGAGTTAAGTATCTTGGTGTCTAGTTCACAAGTGATGGATGTATGGAGCAGGAGATGGACAGACCTATAGGGGCCTTGTCAGTCAGTAATCCAAGCCAAAAAGTAGAATTCTTGATTTAGTGGGCTATCCACATGACATTTTTCCAATATGGGTGCTGGGACTAATGCTCAGCGTACCATTATGTCAAGGAGTGGAGTGGGTGCATGGGGGGGAAGTTTTGTACTTTTTAAAATTATTTTTGCCGTCATCACTGGAAATAGTGTCTTATTACGCTTGAAATAAGACAAAACTAACCTAGAAGTAACTTTCGGCCAGCTATAGGAGTTTGTCTTAAGTCAATAAGTCTTTAATATTGATTGCAAAAAAATTCTAGTTCCACTGTCAGATTTTGTCATTTGTAAAATGTAATAAGTGAAAAACAATCTGCCAATTAGTCAATATTAAAGAATTATTGACTTAAACAAGCTCCTTTATTTTACTGAAAAGTTACTTGTAAGTTAGTAACATCTTATTTCAAGTGTACCAAAATATTTGCACTAGAAACTAAACAAAAGCACCATATGGTGCTCGCAGTACAGTATTGTACTGTATAATGTATAAAACCATGATTTAGCTGAATAATGAACTGATTTGAGATTTCTATCTGGCGCTAAATTAAAGAGTGGTTTCACAGTTTGAAGAATCTTGACTGCCTTTGATTAATGTTTAGGCACTGAGAGGACCTTAAATTGAGATGGGCATAACAAACTTGACAAAATATACATTTGAAGGTATAATATGTTCTTCAAAAAAATGTTCCAACACCTCAGTCTAGGAGCCAGTCAGCTGGCTGAGAGCAAACTCATATACTTGTCCCGCCTGTTCCAAGAGAGGCAATTTTGGCTGTCTAGAAACGCTTCTCGTCACAAAAAAACACAGTTGTGGTGTGGAGACTTGAGGAGCACCACCCACACCATACTGGTTTTAAAACGACAGTTTGCAAGCTACGAGTGACATGTCTGAGAAGCAGCTGACTGTAGACTCAATTAAAGTTGATAACCTAATTATCTTGCTCTAAACGCTTGTGCAAAGCTAAAAAGAGCAGAAAAACAGTAGGACATGGACTTTTTTGTGTGCATTTTTAATATCAGAATAATCCAGAAAAAAAGTGTTATTTTTTAAGCAGCAGTGACTAGTTTTTTTTATTTTTTTTTATAAACGCAATTTGATCATAGTTTGTCAAATTTGTGCCAGTACTGTAAAACATATGCTATATTTGCATATGTACATAGGTATAGCATAATCTCCTAGTGGCCCATGCTAAACAGCAATTTTAATAAATTTTTTGTCGCATAAAAACAATTAAAAAAAATAAGTTAATTTTTTCATGTAGAATTTTTTTTTATTGCATTAAAAAAGTACTTTAGTTTCTCAGTACCGAGTAAAAATCTCCACACTGCTTATAAAAACTGAATGAAGACGGCAGTGCACATGTGACGAAAAGTGAACACAACATAACTTCCCTCTGCAGACCTGAGCATCAGACGGACTAATTACACATCCCGGTTGTCTACACCACCAATGAATTGTTAATACCTCTTTTGACCTCTTTCTGTAAGCTACTTCCTGAATCCACCGTCACCATGGCAGCTGTGTCGTCACTGTTGTTATGGCGACCGCAGCGCTGCTACTGCTGCATTTGCTAGCGCTCCTTTGGTTTCCCTCCCTCTCCCTGCTCTGTGTTTATAAAGCTTATCCCTACATGGCCTGCAGTTTTAAAGAGCAGCTGTTAAGAGGCAGATGCTGTAAACCAGAGTGAGTTTGCCCGTTTTATATGGCCCATCAAAGTAAACACAGTGTGTCAGTGTAAGCAATACAGTTTCCCACCCCTGTCTGGGTGCAAGAAAGCATATCCTCCGGTCAGGTTTTTAGGAACTTGGCGATAAAGAAGCCGATGGTATCGGTGTCTGCCCGGCGGGTGAGGGACGCTGTCGCGTCTGTCTGCTCCCAGCTCAGCTCAGGACTGAATCTCTGGAGGAGGCGTAGTTGCTCAGGTGACAGTCCGGCTCCCAGCATGCCCTCTGAACCGATGTGAGGTTCCTGGGAGAGGCGAGAAGTTTCAGTGACATCTCCTCATATCTTTGGGTTTTGAATCTTTCCATGCGCTGGAAGTACTCTACCTGTGGCTGCAGAGAGAGGCAGGGAAAGGTGCTGAGGGCCCAGGCTACCTGCTCCTCATTCTCTGATAAAGTCACGGTGCAGGTGCTGTAGACCAAAACTCCGCCTTTCTTCAACAACCGCACCGCCTGCAGCAACAAAGACTAATTAATTCTTTAGCCGCAAAGAGATCACATGGTACAGCGTCAGAGGCGCTTATGCAGAGACGAGCGCCGATTGAATTCGATTCAAAATAGAGGGAGATTAAATGTTGCAACTGATACGATTTTCTCTAGAGGTTTTGTAGATGCTGATGTTTGTGGGCAGAAAGGGTCTTGCTTTCAACCACATGTAGCATTTATACGTAGGCAAAAAAGTTTCCCAATATTTATGAGAAATTTGATGTATGAAGATTTTTTTTGTAGCAAAAAAGACTTTTCATGGCTGTCTTTCATCAAGAGCTTTCTTCTCGTCAGTTTACTGTTTATTCATTAATGTCCTCTAACAAACCGCTGACAACTTTAGACCACTGCTGTACTTGTAATGAGATTAAATTAGACGGTTATAAGTTAAGAGGCATTCTAAAGTATTAAACCACATTTTATTTGGAGGTGAAATGTTGCGTCTTCACAATTATGCATTACTTTATTTTGTGCCGTCACAAGAAAATCCCCACCAAATATTCCTGTTGTAATCTAACAGATTGTGAAAAAAATTCAAAGTGTATGAATTATTTTGAAATTATCTGTAGCTTGTTGGGAGCATTGAAAATCTTAAATGTTTACCTAAAAATACTTTTTATGATTGGCTAAATTTAAGAAATCAGCCAATATTTGGAGTCATTTTATACCCTTACTCATAATTTTTAGTTTTCCCCTCAGTCAGGAGTTAGTTGGGTAATTTCACAAATTAACAAGCATCAGAAGGAAACAATAGTTTTATCACAAAAACAAATGTTTGAACATCAATAAAATACGGCTGATGTAAGCAATAAATACTTTCTATAGATTCTAAAAACTTCCTAAAATGTCTTTGATGATGTTGCTTCATAAGACTTAAAGGTAACCAAGTCTCAACATCTTATAAATGGTTTTATTCTCACTTGTCAAATATATCTTTGATTGGATGAATATATCTTCAGAGAAATCATCTTACCCGTATGGACAGAGGACATTTTCCCCCATGCGTCAACAGAAAAATGGTTGCTGAGCAATTATTTTCTATCTAGACACCAAATGTAATTACAAAAAGTAGCCCAAATCTAATTACTAATGTTATAGAACTAATATCTTAATAAAACTTGAACAGACTTAAAATATATATATATATATATATATATATATATATATATATATATATATATATATATATATATATATTTGATTTAGAGTTTGCTTCTTTCAGCCAGAAGGACACATGTATAGTATTCTTCAGAAGCCTCTTTGTTTCACTTAAACGTGATTAGTGTCCAATGCTGCCCTCTACAGGTAAAAATGAGTAAACGACAGGAGTGTAGTATCTGGGTGTAGTAAGGCCTACAGCCTGAAACAACTTGCGCTGCAGCGGCGGGTAGGAGCAGATCTCCTTCAGGCTCCAGGTGCTGGCCATGTTGGGCCGCTGACCCAGGCCGCTGCAGGGAGCGTCCAGCAGAACCCGGTCGAAACTCTCCGGAGGGAAAGGAGGTCCTGGAGTGATGGGAGTAGTACACTACTGGTTATTTAACTCGACCAGAAACACACAAGAGGATTACAGATGTCATGCTTTACCTTCAGCTTCCTGTGTTGGCTCGTCATCACTAACAGCCCGAGTGCTGTTGAAGCAGAAAGCTTTGATGCTCTGCAAGCTCAGCGTTTGTGCGTTCTGACGAATGCGGTCGATCTTGTTTCGGATTCTGTCCAAGGCCACAACTTCTCCCTGTGCGGGACGGTCGAGGGGGACTTCAGTTCTAATAAGTGTATGCTCTAATTGTGTGAAAATGCTTTTAATTATTTCCAGAAAACAGGAGCGTCACTACAAGAAACATGTATTTCAAAAAGCATGTGCTGAAACTGTCATAAGAGTAAAAAATAAATAAATAAATAAACGGGCAAAAAAGTGTGAAGCCCCACACAAAGCCCATTACCCGTTCTCTAAAATATCCGCAACAAGCAGGGGACGCCCACTCTTCATTCATTGGCATATAAGCAACAGAAAACTTGTTGAGGAGCAGAAAGATGTATAGGGTACATTTTTTTACTTAGAGTCCACATCAAAAACTATCACAGCACCTTATCCCCCATGAGGGCAGCAATGTGGCACGTCTTCCCTCCAGGGGCAGCACACATATCCAAGATCCGCTCTCCAGGTTGGGGCGCGAGCACATGCCCCACCACCACAGAGGGAAGGTTCTGCAAAAAAAAAAAAAGACAACGTTGGCAGATTATGCAGAGCAGGTTCAACTGGTGACAAGAAAGTTAATAGGCTTTATTAAAGAAAGTCTGGACTCTGTCTGAGTTTATCAGATGACCAATTTATCATCCTCGCTTTAATAGGCTCTGACAGAAATACCTGCAGGAACACCATGCTGGGCAGAAGACCGTCGAAGGAGGGACTCTTGTAAAGTGGATCGACCATTCGAACACCCACACCTCTGGAAACACACGTCGCCATAGAGATATTTTATGAGCACTGGTGTACAGATGTAGACATTTCTGCTTTCTGAAGAAGTGTGTTGTATCTAGTGTTTATTTCCTTGGATATTGCAAAAATTAAATTTCCTCCTTTCACGGCTTTGAAATGTGCTGCAAGTTGAGATGTCAAGCAAAATTAAAATAAACTCAGTTTTCTATTAACAAACTGAGTTATAAACAGTGAAAACAGTTAAAGACCAGACGGCAACAAAAATGCCAATTATTTATTTACATCTAAAGAATGATTACACTTAAGTTTATTATTTTATTTCTGTTAAAAGATAACTTGTTTTAGTAGATAGAGGAGAAAAATAGTGTAATAAGAAGTACCAGATAAATATGAAAAGCTTCGTGAAAATAAATGAGTGTGTAATTGTAAAGTGGAAGGTAGATGCACTTAAATCTACAATAAAATCTCAACCCAACAGAGTTTCTCCGCAACCATCTTCTCACATCATTCACATTATCCTGAAACTTTTGTGGCTTGCTGCTGGTTAGAAAAAAGAAAACATTCAACCACCTGGCCGGGGTTTCAGTGGCGAAGATGGCCGAGCGATCCATCTCTGCAACTCCGTTCCCCACAAACACCTTGCTTCCCTGGAATCTTGTCGCTCCACGAGTGCACCTTCCTTCTAAATCGGAGAAGACCGCCACCATGTCTCCCGCCTTCATGTCTGAAGACAAAAACACGACATGAAGGGCTGCTGGAGGACACGAGAAAGACAGTTGAAGTGATATTAAATACGGCTATGTTACACTTGGGGCTGGCGACGATCCCTGGGGCGAAGACGTGAGCTCCTCTGAGTACGGCGCTGCCACACTGAGCGTCCACCACCAGCTCAGAGCTCAGCCGCTCCACCGCCCTGAGGATTCAGAGGAACACATGCATTTCTTACATGTATTTCTATAGTTCTTCATTTGATTTCCAAGCTGAGGTTTTGGGTTCCCGTTGAGTGCGAGCTGCAGAGACATTCGGAACTATGTCCCGCCATTCCTCGCATACCTCGGGCCGTCAACAGGAAGTAGCAGCACATCTGCGATTCGTGGGTGTGGCGCAATCTGGACAGACGGTTCTTCTGCTGACGAGCCGCATTTCTGCTGCTTAAGAAATAAAAGTAAGTCTCTCATCTGTGACTCTAGTGAAAACTTAATACACGTAAATTCTCTTTGCTCACCTTCTTGAGCTCTTCCTCCAGACTGAGCCTGATGTCCTCCAGAGGAGCCAGGTGAGTGCTGGCTCGCACACACGTGGTAGAAGGCGGGTGAGACAAACATGTGAGCAGCTTCTGGAAACGACTTTCTGCCTCCTGGGGACCCACAGCAGCTAACACCTGAGCAATTTACAATCAACATGAGAAACACTTCGTTTTCAGAACAGGTAGTTCTGAAATGGAAGGTGTTAGCATGGTTTCAAGAGTTTTTAATATAGTGGAGTGTATTTTCAACGGGGTCGAGGTCAGGCTACTTGCTAAACGCTAGTGTGCTTTATCCATTCTAAAACCAGATTCGATGTGTTTAGAATCAATTTTCTGCAGGAAAATTTCATTGTGTCTAAATGTCAACCTTGTCGCTTAATGGTCTGCAATCTGCAGTTCGAGAGGCAGAGATGCCTCTTTGGTCCTTCTACAATGGACAACTGATGTTTTAAGTACAGAAATAATAACAAACGCAGATTTTAGCAGGTTTCCATTGAATAATTGCATCGAGTTTTCACAATGAAAACTTATTGCATCCTTTATCCACAAATGGAGAAAACATGGACAAACCTTCCTAGAGTAGCAAGCTATCAAACTTACTCCCAAGAGTGCACTGAAAACTTATCCAGGAAGGACTAAAAAGAACTCTAACAAAAAAAAATACAAACAATCACCTCACAATCCCCAAGAAAAATATTGATGATTCCTAATACATTTGGGCCATCAGTTCATGACCTTAAGCTCATGTGTGCTTTGATATTGATAGGATAATGATCCTACATCGTCCTACAGCAGATTTAGAGCGCACACGCAACTCTAAATCTGAATGTTTCCAAGAAACAAAATAAAGGTTTTGGAATGACCTAGTCAAAGTCTGGAATTAAATCAGATAGAGATAATGTTCCATAAACTTAAACAGGCAGTTTTGTGCTTAAGAGACTGACAATATAACTGAATTTAAACAATTCTGCAAAACAAAGACCAGAGAAATATTAGACAGTTATGCAAACGACTCATCAGTTATAAGATGTCATAAGATGGCAGTTGTGGCATGTGTTGCTGCAAGCAGAATGTTATGCAAAAATAAGAAAAAAAATCACAACTATGACATAGCGTGCTCATACTCACAACTCAAGATTATAATCTGTTTCCAAGAAATACTTACCTCTTTGTTTAGGAAGACATTTCTAAGATATCCTGTCACTTCTGGCTTCAGGGAGATTTTTGGAAAGACTGACATTTCTCCTGTGTGCATCGCGACGTAATTCTGTTAACAGAAACTGAACAAAAATGCTTTTGGACATTTCTGAAATACTGATAAACATCACTGACTGGAGACTTTTCTGGAAATCTATCAGAGACTTGACTGTGATAAATGACTCCTGCTTTGAATGACTCAGAATACACAATTCAAAAACCATGTTCAATGGTTATGTTGATTTTTGTAAAACTAAATGGGCTCTAAAGTAATGATATAACAACCGACACCTCTGACCTATTTAGCAAGTTCACTTTTTGTGAACATTTATAAAATTAGCATTAATACTGATTTTAAGCAGATAAACTTTACCGAAATGTGTAATTCCATACTTACGGCATGGTTCAGATCTGATGGTTGTTTAGACTACTACTTCCGCATACGTCACTGAGAAAGTCACATGGCAAAAACCATCCCCCTCACCAGCCTGTTTTAGTTTCAACGCATTCCTGAATGTACTTATATATTATTATTATTATTATTATTATTATTATTATTATTATTATTATTATTATTATTTATTATTATTATTATTATTATTATTATTATTATTATTAGTCAAATTATGGACTCAGATTTACTCGAAATAAAAAAGTTACTAATTTAATTTCAATTTCAACATTTACATACAAAGTTGCATCTATATGTTTTAAAATGTGTTTTTGACTGTAAAAACCGAACATAGACGAAGGGGGAGGGAGGGAATCAAACGTAAGTCGTGTTACGTCATTGCGTAACACGCTGACAAGTGAATAGTCGGGATTGCTCTTCTGTGAGCAGCTAACTGGCAGAAGTCCTACCCAGCTGTGTGGACGTTTAACAGCCGTTTGTCCGATTTGTTGCGTCTTGCATTTTTTTCAATAACTATTTATTACATTACGTTATTCATCCTCCCGTTAGGTATATTTTAAAGAAACGGACGCGCATGGAGTCTTTGTTTTCGGGAATGCGCTTTGTTGTAGAGAAAATGTGCAGTTAGTCTTATCTACCGCAGCCAGGCTCGGACCGCCGCCGCCGCACGGTGTGGACAACCAGGGAGCGGAGAGAAGCTAAAGGGCTGCTGTTAGCCGACCACCCCGAAACCGACCAGAACGATGGGCCTGATTTTCGCAAAACTGTGGAGCTACTTCTGCAACCAAGGTAGGTGTCGTGTTTGGAGATGGAAAAGAAAAAAAAGGTAATCACACTGTTACGGTTCACAGCGAGCTCAAGTCTACCGGAGATAATGGAAGCCCGTTAGCTTGAAGTGAGCAGCAAGAGCCCCAACAACATATTGAAGGGGTGAATTATCTCGCCACGCATCTATCTTCGGCTCTGAGTTGTCCTCTTCTTTGTTCGGGTTAAGTGACAAAACAACAACTAAAACTCTCAATGTGTCCATCCGAGCCACCGCGGCGGCGCTTAATCTGTTTATCACGTAGTGGACGACATAATTACATGAAGTAAGAGAGCCTGCCTCAGTTTATCCAGTTTGTCAATCAGCTTTAGTTCACTATCCGGGACACAAAGCATTGCATAACGTATCATGGGCTTTCTAAGAGTTTGATGAGCTAGATAACATTTTCTACAGTGCTCCACTCCATCGAAAACTGGATAGTACAGGGTTTTATTGCAGTTTTGAAATGAACTTGAACGCTTTTCCTGGCCCCGAATAAGTTGACATAAAATATAGAAACTTCAAGATCCTCCCAGTGACGATGATAACCTGCATATTAGCTGTGTATAAACACAGCTAATATGCTGTGCTTACACAGTACAACTTTTTTTTTTTCTTTTTTTAATGAAGTCTTTTAAAACTTTGCTCACACGTTATTACATAGTTCATTGTGGTGTGGCCAAGCCCTACATCTGTTATTTTCTTAAGAAGGACCGTGGTTTTATAATAAAGAACAATGTTTAATTGAAGATGACTTGAGCTTTGATGGAAGATAACACAACGCAGCATTTCCCCCCCACCTCCCCCACTGCTGGTGAGCTGCCACACTTTTCCTTCACTTATCAAGATATTCAGTCCTACTAGGAAATATTTACAGTATGGAAAAACAAAAACAGTCATGGAGTGGAAAGTAAAGGTGTCCCACCCATCAGGTACCACTGGTTCATGTCGACAGTTGGCAATCTAAAAGCAGCATGTGTGTTAATCTGACTGCAGTCGCCTGCTAAGTTCCTCAACGACTTACCCAGTTAAGGTTTAAAACGGAACATTATGGCAATGATAAAGTGGGTATTTTTATAGTTATTATATTGGTCATGTCATTTGACCTTGAAGAAAATTTAAATCTTAATTTCTCTCCAATTTCATAAGAACTACTGCTAATTGACTGTTTTTTGGGAGGGGGGGGGGGTTGTTTCTAGGGATGCAGGCAATTGACTTTCGATTAATTGTTGATTATTGGTATATTGGATCAAAATTATTTTCAATCAATTAATAACTTTTGCTTGGACTTTCTTTTAGTGCTGACATTTGACCACCATACCAGAATGGGAAAGATAAACTGTCTAAATAGAGTTATTGTGACATTGTGAAATAAGTTTCACAATGTCTTTTTTTTCTTCTTCTTTCTTTTAATCGAGCATATTATGAAAATTTAGCCCTTGTTGCTTTCCAGAACAACACCGAAAAACAACCGTGGTTTTTTTTGTTTTGTTTTGTTTTTTTAATGGTGGCTTATTGGTTAATTGTTAGTTGATCAATATGATTAGTCAACTTTAGATTAACTAATCAGTAACTTGCATCGGTAGTGGATTCATTTTTGCAAAACACTTAGTTGCTACATTTAATAACTGTATTCTGATGATGGTTGAGTTGTTTCATTGTGTGTGTTGGGGAAATAAAAGCAATATTAATTAATCTGAGCTGCTTTAATGAACCTGGGCTCAGTTAAAATGCTTAAAAATCTCCAAATGTAATCATAAACAATAAAGGTATGTTGCAAGACCTTAAGTCTCTGTGCACAGTGCACGTGGCCACACACACGCACGCACGCACGCACACACACACACACACACACACACACACACACACAAAGCTTTCACATGAAACCATTACAGATTCTCTGAAACTTCTGCAAACATATTGTCTGCTTCTTCTGGGTGGTTCCAAAGAAAACAAAAGAAGTGGAGGTGAGAACAAGAGTGGATACGTACGACTGGACTCAAGGAAAGTGCCTGAAGGAAAATGTTTTACTAGACTGGATTCTTAAAAGAGCTCCCATACAGCATGCTTAAAGAAGGCAACACATTGAGTTCAGATGGCATGGAAGCAAGATTAATCAATTTGCATTGGCTAAGAACCGACAGGAACTCTTGGTGTGGGATACACAGAAAACTCCACATAGTTGATGCATAGATTACATTCTTAATTGAGCTTTCTTAGGAAGAGACATGAGCTTAACTGCATGGTGAGTATCTCAAAGAATCTGCCATTAGTTACTGCAGTTTAAACATTTGTGAGGTCGTTATTAAATTTCAGAGCTTTGTGTTGCAGCTTTTTTATTTTAAATTGCCATAATAAATATTTACGAGCAGTGATTTTTTTTTTTTTTTTTTTTTTGACTGTTCGCTACGAACAGATTAGCCGTGTTTATAAAGGATAAAGTTGTAGTGAAGTTTAAAGCAGGATTAGGTTTCTAGAAACGACACCCCAAACAGCAGAACAGGGTACAATTGTGCTGTAATCGGAGAAGCTGCAGTATCCACAACTTAATATGTTAACAGGGCAATTCTTCACAAATATGGACTGTGTGGAAAAGGAAAGCACAATTGTTGGGGTAAAAAAAATAACAATTTCTGTTTGCAGCTTTTGACATGCCATATACAGAAGCATGTAAAGAAGGTGCTCTGGCACGAAGCTGAACTTTTGTTTTGCACATTCGGAACACAACATCCACACAGTGGTGATGGCATCATGCTGTGGAGTCCTACTTGGTCAGGAGACGGATAAAGCTAAAAACAGGGCGACAATGAGGGTCCAGGAACTTCAAGAGACTAAGGAAGAATTTGAGACTTTGGAAGGGGTTCACCCTCCTGATTTAAAAATACATAACACTTTTTTTTTTTTAAGTTTTTTTTTTATTATTTAAATATATAAATTTTCACTAGTTTGTGTTTTTTCACATAAAGTCCCTATGAAGTCCAAGTTTGTGGTTGCAGCATAGGAAAATCTGAGAGTTCAGGAGAATACTTCAGTCAGAGAGTGGAAAATAGTCAAAGATGAGAATAAAATCTCTTCCCGTCGTGTCTCGGCTTTATAAAACATCAGGTGAGAGATTCTGTGTTCATGCACACATTTTATCTGCTGGCATTGCTTGTCATCAACACATGGTAGCAGGCCATGAAGGAAGCAATACACAATGTATATCCTGCAAAAGCGAGCATAGTTCATCCTGACCAGCAGAACTTCCTTCCCTCTGCGAGTCAGAGGGACAGAAATGTTCATGTTGGCTCCCTTACTGTGTTTATTCAGCCTAAATCCTCCCTGTAGTTCTTATGAATGGTAAGAAGTGATGTCAGGGAAAACTGAGACAGGAAGTTCAGAGAGTGATTATTTTTTTCTTTAAAATGTGCTGCTGTAGGTGTCTGGGGTGAGGGTGTGCGCTTTGTGTTGACTGAAAACATCACGTTTAGTTTTTTTTTTTCCCCCTCCTCTCTGCCACGTAGTGCTGTTACAGTAAACAGTGCAGTTTGTGTCTTTCCTCAGATCGTAAAACAAATCCTGGTTCACTGTTTTTGTCACAGAGCACAAGGTGATTATTGTGGGTCTGGACAACGCGGGGAAAACCACCATCCTTTACCAATTGTAAGTACAATCTTTGAAACCAACCTGAAAAACATAAACTGAATTTTTTTCCCACTACTCTTGGATTCTTTCACTTTTTTATTATTATTTTATTGTACAGTCTGATGAATGAGGTTGTTCATACATCACCCACCATTGGGAGCAATGTGGAGGAAATAGTGGTGAAGAACACCCACTTCCTGATGTGGGACATAGGTGGACAGGAATCGCTGAGGTCCTCCTGGAACACCTATTACTCCAACACAGAGGTCAGAACCACGTTACGTTTTTAGGTCAGCATTGTTCCAAACTTTTTCCCAGCACTCTTGTCTTGGGTGTAGGGGGGGGGGAGGATTATTTTCCATGTTTCCTTCTCCTGAGTGGCAGTTGGTGCGTTTCATTCAGAGCTCAGACTGCAGCAGGGGTCGCCGATGTCAGCTGGGTTAACTTTATCACAAAGGAGTCTGTCTCAGAGGCAAAGTTGGGGTCAGCTGCCGCAGTACTTGGGATATAAAAGGACAAAGGAAAAAAAAAACGAAACAGGAGAGGCAGATGTGTTGGGGACAATGCTGAGACACCACCAACACTTCACTCACGATGGGAGTCATTTAACAAAAGCTTTTATTACATCTTGGTACGTCATTTCTGAAAAATATTCTGATCTTCGTGCTTATTAGTGTTTTAAACTGAAGTTTAAAATTTGAATGAGGAAGGTCAACAGGAAACATCCTTGTTCATCTTTCACTTTGAAGTGGCTTAAAAACAAACGCAAGGATTTTCAAATCGGCACAGAGAGAATCCTTTTATATGAATAAAATTATTCATATAGAAGTTGAAGTTTTTCTAGATTCCCTGTTGCATCCTGACCGTGTCCATCCCTTTGCTCAAGTCAAGTAGTCATGTTACAACCCTCTCATGATTGGTGTGATATTTACATGTTAAATACGCCATGTCAACCCATTTGCAACTTCCTCTAGAGTCGATTTGATTTTAGTGCCGTCTCGAAACATTTCTTTGGTCTCCGGTCATTGAAGGCTCCTATTTCTCATTCAGAAGAGGTTGTCGGGTTGAGCGTCCGAGCGACTGGATATGCCCACCCGTCGTGTCGCATTTAATTCCTTTAAAAGTCGCTCTGTGATTTTTCTCTCTGCAGTTCATTATTCTGGTGGTGGACAGCACCGACAGGGAGAGACTGGCCATCTCTAAAGAGGAGCTCTACAGGATGTTGGCTCATGAGGTGGGCGACGCTCCAGGAAGGAAATAAGCTTAACTTGTGCCATAGTTGCGCCATTGTCAAGAACTTGCAGATCAGAAGGTGTGACTTAAGCTGCATTGTTCTCTGAATTGTCCCCCTCAGGACCTGCGGAAGGCAGCCGTGTTAATATTCGCCAACAAGCAGGACATGAAGGACTGCATGTCGGCAGCGGAGATCTCCAAATACCTCACCCTGAGCTCCATCAAAGACCATCCCTGGCACATCCAGTCCTGCTGCGCTCTGACAGGAGAGGGGTGAGACTGTCTACTGGTTTACAAACCAGCCTCAGATGATTACTTAAGATTTCTCCTTCTGTTCAGAAAATGGAATAGAAGGAAAGCGATCCATGTTCTTTTTCTTATTTGTTTGATTAAAAATCACACGGTTATAGTATATTTTCAGCCCCTTTTTAGAATGACGCCACTAAATAAAATTCCGTTCTGACCAGAAGGGTCTGGGCTCACCTCGCAGCAAGACAACAACCCCAATGGACCATTCCTGAGAATCTGTGGGGAAACTTGAAATTTGATATTCCGACACTCTCAAACTAATCTTACTGGATTTACAGGCTTTTTGTTTGTAGAACATTTTGAAAAATACACGTTTTCCATTCAATTGTACTACTATCACATAAAATCCCCAAAAATACATTAAATCCATGTTAAAACGATAAAGTTCAAGGTTAGGAAGATTTTAGCTGTTATAGAGTGACTTTCAAAACTACAGCCAAGTCCACATTTTTCATACTTGTGGTAGATTTATAGTTTTAATTCATCCAAAATGTTTTCTAAAATGATGTTTAAAGCATATTTATTTAATTTTTTGCTTTGCTAGCCAGCTGTTTGCACGTTTCCACTGGAATGTCACTTTTGACATAAGAGTCAAAAGTGACTCTTGTCTTTCCATCACTGTACACTTAAACCCCATCCACAGATTCAACTCAGGATTCTGGTGATTAAGTTAAGATCACTTTACTCAGACCTCTGGCAGATTGAGGTTGAATTTTGGGCTTAACTGCAGGCCTTTGAATCTGTCTCGCTAGAAGAGCCGGTAGCCACCAGGTGTCGCTTTTTTTTTTCACTAAACGGTCTCCTTTGAACTTGATCGTTTATGCATGAGTCAATTTAAGATGCTAGCATTGTCATAAGCAGCTGAAAATAAAGTCCTGTGTGGGTTTTGGGTCTTGAATCTCATTACGTCTCTTGTTTGTTCCAGTTTATGTCAAGGCCTTGAATGGATGACCTCCAGAGCTGGACTCAGATAGCCCCCCTGTCCTGCCATCAATGCCTGACTACCTGCACCTCTCCCTAATGAGGTGGCACACCATTTTTGTCCTTACTGGCTTCCTTTTTTTTTTTTTTTTTTTTTTTTTTTTTGTCTTCAGTGACACAACAACAGGCAGCACCGCCGACGAACCACCACAAAATCATTTGGTGGAGTCGGAGCCAAAACAAAGACTGCGAAGAAGGTTGTCAGTCAAGGACAATTTACACTACATGCATATCATGTCGCGTTACATCTCACAAGCCGAGTACTTTAAGGGAACTTTAATATGGTGCAGCTTTCTACAGGTCAAACGGAGGAGTTACACAGTATTATGAAAGCAGCTCCAATGATTATATTCACACTAAGATGTTCTATTAATTTGACACAATGATGTTTTTATTTGGTCCTCATTCTAAGCACAGATGTTTGTTACATTTTGTTTCAGGTTCATAAGCTACAGTCATCATGTCTCACATTTATTTGGAGTTTTTAAACCAACTTGTTTTTTTCTTTTGCCATAAATGATCCAGCCAATGTTGACGTGGTAAATTTGGAAGATGAAAAATCGCTTAAACATCAATTGGACTGCAAGTGGAAGCTTGGGTTTTAACAGTATTTCTCAGCATTTTATAAACAATGCATTGAGTTATTTAATTTTAGTTTTGCTCTATAGTCATTTTAGTGATTAAGAGGGTTAGTTTGTAGGCTTATTTTACTCCATCTTTCTCTGGAACTGTTTTTGTACAATTTAAACAAAGGGATCGGCGGAAGCCACTATGAAACGGGTGCCAAGCGTTTACAGGAAACTGCTTGCACCGCAAGGTTCGGTGGTCGACGGCAGGCAGGATGGTACCGACTCGACGTTTCAGCTCTGGTACTTGATATTCAGCCTTAATACAACCTCTCTAGTCCGCCCGATTCGTTTCCTCTTCCGGCTTGTCAAATGAATCCTTTACCATCGCATCTATGCACGTGCCACTTTGAGAACTTGTTATACAAGTTCAGACGTGGTCAAATTTGGAGGTGCACGGCTTGCAGTGAGCCTGAGTCGTCAGGCGGCCAGATAAACAGGAAGTTGAACCATGCACCAGTTAACTCTGCGGCAGTGAGGCTTCCAGCTGGAGCTCACAAAGCAAGGAAACGGGTCACATGCTGTGGTGACATCTCGTCTGCATTATGTACTGCATTTGTTTTTTCATTAAACTGTTGTTTTTGAACAAGTGTTCCGTCATCCTTTAAAGGGAGCGAGTCCTCCGTCGGTACATCAGGTAGCGTTCCAGGTAGGTACACAATGGAGAGTTCCTGAGTCTTTACGGGAATATTTCCTTTATAAGACTCAATTTTCATAATCAGTTTCAAATATCACATTGAAGTACAGAGTTTAATGGCAGATATTTCTAACGCGAGAACCCCTTTACATGTGGATGTGCACGAGAAACTAGAGTACAAAGAGGCAGGACACAAGGAATTGCAGGGAAAAGATGAAATGAAAAGCATATTTTAAGGAATAAAGTCTGAAAAAACTTCTCAGAACTACCCAGACTTGAGGAAAATGCCAAAATCAAATTTCAAAGAATAAAACCATTTTGCTCAGATCCACCAGCATGAGTGATAAACTCCTCCTTCATCCATGTAGCTGAGAGTATCTTGATGAGATACTCATCAAATGATGCATCTATTAAATATGATCCAACCTGGCCGATTCCCAGTTATTCACCATGAAACTTTACAAGCAGCTGTTGCGGTAAAACTCTGCTCTGAATCGGTGCTGCAATGAGATTTGTTGGGTTGGATCAGTTTCACCCACATCTTTCATGTCACAATACTGAACACTTTCATTGTTCTGTGCACCATCCTCTGTCAGGCGTGTGAATCTACTCCAGTGACATTCCAACAGGTTGAATATATTAACATTGAGAACATGTTCCCAAAATATCAGTGAATATTTTGCACTGATATTACACTATTTGGAAAACAGAGGTGCACATTATTAAAAATTACATTCAAAAGCTATTACAGGTCATTTTAGAGATTCTCATAAAAACCCAAAACTTAAGTTTCTTACAAGACTAGAAGATTATGCAATGCAAGTTATTGTTTCCTTCTGCTAAACTTTTAATTAACATGTCAAGATATCACAGTCCGCTTCATTGTTATGACTTTTTATGGTTCAATATTCAGCACTTACCAAGATTGCATAGAATGTTTAAATTATATTTCCTTTATACTATTAAAACAAATATACATTACCTGTAAACCATAGTAATCAAAATAAATATTTCCTGTATAATTAACTTTTTGACTACATTCCTAGATAAACCTAGAAGCCAAACCTTCCATTGTTCCAGTTCTGTTGTGGGAGAAGAAATTCAGGCCATTAAGATATAAACACCAATTTATTACGGTCTGTACTACTGGCCAATGAAAACAAGGCACAGTAGTCTTAAAAGGACACTGAACCAATCCCATCTTTTAATGAGCGTAAAAGTAGCCGTGCAGTTTTTGAAACGTCTAATCGGTACTCTAAAAAAAAGTTTACTACACATTCACTTGTTAAAGAACCACTGCAATGAGGCGATGAGCGAATGAAAAAAACAGCAGGAACACACTGAGGAATGGAGCGATAAAATAAACATATCACAAGTGTATATCAGTGAACGTCTAATAAAAGCTGGCATGTTGTCCAAGCTGCAAACCCCTCAGTGTCAGAACAGGTACAGATGAGAACTTGCAGTAAATACCTACCATAAGGTAACGTTTCAGTAATAAAAAGGTTTTTTTAGGATGTCAAACATTTCACAGTAACATCACTTTCACACATAAAAAGACATTGAAGACACAAAGTCGGCTGTCCATTCAGTCCTGTCTGCCTTCCGATCAACTCAGCTCAGCTCAGTCCAGACTTAAATGTTTGTTGTCACTGGTGCTGGTGTAATCTGGACCTCCCCCTCTATTAGGAACAAACCAAACTCTGGCAGTCTTTTGCATCTTTCTCTGCCATAAAATCCACTTCTGCTCAAGCGCCCATGACAAAGTCTTTGGGGAAAAACAAAACACGTAGAGAAGAGCCCACGGGTCAAAAATTATATATTGCGGGTGGTAAAAGGAACTTCTTGTTGCGCTGGGGCGCCTTTACTAAAACGTCCACCACTTTTGTGGCCGCAGAGTTCGCCGTTGGACTGAAAGCGACCAAACATGCTTCAGTCCCAAACAACAAAACGCCTTCGGATGAGGCAGCAAAACTCCCATGGATTTTACACACACACAAAAAAAGGACAAAGAACAACAGGAGTACGGGTACGGGTGATCTTTGGAGGCTGCAGGTCTGGGATCTACACACACAGAGCTCTGGGGAACCTGAGGAAGAAATTCAAAAATGTTAAGTTGGGAAAGAAACGATGAGAAAAAAAAAAAAAAACATCTTAAGCCGTGATTAATCTCACCCTTCTTCGGTGAAGCCGTCCATCTCTTCTTCGTCCTCCAGCTCCATGTCCAGCTCGTTGTCGAGGCAACCTCGGCCGTAGCCACTAAGAACACTGTAAATAATCGCATTGGTTTTATATCTTTCAGCAAGATCCATCTTTAGGTATTATTGTTCTACTATATACATTTTTTAAGAATTTTTTTTTTTGCCAATTTGTTGCTGAACAAATAAAGATAAAGCCTAATCCCAGACAAAACAAGCTTCAGTGCTTTATCCTGGTGACAAGGCAGAAGGAAACTAATCAAGTCGATTTAGACAACATCCTGTTTTATCTTCTGTAATGTCGCTTAAACCTTTTTGATTTTTGTTCCAGTTAAATGATGGAAATTCTTGGCTTTGTTTGCAGGTAATACAGCAAAAAGAAAAAAATATATATATTGACTGTTCAACCTGCTCAACACTAATCTGAAAGATGTGGGTGAAACTAATCTAATAAGAGGAAAATTGGCCAATATGTTCATCTCTGATTCATCCACTACATTGTTCAAAACTCTGCCTCATAAGTTCAGATCTCGTGTCGTTTCTGACATCATTGATCCAAATGCACACAAAGAAATCTCTGGTCTGCTTTTGGGTGCCCTTTAAAAGAAGAAAAAAAAAAAAAAGCAACTAAACTTTTTACTAGGTGGCATCTTTAATAAGTAATGCTTACTGGCACAGACCTGACGGAGCGACAGGTGAAGAACACGATCCTCTTCAGTTTTTTGTTGTAAAAGAAGTAGTTGAAGGACCAGAGGCTCCCCTCTTCACCAAAAGGATCAGAATCAAGATCCGGGTTGTAGCTGAGAAACAAGGAGAAACAAAAGTGACTCCCATCTTTCAGAACGGTGCGTTTAAGCGTCGTAAACCACCAGAACGCCGACCTGTAGATGTCGCAGCTCTGCAGGTTGATCTCCTGGTCGATGGCGTTCCACAGCTCGGGTCCCACGGAGTTGAACTCTTCTCCCACCGAGGAGAACAAGCTGCTGTTCACCGCGTTCACCACCTGAGGAGAGAACTAGCTTAGCGACGTCTCCTCGTACTTCCAGAACAGTCACACCTCCTGCGGCGGCAGAAGCGCTCACCCAGTTGAGGCTGGGCTCTCGGCTGAACTCGTGGGCCCGGGCGGCGCTGAAGTCGTAGTCCGGCCTGAAGGACTCGTTGAGCGTGGTGATGAGGTAGAACAGAGTCTTCCTGCACACCTTGTCGCTCAGAGGGTTTTCGCCGTCCTCGCTGCTCTTCCCCAGCCTAACAAACAAACACACACAGTGGTCGACATCCCTTAAATACTCCCCCGTTGCCCTCTCCGATTTCTGCTGAACTGGACCGCTGTGCTTACTGAGACGGGCTGGTGGCGCTGGTGGACTGAGGGGGAGAAAGGGCCTCCAGGACGTGTGGCTCCCCCTCCTGGCAGAACTGCTTAAACATGTGTTTGTCGTCTCCTGCCATCTTGCAGGAGTAGCTCTCGATCCTGCAGGACACCAGGAGTTAAAAAGAAATTAAAAAAAAAAAATCATTAATGCATCAAATGAAAACATGATGATAAAGATTATTATTGTAATGTTTGTTTTTATTTATTGGGATGATTTGACGCATAATAGCACCGTTACATTTAGCAAAGTAGAAAGCCATAACATTATCATCCAACTAAACATGCTTTAGGTTGCAATTATAGAAGCATATCTAGGTTTTGCTATAGATTCTCAAGTGGATTTAGGTCTAGACTAAATCCACCAAGCCATTCTAAAATGAATGTGCTTTATTGTAAACCCTTCTATTGTAGCTCTGGTTGTTTTTTCAGGTCTTTACACATTTCTTTCAGAAAGGTCCTGCCTTTGTGCACAATCAGTCATTTCTGCAACGCTGACCCAAGTTACCCTGGAGTTCCTGAGGATTTAAGACACTGAAAGCTACATATACTTTTTCTGTTATGAACTACTATCACATCAAATTCATTAAGTGTGTTTTGGACTATTTATCAAGCTCTGGATGTCCTCCGGAAGCCATGGCAACACAAACGCCTCGCCAGTCGCCGTCAAAGGTCTCCTGCGCTCGCGTATCTGGGTCAGATATCAGCGGGCAGCAGACGGCAGTTGTTTATTTTCCTCCGGTGCGCTCTGAGGTTACACAAGGTGCTACGGCTAAGGATAGAGCGAGTGTGAAAATCCTCCCAGATTCTGACGGCTTTAATTATAGGAACGTCCAAGGGACACGGAGTGGAAATAGCAGCACTGGTGTTCCCAGCACAACACAACACAGCTGACCTTCTGCTTGAATCCTGTTGGCAACAACTCAGCCATTCAGACACAGGACTAGGCAGCGTGCATGTGTAATGAAGGGGGCTCATGCATTAATTAATGGTAAAGCTACTTATTTACCGAAGCAAGTGAGCTTCACCTACTTTTTCTGCTACCTTGTGAAGCCCTCTGCACCTCAATCCCTTACAGATAAGCAAATACTTATGTCACTTCAGCTTGTCTGAACTTGAATCCGTTCTTCGCTACAGCTGTCCTGCGCTGAAAAGACTCCTCCTCCAGTCAGGCTGAAACACCAGCAGAACTCGGCTCTCATGTAACGAGTATGTTAACACTCAGGCCAGCTTAACAACGGCCTCCAAAATAACCACAGAACGCAGTGATCTGCGTCAACCCAGGCCACGGCCACCACACCGCTCAGTTTCACCAGCCCACATCGCGAAACTGCATAGCTGCACAGCCCACTGGAGTTTATGTAATTACACTCCTTTTAGCTGTATCTGCAAGGCCCAGCTGGGAGGCGAGGGTTGCATAACCTGAGGCCTACTGATATGGTTTACAGTCTGCAGACTAAATAACAAGAACATCATCGGTGAACTTTCGACGCGAGCTTTGAAAGGAGGCCCGTAGAGTAGCAAAACACTTTAGTCAAATTGTGCAACCCGTAGAAGGTCGATGCAGCTCCACTGCCCCAATTCAGCACAGGGTCAGTGATCTCTGCATCTGCTGGCTGTCCTGTTCCATGACGTCAAAAAGGGAAAACTTTTTTTTTTTTTTTGCTGCACAACAGAAATGCACGATACGGACTGCTCCCTCCAAATGCTTTATGCCAAAAAGTCAGAAGTGCAACCGTGAGGATTTACTCTCTGCATCCAGAAAACAAGAGTCGGGGTCAACTGGAAAATGGTTGAGGAAAAACTGGGGAAAGGTTAATGGTTAAAGCAAAGTTGGGCTCTAGCCATGTTTGTGTCCAATGCACAGTGGAGGATCACAACATACATAACTCAACTTTCCAAAAAAACTCCAAACAGTTCCAAATCCAGCATTTTCAATGACATGTTTAAAGTCTAATTGGATAAAAACTGAAAGTAATTTGTACTCTGCCTTCATGTTATCTTCTGAAAGTCTTGCTCTCTGGCAATGTGATAAAAAATAAGTTTGATCATATAACATTTCCCTTTAAATTGCTTCTTGCACAAGTAATCACTCATATTCGGTCACCACTTCCACACTGAAGGGCTAAAGCATTACTGCAGAAGGGATTCATTTATTTACCTGCCGAGGATACGGGACTCCCCTGTTTCCACACACAGCCGGGAGCTGAGGGCTTCAAAGCTGGAGTTCTCCAACAGCTTCATGGCAGCCTGGGGTAGAAAAAAAAACTACATTAAGATGACATTATAAATCTTATATAAATGAGCAAGTACACTTTTATTCTCAAAGAGTGCCGATTTAGTAAACAGAAAAAGAAACGTACAAGAAGAAGTGCGCAGCAGCGCCCCCCCTTGGATAAATTACAGACCAAAACACTATTTCCTCCAACAGAAAACACTGCCCCTCCCCCACACACACACAGTCTTCCTGGTTCAACACATCGATTTTAATTCACTTACCAAAAAATTATCTTCCACACAGGCAGAGATAAGCAGGTTAGACCTGGTAGCAGTCGACTGCACCGTTAGAAACTCGACCTCTTTTGTCAAAGCGGTTCGCGAGGATTAACGATCCGCGCTTTGTTTTTTCCACCAGCTAACACTAGCTGCTAGCTTGAATATTTATTCTTCGGTCTTCGCCTCAACGCGAACCTAACACCGTGAACTTGAGCTTTGGTATCTTACGGAAGCACTCGGTCGAGCGGGAGACGTTCTGAGGCTCTTTAAGTTTATAGAGAAGCTGCTCTTCCCGATTAAATGCGACGAGATTAAATCCAGAGACAGTTGGCGTCCGTGCAGCGGCATCCCTTTCGACCTGATTTTACAAAACGATCTGTGTCGGGGGGGGATCAAGTCGCTCTTTTGTCAGCGACTCGATCAGAAAAGCAGCAAAAACGCTACTGAGCCTATTAATAAAAAAAAAACACAGCTGAATGCTGTTTCTGTTATTTATCGATAACCTTCAACAACCGCACTGTTCTCACCAAAACAACAGGGTCTACTGTACGTGTTGACCCAGCCCCTTTTCATTTATATACAGGTTTTGCTAAGACCCACCCATTTTTTTAATGCCCCTTTGTGATTGGCTACTTTTGCCTGTCGCTATGTGTAGAGTGAAATGCGATTGGTTAAGACAATTGAGGTAGTGGCTTAATGTTTAATGTCAAAAAAGGAAATATCTTGTGGTTCCTGACACTACCCAGTTCCGTCAGATTCAATGGAGCTTCTGTGACTATAAAGTTTCAAATCAACTGGGTGTGTTTGGACTTTGATTGGGCCATTCCAGCTTTGGTATTAACTATCCCATTGTAGTTCTGTCTGACTGTTTACCGTTGTCATCCTGGACCCAGTTTCAGAAAACTAGCTTAAGCTCCGAGTAGCAGGCATTTACTCAAAAAAAAACAAAACTGAATTAATTTGTCCAAGATATATTGTATTGAAGCATTGCAACCAAGTAAATACGTATGAGCTCATTTAGCAAGTTCCTAATTGGGATAAATTATATTTCTTTAAATCCAAGGCTATAACTACATAGATCCAAACTTAAATTAACTTTCCCCACAAATCACCAATATAAAAACAAGCTCCACAAATACAATACAATGTTTTTATTCACATAAAAAGTAGTTTGCGCATATAATCCATCTGTACGTCCATGACACTCCTAAGTCAGGTCTGAGCGATATAGTCAGAAACATCCTCTAGTCCTGTGCATTCGTTGTCCAAGTATTCCAGGATCACATTTCCCCCGTTATGCAGCGGAGCGTCTGGGTGAGCCAGCAGAGAGAGCAGGGAGTCGTCCATCTGGAGAGCCTGGCCTGTCTCAGGATGACAGAGACGCAGCTTCTGCAAATGGAGAAATGAGTTGATATTGATGCATATGACCAGTAACAACAAACTGAGGCCAATAACTTAGTTTGTTGTTAGGGGTCATATGCATCAATAAAACAAATTGCAAGGTCACTCCAATAGTCCTGTGAAATAAATGTGATTTCCATTACATTTTTATTTTGCCTCTACGCAACCACAAAAACATTACAATGGACAATATTTTCAAAGTGATCTAGTCACATGTTAAATAATCATGATTTCCATGACTTTGATCGTACCCACGATTTTACATTCCAGCTTCATTTACTTTAAACATTAAAGTGTCCAAATGTATTTCTTAGATGTCTTTCTCTGTTTACCTTGGCTGTCAGAACATTGTTGTTGTTCTTGAGGCTGGCTGTAGAGGCTGCGTAATCCACCACTTTACCCACACTCCATTTTGAAGAGAAAAACATGGGCCGGCTGCACTCTTTGGCTTCTTTTGGCAGATAAACCTGAAAATAGGTTCTTTCTGTCTGGAAAGCATAGATAACAACAACAACAACAAGGCTCAAGTAGTGTAACGTCAGTGTTCTTGCAATTTTTCTAAATCAAAATTCTGGGTTTTGTTACACTTTACTTGAAGTTCTCATTCGTTTAAATCCATATTAACATAAAAAGGCTCAAATAAAGGAAGGAGGGATGCTTTAGACCAGTGGTCCCCAAACTACGGCCCGCGGGCCGAATCCGGCCCGCCTCCACATTTGATCCGGCCCCCTGAACAATACCAGAGAGCATTTAGATTTTTTTTTCATATACCGTATTTTCCGGACTACAAGCCGTTTATATGTGGATTTTTCTTCATCCACCAGGGGGCTCTTTAGCAGGAAGTGAATCATTGGAAGTCTGGTTACTTGCGCACCAACACTGAGCCCACAAGCAGCAAAATGAGTAAGAAACAGATCAGACGTCTTTGGAAAGTTTCTTAGCAAAGAGGAAAAGGCCCAGAGAAGAGACAGGAGAATGGATTTGTCCTGGACCGGTAGGTGATTCCCACATTATAAGCCCGCTCTGCGTAACATGCGGCGACCGGCTGCTAATGAGGCAATGAAGCTTCAAGCTGCTTCGCCACGTAGAGACCAAGCAGGCTGTGCTCAAGCAACACAGCTCGGGTGTTATTGTCTCTCATCACTCCCAGATGGGACCGTCTCGTTGCAGAGAAACAAGCTCAGGGCTCCGTTAGTCATTATCGTGAGTTAAAATTTTCACGAAAGTAAAATGTTCGTTTTTGTGGCGCTTCTGTATCTTATTTTGAAGGGATATATAAACGTTACCATAGCGACCAGAGTCAGAGCGTTTGGGCAGTGGTCAAGAGGAGAGGAGTAGAGCTTTTGAGTCTTAAGTCTGGTTTAGACGGCAAAATTTAAGACTTGCCGGCCTATTCTCCAAACCTCTGTGACCACAGAGCTGATAAAAGAACAACAGGTTCGATCGGTTCGTGTTCAGCCACACGGCACGAACCGATTCCAGTCACGAACATCCCGATTCCAGAGGATAATCCAGTAACCACCCCCCGGCCCAAAAAAAAAAAAAACATAGCGGAAATTTAGAATAAGCAAACATGGATGACGATGTAGAAGCAATAGTGATAGTTTGTGGAGTCATTTTAAGAGATAAAAGATGTAAGAAAAAGAAAAAGAAAAGGCGGTGGATGAAAGACGACGGGAGCAGCCGCTCTATTTGCTGCACTATGATTTGGAGGTGAATATGTTTTTTCATAGTTAACATTTTTAACTGAATAAACATAATAATGACCTTTTAGATTTAATAATAAACATTTCCACATATCATCTCCGATATCCACCAGACTCTCAGTTGCTCATATGTCAGCTGTTTGGGATTCCCCTCTGTTCTTACGTCACCGCGCTTTCTGAATGGCTACCTGTCACATTCAACAGGTCGTATTCTCGCTCCAAGTCAGGAAAAACCCCACAGGCTGCGATAAAAGGGCCAAGAAAACCCAAATAGAGCATATTCAGTATTTAGTGGGAACACCAACATGCAGAAGCCTTATCTGACTGTTCATCCCGGGCTGCAACAAAATTTCCAAGTCTCGACGGTCCGCGGTAATAAACAGGTTGGGACGACTGATTTAGCACATGCTAGTAACAGACACGAATGATCAGCACTTTTACTGTTACAGTTACCGTTCGGACACTACAGTTCTGCAGAGATATCTGCAGCTAATATGTGTATGTTTACTGGTTTAAAAAATAAAAATAAAAAATGGGGTTGTGGCTTATAGTCCGGTGCGGCTCATAGTTCGGAAAATACGGACTATAATCCTTCCTGGATTTATTCTGTGAAGAACCCAGAGAGGGTTATTTGATTGTGCTTTCTGGAAAACAATATATTTTTACATTTAGGCACTCCTGCAATCGTCACACTTTTTCTGTTACAAACTGACTCCGGCCCCCCACCAGAGAAGGGAAAAGTTATGTGGGCCTCAAAGGGAAAAGTTTGGGGACCCCTGCTTTAGACAACGGAAGAGGGAATGAAGGAAAATATGGAAAATACTGAAATCAAACAAATGAAGTGAACAATTACAGTGGGATGTGGAGCTGATTTTACCTGTGGCAGTCCCTTGTCTCCTGCAGCATGCAGCTTCAGTTTCATAAGGGCAACCTTTGCTGCAGTGGCAGCATTCTTTGCTCCTCTGCGCCCTTTGCTTTTGGATCCATCCTTTGACTCTGAACAGAAAGACACAGAAATGATATGCAGAAGTGGTTACATTTCTGGATCTACAGTCCTGCAGAAGTATTCATAACCCATAACCATTTTTTTTTACAGTTTTGTCACATTCATAAATAACTTTGAAATGGCACATAAAATAGAGAGTACACACACCCACACCCACACCCACACAAATCTTAATCCATTAACCATACCCTTTACTCTGACATTCCCTGATACAATCTGGTGCAACTAAAATTCATCTAATAAGTAAATAAATAACTTCTTAAGTTAGTTAAGAAGTTATTTATTTACCAAATATATGTAATGTATTAGTAATATAAATACAGTTGTTGGTCATTCACCTAATCTTACAGACTAGACAAGGACAGCAATAAAAATCTAAATTCAAGAGATTGAAGGGTACAAATGCTTGTGTATTGTACGATAAGAAAAAAATTGCCATCTGAATTCATACAAAGAAGAGATTCAAAAAAGAATCACTGCCTGACCTAAAATCTTCTGCACTAGCTCCTTTGTGGCTGCCATTCGAGGCTTCTGGACCTCCAACTTCTCACACTTGTGATCATCTTGATGACGATGGCTGCAAAAAAAAAAAAAAAGAAACAGAACAGTAAATGATTCAAAAATAAAACACAGAAGGAACCCTTCCCCTCACTTTTTGAAATCTACAAAACAATAAATAAAAAAAACCTACGCCAAACAGAAGTGTTTTTCACACTGCGGACATAAAACTGGTAGCAATTCTTTGCCCTTACAGTCTTCAAACGAGCAGAGATAACTCGTGCTGCCACCAGTGGTCTTAGTTTCCGTTGTTCCAGTTTCCTAAAGCAAAGAGTAAAAGAACATCATGAGGAAAACACAGTCATTGCTTGTAATAGATTTACAGTTGAGGTAACTCTGTTAAAGTAGTCCAAATCTTAGCAAAGAAAACCACTTATGACAGAAAGAAAGTACTATAAGCTCATCAAAGAAGCACTTATCAGTTCTAAGGCTGCAGGAAAGCTACAAGCTGTTTCCTGACCATAAATAAAGACTTTTACCTCTGGACATGAGTGGGCTTCTCTGCTTCTGTGCTCGAGACTGTGCAGGACAGATGTAAAAGAAAAAGGACAGCACAATCTTTACTGCACAGTTAGTGCTTTTCTTCCATTTCTAACTTAAGACTTTATTTCCATATACAATCTGAACAAATATCTTTCTAATTACAAAAACTACTTGCACCTTAGATGCTTATTAAAAGAAACTATAATTGTTCAAAATTGTTTCTATAATAATTCAAATGTCAAAAATGGTTGAGTCCAGCTGGTTGAGTCTAAATGTTTACATAATATGACCAGTCTCTTGTTTGATATTTAAAGTAATAAAACTGCAAGTAAAATGGACGGGAAAATGAAAAACGTACCAGTAAACACCACTGCAAGAGTCGCACACAAATGGAAGAAAATCTGTATAAGTGTTGAAAACAAACCAAATCAAATTGGTGTGATTTAGTTTACACATATTGCAATGACTATATTCGACGAGTAGTAAATAAACGGATTAAACTACATTTTATTTGAATTAATAATTTAATTAAAAATGCAAACATTTTGTTAAAGTTTAAAGGTGGAGTCTACTCCAGCAGCTGCTAAGCTAATTAGCCGCTAGCTTTCCTGCTAGTGAAGAAAGCTAAGGAAGACGACTGCTAACTAACAGGCTAAGCATGCTAAGAAGACATTATCCAAATCATGCTTTAAAAAAAAACTATTTAATATTTTGTTTATTTCTAACCGTTCTGGGGAAATCACAACGAACCTTTCAGGTTGCAGGAATCAACCTGACAATGTTTACCAATGTCTAATTCAGCCATTAGCTAGCACTATTAACAAAGGTAAGGCTACTGGGCTCTTCAGAAATAGCAGTAAAGTTAGCCGGCACTCGATTTTGACGTGCGCGACGACACAAGGCGTTACGGCACAGTGCTTTACAATCTCATTTCAAAACAAAAGCGCACCTCCGGTTTATATTTGATTCATATTTTAGATTTCTTTCCAGCGGCTATATAAGTTTAAAGTTTTTTTTTTCATGTTTTTGCAAAGCGAAATTATTTATTTGACAATAAATGAAAATATATTGTGTGAAAAACAAATCCTGTAAACCACATATTTCGACCACAATCAAAATTGGTGACATTTGACAGGGAAAAGATATTTCTGATTCCATAAACAAAATGTTACCAGTGACTTCTCTCACTTCAGGGTGACAGAGGGACACCTCTACAGGATTTATTTTTCACACATTATATTTTAATTTATTTTCAGATAAATAATTTCGTTTTGCAAATGCATAAACACAACGCTTTAAACTTTTATAGCCGCTGGAAATAAATTTAAAGTGTGAATCAAACATAAACCGGAGGTGCCCTTTTATGTTGAAAGAAGATTGTAAAGCAGGGCGCCGTAACGCCTTGTGTCGTGGCGCACGTCAAAATCGAGTGCCGGCTGGCTGCCTTTGTGGTTTATGGTTGACAAGGAACGTCCTGGTGTGTTACCGACACCGAGTGGCACGGAGTCGAAATTACAGTCGTGAAAAAATAGAACACACAAATGTACGGTTCTTTAATATTTCTTAAAAGTACAGTGATTCAGTTACAGACATTCACCAACATGACAAGTAATTTAACTGAAGAAAACGTTAGAATAGCCTGCTGCCCTAACCTAATGGCTGCCTTTGACTGAAATACTCTAATTGAAATGCTTCTATCGGAGTGTTTGTCACACTCCTCATTTTCAGCTGCGCTACTGCAGGAACTGACCAGTTCCATCTGTTGCAAAGTATTCCCTAGTTTCATTTACTTGCTTCATCACTGGTATGAGATTGTTTTTGTTTTTTCCTATGATGCTGAATTTGTTACCTAAACATGTGACAATTCCCCCTTTCCATGTCATAGTAATCTGTGCAAAGAAATTGTTCCATAAATATGTAATGTATCTTATTACATAATTAGGACACATAATTTCATTACATACTTATTTATGTAACAAAAATTCTAAATGAAAACTCCTGGAACTGTATTATGGTCTGCAGTTTTACTGTAGCGCCCCAAGATAAGCTTGTATGTCATGCTATTCTCATCTGATCGCTACTTTTTGTGGCGCTCATGGATGTATTTGCTGCAATAAAATAAAAATAAATATTGTTAGTGAGAATGCTTTATATTTGTCTATTTCTTTAACAGTTCATTTAAACGTGTTCATTGTTAGGATGTTTTAATAGTTTGTTGCATAATTGACAGTGTTTGTCAACTGAACTAAATAAAGATTTATTTTGAAAAAGTAAAAAAAAATATATACATTGCTTATGCACTTACTCGTCGAATTACTTTCAATTGTGTGGGATATTTGATGGTGTTTACATAAACTTAAATAAAAACAAAACTGCAAATATATCCCTACGGTAATAGTATACACTCTTTGTTATTATTGATCAGACTCAGAGTAGCCTATTATGACCTAAGAAAAATACAATAAATGATTAGTGTTTATTTTATAAACTATGGGAAAGGGGAAATAATGTTACAACGCACTTACATAATTTATTTAGTTTTATTTAGTCTTAAAAGTAAAACGTGTAAAGGGTTAACTCTGGCAGACAAAGGTATCATGACGTCACGGGTGCAGGTAACGCTGACAGGTGTGTCCATAGGTGCTCACTGGCTGGTTTGAACTAACCTCACGAAGCCGTCGAACAGGAAAATCTGCAATACAACACCCACCTGGGGAGTCAAGGGAAATATAGAAGGCCGTCACTTTCTCGGACTCCATCGAGTTCGCGTCTGATTATTTTGGACTATTTAAGCAGTTGACAGTAAAAAAAAAAAAAAAAAAAAAAAGAATAAATAAAAGAAAAGAAGAAGAAAAAGTCTGAAAATGAGTAAAATCTCGAAGCTTTTCAAAGGTAGCTCCAGCTCGGGTTCATCATCCAGCTCTTCCTCAAAGTCCAAACACCACCGGTCGAAAGGAGGGCCGAGTCCGCAGGAGGCCATCCACAGACTCCGGGAAACCGAGGAAATGCTGACGAAGAAGCAGGAATACCTGGAGAAGAGGATAGAGCAAGAAGTAGCCACAGCCAAGAAGCACGGCACCAAAAACAAGAGGGGTAGGTCTGCATTATGGGGTTTCTGCTTTTTCTTCGTTTAAGTCATGGTTTAGTAATATATTCGAGCTTAAACTCTCCACGTAATAATAGCTTTCATAAAGAGTTGTTTTGAATAACTGCCTCTTGAGTCACAATCACATTTTTAGTCCAAGTCATGTAAACAGACAGGGATAGCAATATGGTACTCTAAAGTGAGCTTTTGTCATTTTACTTTGTGATAATTCAAATGAAATGACAAACATGAATGTGAACGTTTCTTGTCCAACTTGTCTCAGATATTGTCCTTTTCCTGTATCTGGCTTTAGAAACTATATTAAAAACGCAACCAGAGGTTTATTCTTCCATTTCTCCTCCTCGTCTTAACTTGAGTTTAAACTTCTGAACACAAATTTCATTCTCAAAATCAGCGCCTTTTCACAATTAACTCAGAATCGTTGGAGCATTAATTTGTAACAAGTTTAACCTGAAGGTATCCGTTGTTTTTATTGCACCCCCGTGCATCCAGCAGGTGGAGGCAGATGGAATGCAGTATTGGATTACTGAAAACATGGCCTTTATAACATTTCCTGCTATTCTTATCTGCACCATAAAATGTAAATGATCCAAAAAATGTAGGAATGGATCTTAATAGAGAAGCAATTGGCAACAATTTGTCCTTCCTGTGGAGCTCTACCCAATGCAAAAATGTGTTCTTTGCTGCATTTTCTGTGAATCACCAAAGACTAAAAATAAATGCAGCAATGTAAAGGGAGGAACCCCGTGTCTGGTCTTTGGACACACCCGACGCTTGTCCGACAGACGATGGAAAGGGATAAACGTGACTGCCAGGGTTTTACCACAAATCATCACCTGAAGTATTCTGAGACTTATTAATCTTCTGCAAGTGAATGGAAAGTGGAGGAGCCTTCTTTAAGCCTGCTGACTGACAGCGTGCAGCAACAAGTCAGGAATTGCATCTGTGCATTAATCGATGAATGAATTTGTAGAAAACTCTCTCAGGCCCACTGATAAAATGTGTAGCATGAACCAAAGACTCTGAAGATTCTCTGCTCTCCTGCCCACTTTAGCAACAGCTAAAATGTATTAATAAAACTAAATAAACCCTGGCTGCAAACAAAACATATTTCTCCAGATACTGACCTGGAATCTTGCTGTCAATATGAAGCCATCCAATATTGGACTTTAGATAAAGACGTAATTCCGTGTTAAACATTACAATGCATATTGAATTATTGTAATGTTGATGTTTATTTTGTCAACATTTGAATGTGGAACTGCTTTTATTCATTATTCAGCAGAATGTCAGGTATTTAAATCCATCGACCTTGAACTCAGTTCGTTTCAGATACAAACATTTTTTTTCACCTGAGGTAAATTTCTCTGGCAACTGTGATTGGCTTGTCTCAGACTCCCCCCTCGCTCATTGCCTCTCTCATACAGTGCTCTGAAAACATGTTTTCTTCTTTACATATTTCCTTTTTGATTTTTGGGTCAAAGTTAAAAGTTTCTGATCTGCGACTAGACAACTCAGAAATAATCCTTTGTTTGAACGTTGTTACTTGCTGGTATTTGTAGATTAGATGACTTTTTTTCCAGTTTTATAACCCATTTAGTGTAGTCACGAATGTTGCCTTTCATGATTCCGTCACGTACAGCAATTTGTCCAGATCCTAAAGCAACCCCAGACCAGATCCTAAAGCAACCCCAGACCAGATCCTAAAGCAACCCCAGACCAGGTCCTAAAGCAACTCCAGACCAGGTCCTAAAGCAACCCCAGACCAGGTCCTAAAGCAACCCCAGACCAGATCCTAAAGCAACCCCAGACCAGATCCTAAAGCAACCCCAGACCAGGTCCTAAAGCAACCCCAGACCAGGTCCTAAAGCAACCCCAGTCCAGGTCCTAAAGCAACCCCAGACCAGGTCCTAAAGCAACCCCAGACCAGGTCCTAAAGCAACCCCAGACCAGGTCCTAAAGCAACCCCAGACCAGATCCTAAAGCAACCCCAGACCAGATCCTAAAGCAACCCCAGACCAGGTCCTAAAGCAACCCCAGACCAGATCCTAAAGCAACCCCAGACCAGATCCTAAAGCAACCCCAGACCAGGTCCTAAAGCAACCCTAGACCAGGTCCTAAAGCAACCCCAGACCAGATCCTAAAGCAACCCCAACCAGATCCTAAAGCAACCCCAACCAGATCCTAAAGCAACCCCAGACCAGATCCTAAAGCAACCCCAGACCAGGTCCTAAAGCAACCCCAGACCAGATCCTAAAGCAACCCCAGACCAGATCCTAAAGCAACCCCAGACCAGGTCCTAAAGCAACCCCAGACCAGGTCCTAAAGCAACCCCAGACCAGATCCTAAAGCAACCCCAGACCAGGTCCTAAAGCAACCCCAGACCAGATCCTAAAGCAACCCCAGACCAGATCCTAAAGCAACCCCAGACCAGGTCCTAAAGCAACCCCAGACCAGATCCTAAAGCAACCCCAGACCAGGTCCTAAAGCAACCCCAGACCAGATCCTAAAGCAACCCCAGACCATCACACTACAACATCAACAATATGTTTTAGCATTGAATGAGATGGATAATCAATGATAACGTTTGGTTTATGACGACTACAAAGTACTATAAACTTTGAGAGCAGTATGACAGAAAGGGGCTGCACAGTGGCGCAGTTGGTAGAGCTGTTGCCTTGCAGCAAGAAGGCTCTGGGTTCGATTCCCGGCCCCGGTCTTTCTGCATGGAGTTTGCATGTTCTCCCTGTGCATGCGTGGGTTTTCTCCGGGTACTCCGGTTTCCTCCCACAGTCCAAAAACATGACTGTCAGTTTAATTGGCCTCTCCAAATTGTCCCTAGGTGTGAGTGTGTGTGTGTGTCTATGTGTTGCCCTGCGACAGACTGGCGACCTGTCCAGGGTGACCCCGCCTCTCGCCCGGAACATTAGCTGGAGATAGGCACCAGCAACCCTCCCGACCCCACCAAGGGACAAGGGTGTTAAGAAAATGGATTGGTGGGTGACAGAAAGGCATTGTGTTTTTGAATTCATAACTGTTCAAAACCTTGGTGTACTTTTATTTCAGTAACAGGTACATGCTTTTTTCCTCTTTCTTTTTGTTTACATGGTTTGTTTTCTCCGGAACAGCTGCGCTACAGGCTCTGAAGAGGAAGAAGCGCTTGGAGCAGCAGCTGACCCAGATCGACGGCACGCTGTCCACCATTGAGTTTCAGAGGGAGGCCCTGGAGAACTCGCACACCAACACGGAGGTCCTCAAGAACATGGGCTTTGCTGCCAAGGCCATGAAGCAGGTCCACGAGAACATGTAAGGAACTGGGTACAAACTATTTTAAACCCGTGTGTGTTTTGGGTGGGTGCATCACCTGATTGATGCGTAGAGAAACTCTTTTTTTTTTTTTTTTTTTTTTTTCAGATAATAAATACTGAAACACCAGATTAGAATTTGAACTTGCATCGGTTGTATTTTATCTCAGGGACGTCGACAAGATTGATGATCTGATGCAGGACATCACAGAGCAGCAAGATGTGGCTCGGGAAATCAGCGAGGCAATTTCCGGGCCGTTCGGCGAGCAGTTTGATGAGGTTTTTCAGTTTTCTCCACCTTCTTCTTTAGATGGGTCTTTCATTTGTTTCTTTTTTTTTTTTTTTTTTTTTTTTTTTACTCATGTTGCAGATCTTTTAGCTAGTTCTTGCTTTATGCTTGTTAGGATGAGCTCCTTGCAGAGCTGGAGGAGCTGGAGCAGGAGGACCTGGAGGAGAGCATGAAGAGTATGGGAGGACTGCCGAGCGTTCCCAGCTCCAAGCTGCCCTCATCACGCCCCAGCCGTGCCAGTGAGTCCATCACACAAGCTTACATGATCATGTTTGTATTTTCAGTGACGTGCAAAAGTGTCATACCCTTTGATCGTGTGTTTCAATAGCATAGGCCAACAAAACGTATAGTATAATTGTGAGGTAGGGGGTAAATGATGCATAATTTTCAAACCTTTTGCTACTTAAAATCAAATACTAAGGGGTAAAGACCATGTGCAATACAATTTTCCTTCACTGCACCAATTTATGTTGGTCTATCACATAAAATACAGTGAATCTGTTGTAATTTTATCAAGTGTATAAAAGTTTATGGGGAGCGAGGCACTGTATTTACATTAGCGATTAGTGTTACTTAAGTTACATACTTATAGCTTAATAGAATTTCATACAAAGTAAAATATTGTTCAGCAGGTAGATGAGCCATTTGGTTACAAATATAAAAAAAAAGTTGAGGTTTTCTAAGAATGTCTAGATGTTTGTTTTATCTGCCTCACATGTTGGAGGTAATTATTAATAATCTCAGCTCATTATAGAAAATACAAGTAGAATAACCTTGATCTAATCATTTAAGTTAACGATTCATCTTTTGTTTTTCTTTTTTTTTCTAGCAACAAAGAAAAGGGTTGAAGAAGACGATGACATGCGTATGCTGGCATCATGGGGAACATGAGTCTGTTAACGAAGAGAAAGCATCATTGAACACTGTTATGCCAACTTTTTGTATTTACTTGTCACTTTTTCAAGGTTGTTGAAGGTTTTTAGGGAAACTGAGAATGATTTTATTATTAGTAGCTTTTTGATTAATCTAAAAGCAAAGGAATACAACAATAATTTAGGTTTAGGTTCTTTTGTTAAGAGTATGCTGCACTCATGTTTTTTGTCTAACAAGGATATACTTAATGCTATTAATCCACAGGGCAGATCTGCTTCTTCTGCAGCTGTAAATAAATGCAAGTTCAGTCTAAATATTGTAAATAACATTATAATCTCTAACAATAAAACTGACTCCTACACATTGTGTCAAATTACTTTATGAAAAATGACTTTTAGCATTTCTTTGTGACATGGTGGAGAGGAAGAAGCCTCTGGCTGAACACACTGCATCAGGAGCAGCTTCTGGAAAAGGGGTCCTCAAATCCAGGCCTGAAGGTCAGGTGTCAGTCATGCGACTTTACATGTCTTTGCTTCAACACACTTGAGTCAAATAATGAGGTCATTTTTTGTCTGAGTATTACATAGTTTTATATATATTTTACAAAGGATGCCAAATAAAAATTTGCATCGTCTGTAATATCCACGTTTGAGAAGTTTTTTCTTTTACTTCCGGTCTCCTTTTGTTCTGCTTTCACTCTGAAAGGGTTTACCGGAAGTAGCGGTGACGTTGCGCTTTTTCCGGTAACTTGTGTCATCATCAGGAGGAAGTTCTTCGAAGACCGAGGCGCCCGAAGTGAATTAACCCCCTAAAGAAGATTTTATCCCGAGATAAAAACTGACGATGGCCGACAATACACCGAAAGACACAGAAGGTGAGGCAAAGCAGCCTCCATCCGCTTGATTTATGAACTTTTTAAAATAATTATTTATCGTCAACGCGGTTGGTAAAATTAGCATTAAAGTTAGCAGACAGTTTTAAACTAAAGAAACGAACAGAACTTGGACACGTCTTCCTATTTCCTGTTGTTATAAACATCGGATACTTTGTTTCGAGTTTATATTTCAACCTTAGAACCAAATACCACTGCTTGGCTTGTGTTCATGAATAATTAACTTCTTTGACTTTATAAAGTGGTTCACTAGGCAAACATGTCAACAACAAACTCATATTTATATAGCAAAAAGTATGCAAATTATAGAGGATTTTACACAATATATTGAATCATTTCATATTTGGATATTTATATAGATTTTCGTATAGGTGACCTTTTATAGTATTAAGTTCTTTCTTGGTGATACAACTTTGAAAAACAAATTACTAAAGGGTCTTAATTTAAAACTCCTACAACAAGTCTTCATGGATTAAAAATATATTCTGAAATAAAAGAAGTTTCAGATATATTACCATGAAGTTGGGCCTTGAAGGAGTCTTACTTTTAGGGGACAGGAAATAGGAATAGCCTTGAAACTAATGGGAATTTCCCGATTGTGAAAAATGCCCTTAAATAAAGTCTCAACAACTTATATAATGTGTTCTTTCCTCTTTAAGCTAAAGACCAAAGTGCTTTGACTACAGTAATGATAGAAGCAATAATAAAATAAAAACTATTTACATTTTAAGTAGTATCACATAAGTTATCATTTGGATAAAGGTAATGACTTATATCTGTATTAAATGTTATTGCAGAGTATCCTGACTGATACATGTTCCTCTCTGGGTGTTATTTGTTTGGTTTTCTCATATTTGTTTATTTGTTTACAGAATAGTCTGTTGTGAACTTTTTACCCAACGTAAAGCCAGAATAAACTGCAGAATTGTGACTACAGAGTTTGAAGTCTTGAAAAGTATGAAAAAGCAAAACCAAGGCTTGCTTTTTAGATTCGTACAGATTTGGCTGTAGTAGTAAACATTCATTAACTAATCCGTTAGAGATTTAAATCTACTGGTTTTCTTTTGATTAGTGCTGCAGATTAGAGATTGGCACGTCAAATACTGAGACATCAGAATTTTTCTGTGTTTTTCATGTTATCTTTAATACAAAAACAGATATTCTTTGATGGATCTAGTGACATAATCTTGTACTTTTCCATTTGTTGAATTAAAAACTACTTCAGGTATCAAATAAGCTGCATCACTTTTTTCTCCTGAAAAAAACGAGAAGCAGTAAAGAAAAGTGGGAATTTACTCTGACTATAGATCACCAGATTGGTGCATCTTTAGAAGCTGGAGATTGGAAAAACAGTTTCGCTTTAAGATGTGGTCGTTTGCTGACGTAAAACACAATTACTGTGTGATGAAAGTCAACTTGCACTAAACTTAAACTCATTGTGTTTAAGTTTAAGTTAGAAATTCACATATTCTATTAAGAATATGTGAATTTCATGAGGTAACAAACCCAAAACAGACGATTGCTAATCATTTTTTAATAAACCTATTTTCATATTTGTTGTCAGAGTTAAACAGAACAAATACCATCCACATTTACACTTGTAGTTGTATTATGTAAAGAGCCTTAATGCATCTTTCCATATTGAATGATTTCGGAAAAAAATATCTAACTACAGTAATTTTGCTGAATTTTCTGAAAGTGATATTAATTATAAGTCATTTTGATTTTCTTTGTAAAGGTTAATGCCCATGTAGCCGACCAACAACTGATATTGTTTTTGGGCAGCTGATTAATTTCAGTTCATTTAGTCAGTAAGAAACAAATTTAACTTTCAGAAATATCAGTTATTTCATTATTTTTTTTTCACAATTTCATTTTTCAAGGAGGATTGTATCTAGGATCTTTTATTTAGAAATCATGAAACATATTTAGAAAGTTTGTCTGGCCTTTCCAAGTTGAAGCTTTGTTATTGAAATATTTTTAGCAAACTGAAAAAATGCTAAGCTAGGGTATCTACCAGAGAACATAACCTAATTATACAGCTAATATTAGCTAGGTATTCCTAACTCAAGTTATTCTAAATTTAGCTGGTGTTTAATGTAGCATAACTATAATAACTATTGTAATATTATGACAGAAGTAGGAATATGGCAATTGTTATTTTTTTAATTCATGATCTATATATTTTTGCTGATATTTTTTGTTTTTGTTTTAACATTTTGGGTAAATGCTAAACCATAATGTTTTTATATGACTTATGAGGATTTTTTTTTAACACCTATCTAACTTAATAGTGATAATACACCACACATTTTGGAACGAACTAGAAACCAATTTCTAGTTCAAATGACAATATGACAGTAAGCAGTCATATTGTTGAAATATGACTACTTACTAAAGTTCTTCCCTGGTTATTAGATATTACCCGCTCACACTAACTTGTGTAACCTCTCTGATTGCAGCCAAAGATGCTTCTGGTCCAGAGAAAAAGACCCAAGAGACAGAGGTTCCAGCAGCTCCAGCCAAAGACCCGCCATTTCTGCCTGAAATCCGCCTGGTGGTGTTGGGATGGAGGTGGCCGGGGAAGAGCCTGACAGCCAACACCATCCTAGGCAGAGAGGAGTTCCACCTGGAGCGAGCGGCCGAGTTCTGCATCACCAGGGAGACGGAGGTAGATGGCCGCCAGGTGGTGGTGGTGGACACTCCCGGCTGGTTCTCCGCGCAGGACACCCCGCCCTCCTATAAACAGGAGCTGGTCCGGGGCGCCTCTCTTTGCCCTCCGGGTCCTCACGCCTTCCTGCTGATCATCCCCGTGGGCATGTTCACGGAGGTCGACCGCGCACGCATCGAGGAGAACGTGAGCCTCTTTGGGGAGCACGTGTGGAATCACACCATCGTGGTGTTCACTTGGGCGCAGGTGTTGAAGAAGATCACCCTGGAGAGATACATTCACAGGGAGGGCAAAGATCTGCAGTGGGTGTTGAGGAAGTGTAAGAAGAGGCTCATACTTATTAACAACAGCATCTTCGGGGACAATCCCCAGGTGGGAAAGCTAATGAAGAAGGTTGAGAAGATGGTGGCAGAGGAAGGGGGCCACTACAGTTTAGAGGTGAAAGAGAAACCTTTGGATGTGAACCAGAATCCGGCCAGGCCGGCGCAGGAGCTGGGAGCCCGACCCAAACAGAACTCTGGACTGAACCTCTCGAAGGCCTCGGAGGCAGAGCAGACCTGCAGTGAGTAGTGATTTCATGTTGTTTCATTAGGTCACACAGAATCAGTCCGTAATACAGGTTAAGATGTTCGATTTAGTCATTTTGTTTGTATGGTGCCACTCCCAACTGCTTGTTTGTACAACTAATGGATCCACAGAAAACAAAAAAATCCTCCAGCGTTCCACTCTGTGATTTTTTTTCCTTTTCTTTTTTTTTTTTAATAGTCGACTAGTTTTACTGTTTTGCTTAAAGTCGTCATGTGACCAAAAGAGGGTGAGGAAAACTGATGAGTCACAGCTGCCTCTCTCTCTCTCTGGGAGTGGATCACGTTAAACACGACTTTCATGCCACACCGACTACAATCAGCTTCTTTATTCAGAGTTAGTTCACCCTTTATCCACTGATAACTCACGTTTCCCCAGGCTCTTGTACAATCACAGTATCGTGTTTGAGTCAGAAATAGTGTTGGGACTCAATTAAAGTATCTAATTCAATTAATTAGTAATTAAACGCATTTTATTCTAAAACCATATATAGGCAGAATAAGAAATATTTTCTATTTAATAAGACCCTTTGTTTTTAATTTGTGATTTCGGTTATTCAGCCTTCACGTTTCGGGAACCCCTGACCACTCCTAGAACCTCTGTGAAAAAATACTTCTTTAGATATGGGAACTATGGAAGCTGAACATCTCTGCTGCTGTGACATGTTTTACGTTAAGATGGTATTTCAGACTTGAATAGCTTTCTTTTTGCACAACTTGCAAACAACAGTAGTCTTTTCCAGCGTCATACTGGATCGCTTTTTAAAAATGAACCCCCAGTGGGCCAAGAGAAGCGGCTTTTGTCATCCATCATTGTTGTTTGTGGATGCCGCTTGTGCATCTGATGTACGGATGTACCAGAAACACAATGCAAAGGTTCCAGGTCAAAATGAACAAAAAACAATTATTTGTGTTGCAGTTTTTAACACTTGAATTATATGTATTTAATTATTAAAGATTGTCTCATTGCAGAGTAAAACAACTTTCTTTTTTGATGCTGAAGTTAAAGCTCTTAAAGTAACAGCCAAATGCCAATTTGGATGCAAATTACAATTATACATTTTTGTTTTATTTTGGGGAGAACAGATTTAAAAAAAAACAACAAAACAATAATGTGGTGAACATGCTTAACTTTATTGTGGATTTTCTGTATTCCACAAAGCTAATATAATGACAGCGGTTTATAAGAACGCATGTAGACATTAAGTTAAGTGAAGTTTAACTCTCTTTTTCTGTGTTTGGTTCTAGATTAACGAGACCCTGCATGCTGATGGAATCGACTTCTGACTGAGACAGATAGAAAAAGGCATAACTGTAAAAAAAAAAAAAGTTACTGAATGTAGAAAAACGTATGAATATATCATATTTAAAGTTATATCGAGGCATGTTCTTCGAGGCCTTTTTAGCAAACGCGTCGTCCAAAGATGATTATTTTTTTACCCTGGTATTTTATTTGGATGAACTGTAGTGTATGTTTTTAGTAGAGGGTGTTTTACTATTAAACAAAGAAGCACAGGCTGTTACACACAGAAAGTGGCCGTCGTCGTCTTCAAACTGAGCACTCCTCAAAATGGCCGACACTGACAACGGGATTGCACTACTAAACTGTCACCATTATTTACTGTAGACGAGCAGATCGATTTTTCTCCAGACAATTCCCTTCTTTTGTGACCAAAATGTGAATAGTTTAGTTTTGCTGCAATGTTTCTTCCACTCGTTTGTGTACAACTGTAAAGCACTAAAGCATTTATTGACTTTTCCCTGCAAAGTGTTGCCCTGAAGAACTGCTTGTGTTTACTTTAAACAGATGTTTATAGTAAATTATGAGAAAGGGGGTCGTTTTTTGGGGGGGAGGGGAGAAAGTGTGGCCTACTTGTAGTTTTTTTTTTTTTTTTACCTTCTGAAATCCCAATGTTATGTTATTATGTTAACATTTCCGGTTACTTTGTGCATGTTCTTTTTCTATTGTAAATGAAATATCTTTTACTTTCTGACAAAATAAATGATTTCAAGGCATTTTTGTGTGTGTGTGTGTGTGTGTGTGTGTGTGTGTGTGTGATGTTTTTCTTTTTTTTATTCTTGAGCAAAATTTCTATTTATTATAATATACATTTTCATTCTTTCAATTACCCATCTATTAATTTGTCAATCCATTTTTTGGTCCCATTGTTCTTCCATCATTCTGTTCGTCTCTCCAACATCTTTTGTCTCTGACCATCCATTTATGCCTGACCACCTAATATTCTGTTCTTCCATTTATGTCCACCCATCCTTTCATCAGTCTCTATAAATCTGACCTCTGTTCGTTCTATCCATATGTCCATTTGTTTATCTGTCCATCCTGATAGTCCTTCACCCATCCTTTCGTCTATCCAAAAGTCTGTCCGGCATCCATTCCTCTTCGTCCAACAATCCATCCACTCACTCCGCACTCGGTGATTTGTGCAGAGCTTACACTTGAAGCCAGACTTTTGTAGAAATATCTGCCGTAAACGTGTAGAAAACTGCTGCACTTATACTTAAAAAAAGGTTTGAGAACTCTAAACATTTGCGTGTAGAAAACTGGAAGACTGACATACAGCTGACTTCAGTTCTGCAGTCTATCTCAGGCTCACTCCCTGTGGCACTGATTCCATTTGGTTTGCTCTAAACGGGATCTTAAAGAATAACATCTTTCTCCATCTGTGGTTAAATGTCAATAACTTGTTGCCCTTGGGAAGTCGGACTGAAATCTGGAATCCTTTTTTCTTCCACATATAGTAATATACCAGATGGTGAACTAACAGCGTTTTTTTTTTTGTTTGTTTTACATCCAGTTTATTGCAGCAAATCTCTGTGTGCTGTCTGTTTGTTTCTGAGAGCAGCTGGTTCGCATCTGTTGGCTGCCTTTTTACAAAGAAACTGAGCTCAGCACTTGTTTGGGTCATTGACAAACACATTTGTGGTCGTACACCTGAGATGGGAAACAGATCTGTGAGGAGCCGTTACTGATGTCATTTGAGGCGCTGGAAGCTGACGTTATCTGAACGGCAACAATAGCCAACAATGCAACAGGAGTGAGATTTTAAATCGTTTTGAGGCGCGTAATGTAGCTCGTTTCTATGTTGGTCACGAAGACCACGTTTGTTATTTTTCATCCTTTTCTAGATCAGCATCTTGAAATCTACATTATTGCTTTTACATCCAGGAAAAATAATTTAAACATGACCGTGTGTGTTTTGTTGTAAAAAGAAATATGTGGGGGAAGGGAAAATAAATTGTTTTAAGCCTAAATATCATGGACATTCTGTCATTTAACCACTAGAGGGGGCTAAAACACCAGATCACAGAGATGACGTTTGATAATAGTATTTGACTCGGGATGACTCCATCTTGTTCTACAATACAGATTATCCACAGCATTGTTCAGACTGACAAATCTGCAAAAGCACATTTTTTTAGCAACTTTGTTTATTTCAAATGTAATCAAAACAACAGTAGTTACAGAAATTACAGACAGCTGATACTGAGTGATTTTGTGTACTATGTATTGTTATAATGAAAAACAGGAGCACAGAAAAAAAAATAAACTTTTCTTTTTGTGAATATTTGTCATATGTCAACATTTAATCCAACACATGAGGAAGTAGCACACATCATCAGTACCATATCTCAGCTCCACTCAGTTCATGTGTCAGACATAATGTTTATAACGATGGAAGTAAAAGCCAGTTATCAAGTCCAGTAACAAGAAACCAAACAAGCTCCAGTTTCTGCAAGATCAAGTGTTGTGGTCTCTGTAAAAGTCTTGTTTACACACGCAGTCTCAATCACTCTCTCCAACTCCCTTTTGACTGTTTCTATAAAACACTTGCAGTTTCAGGGAAAAGAGTAGAACAGGAACGTGCAAGCACTTGTATGGAGCCGTTTCTCCAGAGGAACTCTTGTAACAGTATTAAAACACACCTGGAGGCATGGAGAACCTGCTACACTTACCTAAACCTCCAGCGCTCTCCTTTACATTAACACTATTGTGCATTATGGGTTGTGGGCTTTCCTCAGTGATCAATAAGTGCACAAGTTTAAACAGTCACCGTTTTCCAGTTTTGATGCTCATGCAGAATTTCTATGCATGACTTTGATTGTAAAGAAGACGAAAGAAAAAAAAAAAAGAAACTGTTAGCTTTGATGCTAAGCCTTCTCCCTTAGTTGCTCTTGCTCTTGAGAATAGTGACTTCTGTAGATGCATTTGGCAATTTTATGAATTGGCAGTTGAAAACATTAATGAATGTTTTTGAACTTCCTGTGGGGCACAGTTTCTTTACTTTCACAGAGATGTCAGTTCTCCAAAAGTATGGCTGAATATGGAGGCTCTAAAGGAGGCAGAAGCAATTCCAAGAAATATTTTGTCCTCTTGTAAGTTCTGATCATTATGAACTGGGGTCTACCCCATGCTGCAGGATTAAGAGCAATGCTATTCTGTCATTTAGTTGTTTTTTTTTACAAGACTTAAGGTAGATTGATATGTTAGTGGAGGCAACACAATTTAAAAACTGTTATTAAAAAGTGTTTACAGCTGCACTGATACTATTTTTTTATTTGTCTCAAGGCTAACTCTTTGAGAGTCTTAAAACATTTGAAGGATGTCCTTTGGTGGATTTAACATACATTTTATGAGTCTTAACTTAAATATGCAGTGTAAGAACAAATTGCAAAACATTAGTTGCAGGTAGTTTTATAAGAAGCTGCAAAGCTTCTAAGCAGAAGTTTTGATAGGGGGATGCTCTTCTCGGAGCACTGGCTGCTGGCAAGTGCCAATGTGGGATGTTTAATAGAAAATAACGGACACATTTTCTGATACACATCGTTGACGTGTTACAGTTAAAAGCATCAACTTAGACATGGGTCACGATGACTTCCGAGCAGACTGCATCAATGACTTTTTGAAGACAGCAGCACATAAATATTTGTAAATGGCAGATGCCGGTTTTGTTTGTATGAATGTATTCAAAGCATTTTTTTTAGCCTGAATATTTTATTGTACATCAAAAAAGAATGAAAAGTAAAATGTTTTACTCAAACAAACGTGCCAAATTCTCTGTTGTTAAAATTGCAAATAGACCGATAATTGTTTGGATAAACAATATCCTGTGTTCTGCACAATTAAGCCATTCGGAACATGTGTTTTTATTGTGGTATTTAAATGTGGCTCATACAGTTTTAAACAGAAAACCAACTTTATTAAAACAGTATTATATTAATTTAGGAAAATAAATATTTTTGTAAGTCAAAATAACATTATTTTACACATTATTGTGTCATTTTGGTAGGGGTGTTGATGTATTTTCTGAGATTAATTTAAGAACTACTAGCACAAGCCTAAGCTAGAAGCTTTGCATGCTAACATCTATAGTTATAGCCTATTTTGTCTATAGAACCTCTATAAAATCTCAAAAAAAAGAATAAGGTATTCATTTAATTCAAATCATAAAGGCATACATTTGATACTAACAAATGAGTTGTTCTTTCTGTGTTAATGTCAAAGAACAGCTAGCATTAGCCTAAACAAAAAGCTCTGTTAGCTAGCTTCCATAACTACTGCTAATATTGTCTTAGTTCTATTTAACAGAAAATATCTCAATGTTAACTTACTTACTTACTTGAAATCAGAAAATTGGTTAGCATTGGATACAAAATTTATATATTTTGTATATATATTTTTGCGTTTTATCCAGGAAGCTTCTAGTATCAGCCTAAACTAAAAACGTTATTGGCTGGTATTTGTAGTTATTGTTAATTTCACCCTTATAATGTTTTAAAGTTTCTATGTATTTGGAAATGTTTACATGCCTTCAGAGTTATTGATAATTTAAAGATATATTACCAAGGAGAAGGATTTAGCATGTTTTACAATTTTTGCTGTTTTCAAAGAATACTTTGTACACAGTTTTTAATAACAGAAAATGGCTCCTGACTATCGTAACAGTACTTTATCAAAGCCACCGCTAATGGCAGCTGAGTTGTGAGGTGTGGAGGCTGCGAGGGAAAATGGTTTCCACTCTCATTCTGATTAGTCTTTGGTTTCAATGTGATGGCAACGTGGTGTGAGCAGAAATAAACATCAAAACAACTGGAAAGTTTATGCATTTTCTGTGTCCTGAACAGATGGAGCATTGCACTTTTTTGTTTTGCATTTAGAATTTCAGTATATTGATCTTGAGCGTCTGCCTCAACAATAAGTCCACATTCATTGGTGTAATCAGCAAAAATTAATGTTTAGATTGCGCATCGATCTGTGACAGCAAGAGAAACACAACAGAGTTCACATTTAAGTAAAAAAGTAGAGGAAAAAAGGCCACTCATAAAAAATAAAAAAATGTCTCTCAGTACCATCACTGCTATAATATAAATGTTTGCCATGAGTTACCTGAATCTGCAAATGTTTTGGTTTGGTATATACATTATTGTGTTCAGAACTGGTTATTTCCTGCTGTGAAACTAGAAAAGGAAACAGTCCTTTAGATTCAATAAAACTCCAATCAGTGACTTTTTGCTTTCAGAAATAGTTACGGCCAGATGTTTACATACATTCATTACATTAATTATTATAATTATTTTTAACAATTTTCTAAACGTAATTTAACTGGATGTTAATGTGGATTTTCTCTCTCCACACAGTCTCAGAACATTGGAAAACTTATTGAAAATCTACAAGAGGAAATGCATATTTTCACAAACTTGGGTATTTCAGATTTTAGGATAATCCATTTCAAACAAGTGCTATCTGACTGTGTCAAATGAAGGCTTATCATTCACTTCCAATCAGAAGTTAGACTTTTAAAAGTTAAATGTCATCACAATTAGGTCTTTAAATGAACAATAATCCCATATTTAACCTGTGATTTTGGAGTAAATAAGGCAGGTTAACTTTACGATAACCCGAATCCTCGGATTAAGAATTTGTGGAGTATTTTGCACTTATGACAAGTGGCTAAACATGAAGCCAGTGTCATAACACAATGTTGGTGAGAGCTACCAAAAAGCCTGTGATCAAGGTGCAACTTGCCATGGGACATTTAATCAAAGATTAGTGAGGAAGATTTGACTGTGAGGATTTGAGAAAATCTACAATAAATTCAAATTAGGCAAAGACTGAAATGAAATAAAATGAAATGACACTTTCAAACTGAATAATCCTACTGATTAGAAAGTGGCTAACCAAATATTACAGTGGCTCAAAGAAAATCTACAAAAGATTAAAATTTATATGCCCAAAAATAAATGGGAGTTGTAGAATTTGGAAAAAGGTTAGAAGCAATTTAAAATGTATGCCATTCATTATCATGATGACTGTATGTAAAGACCTGACTGCACATCCTCTGAATGTAAGAGTCACCTGTACAGAGCCAGCTCAAGCATAAAACCCCATAAAGTAAGCAGATCAGTGCTGTTAACTACTCCTCTGTATTCACACACACACAAATCACTGACACTTCAGAAAATATATTCACACTCACAAGCACCTGTCTTGTAAATCTGCAAGATCTAAAAATGTGCATGAAAATGAAAGAAAAAAAAAAACTGTGCAAATTCTAGTCAGGGACAAAAGGTCACGGCCTTAATGAATATAAAAAACACAAAAGAAATGTTCCCATCACCCATGAAAACAAAACAAAAAAAGTTTCTCCAGCCGATCATCATAAACTAAGCCATAAAAAAAAGAAGCTGAGTGTTCAGGGTTTCTGATTGATCTCAACGACTGTTCAGCTCACGTCATGTCGCACAGCAGAGCAGGCTGTGGAAAAGTCAATTACATCTGCTGTGGTATTGAAAAGCAATACCAACAGAGAAATGTGCCAACCCTATCGTACTGATAATTGCAAAAAAAACAAAAACAAAAAGAAAGGAACAAAAAGGAAAACTAGTATAAATCAGATGGATATACAAAGGCTTATAACACCACTGGCAATCAAGTGGAAGTCTCTGTTCACTTACTCTGTATTGGTTCTGAAAATATATATTGTATAGGTCACCCTGCTTCCTGCTTGGACAAAAAAAAACAATCAGTCAGTCCAGTCTCTCCAGCAGCCAGAAATCCTTATCAATGCCAGCTGAATTGATGATGCCTCAGTGCCGTCCCATCCCCCCCCCTGTCCCCGGCAAGTCTGTTCCTCACCGACAGGAGCTGTTCAGTGGGTTTCATCTAGCTCTAAAGGACCAAATTCAGAGTTTTACCAAAGCTCCTAAACCCATAGGTCGATCCTGGAGGTTCTGGGTGAGAGGCTCCCGATGAAGCAGGATGGGTTGAGAGGGAGGCACCAGGTGGGGGATGAGAATGCCTCACCTCCTCCCTCAGCACTGCTCTGACTCGATGAAGCCCTCCTTCTCGTGGCCCACCGGCTCCACCTCAGCGTACGCGGGATGACCCGAGCCCCGGCGAAATTTCATGGCCGGCCACCTGCTCGGGCGTCTCTGTGGTTGGGCGGAGAGGAAACACGTCAAGATGGAAGATAAAACTACAATGTTTGAAGGTTACTGTCAAAACGTATTTACTCTCATACGCATTTCCTTCTGTATTTATCACACGTAAGTGTTTGTCAGATTGTTAAAAATATTTTAAAGAGACAAAAATAACTCGAGGTAATACAACAAGAAGTTTCTTATAGTGATTTCATTTATAAGGGAAAATGGACTGTGTTTAAAACCACCTTCACACAGTCACACTGAAGACTTTCAATGCATCAACAGTCTGCCACAGTATCAGCATCAAATTCAAACCCTGACTTTTACTAAGGCCATTTCAAAACATGAATTTTCTCTTTTTGAGCCGTTTAGACGTGGCCTTGGTTCAGTGTTTTGCATCATCGTTCTGCTCCATAACCCAAGTGTGCTTAAGGTTAAGGTCTCAAACTGATGGCCAAACATTACCACTGCCTCAGAAATAAAGAAACAATGTTCCCTGGCAGTTGATTTGACTGATATTTAATTTGTTTATTACAATACCACCCTGGACAAAGTCGATAACCTCTGCTGCATGTAAATCATATCCCTAGTGTTACGCCAGCAGGTCTGATGCTGCTTGAGAAAAAAAAAAAAAAAAAAAACGAACATCAGCTGTGATTAGTTGTCTGAAAAATGTCTGGTTTATTTCTCAGACAGAAACGACTAAGAAATAATGAACAGACGGTAAAAACTCCAGCCAGAGTTTTTACCCTGATGTTTCTGCTACAACTCACCTCGATGAGGAAGAGGCTGGCAGCAGAGGTTGGGTGATGGTACATGTAGACCGTGATCAGAACGCCGGCAATCATGATGAGCATCACCAGCAGGATGCCCAAGATCAGACCCGTGTGCAGAGGATGCGTGCCCGGCACCCTGTTGACGGCGCTGTCAGCTGGCATTACTGAAAAAAAAAAAAAAAACAACAAACATTTGTATTCGTTTCAAAAGGTTACATTTTAAAAAAATTATTTTATTTAAAAACGTTTTCACATTTTATTGCAGCTCTCTGGGTAGCCACTAGGGGGCAATCGCCATTTATCAACTGAAATGGTTTCAATATTCCCTGAAGTTCATATATTTACCATATTGAAAACAGAGATGGCACTTTAGACGAGTTTATTGAGGCATGCATGTGTGAAAGAGCAATTTAAACCGTATCCATTTTCATTGCTTTATATTTGCTGTAATTCTGCAGGCCTTGAAAGGTCTGCTTTAAACTTTAAACTTAAAAGATCATTTTCTCTTCCTGCAAGCTTTTGGTGAAGTGACAGGTGTGTGGATCACTTAAGATTCATGCTTGCCACTAGACACAGCAGAGGTTGTGATGGTGCTTTTGAAAGGTGTGAAGAGCTTCCTGTAAAGCTCTACCAATCTCTTTTTATCGTTTTTGGCTCGTTTTCAGGAGAGCAAAACAGCTTCTCCTGCAATTTCTTCCCAATTTTTCAGCTAAAATAAAACATTCGGGGACAAGAATAAGCTCAGTTCTCATTTACTCGCAGTGAAACAGAGAAAATAAGCTATAACGTATGTATTCAGCAGATGTACACCAGGTTCAGGTCACATCCATTTTATTTCCTCTGTGTGCCCCCTGACAACCTCTCCCCGGGCTTCTCTCCGTCTTTAATTAGCAGCTGTAGGCAGCATAGAGCTTGTCAGCCCACCAAGCTCTCCCCTGGCTCTCTGCCTCATTCACATCCAGCGCACAGAATAACAGAATGGTAATCAAACCTGTCCAACATGTGAGAACGCTCGCTGTAACTGCATAGGTCAGAGCATCCATTAAGTACAAACAATCATTGAGAAATATTAATAACATACATGCATGTATATAAACAGTTTAGCTGGAAAAAAAGACACCTGATTACATTCGGTTTTGAAGCTACAGAGAGCTTTTTTTAAAAAAAAAAAAGAAAAAAAGATTGATGTTATGTTGTTTCAGTTTCAGTAGGAAGCCAAAATGATGTGACGGGTTTCTGGTCTGCCACGGCGGCGGAGGCTGTGTGACTGGGATTCAGAGATGATCAGAAATCAGTTCATGCTGGAGCCACAAAACTGGGATAGAAATGCTCAGCGATGTAGGAGGATGGAGAAAATATGGCAAGAGACCGGTTGGTGTGGTGGTTTTCACACACCATTTGTCATTACAGAGCATCAGTGACAGAAAATCCCAGCAGTGCTTAACCAAGGTTGTGGAGTGGGGGCATTCTGTTGCAGGTGGAGATCAGTCCTCCATTATCTTGGTCTTGATTAAGGTGTCTAAGGAAGCAGAGCTCTCACAGAGCAGTAAAACGCATCGGACAGATGACCTCAGCAGAAACCCAGACCAATCAGCTGTACGGAGGGGCTAATCCTGCTCCCTCATCTCACCTCACAAGAGATTTAAAGAAACCGACAATGAAAGCAGAACTATCTACAATCTAGTTTCGCTCAGTTTCTGAGAAAAAGGTGATTTAGTCTAGCTGTGTTGTTGCTGCACCTAAAATCACCTCCAGATGACTTCCTATGCTTAAGCTGCATCTTCTTCACAGACCCCCATCACATTGAATAGCATTACAACCTCATATAGGGTGATAAAAAGGTTAAATGCATAGAAAATAAATGCAAAAACATCCTCGCAGTGCCTGTGCTCTGCTGATTTGGAGGCATGTGGCATTTTAGCAGCCAGAAGCGTGACAGAAAGCCGCGGACTGGCAATTTCTCTCAAACAGGAAACGAGAACGTGTTTTCAAACAGCACCAATTCTCAGAGTCATTACAATGTTCTGCTTTTGAAGACTCACCTTGGTTGTCTCTGAGATGCAGCGCAATCTTGGTGTCATCTGTGAGGAGACAAAGAACCACAGGAGTCAGACAAAGTAATCAGAATTTCTCTTTGTAGTTTGTTTTTGAGGCTTTAGCTCTATTTTAGGACCTCCCTCGAAGGCCCCAAATGAGACAAAGCTTCTTTCATTAGTGAACCATCTTCATTTACTACGCTTATTAAAAATAAATGCCTTGAATATAATGACTAAGCATCAATAATTCAACACATAACATCAGTCTGGGGTTAACTATACGTGTGAAATATGGAAATGTAGCATGACCCACTTCTACTTCAAGGGTAACAGGCTCTTACACACCATACCATTCACATTATGCTAATCTGGCACTTTTTCCACCAGGTCTATTTGCCTCAATGACTTCATTCAGAGAGAGCTACTGCTTCTAGTTTCAAACAGACAATGAAACCATATCCTCGTGTTCAATGAGTTCTGTAAGAGGCAACGATTATTATTTAGTGGAAGATAATTTCACACCATCGAGTGGTGGTAGGTGCTGACGGGAAAGTGGATGCTGGTCAATCTGGGAAGAAAGTTTAATGCGTTAGATGCTTCTGTGTGTTCGCCCAGCAGCTTTGAACTCACAGACAAGCACACTTTCCACTCATTTCACTATGGCCTCCTAGGGGGTGATAATGTGCTGACTTTTATGTAGTCTATTCCAAAGAGGAGGAGAAGAAGAGTATCAGCGCAGTTTTTGTATCCTTGTTTCCCACAAGATAAATTGTCCACAAAGTTAGAAATCCCACCACTGTATTTTATTTATCCTCCATGTTTGGCGCCACCTTATGTTCAGCACTTTTATTGTATGGGTATAAAGCCTAAAAGATTTGAGACTGTGCAATAAATTCACCTTCCAGCAGGACGACGACCCTAAACATACAACCTGAGCTACATTACAATGGTTGGATAAAAGTATATTCATGTGTTAGCATGGCCTAGCCAAAGTCCAGACCTAAATCCAAATGAAAATCTGTGGCAAGACTTGGAAATTGCTGTTCACAGGAGCTCTCTGTTGACTGAAAAGATATTATTTTGATTTCCAAATTGGTAGTGACAAATCAGTTTTGCACACCAAATGAAATGTACTACAAGATAGGGAACTCGCTGCAAATAAAAAGCCACGGTTTTTTTTGTTTAATAATTTTTTTTTCACTTTACAGTTATGCACCACAAATAAAAGTCTGTTTTGTCTTTTAGCACAAACTCTTTACATCAAGTGCTCCAATCAACAGTCTTCCTCCCGCATGTACTTCTCTCCTTCTTTCTGCCTCTTTTCTCTTTTCAAACCCTCCCATCCAGTCACAGGTTGCCTGCATTTGAGTGATCCACAACCTGCTCACTAACCTGACCTCTGACCCGCTGCAGCTGAAGAGACAAGTGATTGTTGAGGGAAAAAATTGTCCGCTATACGTGTCTGATAGTCAACCAAAACAAATGCACATACCAGAGCGTAACCCCTAGCGACCCCAGACGCACGGCTCGTTCTCTCGCCACACCCTGTTTTGATCTGAAACTGTCGGACTCCTCATTGTGTTTATCCCCACAGCTGGATTGTTTTCACACAGCAGCCCAGCCATCAGGGCCTATCCTTAAAAACCTCAGACACAGAGGAGGATCAATGGGCCTGTAATGAAGAAAAGGTCAACCTCTTTCTCAGCAAGCGATGGAAGTAAACACCTTTAAAAATAATCCACCGCAAAGACTAAATGCGGGGAACCCTGAAAACATCTGCAACTGAACAATAAAGGAAAATTGACATTAATAGGACAAAATCAAAGCAGGACTTGTCAGCAGCACATTGTTTGTGCTCTTTTAGTTGTGTTTAACTGAACTAACTGAGCTGCTTTTAACTTAGTTAACTGCTTTTCTGCAGGTCACTTGAAAATCAACTCGCAGAATTAGAGGTTTGGCGAAAACAACATCTTGTTCACACTGGTGACATGTTGGAAGTGGAAGCTGATGTTGCCGACATAGAAACTGAGAAAGCATTGAACTAATTCATTATCAGAATTTTAAACATCGATAAGCGACGGTGTCAAATCTTGAATATGAAGCTGTAGTTTATTAATTGGAATGTAACACGTGTATATATTCGACATGTTAAACTGAACAGAACAGGTTAAGTAGCACAATACAGAACAAAGCTATCTGCCATTGGTTCTTTTTTGTTATCCGTTTGTGCTGGCATAGAACAAACCCTGCAGCCGTGCGTTCTGCGCTTTCACAACTGTGGGATATTTCACGCCTCTGCAGGGTGTATTTCCTGAAAACACCCGCTCCGAGTCCTGGTTTCCAAATGTGAGAGTGACAGAGACTCCGATCGCTGGAGTCGTGTAAACTTACAGCTGGATTGCAACATAAACGTAACGGTCCCACTGAAAAACCGGATTTGTGTAAACGAGGCCCAAAGCATCTTTCATCCCAGTAGAATAACCACACACACAAAAAAAAATTTATTTTTTTTTTTACAGCCTTTCATCAAAATGTCATTCATTTTAAATAAATCAGAAAATGACTGCAATAAAATAGCTATGTTTAAATAGCTAAAATAAAATGGGTCCGACAATGGCTACATATTTAATACAAGAGATGTGACAAACATGGGGGAGTCAGGATCCAGGCTTATCTGGTCATCATGTACAGTGGACAGGATATTAAGGGAGGTAAAAAGAAATCTCCACCAGCTCACTGTTATGCAACTGTAGTCATCTGTTCCCAGGACTGTGCTAAGGTGATAAAATATGAATTGTGTTATGCATTTTTATCAGAGATGCCTCTAAGGACGGCTCCAAACCTTTACACACTAATGCAGCTCATCAGACTGGAAAGAGTACATGTCTGAAATCGATGTCCATTAACTCATTGTTGATCCCAGACATCAAGCTGGAGTAACATCAATAGAAAAGCACAAGAAGAAGAAGAAGAAGAAAAAAAAAACCTTACATAAAGTAATGTGTGCTTTTAGTTTTGATTATAAAGGGTTTCTATGGCAACACATAGTGCGTGGGCACAACGTTCAAGCCAGCCACATCTGTGGTTATTTTTGATAAACTATCTTTAACTAAAATAAGTTACTAAATAATCATGCGAGTGGAAATGAGTTCAAAGTGTAAACAGTAGCTTTAACCAATGCACAACTGCTGCGAATGGCAAGCCAGAGAAATGGAAGTAAACACACTTCAAAGGAGACCTTGACTGTTTTCCTGTTATCAGGAAAAGAACTGTGTCAGCTGCTTTTTTACAGAGGATTTTCACTAGATAACCACCACATTATGCACTGGTTTAGTCTCCTGCTGAGGTGCAATAATTCGTGCTGGATACATTTCATTACAGTAGCAAAGGAGCACCACCTTCTTGATGTTTGTTGCCTGCACAAAACTTTAGGGAAGAACACAAATACAATATTCAGATGAATATTTGAAGTTATTTAGCACAGTAATGAACAACATATAATTGCTGGATAAATTAAAGAAAGCTACTTTCTGACTTTTGTTCCCCTTTGCAAACTACACTGCAGATGTTTTAAAGTCAAAGCTTTGCCTTTTTTGTTCATGGAGTTGTAAAATTAATTCTTTATTTTGCCTTTCACAAAAGTTTCCACGTTTGATTTCTTAAAATTGTTGGAATATTTTTTAAATGTTCAAAAATGGACACATATTTTAGCTAATTCCCTAAAATCTTAATTTGCTTGAAGCCCTTTGGCTGCAGGTTAAATACTACATTACTTTACAGAATTTACTCTTAAAAGTGAGCAGAAAATAATGAATGTATATGTCTGAGTAACCCAATAATTTCATATTCTAAATACAAGAGTGCAACATTATTTTATTTACTGGTATCACTAGACGGTACATACCTCATCTGAATACGCTTGTGAATTATAGCATCCTTTTTATTGGCACAAATTTGAAAAAAAAAGTTAAATTATAGTGACTGCCTGAACAGAGGATCATTCACTAGTTGTCCTGAGATCTTATGAAGACTTCATCGTCAATTTATTTTTAGTTTATCCGGTACTTTACCTTCAGTAGGAGCGCTGGTGGGAGGATGAGAGGTGGAAGGTGTGCCCCAGCCTGCTGTGCTTCCTTTACTTCTCGATGCCGTTCTGGCAGTGATGGTGGTGGTGAAGGTGTGCAGTTGCGTCGTGTCGTCTATGTCGCACATCTTGTCTTTGGTCTGACGGAAAGAACCTCTGTTTTATATTTTGTGCAAACTCTCAAAGGATAAAAAGTGCAAAAGAAAGCTTCATCCACAGCCATCAATATATTTGTGTGTTTGATTTCACATTTAGAATGTAATATGTCAAAAATCTGGACATAGTAGAGCAGAGATGCTCCAATTTAGGGGTTTTTGTTGGGTGTGTGTGTGTGTTTTTTAGGTCCAATTCAATCCAGATGTTTAATTTTAAAACACTGACAATGCCAATAATCCCCGGCCCTATTTTTGGTCACGTTGTCTAGAAACGCAGCGCCGTCTGGATCGATGACCTCAGCCTGATAACTGATCCAAGAATGATGTCAGTATTGGGTCAGATACTGTTACTAAAACGGATCGGTCTGAACTCTGAGGTCAAGTCTTTTTTATTGAATCCTTACCTCATCTGGGCAGCTGTTATCCACCCAGTCCTGCCGATGGCGGTCAAAACCACTGGAGCATCTGAGGAAAGAAGAAAGAAAATGTAAAAAAAACCCCAAAAAAACCCAAAAGGTTTTTCACTTATAACCCACACATTGTCTCGTTTTCACTAAGAAGATGACCACTAATGTCAAAAGAAGTGGTATTTTCAGGATTGTGAAGCTACTGAAATTGCTTCGCCATTCACACAAACGACAACAAAACGTTAAAACTGTACAGTTACTCTAATATTATAAATATATATAAACAGAATTAAGTTGATACAGTAAAGTGATCCCTTAAGTAGCTGTAAGGCCTACTGTGGTTACTTAGATGTTTTGTTTGACTGATAGTTAAAGATAATTATATACCATTTACTCTTTAGTCATGAGAAGAAAAGCTGCAAATTATCACTTTTTAAAAGAGCGAGCAAGCAACATTTTCCTTGTAATAAGTCTAAATTACTAAAATTGGGACGGGATAATTTCATGCCTGTTAAGTACATGACTAACTTTTCCCCCTTTAGTTGCTTAGACACCTCTATCTAGATAAAAAATATGATGAAAAACAGCTTTTCTCCTTAATAGTGGATAAAGGCTTTTTAAAAATAATTATCTAATAAAAAAAAACTATATTTTTAATAAAAACCTAAGTGTGAATCCTCAAATTATTATTTTTAATTATTGAAATCTTACACTGAAAATCTTAGTAAAATGCAACTTTTAAAAGAAAAAAAAAATGCAGTGCAGAAAACAATCCCATAATAAAAAAAAATACATATATATAGTTTACCAACAAGAGAACCTAAAACCTGATGAGGTTTGTCCAAAGCTGTAAATAACAATATGCAGGACTTCAAGTTAATTGAGATTAAACAGAAAGTTTAATCTCACACAGTTTACAGAAAAATCCACTCAAGGAAACAACAAACAGACCCACATCCTGGGAAAAAAAATGGTTTAAAGTGAAGCAGTGCTGTAAGAACACTAAAAATTGAGTAAGGTCTCCAAAAGATTCTCTAAAGAGCACATTGTTATGGTAATTTAACTATGCCCCCAAGTCCGTCTGCTCAAACAGCCGAAGCAGATTCCTCCATTTAATCCCTCACTTTCCCCTGACTGCTTTCCCCTCCCTCAGGGTGCAGTGAAGGCAGCACAGTCTGGCTCAATATCACCAGGGAGGTTTGGTCTAACTTTGTTTCTTCTCGGTGGCATCCATCTCAGCTAGTTGTCGTCTAGCGCACTGAGCCGTGGCGCATTTAATCAGAGATGGGCAGGAGAATTGTTCATTTGAATATAAATGAGAGAATATTTCAGCTGGGATTTTTCAATTCGGTCTCAACAGGACGGACTGATTTTGTGTTGTTTTTGCCGTTTCTGGTTCAGAGAAAGCTGGCATCCATGTTGCCAAGTTATTATTTTAACCGAGTCATATTCGTGTACTGAACGAATTTGAGCCAGATGATGTGTTTTTAATTGATTTGCTTTACTGCTGATGGTTTTCTCTTGTGAAGCCAAAGCCATGCCATCGGAGCCAAATTAATTTTCCACTGCTCGTTCACGTAATGAGTCAGTAGCAGGACTTAAAATGTGCCCAGAACAGTCTATTGGTTAAGAGATAAAAATCAGATCACAGCAGTAATTATTTTTCTTATCGGCACAATGCAAGTCAGTCTAGCTCAGGCAAACGCAGCTGACCAAATGTTCTGATAAGAAAACAATAGTTGACAACAAATATTGCCTATTTTGTAACTGCTTACTTCAGCTATTATTTGAATTGTTTAATTTAACAGGCATATCTGCACATATTCTCAGTACCTAACTGTACTTGGTTTCAAATTTGTAATTTGAAACCAAATTACAAATTTGATGGCTCCTCCATGAGAACTTATATATATGAATATTTTATTTTTTTCTCATTCAATTGCATTTTTCCTCTCTTGACCCATAAACGACTAACGGTTTGTGCCAACAAATTAACAATCATTCTAAAGATTTTCTCAGAACTTTATATAACAATTATACTTCCTTTATGTCCCATGTGAACATGAATTTTACCAATAAACAACTTTGTCTCTGTTTTTTTTTTTTAAATTGCATGGTTTGAGTAGCTCGGATTGTGATCCGACATCTTTGCCACGTTGCTTAGTCTTACTCCTAGGTTTGAAATTAACTTGATCAAATTAGAATTAAAGCTCATCAGTCACTGAGTGAGCTTGTTGGGAAACAAGCAAAATTAATTCATCAGAATTAAGATGAAATGAGCAGACACTAGCATCTCACTCTTCCAGCAGATTTAAACAAATCATGGACAAAACATTCATATTTCTGAAAACAGCACTCCGTGTTGCTGACTAAAACCAGTCCAACCTCAGTTTTTGCATATTTTCTAACTCAGTGGGGCACTCACTCACTCACTCAGCAGGAGCACAGATGTGACTTCCGTTTCAGTAGCACGCATCTGGATGTAGAACTACTAATTTTCAACATCTGGTTCTGTGTTTTCCACCATCAGTTGTTTAAATTGTGTGCAACGGATCACAATTGTTATGAGCTGGTTTTTTCTTGTTTTCTTTTTTTTTTTTTTCTAAACCTACAAAGACACCGCACCCGTACTTTTAGCTCAGGACACAAACTGCAACAACGCAGCACAGACTGATCGTAGGATGTCTGCATTAAACACGTTTAATCTAACTGCACAGTTCTGTCTGGAAGGCTCACATTGCATCAGATGTTCGGTGCACACCGAGTTGTTGTTTTTTTTGGCACGTTTACAGAAGCCGCGGGGAGAGAGGGGGCTCTGTACAGAGCAGCTTAATGAAACGTGCAGCCAAACGAACCCGCTGCAAACTAGACAGTCAGTTTTATGACGTGGACAGAAAAACACTGTGAGACTTCTGCAAAAAAATATGCAGTAAGCACCGCAAAAGAAAAGAAAATGCAACATAAAGTAGAGACGAAACAGAGTTCAAGGAAATGAAGTTTTTAATTTGAACAAAGACTTAAAACATCACCATTCTGAAAAATGGTGCCATAAAAGGCTGGTCTTGCATTTGCTTGACTTTAACATCTTAAGACAAATGTATATTAGCAAATTGTTTATTTTTCAAGCCAATCAAGTCATAGTACATGTGAATGGATTGGAGCTTTAAGTAGCAGCAGTATTTTTTTTTTAGTCTGTCCTGAATGAACAAATCCCTTCATACATGACATTGGCAGTTTTGGTTTGTCACTTTATTGCATCTTGTGAAGTGGTCAAGCTCTCTAGCGGCCCCCTGCTGGTCTCAATAACCGAAACAGCAGCTTCGTTCGCTTATTCTTTTGGTCGACTCTGTATAAATAATGTTAAGGAAGAGTCTTTCCAAGCTTAGCTCCTTATACTGTAAAGTATGTCACGTTTATGGTGTGCAACCGCTTTTGTTCTTTCCTTAATAGAAACAACAAATCTCTAAGCTTGCTCCAAACGCATCAGCATTCAGATGCTTTATTACCCAGCTTCCACTTGTACCTTAGCATGAAAGAGAAGCTGCGCTTGCACCGTCCCGGCCCTGTAGACGGAAGTTCATTTAGGCTGTTCTCTCACAAACGTCAGCGTCTCTCATTAACTTCGCAGCCAGCGAAGCCACGATGTTTTTTAATTAGTGCGTGCCAAAAGCATGTTTGCCTTTTCTAAAAGGAAGTGGCTAGAAGATGCTGAGGGAAAGGGTAGGGGAGCTGAACTGTGAAGTATTAACACAGTCGGAACGCTAATTAAAATGCAGCTTAATGAGACTGCTGCTAACGGCGTTACAGTATCTCTCCGCATTCATAAACTGCTGAATATACAGACACTTTTCTTGTTGCTCTAAATTAGTTTGTCTTTGTCAAATGCGCCAGGATTTGAGGTGCCAAGACGTGAGAATGTTGTACGAAACGCATCGCGGAGGCTCGATAACAAACACTAATACGGCTCGCTTTCCCTCAAACACATCACTCACGTTTAGTGGCTGCTCAAAAAAAAAATAAGGGAGTGGCAGATTCATGTTTTATATTTACAGATTGGAAAGTAGATCAACAGTGAAAGAGACATGATGGTCGTTCCACAGGCCAAACAGCAACCTCTGCAAAAGGACGTCATCGGGACAGCAAACATCTTTTGAAATCAGAGCGTTTCATGCATCATCTCGCCGTAATTTATTCCCTTTGCTCTCGTGTGTCTTTAACTCAGGCTTTTCCATCCGACTGAATCAAATCAAATGCACTGCAGCTCGCATTTCAGCTGTCAGGAAATTCTGTAGAGGAACGCCAACACCTCTTTGGCTGCTCAAATATTTACTTTTGTTTGAAGTGCGGGAGAGACAAGAGGGATAAGGCAGAAAGAAAGTGGAGCAGAGGTTGGCTGAACAGGTGCGAGTGAGTGACTGTCAGAATGAGCTGCCGACTAAATAGAGCTACTTTTCTTTGGAGGGGAATAAAAAACTGAATAAATGAAATCTGAGCCAAGTCTGCAACTGACAGGTCAGAAAGTTAGATTTTAAAAATATACTTTCATAAAAGTAGAAACACAACATACTAAAAAGTCAGACTGAGGCTTAATTTTTGTGATTGCTTTTTTTTTCTTTTTTTCTCTAATGTCATGCTGCTAAGTCTTCCAAAAAGGACAGGGTAACGTTTTTCACTGAATTGCATCACCTCTTCTGTCAAAAATGCCACTGCATTTCTGGAAATATGGGTTTAAAATACCTCTCATGTTGAATCGTTGTTACTTCATACAATTTTCAACGCCCAACTTGGAAAAAAAAAAAGAGCAAATAAACTGGTACTAACACATTCATACATTGCTTTGGAGCTGCTTTGCTTTGTAGATCTGAGCAATCCTGCACAACAATTATAACCTGTGCACAAATGATCAACCTACATTCCTTCTTTTCATCTTCATATATTCGGAGAATATATCAGCCCTATCCTAATTCTAACCTCCAACTGAACTCATGCACTGTGTGCCGTTTTATTTTTGTCTTGCGTCTTTATAACTGTTCAACGCTTTGCATGAAAACAGTCTATTAACAAAATCGTTACTATAAAGTTTTTATTAAATGCTGTCAGGATCTTGAGTTAGTTTTAGTTTTTTTCTGTGTTCCTTAGTCCTTTTCTTTGATTAGATCAGCCGATTTTCTGTTTTGCTTACTTTTAGTTCAGTCCTGCTTAGTGTTTCTAGTTATGTTTGTTTCTCGTCTCTAGTTATTCCTTGCAGACTCATTAAAAATCACAATGGAAAAAAAAATGGGTTTCAGTATTGCCTCTTGGTTTTTTTTTTTTAAGGAACAAACTTGAATTTTAAAAATGAAACTTTTAGATCCTACTGGCAAACTACACCGCTTTGTTTTTAAAGGTAGATGTGCAGTGCAGTGTTTCCCAACCCTGGCCCTTTTACTGAGCTGCAACCGTCTGACTCAGATGTGTGAAAGCAGAAAAACATCTAAAACATGCAGGGCGGTGTACCTTGTAGACCAGGGTTGGGGAAAAACATTGTTGGAGTATAAATAACAGTGTGGATATGCTATGGGGAAAAGTGTAACGGAGTAAAATAAGTCAAACCTGTTGAGCCGATGACACCAGCTGCAGTTGAAGTTAATATGAGAGGAGATGCAGGTACTACAGCTGGTGAACTGGAGACAGGCTGCAAAAGAGAAGAGTCAACACATATAGACTGTTTTTGCAATCCTTCTATAACAGATGATGATGAGAAATTAACTACTAATACAATGTAAATATCCTTCTTACTGGGTAAAGGCATGATTTCCACAGCCGAAGAGTTGGTGATCCTCGTCTTCGTAAGCTCCACGCGGTGGTACTCATAAATCGTCCTCCGTCTTACGTCTAGTTTCAGAAGACAAAGACAGTTTGAGATTCTGAAGACAAAAAGGAAATCTTGAACCCTGCGACAAAAAACAATGGGGACAAAAGGTCTCCTAAAGTGGAAATAGAGCTGCTGGGAGAATCGGGTCACAATGGATGCTGCTACAGCACTTCTCTGCTTTTCTTTGTGCCCAAAGTGTCAGGCTATGACTTGGCAAATGGACCAGGGCAATTTTCTCTGGGACCTGATATCATCAGTCTGACCCAGTCGGTTGTAACAGCAAGACATCTGATGGGGTAAGATGGAGCACATGATTAAAGACAACCACACACCGAACCCTAGCTGGTCTAGAAAAACCCATTGGTTTTTGCTTGCCAGGCGAACTCGAAACCATCAGATGAAACTGTGGAACAGAGTACTGTAGGGAAGCACATCCCATACAAGCTGCAAATAAACACATGGATTTTTCTGTGCACCAGAGATTAATCCACATTAGTGTAATATATCACTTAGATGTACATTTATCATTTCTGGAAGACATAATTGATTATTTATTGAGATGCAGAGGGAAACTCAATACAACTAAGTCTAGTTAGTTGCAACTCTATAGGCATTTCATCCACTTTATAAAGTCAGAAATTACTTGATATCAGGGTGCTTTTTGGATTAATAAAATATTCGATTTAGATAATTTATACATCTGGATAATTAGGAGAAAAAAAGGTTGGCATTTTCAGACTTTATTCTCCATTCATCGTATAAAATTTTGTTTCTTTATTCATTCATTTTAACCTTCTCTCCTTCCTTCAACAAGGACAATTTAGGTTGGATGTTACAGTGGCCCTCCCATCTATTTCTGGTTTGGTGTGCATTGAACTATTCATGTAGTTTTCGGTGGAATGTAACTCCAAATTATATGTGGAAAAGTTGCCTATTTGTGAACGTTTTGGTAGAACAGATCTCAAGTGTCCAAACCTGACTGTTTCCAGTCTCCACTGAGCCTGTAGTCCTTAAATCAACTGGCAGCTTCGAGCTAGTAAACTAACCTTCCCCAGGCTCCGTCTTCGCCATTAGGCGAATCTTCTTTGCTAGAAGAATATCTTCTAGCAAAGATAATCTCTTTGCTAGAAGCAAGAGGAAGTCAGACAGTGCGACATCAATAGTATCGAGTCGAGTGCGGATTGATGCATCCATATCTTTCATCCGGGAACCTCAGAAAAAATCAGCTCCATATAGTATTTTGGTTGGTTAGCTCTGATGTGCTAGCATTAGCTTCGGCCTGACTGGGATCCATCGGAAGGATTTTCTTCTTGGTGGAAGAACCCGCCGGGGAAAAAATTAGGAAATCTTTTTCACGATGTGGTCTAGGCATCCCCGAAGTGTTTCAAAGTCGACAAAGACGTATTTAACTGGAGGAAGTTATGAAAACATTTTAAGTCTGGAGCGGAAAACAGCCTCAAGCCTCCATCTGGGGAGAGAGGTCAGTTTCTATTAGATATTTAGAACAGTCTCACTTTCAACTTGTGCTTAAAGTGCACATGTTAAACTACACACCAGTTTTTAAATTGTGTTTATAGACAAAGTAAAACCGGAGTTATGCTTAAATATCTAAACCATATTTTTCTGAATGTCAGAGAAATGCTAAACGGGCTTTTCTGGGAATGTAACAGGAAATGAGCTTCCAAACGTAAAATATGGAACGCAACATTAGATTCCTTTGTTATTGGAAATCTCACATCTTCAACAAATAATTATGGTCTGTATTTTGTTGCTAAGAAACAAAGTAAAGTTGTTCAAGTTATGTTGAAAGAGAACCAGAACGGCGTAGCGGCAAAAGCAGTGAGATCGCAAAATTGATGCAAAGTTTGGATACCAGAGCGATCGGTGGCATCCCCTTGGTGATTTGTTTTCAGCTTAGTGGTTTCTGTTCTGTAAAGGATTATGTGAAGAATGAACAGCAGCAGCAGGCAGCTCTGCTTTGAGCCGGAAGACAAAAAGGAGTCTGCGGGTTTCATTTTTCGCATTTACGGCTCATTCAGTGAATGTTTTGTAACCAGGAAATGCTTGAATGTAATATGACATCCATTTTATTCAATTTCCTCAAATGTACCACATTTCTAAAACACCCAATGAAAAGGTGTTGTCGGTATGTTGTTGGCAGTGGTGGAGAAAGTACTCAAAAAAATGTACTTAAGTAAAAGTACAAATACACAGACAAAAATGTACTCAAGTAAAAGTAAAAGTACCACATTAACATTTTACTTAAGTAAAAGTAAAAAAGTACTGGCTTTTAAAAATACTTAAGTATTAAAAGTAAAAGTACTTGCTGAATGCATTACCTAATTGCTAATATCATTAAGTGAACCAATTGTATTTAATTTTAATACATTAGAAATGTGCCATTTTAATAATGCCACAGATAAAGCATGTTTTTATTGTGTTTACTCTCTGTAACATAGTTTAGACTTAGATATGATTCTATGCATCATAATTTCAGGAATGTAAACATCTCCTGTCCTAACAGCATCAACTTCACTTTTTTTGCCACACATTTATTTTGAAAGAAATCCAACTGGCAGAGGAGGACATGGAACCAAGGAGCCACGTAGCAGAGTTGTAGTCAAGGCCACTCAACCCAAGACCAAATCAAAACCAGCACCCCATGCTACATGACAATAAAATTAAGTGAACCTATCAAAATTGCTTCTCAAATTGATCTGAAAGATCCACATCCCCATAAAAACACCTAGATATGAAATACTTAGAACTGAAATAAATTTAACCAGTATGAATTCAAACTCTTGTTCATTCTGTTTTGCTTTCATCTCTGTGCCACAATACACAGAGGTCTCCTGCCATCCCTAAAAAAATAATGCCCTGGGCGGTTGCCCATACTGCCCATGTCAGAAATAATAATTGTCTGCACCATTAAACATAGCAATTAACAACGCTCAACTATGAACACTGTCATAGTTGACGGGTCTCCTTCAGAAGGAGCACCGTGACTGTTCTCACCCTCCCTCCTGCTGCAACGTCTTCCACCATGACAGGTGACGAAGAGCAATGAGCATGCTCTGCCTTCTTACATTCTTGTTTTATTTATTCACCAATTAAATATAAAGATATTTTAATGAAATAAAATAGCTACTGCAGTGTACGCAGAGGATTACAAGAACAAAGAACGGCTCTCAGTGAGGCTTCAGTCCTATATGACTTAGTCAAGATCCATCCAGAAGAATCGGATCGTTCCTGAATGTCATATAGCAGACTTTGGTCACAGCGTTGTCCCATATATGCGACACCTCAGTTAACACCTCCACACAGTAATTCAGCGCATGAGTGACAACTTTTTTTTATGCAGATGCAACATGTGTTTCAGTCAAAACAGCTAGCTTTGCTAGCATCACGTCCACAGATCTTACCTTTCTTTAAGCTTTCCTTCCAAGTGATGTTAAAAATTGGACGAAGTCCCCACCATCTGTGAAAGCGAAGCGCTGCTGATTTTACATGTCGCCATATCGTATAATTTATGCAACGCTATTATATTACTGACGCTCAGAGGAAACCACTGCGCATGTCTTGGAGCTCCGCGTGCGAGTAAAGGTGGAGCCGATGGGTGACACGTTATTGCTTGGATTTTACGGCGCCACCTTAAGTCCCTGAACTTCAAATTTTAACGGAAAAAACCCCACAATGAAACTTGGATGTAACGAGTAACGCGACACTTTTGTAGAATTGTATCTGTACCTGTATCTGTACACTAAGTACAGATACTTACTGTAAAATGTAGTGGAGTAAAAGTAGAAAGTATCCATTATTAAATCTACTTAAGTAAAGTACAGATACACGAAACATTTACTTAAGTACAGTAACGACGTACTTGTATTTCGTTACTTCCCACCACTTGTTGTTGGGGAGAGAGGAGACTTGTGGTGCGAGATGCTCTGGAGAGTTTTGGAGACGGGAAGAAACCAGAGAGCAGTGAGGCTTTGGATTTTACTAGGAGTGTTTCGGATGAGTTTTTTAGACGACAAGTGTGTTAGTTGGAATTTGTAGATGTGTGTGCAGTGTTTGTAGCAGTTTTGTTGGTCTGTGTGTCAAAATAAGCCATCGCTACATGGCTGCAGAGCCAGCTCTGATGCACGGAAGAGGAGCAGACAGCCCTCACCCCTCTATACGAGTAAAATGGTCCCACAAGGCATCAAATACAGAACACACACCCACACACAACAGGCTTCTAGTGGCTTTGATGTACCAGTGATGTCACTCATGCTCTATGACATCACAAATGACTCCCTTTAATGCTAACTCATTTGCTGTGCATGTCAGAAGAAGAACACTGAAGACAAGATGGACAGAACACGGGATCAAGAAAACCAGGAGCTAAAACAGACCGTCGAAGCCCTCCGGCGAAAGGTTGAGAGCTTAAACTCTCGCCCTTGCAGGCCAAGTCGCCTGCAAGCACGATATAACCTCCTGGAGAGCAATTACAGCGCTATCCAGGAGCAGGTGGCATCGGTTTCTGCAAGGCTGGATCAGAGAGACAGAGAATGTCAGGATCACCGGATGGAGCTACAAACCTCAGAGGAGAAGATAGACCATCAGGCTAGAGAGCTGGACGATCTTTGGGGACAGCTCTATGATCTGCGCGGCCAGCAGCGGACCAATAAGAAAAGAATCAAGATCCTGACAAAGCAGACAGCAGAGGCGATGGACGAAGTTGTTCTCCTTCAACAAGGGCAGGCAGAAGAGAAGAAGCAGAAGCCAGCATCAGTTGTGAGAGAAGCCGCTGCATGGACAGGCACAGTTTTAAAGACCATGTACCAGTCGGGAACTTTAAGATATTTTGTCCCGTTTTGGATATTCTAGTTCCACTGGGTTGGTCTTTAAAACTGGTGCTTGCTCTACGAGGGAGTACCCAAAAGTTTCCAGTTTTTGTAGTACACGATTCTGCAGCTAGTTATTTGTTCAACCACGCCTTCTCAATCAGTATACCAAGCGGTGTTGATGTGGAAGGTTTCGTCTACCTGCAGTGAGTTTTCTTGGAAGAGCCGTTTTGTCCAGCCGTCGTTTTTCTTCATGGAGAAGTTTTATTAGCAGCGCGTGGCTGAAGTTTTGCTTCCTGCTCGGGGAAAAAAGCATCGGAAACCGTTCAAATGTTGAAGACCGCTTACAAGGATGACGCTATGTGTCAAGCTCAAGTTTACTCGTGGTTCACCCGCTTTAAAAATGGTGAAATGTCAATTGATCAACTGCTTTTTTCCGGCTTCACAGCAAAGCTGTGAAGTTTTGCTTCATGCTCCGGAAAAAAAAGCAGTTGATGTTCAATTGACATTTCACCATTTTTCAAGCGGGTGAATCACGAGTAAACTTGAGCTTGACACATAGCGTCATCCTTGTAAGCGGTCTTCAACATTTGAACGGTTTCCGATGCTTTTTACCCCGGGCAGGAAGCAAAGCTTCAGCCACGCGCTGCTCATAAAACTTCTCCATGAAAAAAAACGACGGCTTGTTAAAACAGCTCTTCCATAAAAACTCACTGCAGGTAGACGAAACCTTCCTCATCAACACTGCTTGGCACACTGATTGAGAAGGCGTGGTTGAACAAATAACTAGCTGCAGAATCGTGTACTACAAAAACTGCGCGTGAAGCAGCTTCATTCTGGAAACTTTTGGGTACCCCCTTGTAAATGCTGGCTTCTCGAGTCGCTGCTGGCTTCTCGAGTCGCTGCAGTCTGCCCGAGTCGCTGGTGGCCGTCCTCGACTCGCTGCTGGCTTCTTGAATCGCTGCAGGCTGCCTGACTCGCCGGTGGCCCTCCTCGACTCGCCGGTGGCCCTCCTCGACTCTCCGGTGGCCCTCCTCGACTCGCCGGTGGCCCTCCTCGACTCGCCGGTGGCCCTCCTCGACTCGCCGGTGGCCCTCCTCGACTCGCCGGTGGCCCTCCTCGACTCGCCGGTGGCCCTCCTCGACTCGCCGGTGGCCGTCCTCGACTCGCCGGTGGCCGTCCTCGACTCGCCGGTGGCCGTCCTCGACTCGCCGGTGGCCGTCCTCGACTCGCCGGTGGCCCTCCTCGACTCGCCGGTGGCCCTCCTCGACTCGCTGGTGGCCGTCCTCGACTCGCTGGTGGCCCTCCTCGACTCGCTGGTGGCCGTCCTCGACTCGCTGGTGGCCGTCCTCGACTCGCTGGTGGCCGTCCTCGACTCGCTGGTGGCCGTCCTCGACTCGCTGGTGGCCGTCCTCGACTCGCTGGTGGCCGACCTCGACTCGCTGGTGGCCCTCCTCGACTCGCTGGTGGCCGTCCTCGACTCGCTGGTGGCCGTCCTCGACTCGCTGGTGGCCGTCCTCGACTCGCTGGTGGCTCTCCTCGACTCGCTGGTGGCTCTCCTCGACTCGCTGGTGGCTCTCCTCGACCCCCTGGTGGCTGTCCTCGACACCCTGGTGGCTCTCCTCGACTCGCTGGTGGCTCTCCTCGACTCTCTGGTGGCTCTTTTCGACTCTCTGGTGTCTGTCCTCGACTCTCTGGTGTCTCTTCACGACTCTCTGGTGGCTCTTCACGACTCTCTGGTGGCTCTTCACGACTCTCTGGTGGCTCTTCACGACTCGCCGGTGGCCCTCCTCGACTCGCCGGTGGCCCTCCTCGACTCTCCGGTGGCCCTACTCGACTCGCCGGTGGCCCTCCTCGACTCTCCGGTGGCCCTCCTCGACTCGCCGGTGGCCCTCCTCGACTCGCCGGTGGCCCTCCTCGACTCGCCGGTGGCCCTCCTCGACTCTCCGGTGGCCCTCCTCGACTCGCCGGTGGCCCTCCTCGACTCTCCGGTGGCCCTCCTCGACTCTCCGGTGGCCCTCCTCGACTCGCCGGTGGCCCTCCTCGACTCTCCGGTGGCCCTCCTCGACTCTCCGGTGGCTCTCCTCGACTCGCCGGTGGCCGTCCGTCCTCGACTCGCCGGTGGCCGTCCGTCCTCGACTCGCCGGTGGCCGTCCTCGACCTGCTGGTGGCCGTCCTCGACTCGCTGGTGGCCGTCCTCGACTCGCTGGTGGCCGTCCTCGACTCGCTGGTGGCCGTCCTCGACTCGCTGGTGGCCGTCCTCGACTCGCTGGTGGCTGTCCTCGACTCGCTGGTGGCCGACCTCGACTCGCTGGTGGCCGACCTCGACTCGCTGGTGGCCCTCCTCGACTCGCTGGTGGCCCTCCTCGACTCGCTGGTGGCCGTCCTCGACTCGCTGGTGGCCGTCCTCGACTCGCTGGTGGCCGTCCTCGACTCGCTGGTGGCCGTCCTCGACTCGCTGGTGGCCGTCCTCGACTCGCTGGTGGCCGTCCTCGACTCGCTGGTGGCCGACCTCGACTCGCTGGTGGCCCTCCTCGACTCGCTGGTGGCCGTCCTCGACTCGCTGGTGGCCGTCCTCGACTCGCTGGTGGCCGACCTCGACTCGCTGGTGGCCGTCCTCGACTCGCTGGTGGCCGTCCTCGACTCGCTGGTGGCCGTCCTCGACTCGCTGGTGGCCGTCCTCGACTCGCTGGTGGCCGTCCTCGACTCGCTGGTGGCTCTCCTCGACTCGCTGGTGGCTCTCCTCGACTCGCTGGTGGCTCTCCTCGACCCCCTGGTGGCCGTCCTCGACACCCTGGTGGCTCTCCTCGACTCGCTGGTGGCTCTCCTCGACTCTCTGGTGTCTGTCCTCGACTCTCTGGTGGCTCTTCACGACTCTCTGGTGGCTCTTCACGACTCTCTGGTGGCTCTTCACGACTCTCTGGTGGCTCTTCACGACTCTGGTGGCTCTTCACGACTCTCTGGTGGCTCTTCACGACTCTCTGGTGGCTCTTCACGACTCTCTGGTGGCTCTTCACGACTCTCTGGTGGCTCTTCACGACTTTCTGGTGGCTCTTCACGACTCGCTGGTGGCTCTCCTCGACCCCCTGGTGGCCGTCCTCGACACCCTGGTGGCTCTCCTCGACTCGCTGGTGGCTCTCCTCGACTCTCTGGTGGCTCTTTTCGACTCTCTGGTGTCTGTCCTCGACTCTCTGGTGGCTCTTCACGACTCTCTGGTGGCTCTTCACGACTCTCTGGTGGCTCTTCACGACTCTCTGGTGGCTCTTCACGACTCTGGTGGCTCTTCACGACTCTCTGGTGGCTCTTCACGACTCTCTGGTGGCTCTTCACGACTCTCTGGTGGCTCTTCACGACTTTCTGGTGGCTCTTCACGACTCTCTGGTGGCTCTTCACGACTCTCTGGTGGCTCTTCACGACTCTCTGGTGGCTCTTCACGACTCTCTGGTGACTCCTCGACTTACCTGACTAAAGTCTTGGTCTACTTTAGCATAAATTCATCATTTGTGTTTTAAGAAGGGATGAAAGTTATCGATTGAGTTAATCTAAAGTTGATTGATTGATTGGCCCATCACAATAAATTAGTTCATTATATAATAAATTAAAACAAACCCAATATTTTCAGTTTGCATTATCGTTTTTCCAAAAACTGGATAATTCTTCAGTTAGACGTTTAAGACAATTTTGTTTCCAGAGATTTCATAATTCATTTTATTCGCTTTATGTATACCATTTAAAAAGTTTTCCACTTCCAGCATTTAAAGTTTATTGATCTTTGAGAATGTTCTTGTATTATGCCAACACCATTATATCAATTAGAAAAATGGTTTCAAAACAACAATATCATCGTTAATCGCAGTATCTTCTGGGACAATTTATCGTTCAGCAAAATTTATCATGAAGGGCTAAATTTTTCATAAAACAATAAATTTAACAAAATAAATTACCGTTTTGTCTCATCCGTTAAATACAGGCTAAATGAACAGAAATGTATTTATTTTTCTCATGATTAAATCTTTTTTCATGCTAAGCTAAATTTTTATCCGCGAGCCAGACGGAAATTATATTTGCAGAAAGATTAAAATGTGAATGAAAACAAAATAAAAATCCTAAAAATAACTAATTTATTTTATTAAAGCAGCATATCAAATGTTTTCAGCTTGCTGCCACAGCATGACGCGTCCTCCACCTTACCTGTCTAAAGTCTTGGTCTACTTTAGCATAAATTCATTTGTGTTTTAAGAAGGGATGAAAGTTATCGATTGAGTTAATCTAAAGTTGATTGATTGGCCCATCACAATAAATTAGTTCATTATATAATAAATTAAAACAAACCCAATATTTTCAGTTTGCATTATCGTTTTTCCAAAAACTGGATAATTATTCAGTTAGACGTTTAAGACAATTTTGTTTCCAGAGATTTCATAATTCATTTTATTCGCTTTATGTATACCATTTAAAAAGTTTTCCACTTCCAGCGTTTAAAGTTTATTGATCTTTGAGAATGTTCTTGTATTATGCCAACACCATTATATTAATTAGAAAAATGGTTTCAAAACAACAATATCATCGTTAATCGCAGTACCTTCTGGGACAATTTATCGTTCAGCAAAATGTATCATGAAGGACTAAATTTTTCATAAAACAATAAATTTAACAAAATAAATTACCATTTTGTCTCATCCGTTAAATACAGGCTAAATGAACAGAAATGTATTTATTTTTCTCATGATTAAAACCCTCATAGGTCCATGAACGCATATTCCCGTCGTTTTTACAGCAAGACTCCGCCTCCCCAGTCTCACTTTTTTATTGATTTTTATAACTTTGTATAAAACATCAACAGAAGTAAACAAAAACAACCCACCCTAAATCAACAAGGAGCACTGCAGTATCCGCATAAAAACATACATGTAGCCTACATACACAAAGTACAGATAGACATTCCCGGGCCTGGTTCCAAGTAGTCAAACTGTTGGACAGCCAAGTGAGTAATACATAAGATTGGGATTCCAGATCCAACCATAAAGAGTTCACTCTATTCATAAACCAATTTGATATGATTTTAAGTTGTGCTGACCAATAATAAAGCTGCAGGGATGGTAACGATAGACCTCTATGTTTTGGTTTAGTTAATATAGAAAACTTGACTCTTGGCTGTTTATTGTCCCAGATAAAGCAAGATAAATAAGAATTTAGTGATTTGAAATGTGCAGAGGATAAGTAGCAGGAAAGATTTTGATATGAATAGTTGAGTCGCGGAAGGATGTTCATTTTTATAGTGTTAATTCTCCCTAGGAAAGAGGTTGGTAGGGAAGCCCATTTTATTAAATTATTTTTTATCTTCTGAATTAAAGGTGAATAATTAGTTTTGAAAAGATCATTGAGATCAGGTGTAACAAAAATACCCAGATATTTGAAGCCTTTCATAGACATTTGAAAGGGAGATTGCATCAACCTTTCTGGGGGGATGCTGAAAGGGGTGGCGACAGACTTTCCTAAGTTGATTTTGTATCCTGACAAAGCACTGAATGTAGCCATAGACTCCAGGATAGCTGGAATTGATTTCTCAGGATTGCACATATACAAAAGCACATCATCTGCGAGTAATGAAATCACATGGTTTCTACTGCCTATATTAATTGCAGATACATCTGGATTAGTCCTGGTGATCTCGGCCAGAGGTTCAATAAACAATGTAAACAATAAGGGTGAAAGGGGGCACCCCTGCCTACAACCGCTATGATTCTTGAAGGGCTCAGACATCAAACCATTTGTGTTAACTGAGGCTGTTGGGTCTGAGTAAAAACTTTTAACCAGATTGATCAAATTTAGGCCCGGACCAAATTTATATAACACCTGAAAAAGAAACGGCCATTCAACACGGTCGAAAGCCTTCTCGGCATTGAGGGAAACAATTACTGTTGGCTCTTTGTGAGTATTAAGGTACTGAACAACATTAAGAACGCGTCGTATATTGTCTGTGCCATATCTCATCCTTATAAACCCCGCCTGATCTGGGTTTATTATTTTAGGGAGGATGTTTTCCAATCTCCGGGCTAATACTTTTGCCACAATTTTATAATCGACATTAAGTAAACTAATGGGTATAAAGGAGGAACAATGCAGGGGACTTTTACCTTCTTTTAAAAGCCAACTAATGGAGGAGTGTCTCCATGAGGGGGGGTTGCCATTTCTCAAAATGTCATCAACAGCTGGCATGAATATTGGTTGAATCTCAGGCCAAAATGACTTAAAAAATTCCAACGGAAACCCGTTGGGTCCAGGACATTTTCTGTTTGGCATAGATTTAATTTCAGCCCAAACTTCCTCCGGAGTGATAGCAGCATCTAAGAAGGCACGATCCTCTCCCGTGACAGAAGGTAGAGATATACTGCTCAAATAAGAGGCGACATCTTCTGGGTCAGCCACGTCCGTGTTGTATAGAGATATATAAAAATCCCGAAAAGTGCTGTTAATTATTATTGGGTTGTATGCAGCGGTGGGAAGTACTTCGTTACTGTATTTAAGTACAATTTTTGTGTATCTGTACTTTACTTAAGTAGATTTAATAATGGGTACTTTCTACTTTTATTCCACTACATTTTACAGTAAGTATCTGTACTTTCTACTTCACTACATTTCTACAAAACTGTCGCGTTACTCGTTACATCCAAGTCGCGTTGCTCTTTTTTTCCGTTAAAATGTGAAGTTCATGGATTTAAGGTGGCGCCGTAAAATCCGATCAATAACCTGACTTACGTGTCTGTTGTGACCCATCGCCTCCACCTTTACTCGCACGCGAAGCTCCAAGACATGCGCAGTGGTTTCCTCTGAGCGGGAGGAGATGTCTATCTAATGTCAGTAATATAATAGCGCTGCATGAATTGGTATGGCGACAAGTAAAATAAGCAGCGCTTCGCTTTCACAAATGGTGGGGACGTCGTCCAACTTTTAGCGTCACTTGGAAGGAAAGCTTTAAGAAAGGTAAGCTCCGTGGACGTGTTGCTAGCAGAGCTAGCTGTACAGAGACACATGTTGCATCTGCGATTAAAAAAAGTTGTCATGCTCTGAATATTGTGTGGAGGTGTTGACTGAGGTGTCGCACATACAGTGGTGGGAAGTAACGAAGTTGGATTTCTTTCTAAATAAATGTCACTAATGAAGTTCATGCTATGTTAGGACAGGAGACAAGATGTTTCCATCCCTGAAATTATGATTCATAGAATCACATATCTAAGTTTAAACTGTTACAGAGAATAAACACAATAAGAACACGTTTAATCTGTGGAAGTGTTCATTAAAATGGCATATTTCTGATGTATTAAAATTAAATACGATCGGCACACTTAATGATATTAGCGATTAGGTAATGCATTCAGCAAGTACTTTTACTTTTAATACTTAAGTATTTTTAAAAGCCAGTACTTTTTTACTTTTACTTAAGTAAAATGTTAATGTGGTACTTTTACTTGAGTACATTTTTGACTGTGTATTTGTACTTTTACTTAAGTAAATTTTTTGAGTACTTTCTCCACCACTGCGCACATATGGGACAACGCTGGTACCAAAGTGCAAT